>NC_139351.1:34358282-34958282 GCF_055883805.1 Amblyomma maculatum | reverse complement strand
TAATGACTTAGTGCTTGTTCTAATGCAACGCATGGGCCATTTCAGCTTGTCATGCCTTCGCATGTCTAATATGTAATAAACAGCGTCTTACGTCTTCTGCATTTCTTTCACGGCAACAAGTTTTGCATCCGTCATATGTGTCAATTGCGATTTTTAACTGGACCTGTAGCCTGAAACAGACTGCTGACTGCCATCACAAATTTGTTTGTTATATATTCAAACACTGCATTTATTTTCGTTCATAAAAACATTGAAATGCGTTAATAACTTTCATTGCCTTGAGTAAATGTTTGCCATTCATTACATTGATTGCATGCAGTCCAGAAATTCTTTACATTCTTATTTAGCTATACCTTACACTTACAAACACATATAAAGTTATATATCTTCTACACTATTTTTCCTTCCATTTAGTATCTCTTTCACACAACCTCACAGTTTAAAGACAATTATTTATCAAACAGCACTTGTGAATATATCTAAGTGGACACTTTTTTAATTGCACAATGATGGCATAATGCAATGAAGAATAAGTTAATGTGGTCCACCACTTCAGTTTGCAAAAGACTTATGAAAGAGAAAGGTAGCATGCACTATAGTCAATTTTTAACAAAATTTTCTGTGCATATGCCACCTTTTATGCAACTAATATGTCAACGGCAAAAAAAAAAATTCTTATACATTACTAAGGTGCAAAGATGAGTAAAACGAGTATTTGCTGAATTTCGGGCTGTCCAGACATTATGGGATTGCTTTTCAGGATATAAAAAGGCATTTTTTTAGCATAAAGGAGGGGTTAGAAACCTTGCTGTCCCTATAGGGGTGTGAGGACTGCACTGGGTGCAGTGCTCAGGAAAGTGTGGCTGGGAATGGGGGGGGGGGGGGGGGGAGAGGGTGGTAATGCAAAGAGTGCAGTTAGAGAAATATATGCAAGGCAATTCACATGCTGCAATACTGTGGGCCTTAAGTTCTTTTCCTCAAGAGAATGCTTTCTCTCTTTTGTTGCTGTAAGAGAAGGTTATTGTTAAAATGAGAGATACAAGTCAGTCCATCATGAAATCAAACCTGACGACCCCCACTATCACTCCGCTGCTGAAGACCACTTTGAGACTAAATGTATTCTGTTAGCAAGGCATCACTGCTCATTGGTACCTTTTTTATTTGCATGGAGGCTACCGTAGTCTGTGCCATTGCTTTTCTATGTTGCTTGCACCTATAGCATGCAGTACCTGAAGTAGTAAATGCTGTACAACTTCATTTGCAGACAAAGCACCTATATCTTGACAAAGTGGTGGCAAAGATGGATGATTTAAAGCTCTTTCTCAAAGATGATGTGTGGCAACAGTGCGCAAGGCTATTGAGCAGAAATTCATAAAATCAAATGAGCTCAGAATATCAGTATACAGGCCCCAAAACTTCAAAAAGAGTATGGTAGGGGAATGTGTCTGAGGTTCAGGGTTTTCATTGCAGAAGAAAATAAAAGGGGTGATGCTTGACTGCACTGGTAGATTTTATGCCGAGCTCTGCATTAAATCAAAAGCGATTTTAGAAGCCGCAGAACATATCTGGTACTCTTGAAGAGAAGAGATTTCTTTATTCTACTGAGGGACCTCTCAAGCCTTAAAGTATGTATTCCGAAGCTTACATCCTTCTACAACAAGCTGTCTGATAGAACACATTTCATCGAAATGCCTTTGCTGAGGAGACACCTCAAATTAAAGTGGCAAGCATTGGACTCGAAGAGGCCAACAGTTGGGCAGCATTGGAGTTCCCCAGATTGAGATTTTCTAGAGCCTCTCCCCAGCCTGCAACTATTCCTAATATATGAGTGTCTGTTGTATCCTGTGAGAGGAGGAGGTTGTGTCCTGTGAGGAAGAGGACCTATGATGGGTCAGTGCACGCTTTCAGAACTTGCATTATCATCTCTCGTAGGTGAGCTGGCAAAAAACATTGATTTTGACAAACCGAGTATAGCAGCTTTGAAGCCTTAAAGACCGGAAAATGAAAATGTTGGCATGTCGTATTTTTTTTTTTTGCTTTATGCTCTTTAGATCAATACCAGCTTTCAAAACAAGATTTATAATATCTGAAATTAGTTGCTCAAAGCAAGATGACTTCAGTGTTTCCCACTTTTTGTACACAAGCGATTTCTATAATTGATCGAGGGGTATGCTTATTTCATTTGTGCGGCAGGATTAATTATGCACTTGTCCCTATGCAAAATTTGATTTTACAGCGTAGTTGTTGAAGGCCTGAATTATGACTGCTTGTTTGTTTTTGTAACTTCAGTTCTCTTCTGCGTGTTTGAGTTGTCCTTTCACTATTAGCATGCTTACTTCTCAAATGGCATTTCTACGTCCATATTTGCATGTGAACGCTCAGTCTAACATTCTAGCTGGTTCCTATTTACTTTATTCTTTGTCACTGTGGCCGATGTAATTACAGTTGTCTTGTGCATGTTCAAAGCTTTCAACGGTCCTTGAAGAGTTTGTGGAAGCATAAAAAAAATGAACTGCAATACAGCACATTGGCCAGTTCTCAAGGCTTTTGCTGGCACTGCGCTATGCCTGATGTAAACGAAATTGTTCACAATGGCACCTTGTTATAATCCTGGTCGCATCTGCCAGTTTGCCACTATTTAGTTACTGTGGGTGTTACCAAGTATTTCTACATGCTCAAAGATTGCAATTCTTGTGGTTTTTATATGCCCTTTTATTTCAGTGGTCCCAATCTAGAAATTCATCTGTCAAAAACCTCTACTTAGTTCTTCACAAATGCACCTTTCTTAAGAAAAGAAAAAAAATATGACATATGCCCCTCGTAATATAGCTTATTATGTATCAGTTGTGGGGTATGCTTGTTACGTTAAGAAACGAATGAAAAAAAAAATGCCTCGGCTTGCACCATGTTGTGCGATACGAAAAACGAACTTCCCCAATCGAAGAAAGCCTTGACAACAAAGTAGTTGATGGTATTGCGCTCAGGTGTGTTCATGAAGAAGGGGGGGGGGGGGGGGGTTGCCCCACGTTATTGCACCGGATGTCGCAGACCTACGCCATTGGGGGTTAGAAATGGAGTGCTTTCATGGGATACAGAGGAACGAATACAACCGGTCATGGAGACTGCAAACATGCGCCTTATTTGCACTTGTGCCCTCGTATAAGGACCGGACGGCATAATAGCTGAATTTTACCAATGCTTTAGAAATGCAGCCCAATACTAGCTGAGGTGTTCGAGGATATAAGGAAACGAAAACTTCTCCCTCCTTCTATGCGGCGCAGCAATTTAGCCCTAATTCCTAAGAAACCTTCCCCAGAATCGACTCCCGACGTAGCCGATTTCAGGCCAATCAGTCTTCTTTCCACGGACTATAAGATTCTGGCTAGAGCTCTCGCTCGTCGACTCGAGACCGCCCTCAGCACCGTGGTGGGAGAGCATCAAACATGCAGCTTCAAAGGGTGCTCCATAAATACCAACTTACACCGCATATGAGGACGGTCCGCGAGGCTGCGGATGTAGGGCTCCTTCCTTTGGCTATTTTCCAGATCGATTTGAGGAAGGCGTTTGATCAGGTTAACCGGGCTCTCCTCTTTTCCCTCCTTCAGCAGTGCGAAGTAGGTGACGACATTATGGATTGGCTCAAAATTTGTTACACTGAAATTAGTACTGCAATCGTCCTTAACGGTATACCAGGCGCGCCGATACAGGTGAATAGATCAGTACGACAAGGGTGTCCGATGTCGCCTGTTCTCTTCACCTTGTATCTGGAACCTCTATGTCGCATGGTTCTTGCGTCTAAAACCATCAAGGGTCTAGATCTCGGCGGCCAAGAACTGCGCGTCCTCGCATACGCGGACGATGCAGCCTTCATTTGCACCTCCCAACAACAAGTGGGGGAGGTGATTCGATTGGCAAACTCCTTCTGTCAATTTTCTGGAGCCTAACTAAATTTAAAAAAATCGCAAGGCGCCTGGTTGGGAGACTGGAGAGAGAAGCCCCGCCAACTCTTCGGAGTAGAATGGACGGAAAAAATGGATGAATATCTAGGCGTTAATCTAGATATTAGCAAAGCGATCATGAACAGGTGGCAACCCAAACTAGTTGCCGCTGAAAGGAAGGTAGACCCATGACTGCCGAGACACATAGCCATGTTCACGAGAGCCTATGTATGCAACTCGGTGGTTTACCCGGCGGTACTATACTCAGCCAGAGTGACCACAATCGACAGGGGCTCCGCGGGCAGGCTACACAGATCATGGGCAGTCTTCGTTTGGCGCTCTACGGCAGAGCCCATGCGCCGAAGCAATCTCTTCTGGAGCATGGAGCGAGGCGGACTGGGCTTAGTGAACATAGAACTTAAACTAGTCCAAAGACTCATTTTCTTTCGAAGCCAAACGGATAATTTCGTTCGCGCGGCCACTCAGTATCTAGGCTCGGCACACTTGGCCCCTTGGTTGGCCACAACTAAGCCAATAGGTCACGGCATGAGAGCCACAGCCTTCTACAAGGAGGTAGCGCAGTCCCTGGCGCTGCTGCAAGGGCTTTTTTCGTGGGAGGGGAGAGGAGTGCGCCGATGTGCGGGGGAGAGGACAAAGCTGGCACCTTTCGAAAGCACGGCGAGTATGAGCCATAAAAATGATATACAATGTATACCAATGTATACCATGTAAGCGAAACGTTCAATAAGCTAGGTATAGCAAGTCTTCATGTGACACAGAATTTGCCATTCAAATAACGTCCTAATTAGCTGTGGGTGCCTGCAGTTCGGTGGTGGTCACCCAAATGTATACTGCGCCTTCCTGTCCCCAAAACCTAACTTTAAAAACAAGCAGAAAACTGTTCTTCCGCGCTCACTGTCTCGCGGACTTTTACCAAAATGATCGCCTCCGGTTTTCGCGTCCGCCCGTCGTTGTCGCCAGCGGTGTCACCTCGAAGGGCTCCATGGAGGTCTACGAGGTGATACTGCTGATGCAGTGAAGCGCAGAAGACCGAAGCGGTTTCGTGAAACCTCGACAGTGCTGAAATTCACCATCATAATTCGTCGTTTTACGTGTTGTACTCTGATGAGCAAGCAACTATCGATTTAATTGAGTAAAATTATGTATTTTTATTGGCACTCAAGAAGTATTTAGGAACTATTTGTCAGCATGGACTCACTCGAAGAAACCACGTTCCAAGTGCTACTCGTAGGTGCAAGGCGGTCGGTCGTGTCATCTGGTATAGCTCGACAGCTATATTGGTTGGAGGGGGTCCTTTAATAGCTGGATGCCCCTTTTTTCTTTTCCTCTATCCGACTATAGCACACTACATATAAAAAAAGATGGCGGTTCTGATTGGTCGCAATTAAGGTGTTCACGGATAGTTGAGGCGCCCGCGGTCATTTAATGTAAACTGTGACTAAGTTGCAAGCTTTAGATTGTTATAAAATGCACAATTACCTGCCCAGAAAGGAAGAGATGCAGTAACAAAATTTATTAGAAGCAAGTCTCGAAACAGCCGTACACATCATTAAGAGGGAAAAGAAAAAGTGATTTTTAGAATGGCCTGACTTATTGGCCGCTGCTAGATGACGCCACAATTCATAAGCACCCAACAAATTGATGATGATGCTAGTCACTTTTGGAAGCCCTGAAAACTTTTGAGTTTTGCAACGAGAGCTACACTACGCCAGTCGCTTCGCGAGGTCAGCGTGGCTGTGCACCGCTCCGCCAGCTGTGCGAATGCGTGGAGTGACGTCAGAGCACGCAGTTGGCACCCTAGGTGTTGTGCGCGCCGCGCGCCTCACCTTGGCGCCGACGGCGGAGAAGACGGTGCCCGCCTCGTCAACGCGAAATGGGAAAGCGGTCTATCCATGGTAGAAATGTTCATCAGTGAAATTCATGGTATCGGCAAAGTGGAAACAAAGTCTCGCTACTTTAGTGACATTCATATAAACACTAAAGTTAAAGCCGCGGTTACGTAAACCGTGTGCCTTACTTTCAAGCGAAGCCTAAGCGTAACCAGGGGTATATAGCTCTCGCTACTCTACCAGGTTTAACCAGAGCTAAACCACAGCCAATTTCCCCGACGATTACAGGTGTACGCAGGAAGCCGGCGAGCCGCCGCCGAGTGTTCTCACTGCGCCGCCGCCGCCGACGGAAACCGATCGGCGCGCCGCCGTCGCCGTTTTCTTTTGGTGTGGTTGGCACCATGGAGTTATACCCTAGTCACACGGTAATTTTCAAAGGCGATTGAGTCGATAGCCTTCGAGATTTTCAATCGCGATCGAACTCGAAGGAGTTGTGCCGTTGCTACACGGCAAAACTCGAAGTCTATTGAAATAGTTATGGTGTTTGGCGCCAAACATTTGTAGCGCCAATATCGTTGCTTGCTTTCGGTTTTGCTTAAAGAACTAGAATCTCTGTAAATGCAAAATAAATGTAACTGTTACCTTTTTTTTAGTAACTGCATGTGTTTAGTTGTTATTCAAAGACAACTTTTTTTTTTAACTCGCTGGTGTTTATACGGCTGTGCTTTTCATTGCGTTTGCATTTCTCGGCGGCGCATGTTACAGGGGTAGAGAATGCATAAATTATTTGCTTTAAAAAGAGCGTTGTTTTTTTAAATTATTACGGATATTAATATTTTACCACGCAAATTAAAGATATAAAATAACGCTTGTTCACGTTTTTGTATTGTAAACGCGCTGCGCACGTGTGTGTGTGACGCTCCTCGGGTCAGCGCTAGCAACCTTGCGCACGTTCGAGGGCCTTCGAGATCTCGATAGAGTTCTGGGCTGCTCCGCTGACTCGATAGACTATCGACTCAATGGTCATTGAAAACGCCCATGTGGCAGCTTTCGAAGGCCTTCGAGTCGATAGGCAGTCGCTTCGAGGGCCTTCGAAATGCCCGTGTGACAGCGGTATTAATATACTAATTACTGGCAGCGCGCAGTTTACATAGAGGTAAAGGTTTTTTTAATTTGTGCGCGGGGAGGGGAGCGACCTCCATCGACGGCAACAAAGTTATCTTGAACTTGTGCACGATCTGTTCGCGCGATCTGTCCGCTGATGTGTCACTCGAAAATAGCGGACGTGTGAGGAGGGATATTAAGAATGAAAACGATGGATAGCGACAGGTAATTAATAAAAGTTATAGACATCGATAGCGTTAATGACCAATGCTAAAGACTGTGAGCGATTTCTCTGCCCGAGGGATGCGCACGTCAAATACACAGCGGGCCGTGTAACAAACATCTTTAATCTCACAGGGGTCGTCGAAGGTGGTGCTAGGTCGTCGTCCGGGGGGCTGCAGCCTGCGGGTCGTCTTCCATGGAGAAGCGCCAGGCGCGAAGCAGGAACGAAGAGCAGGAGCGAAGAGAGCGCGAGATGGCAGCGTTCGCGCAGGACCGGTTATCCCCGAACGAGCGGGGAGAGGGAAACAGGCACCGCGCAGGGAGCATTGGGAAGTGGCGCGGCCTTCGAATGCGCGGCGCGCCATGGGCCCTACATCTCCCCCCCCCCCCTCAGCGTCCGACCCGGGCTCCGCGAACAACCGGACCATGTCCATGTCCGAGCCCGGGTCGGCGTAAAATATGAAGGCTTGTCGCCTGGTCTGGCGGGATGCCATCTCATCTGGTCCGTGGGACGGGAGAAGCAGCAGGCATGGCGGGACTGTTCCGGCTGGTCCCTCTCCGGCAGCGGCCACATCCTCGGGGTCACAGCGCAGCTGGGCTCGGCCACGGATACGCCTGGCAGCGGCCCTGAGCTGCTGCTCTACATCGTTGACCCCTTTCCACGTGGCGCCGTGCTGGATGCACATTGCAGCAGGCGTTTCCGCCCCGGGCACACCTGGCTTCCTGAGGCCCGTACTCCAGGCCTGGGCAGCGAACTCCAATCCAGACTCGTTGAAGACGGCCAGCATGGCCGCGCTGGTCACAATGATGGGCCACAAACCACTACAAACTAGGGGGGTACCCCCTGTTTAAGTGGCCCCTCCTTGAACCATGCGCTGGGTGCGGTTTCCCGCCCCAGCGACGGTGGTTCATCTGGCTGCTGCAAAATCTTATCAGAATGCATTCTGAAAGAAGCAAAGACGTTAGACAAAGTAGGGCGCTACCTTGGCCTTAGGTTATAGCGTCGGTTGCGAACCGGGTTGCTACCTGTACGCCTTACTTTGGGGGAGATCGCTGCATCGCTTTGAGCTTCCCCCGCTTCGCAGTTATCGTCCTTGCGAAGGTGGTAAGCTTTCAAGCCTGCGACGTGCACCGGACCAGCGGTTTCACCGGTCGCCAACAACTGCAGCTGGTAGGTGAGTGGCGTAGTCCGCGCCGTAACTTCGAACGGTCCAACCCACTTGTGCGCTAGCGACGCGGCGAAACCACGCGCTGCGTTACTAAGCGGGTTCGTTCTTTTCAGTACCAAGTTGCCCGTGTTGAAAACGACGTGGCGACGACCTTTGTTGTACTGATCCGCTTGCTCCATGCGCGCGACATCGAGGTTTTCACGAGCCGCGCGCTGCGCTGCCTCAAGGCGCTCGCGGAGCTTTGCCGCGTACTGCGTAAGAGGAGGGGGCGCGGGCCCCGCCGCGTCAAGTAGGGCGTTCTCGAGCAGAAAAGCGATCTCTTTCCCAAAATTCAAGTAAGCAAGGTGTCATACCCACCGACCTGTTCACGGTTGTTCTAGTGGCGAAAGCCAGTTCGGACAGCCGTGCGTCCCAATCTCTGTGCTGCTCGGTCGTCGCGACCAGCATACTCTTAACATTCCCATTCACTCTCTCGGTTATGTTGCTCTGAGCGTGGTAGGGACTCGTTTTCCTGTGGCGGATTTGAAGCGCCCGACAGGAACCAACAAAGACTTTGCTTGTGAAATACGAAGCATTGTCTGTAATCAGGTCGGAAGGGAAACCGAAACGAGTGAATGTCTCCAACAGTTTCTCCCAAATTCGTTTTGACACAAGGCTTGGCTACCTGGCAAACAGGACATGTACGGGCGTAACCCAGCACATCCTTCCTCATACCTGGCCAGGTCGCGACACGGCATAACTTGTCATAAGTCTTACTGCCGCTGCCATGGCCTGCCAGCGCTGAGTCATGAAAGTACCGGAGAAATCGTTTCCGCAACTTCCTCGGAAGGGGGATGCAATCGCCTCTTCCTCGTCAAGTTGGGGATGTAGCGGAGCAATAAGCCATCATCGCCCAGCAGATACGCGTCGTACTTGCCCTCAGCGTTCCCGGTGCAAGCTGCACTACTCGCAAGCTCTGTCAGCGGGGCCAGTTGTGGGCGATTTCTCTGCCCGAGGGATGCGCACGACAAATACACAGCGGGCCGTGTAACAAACATCTTTAATCTCACAGGGGTCGTCGAAGGCGCTGCTAGGTCGTCGTCCGGGGGGCTGCAGCCTGCGGGTCGTCTTCCGTGGAGAAGCGCCAGGCGCGAAGCAGGAGCGAAGCAGGAACGAAGAGCAGGAGCGAAGAGAGCGCGAGACGGCGGCGCGTGCCTTCTTTTATAGGCCCCTCGCGCGGGACCGGTTATCCCCGAACGTGCGGGGAGAGGGAAACAGGCACCGCGCAGGGAGCATTGGGAAGTGGCGCGGCCTTCGAATGCGCGGCGCGCCATGGGCCCTACAAGACTAATAATGATGATTATTGACTGAAAATGACTTGCAATGACTAATATGTCAACCGACGACTTGTAATGACCGAACTGACTGGAAATGAGTAAAAATGCTTAGCTGTGAGTGATAATGACTTCAATGACTAGACATGACTCTCATCCTCACTACAAAACGACCAATATGTCAAACGGCAACTTGAAATGACCGTAGTTGATTGGAAATGAGTAAAAATGCTTAATTGTGAGTGGTAATGGCAACAATGACTAGGCATGACACATGATGACTATGAAACGGCCAATATATCAAACTACGACTTGAATGACCGAACTAACTAGAAACTAAAAAATGCTTAGCGACAGTGGCGTAGCCAGAAATTTTGTCCGGGGGGGGGGGGGGGGGCTCACATTGCAGTGCGTCCTCCTCCATATAGAATTCCACCTTTATACAATAATTGCGAAAGGAACGTTTCTTGTGGCGAGGTATATAAGAGTTATGATTGTTGGTGGGAGTGCGCATATTTAGTACATTATTTGAAAATAAAAGTAAAAAAAAATTGAACTTCGTGATTACGATACAAAAAGGAAATATTTTATATAGACCACAAAATTTTTCTTTCTGCTTGATATTAACAATTATTTTCTGAAAAAATTCCTTACGCTTCTTGAGTTCCACAGGCGCTGAGAGGGGCCGCATTGAATGCTGAGTGTAGTGGTGTGGCACTTCCGCCGGATATCGAATATGCTGTCACCAGCGTATGCAGACCGCCAACACACGAGGAGAAGCGTCCCATACCATGTTTAAAGGGGACATGAAACGACTAGAAAGGTCACTGACAAACGTTTTCAATGTGTAGAACAAATGCTTCCGAGCATTCGCTCAAAGTAAAGCTCATCGGAAAAAATCCAGCGATTTATTATCAATTTTTAAAAACAGCGTTTTTTGAAATTCGCGGGCTGCGCCATTTCCGCGTGGCGGCGAGATTTGGGACTATTCTGCCGTGGTTACCTACGTCACCAGTCACAGAGTGACAGGCCACGACAGGCTGCCATTGGCTGCAGCCGCGACGCCCTCTACGTCACTGACACACTTCCGGTAGCTGCGAAAGTCGTCTGCTCGAGTGCTGCAATGCATGCGTGAACCCGAGCTTGGCGCTTCGGTTCGCGATGTTAACCGAAAAGGTGGTGGCGTCCGACTGAAAGTGCGCGTCGGTGCAGGAGTGCGAAAAGAGCACTAGCTGGTCCGATTTAACACCGTACCGATTAAATAGGCAGTATCAACCTTTATGTACCGACCGACGGCGCAGCAGCGTACTGTAGTCCCGTCTCGTCTTTGCCGCATCGACCATTTGTGCGGCGTGTTAATAAATAAATGGAACGTGCGTCAAAAAAAGGTGTACCCTCATCGCGAAAGTACACAAATTCGCACCGCTTAAGTGCAGCACCCGATGCCGCCAGGCGCGGGCGCTGCGGCCGACGGCACTCCGGTCGTGCGCTGCTCCCTGCTCGTCGCTAGGCCTTGTTTCTTTTTCATCGCAGCCACGGCAGACGGCATTTTAGACTCGTCCGCTTCGCTGCGTCTCTAGTGTAGTTGCTCGCGTGCTCCTGTGCACGATTCTTGCGTGTAGCTTCGGAAAACAGTGACAATCTGCGCTGCCGAACTGCATGTGGCGAGCTGCTTTGCTCATGTTTTGCGCCGTTGTTTCTGAATCGGCCGATGCGTACACATGAGATAAAACACGCGTGCACGTTAAGCACTGGCACTTCCTAAACTATGTGCGTCCGACTGAAAGCGCGTCGGTGCAGCAGTGCGAAAAGAGCACGCAGGTCCGATTCAACACCGTACCGATTAAAAAGGCAGCATCAACCTTCGTGTAAATGAAACGTGCGTCAAAAAAGGTCTGTCCTCAGCTTCATCGCGAAAGTACACAAATTCGCACCACTTATGTGCAGCACCGGATGTCGCCAGGTTACCCCAAAGATGCCGTCCGCGGGCGCTGCGACCGACGGCACTCCGATCGTGCGCTGCTCCCTGGTCGTCGCCAGGCCTTATTTGCGTCGAAGCCACGGCGGACGGCCTTTTGGAATCACCCGCTTCGCTGCGTCTCTAGCGTAGCTGCTCGCATACTCATGTGCGCGATTCTTGCGTGTCGGTGCGAAAATCAGTGACAACCTGCGCTGCCGAACTGAATGTGCCGAGCTGCTTTGCTGATGTTTTGCGCCGTCGATTCTGGCTCGGACGATGCGTGCACATGAGATAAACACGCGTGCACGTTGCGTATTGGCACTTCCTAAAGGACGTCAAAAAAAAAAAAACACTACACTATCCTCTTTGTTAATCTCAATTTTAAGATTCGCGGACGAATAATTCGTGCTCACCTGTCATCCGATATCCAAACTCTGCAGCGATCATCAGTCCGTGCTCTCGTCGGTGATACGTACGCGTATACATTCCATTCGTTATGCACAAGAGATGCCTCTCGCCGACCGTAATGAAAGCAGCTCCGGACTAAAAGCGACGATGACATATGTTTGCACGCGGGCAACTCGCACGCTCGATCGTCTGCCAGCATCCATGCAGAGTCGATGCTATCGCGTCAACTCCGCGAGGGGTCACCGGACGCCGTTGGTCAAACCGCAGAAGACGGTACCAAGGAGACTGACCCAGGCAGCGCGAGAGAAGAAAGCGGTCTTGTAGAAAGCCGTGCTCGGCAGGAGTGCACGCTAATTTTCGCTGAATGGGACAGGGATATGAAGGAAAGTGCTCCCTCCGCGGCGGCCGCCAGTATATGTGGACTCCCACCTGCAGGTACGCGCTCGCGAACGACCCGAGTCGTTCGGGCTGCTGTCGCACACAATTCCGAGAGGTCAAGAAACTGAAGACACCGGCGGCCGAGGAAGACAGCAGACAAGGTTGAAAGCTATGCAAACGCAGACGGGACGGGAAAGGCAGACCGTGAATGCATGGGCGACGCTCGGGGGAAAACAGGCGCGACGACCGGAAGTCTGAGAACCGAGCGTCACCCGATGACGCTCGGAAAACAAACGAGGTGCAATAAAAGAACCAAAACGCTCCTGGGACAGTGTTCAGCTCCTTCTCTTCGGCGCGTAGGAAGAAGCGTGAAAACGAAAAAAAAAACAACCACAAACAAAAAGTGCAACCACGGAGAGAGCATAGTGTACGGGGAGAAGGGCGAGGGAGTACCACTAAGAGCTGCTACAGCGCGGTGAGGATTCGAAGAAGGCACGAGAAAAAAGAAAGCCCCAAAAGAGAGACACAGGGATTTTGAGGAAGCGGGGAGGCTAAGGCGAGGGAAATACCGCCTTTGAAACACTGAGCGGGAATGGAAACCTGTCTTTTTTCGTCGTCCACCCCCACCTCCGCGGCCGGCGCCAGTTGACGCGACGAGCCCGCTCGCTATCTAAACGCCCTTGAAACTTAGTGCTCGGAAATGGTTCCTGGCTTTACGTGACTCCGTCTGCATGGGCGTTGCTACGAAATGTAGCCCCCAAGTTCGTAATGTTCGTGCCGAAATGTATTTTCGAACGAACCGGAAAAAGATATTGTAGACAAAACCCAGAATGCTTTCGAGCGCCGGTGGTTGTTTTGGTCGGCGGTGCATGACAGCACGAAAACATTTCGGGGGGGGGGGGGGGGGGGGGGGGGCTGAAGCCCCATAAGCCCCCCCCCCCCCTGGCTACGCACCTGCTTAGCGATGAGTGATAATGATTACAATGACTAAGCGTGACTCATCATGACTACGATACGACCAATATGTGGCTGGAAATGACAGGAGGCAATTGGTAAGAAGCAATGAAAAAGAAGAATATGAGAGGCAAATTATAGGGGAGGAAGGGTAGGCTTTCGCCGTCCTCTAATTATTTCTTTTTCAGTAAACCCAGCTGCGTTTAATATTTTCAGGTGTCTTTTTCAATTTCCCTTTCTCAGACTGAGAATCATGCAATTTCCTAACACAAAGCAAACAAAATAAAAAGCAACAAAAGTCAAGGACGTGAACAGGGACTCCGACGAGACTTCTTTAGAGGGGAGGAGGGGGATCGAGCATTGCCGTTTTTTTTTTATTGCCTTGTGATATTTTTAAATTATATTTGATTTCCTACTTATTTCGTATTTTGTCAGTTGTGGCATGGCAAGAGCTTCTCCGCGGCTCTCGTTGGAGCAAGACATTTTGAAATTCAAAATAAATCCAAAAGATGTTCAAAGGCAAATACAAAGATGCTGAAAGGTCATTTTACGTGCACCTTGTACCTAAATTAGGCCCGAAGTTTTTATACAACGGGCTGCATGACAATGATGTGCGCAAACGAAGAAGGGCGGGCTTTACACATTTACCAAGACTAAGAGAGCAAGAAAACTAAAAGTAAAAAAATGCGAAGTGCGCTCAAACTCGCCAGTTTGCGGTTAGCAGTTGATGGTTTCCGGTACCTATAACTTGAGAACTAAGCTGCTGATCTAAGTGTCCTGTTAGCCGCTAGCCACTTCATTGGCTCCACCCACCACACGTGACCCGTGCCACAGCTCACAATTCACAATGGCCGAAAACCTAGAGATTGGAGGGATCGAAAAAAAAAAACTGCAAATTTTGGAAAAAAAGAAAACTTTTTTTTTCTCGTTTTTTCCCGAGGCATTGGAAACCGGAAAAAAATCAAAGTATGATTCCTTTAAAAAAAACATGAAAATTTGTGCTAATTGATAGATGTCTGCTTCTAAGAAGGAAAAAGTACTGAAAAGGCTGCAGAAGGAATATAATTTTTTGCTGTTATTTAGTTTTGGTTGCACAAATTAGGCTTACTTCATTCAGAACGTTCGTGATATAGATACTTAGTCTATTAAAACAATTTCAAATCTACTGATCGAGTGTGGAAACGCGAGCATATGAAATGGTCTAGATTTGCTTATTTGTATTTCCAATAAAGTACAAAGAAAATATAGTCAGGTTGAAGTCTCATTGGTGAGATAGCTTCGTTCGGGGGCCGATGCTGATCCACCGGCGGAGGCGCCTGCCGATCAGCCCATCGACCTACAATGCAGAAGCTGGCAGTTGTCGCGCACCGGTGCGCCGTTGATAGTACGTCACTTTACTGTGATGTGACGTCACTAGTATTCACTGATACACTTATGAGCTCCAAACGTCATTAAATTAAACGGTGAACGATGCGTTTCGATCGGGCGAAAGAGCATTTAACGCCTTTTTGACGCTGAATACAGATATATGTAAAAGGTTTGTTGTGTCCAGATTTTGGCTATGGCTGACCTCTCATACAGAGTATGCATACTTATAAATCCTCAAAACTTGGTGTCCCAACCCCTTTAAAAACAAAATAACAAAACTTGGATGTATACAAATCGAACTGCAAGATAAAAGGTCTGAAACTCAACACGAACAGATTAGAACAATCTAGGAAGAAGCGAGCACAAAAACATCGTCAGTGCTATAGAGAACATTTGTATATGTCAATGATCTAATTAAAAATGCGATGAACTCTAATCTGTCTACCAAATATTATAAGAAAATGAACAGAATTGGCAGTTCACATGCGCGTATTTTATTCACTAGAACAAACTGCGAACACACGCAAAACAGCATTTTTTTTTGTGAAATGCAGTAAATGTTAATTACCAAGATTTGATAAAGGAGGAAAGGAGCCGTTGATATTAAAGGACTAGAGTATAGCTTAAAATGCAGAAATGTCTTATACTTATTTACGCATGGAGACAAATATGGCAAACTTTAAACTGCATGTTAACATTTGTACGAGAAAAATAAAGGCACGAGCGAGAATACGCATATATAAAAACACGCGATGAACATACAGAAATGTTGCATGTAGATATAGTTTAGTGTTTGATGTCAGCTAAAATTAGATAAACCTCAAACACTTAGAGGAACATAAAAAGCACATTCGAATGTAAATGGTGAAAGACTACACTAGTACCAGGAAGGAGAAAACACGGAAAAGTACCTCACTGCCACATGATTGATTGCAGAGAAAAAATCAGATATAGATTGAACTGTGCATATGATTTTGCCAGAAAAAAAAAACAAAAAAAAAACAAATCACAAGTGAAATATATTTGTGAGACGAAAAAAAATAATAAAAGAGCGCGCTAAGGAAAGGGAGGTACGGAAACAAATACAGTACTTTGCCTACCCGCACTACTACGAATTGCTGCCCTCAAAAAAAAAAAAAGTTATTTTTCTTGTTCTTTTTTTTTTTTTGCAACCTTCAAAATTTCCGGAAATTTTACATTCCTACCCACAGCACAGATGCACAGGCATCTGATCTCAGGTGCCCATCGGCAGGTTGCGAAAAAAAAAAAGTAAACCATTTCATTTCAGTGCGACTGCTCGCACTGTGTTCCTAGTTCGCCAGATAAGAGATTCTTGTTGATTGGGACGCGTGGTGGGGGGAAAGGAAGATGGGGGGGAGTGTGGCGCCTTTTCTTGACTTAGGGGTCACCTTAACTGGGCCCCACGCGGGAAATGGCAAAAAGATAAAGAGAGATGAGGCGGGTCTGGACGGGCACACCAGGCACTATACCACTACTTGTAATATGGCCTGCGCTCATGTTGGCCATATTACAAGTAGAGGTGTGCGTCGTGCCGGTTTCGACCGGCGGCGGCGTGGCGATCGTTTTTAGTTGGCGCACGGCCGCCTCGATCAGCGCGCGCCGATCGAGGCGGCCGTGGTTGGCGGCGTCGAACGAACACATGAGCGCACAACGGCGGCGTGTAAACCGAAACCAAAACTTCAAAAAGTTGTTTAGCTGCATCTTTCAAAGCATTACTTCGTTGAAGTTTTGGACTTTTCGAAACAAAAGGACTGAGAGTAATTCAAAGAGGAATATAGGCCGACGGCGATTCTAAGCAACCCCAAAAGTTGAAGCCCTCTCCCCCCCCCCCCCAAAAAAAAAAAAAATGCTGTCCTCTGCTCACCACATTCAGAGCTACGAAGACTGGACAGCCCCCAATACCAACGCCAAGCGCAAGCTTAGTGCCCTGCTAGACTTCATGTCGGAGTCTGGCGCCCTCAACCTCACCTAACCCACCCCCTTCCCCTCTAGGCCTCAGGTCATCCTCATGAATAAAGGTTTATGAATGAATGAATGTAATATGGTCATAACCGACTATAAGGGTATGGTCAACGTTACTATTATAGAACGGTAGGGTAGTGAGGCTCCATGCAAATGCTCATTCTATTTTTAAAGGGCGTTTGCGTGAAGGTTCCCTAGAATGCCTAGAATAGGGATGACGCTCCCTGGCTGTCACGAACGATTTCTCAGAGCTACAGTGAACTAGTATTCTAGTTAACTATCGAAACTTTCCATAGTGCCCATGCCAACGTTAGCCCACGCATCAAAAAACGGCAGTTTTGATTAGTCGAAATTTGGCGTACCGACGAATGGATGGAATAAAGCGGTAACCGCATGAGGCGACAACCCCTAGCGATCGTCGCGCGACTGCCGCCGCCACCGGTCGTTGTCGCTGGTGCATACCGCACGGAGCGACGGGGCTCAGCGACAGAGAGGCGCGTTTTCAGCCTTGCTCTGTTACCGCCGCCTCGTCATTCGGTCAAGGGGAATGCAATCATGCTATACAGCATCAAGTACGATAAAACACTGATGAAAGTTCTTATAACGCATCGTATTTTAAAGGGTCACAGCGCAGCGGTGCGCTACTATACACTGCGATGCCGACTTGCATTGCAAGCAGCGACTTTCTCCTGCTCCTTTCGGAAATTAACAATATCTAGCCAAGCTAACCTTCTTCTTTCTTTTATTACCCTTCCAAGCTTTTACTGAATTATCTCGATGCACTCATAATACACGGATCAGACGAAGTGAGCGCGTGAAGGAACCAGGTTCTTCGCCCAAACCGGACTAGGAAAACAAACTTCACATGCAATAAAAAGAAAAAAAGCCAGAACGGAAGTTGAGCACCCCAAAGCCCTCTGCGATTGGCTGCCTCGCGTGCTGCTTCCGGGCGACTCGCGAAATTTTCTAAAAACCCAGAAACCGAGCGACAGCGACGAGCGGCAATGCTTTGGCGGCCCTCAGCACGGTCGCGCGGCATGTCGCCGCGAATTGTCGCCTCATGCGGATAGCGCTTAAAGGAGCGTTTCTTTTGAAACGGGGTGATAGTAGTTGCTGTCATGCTGATTTTATTATTTTTTTATATTGGTTAACTATATACCATCATTCTATTTATTGAATTTTTATTTCTGCATTACTAACATTGTCACTTTTCTGCTTTTAGGCCACAAATTTTCCAATCGTATTTTGCTAGCTTCCACCGCAGGTTCATTCACCAGGTCACTGGTATCTCTAAACCCCAGAGTATTCTAGGCACTATACCCAGAGCTTTAGGAAGAATGTCTGCGCCTGCATAGACTTCCGGACAACGTTACTAGAACAAACTCAGTTTCACAGCTCCGCCCGGAGAGGTGTACCAAGTGGCGGTCGCGAGAACTAGCGGGGCTGCAGTCGACTCTTGCTTAACTCTTGCTCCTTGCCGGGTGCTGTCGTGTGCTACACGCGGCGCGGAAGCATGGAGCGGCCGGCACACACGTAGCTGTTAGGTGTTGCCATGCCGTTGTCAGATGGGGGGAGGTTTGGTGCCAGAAGGCTCCGCGCCTCAAAGTATCATATAACCTATCGACGCGTTGCCGTTGCACTCTACATGGCTGCAGTAATACTGTCCGTCGCCGCCACTCTCTGCCCCGCGGCTGCCAGCGTCGGCGGCTGCAGCGGTCTTCTTAAACGCGTGCCCGCGCCAGTCACTGCGCTTCAGCTGCTTTTGGCTTATTTCTTTCGTTTTATTTTTATTTTGCGACATCGGGACTCTCCATGCCGACCTGTTTTGCCCCAGGGTGCAAAAGTGGGTATCGAAATGAAGACTCGAAAGGCCGTCATTTCTTCGCGCCACCGAAAGATCCTATGGAATTTAAAAGATGGGAGCAAGCCCTTCACAGAAAAGGCCGACAACTGACTTCGAAATGCAAGGTTTGCGATCTGCACTTCGGAGAGGAAGACGTCTTAAAGACCTATCGGCATATAATTCAAGGTAAGGAAGTAATTTTGGAAAGAGGGAAATGGATGTTGGCACCAGGCACTCTACCGAGGCTTTTTCCTTCATTGCCTGCACACATTTCAAAACCAAAGCATTCTAGACCGAAAAGAAAGTCACCAAAGGATCGCGCTTCCCCATTTGTTTCGAAAGTGGTGTCGGAAGCGAATCTACAAGACTTCGTATCAGAGCAGCACGAACAGGACAGTAGCACTGCACAAACGGACTCGGACTTTAATCTCGATTGCCTGGAGTCTGTAACTTTGCCAACAACTCAATGGAAATTTGAGCACTTTCGAGATGAGCAGACAGATGAAAGATGCGGGCTGTTTTACACTCGTCGTCTAGTTCGAGGAAACTTGCTGGTTGAAAATACTTTTGTGATCGGTTGTCATGTGCAATGAACGCATACACCGGTAAAGTGCACAAAAAGTTCTTATATAATGTGCAAAGTGTTGGTGAGGTAGAAGATCTTAAGTAGGCCAGTGAAATGAAATTGTGTGAGGGGGCCGCAGTTCAGAGCGAATGCATCATAAAAACTGCTCTGTGCTAACTTCGCGACAAGTTTGTTCTATTTAAGGCTGCGCAGAAAACTTCGGCAAGCAAGAGGGTCAGAAAAAAGAAAACGACTTGAACAACTGAAGACACGTACGACGGCTAAGAAAAACACTTCTGCGAGCTTCGGCAGCAAACAAGAAAAAGAAAGAAGAAATAGCACAGTTAAAAGAAAACCTCGAAAAGAACTCAGAAAGAGATTTAGAGCGGCGTGGAGCTTGCAGAAAAAGTCAGAGTAGCAAGGGAAAAGGCCAAGCTGCTCTGATAGAATTCTCGCTCTCTGCAGTTGTGCTTACTGTCAATACACGTGCAATTATATATATACGTGGATTGTGATGTTTATATATAAATAGGAATGTGTGCGATCGTATTCGCTGTATCACTGCCGAATTAATCTATGTCTAAATATTTGCTCATTCTCCTTAAACAAAATAATAGGTTGTGCTGTATAGTCAAATATTTGCCAAAGAGGAAGCAGTGTTGTTCTTTGATTTGCTGTTGATTCCTGCAATTTTTATCAACGTTGAGGAAATCAAGTTTTTGTTGTTTGCTGCACTTCATCTGCACATTACTGTTGTTGACAATTACTGCATTTTTCTTTAGTTGCGTTACCAATTGAATTTCATTACAATTACCTCTACAAGCAATAAAATAGTGTCGTTACTTCTTTTGTTTTCTCTGTGTGTGTGTGTGGGGGGGGGGGGGGATTTCTCATGGCCATTGCGCGAATAAAATCCCAACTACCTGTGATAACTTGCTATAAATGCTTTCTTTTTTTGATTTTTTTTTTTTGGAGAGAGGCACTCGTGTTTGTTCTGTTATTTGATTTTGCTCTGCTTATGTCCATTCCCGCTGAATCCTTTCTCAGTTGATTCGCTAATTAACTCCGCCCACCCTACGTTCTTGTATAAGATAAGCAACAAAACCTTTTTTAGAAATGCTAACGAATCGTTATTCTGCGTCATACCTAAAAATAGGACACCAAGAACAGACGTTCTGATTAGACAACGACGTAGGCCGTTTGCTGGCATTGAATCTTCGTCTAATCGGTACTGGAATACCCGCTACAAAACAGAAGCAGTGGGCAAAGCAAAGAACAGCGTTGGTGAGCAAGTCGACGGCGTTGTCAGATTTGTTTCATGGCATTAACGAGGAAATTTAGCAGTACATAAACGCGCTCTCCCAGGTAACACTTAGCTTCGAAGCCAAAACTTTCGTAATTTAGTTATAATTTTACTGCAGCCATGTAGAGCGCAACGACAGTTCGCTAAAACGATTTCTGCGCTGGCCGCTCCATGCTTCCGCGCGGCGTATAGCAGACGACGCGCCAGGGAAGGAGCAAGAGTCGACCGCAGCGCCGCTAGTTCTCGTGACCGCCACTTGGGACACGCTCCTCTGCTAGGCGGTATGGGGAGCTGTGAAACTGAGTTTGTTCTAGTAACGTTGCTTCCGGATGGATACCATTACATTCGAGTATAATATGGTTAATTGTTTCTGTGGATTTACCACATACTGCACATGTGTCATCTGCCGTGTATATGAATAGTGGCGGCGCCCGCGGCCATCAAAAGAAACTGCATCTAAGTCTCAAACTTTCAGATTGTTGACAAATGCGGAATAACTTAGAAAATGAAATTAGCTGAAAACTGGCAGTATCAAAAATTCTTGGAGCCGTAGAGTCAACTG
This sequence comes from Amblyomma maculatum, assembly GCF_055883805.1. Lineage (NCBI taxonomy): Eukaryota > Metazoa > Arthropoda > Arachnida > Ixodida > Ixodidae > Amblyomma > Amblyomma maculatum. The sequence goes on along the minus strand of NC_139351.1, from coordinate 34,937,362 downwards.
AGATGAAAAAATAAAAAATAACTTCCCAATGAATACAATGGCAAAAAGCTTCTGTTGAGCGCTCCTAGATGGCGCGATAATTCCCAGACACCCGAGTCCGAGCAACTTTTTGAAAGGAAGTTTCGCAACTGGTATGATCCATGTACAAAAATTTTATTTGCGATGGAATATTTCCACAGAAAAAATCGAACAGCATATGTGACTGCACAGTGCTCTTAAGAAAAAAAATTATATATACTTTTTTTTTCGTACGTACAGGCTGCGCAGATCTTTTAAAACCTTCGGGGTGTGTGCATAGACCTTGGTTTGTAGCTCAGTGGCTCAGGGATGAGCACAATCCATGCGGGCCTGCCGTCTCGGCTGCGTCATCGGTCTAGAGAGTCAAGGTGAACGGCTTGCGCCGCGTTGTTGTTTTAATACTTTGCTTGAGCTGCTCGAAGCAGTGCTGTTGCCGCAGCGCGATTCGCGCACTCGCAGCGCGTGCGACGATCCGCGGAGTTTTCCGATGCTCCTCACCTAGTCAGGTCGCTAGTGACGTGCGCGGAGTGAGAAGATTGGTTGCCGTGCTTCGACGCCTCGCAACAACTTCCATCGGATCTGCCCGATAGCAGACGACCAGCTGACAGCGGCGATATGCAGGCTCTTCCGCGAGTTCTAGGCCGATCGCTGCAGTACGGCAGTGTTCGTATGAACCAAGCCGCATCGGCGGGTTCGGCGCCACACGACATCGAGACGGACACGTCCAACAGCCGAGAGCGCTTCGGCAAGCACGAGGCAAGCGAGGTCGCCTTCAGTCCGACGCGCCGCGAGGACATCACGCACAACTACACGAGAGCCAGCGACGATGCGTTTGCTCAGTCCGCGCCCGCCGAGACTGTCGCCGAAAACACGGACGCGTACAGCTGCGGTAGCAGCGTCAATCTGTACGCGCATATGCAAAGCAACGTGCCAGAACCGTTCACAGCCGAGGGAACATCGCCAGAGTCGCCCACCAGCCTCAACATGCCCGGCGGCGGGGCGCAGTCGACGTCGTACATGTACCTCTCGGAAAAGCGCAACTCTGCCAAGTAGCCCCCCGCGTTGTTCGTCTGCTATGTCGTCGCTCCGCATTATAGGTGTGTAGCACATGCAATATACTACCGCACCTCTTGTGCACGCGGTTTCGCGGCTACTTGTTTGTGTTTGCTGGCGACAGTCCTGTTTACACGATGCGTACTTATACGCTTGTAGCTAGTAACGCGTCGAGATTAGAGTACAGTGCCGTCGCGTAAGCTGTGATCGTAGGTGCGTTCGGCAATGCTTTTTGGCCGCAAGTAGAACATTTATCACTGTTAATCCTATAGTTCTACGTGTATGCCCGAAATGTGTGAATAATATGAAGTATTCAGAGTAATAAAGAACGTTTTCGTTGCGAATGAGTTCATTTATTTTCAACACACTATAAACCGCGTACAGGAACAGCAAGCATTCGGCGAACCTGCGATGCACTTTGATCGCTAACGCAGCCCAAATGCGACCACCAGATTGCCATTTTCTTTTCTCTTTCGCTTACAACCATTCTTGACATCACTAATGCAAACTTATCCTGTACAAAAAGAAAACAAAATCAACACAAACACCTTTACTCCCACCGCAAAACACACACCGGAAAAAAAAAAAAAGTGAGAGCAGCAGCTGCGTATGGCCCATCCAAATCACCCGTTGACATCACAACGTGCCGGTGACGTCATGGCAGACAAGCCGTTGCCTTCAGTCACGCGCGAGAGCATAGGTTTGACAGCTTCTGGTTTCCAACTTTTATTTACCCTTCTGCTCGCGTTTATTAATATACCCTCTAGTTAAAAAAACAAACAAACAAAAAAAATGAAAAGGGCGGAGACAAAAGAGCTGTCTCGCACGCACGCACGCAGTTTTCGTTTTGTTTCCCCTTCAATGTTCGCATTTTTTTTTTTTATATAAACAGAACGAAAGGGGCAGAGAGGGGAGAGGTCAGGTGCGGCCGGCGTGGAAACAGAGCTGGGTGGCGGGAGTAGAGGTCAGGGCTTTAAGGCACGGCCTCGAGAGGCGTCAGTCGTCGTAGTTTTGCCGAGAGCAAGAAGTTGGCAGCCAGGTTCTCGTTCTTGTCGCACGCAAAGTACGCCTGCACGACCAGGTACTCGGGAAAGCCCAACGCCTTCAGCTGCAAAGAGAACAAACGTGGACGGTCATTCGAACTCACTACGGAGCAGCGGGGGGAGATGCAAGAATGCAGCAACTGAGCAGGATTTCACCGGGCCCCCAACAACAGCATTTTTATTTTTTTTGCACCACATCGTTTTACCCTGTTGCAACACTGAGTTTCATGCAGCTGCTACAGTAACTGCAAGCTAGTTCCCCCCCCCCCCCCCCCCCGCCCCCCCCCCCACACACACACACACAGCTTTTGAGGCTACCTATGTCAGATGGGTATACGGAAAAACGGAAAGTAACCGTATGACTTCATTGGGAATACATACGAAAAGAAAAAGATGATGCACACATTCTTGACTAAGAATAGATGCAAGTATAATGTTTTGCTGTACCGCGTAACATTACGATCATGCAGTAGGGGCTCTTAAACCATGTGCTGCTCTCCGCTAACTCAAGCAAACTGTACTGGCATCAGTCTCTGGACTGGTATAACAATTGTGACACATGTTTCAGTACACGAAAAACACACGAAGGTAGAAGAGTCACGTGAAATACGAATGAAATGCTTCGATTGGGTGTTTGCAGTCACTCTGTTCATGGTGATTAGACAACAAGGCCAACGAGTTCGATTGCTGTTGCTCTAGCCCTATTTGCAAAGTGGGGGGGGGGGGGGGGGGGGGGGGGGGGGGGGAATTCACAACAACAGGCATTTGAGAAATGTCTACAATTAAAGTGCCCCTGCAGCTCTTCTTGCATTCAATACAGAAGCTGCAAGACACCAGAGACAAAATGCTCTGCAATTTTTCGCACCCCACATAATGCTTCTCCCAGCAAAAACCACAGAACTGTTGCAGCTCAAATTTTGCGCCATCTCCTTTTGTTTTCAGTAACTTTGGGATGATAATTTGACAAAGGAAGGAAGGGGGGAAGCATTGTTACTTTGCAAAATTTTGCAAAGGGTTTGAAGACACCTTCTCAGCACTGATCACCACAAGGTTATCAGAACTTCTTTTTGGACGAGTTGGTGCATTTTGAATTTAGAAAACATAACAGGGCACAGGTAAGTAACTACAAGACACAAGCACCGGCTTTAAACAGTATTTTATTGCCCGGGGACAGAAGCCTTATATAAGGCGAAAAAAAAAAAAAAAAAGAAAGGGCAAGGGAGTAGTGAATCACAAGGAGACAATAACCAGCGCAACAAATGTACAAACAGGGAACAGCAAGAATATAAAATAAAAAAAAAAAAGGCATTCATTCGTTGGCCGCACATATAAACGATAGCATCAAGAAGCGATAGAGAAGACGTGCTGATCACCCATTATTTATGTGGTATAGGTACCACAGATGCATGCCACAAAGAAATGCGGCAGTCAATGCACACGTACTGAAAATGACAAGCGTTGGCACTCTGCCAAGTTCGCTCCCCCGCGGCCGCGGCAAGGTGACGCGGCTGCGGCAAGGTCAGTGCATGGCCGCGCGGCGGCGGCAACCTGCGCAACCTCCGTAGCTCACAACTAAATACTCGTTAATTCCAACCCTGTTAATTTGGAAATAGGGATAAGTACTGTCGGCGCAGTCCCAGTCAACGCCCATAAAAGGCTATGATCTCGGACGGACGCTATAGGTTAAACTTATTATTTTTTTTTTTCCGATAGCCATCCATCCTTCCACCCATCACTCAACGGAAGCGCGCGAGTCAGCCGCGATCATGGCGCTGGCTTTTAGCACCGTTCGTTCCGATGATTGGAGTGGCAGTAGACGGCGCCCATCCCAGTCGCTCATAGAATGATAAAGCGAACGTACTGAAAAGGAGGCTTGTACAACCGGACAAGCGCTGGCACTTTGCCAAGTTCGCTTGCCTCCCCCCTGCTGGAGCTAAAGTCAAAAGATAAACACGCTGTTACCGCTGCGCAGCATCTTGGCGCACTGCCAAGAATTGTGTTGTGGATCGTGACAGCGCGAAACCGAGGGACCCGCTAACGACTGACGACTTTTTTTTTTGTTTTTTTCAGACTCGTAGGCACAAATCGGGGCTGGGTGAGTTCATTATGCGAGCGAGTTCGTTACGCAACTGAATACGGCACATTTAACGTAATACAAATGGTGCTGGTCAGTTTTTTCGAGGCCATTGATAACTCGAACTTTTCTCCCGGTCCCGTGAAGTTCGAATTAACGAGCTTTTACTGTAGATTCTCATGGGTCCTTCAAGAACAAAGTGGCAGATGCCTCAAAAGAGGCCCTTCAGCCAAAAGAACTAGTTGATTTTCCTGACAACACAGTTAATCCAAGCCGCAGAGAATCCCCGTTCATTTGCAATTACAAGGGGATTATCCACTTAAGTGGCATCTGCCACTTCGTTCCAGTTGTATTCAACTACAGAGTTCGAGGCTTTAAGTGAAGAGGCTTAAATTAGCATGCAAGGAATTCACAGGTCACCGTATCACTCCATGGTCTAGTGTGGCAGCTTACTGAGCTTGAGTACAACGAAGTCTCATTAATTCGACTTTCAGAAATTCAGATAAAGCTACGAGCGGCCCCGCCGCGGTGGTGCAGTGGTTAAGATGTCCAACTACTGTACCGGAGTAATCGGGTTCGATCCCGACCGCCGGCGGCTGCGTTTCGATGGAGGCGAAATGAAGAGGCGTCCATGTGCTGTGCGATGTCAGTGCACGTTAAAGACACCCAGGTGGTCACCATTACCGCACCCCTTTTTCTCTTTCCGCTTCCACTCCCACCTTACTCCCTTCCCTAACCGCGTGGTTCAGGTGCCCACAGGGCAAGTGCGACAGATACTGCGCCTTTTCTTTCTTGTGAACCAACTAAAGAAAAACAAATTACGAGCACTATCCTGGCCAATACTTATGCAAGTCTATGGTCCCGGCTGCTTATTCGTCTCCATAGTCATCACTGCTGCTGTTCGCATCCAAAAGCGACGACGCTATGATATACACAAGGAGCGCCGATCCCCTGATTCCGGAGACCATCAGAACGGGTGCGGCACGGCAGATAAAATAAAATCAAAAGCTAAAGCTAAACTGAAATAAGGGTTCTTCTATTTCGCACAGGATGACGCCACTCGTCAACGAGCGCTTCAAAAGCGGGCAAAATTCAAATTGTGAAACAACTGATAGCGGGCTATCGATGGGAATAGGCGCGGGCAGGAAAGAGTTAAGCTTATGATAATTAGCTGTTGCCATTCTTTACTATGATGGCAACACCCCCTGAGAGACCTGTTTCACAAGCTGTGACTGCAGTGAAAATTATCGATGCTGTCAGCGATGCTGCAGCGCTATTTTCACGCTTACATCTTGCATAGGAAAATGGCTCGAAAGAATCATCAATAGTCGACTCACAGACTACCTGGAAGACGAAACACTACTGCCAAACTCGATGTTCGGCTTCAGGAAGAATCTGTCAACACAGGATGTGATGCTGCAAATCAAGCACGATATCTTGGACAGAATATCAGCGAAAAACGAAGGTATCCTCCTCGCGGTGGACCTAAAAGGTGCCTTTGACAACATCAGCTGGAAGACGAAACACTACTGCCAAACTCGATGTTCGGCTTCAGGAAGAATCTGTCAACACAGGACGTGATGCTGCAAATCAAGCACGATATCTTGGACAGAATATCAGCGAAAAACCAAGGTATCCTCCTCGCGGTGGACCTAAAAGGTGCCTTTGACAACATCAGCTGGAAGACGAAACACTACTGCCAAACTCGATGTTCGGCTTCAGAGAATCTGTCAACACAGGACGTGATGCTGCAAATCAAGCACAATATCTTGGACAGAATATCAGTGAAAAACGAAGGTATCCTCCTCGCGGTGGACCTAAAAGGTGCCTTTGACAACATCAGCTACAAAGCAATTCTCGATAGCATATCGGAAACTGGGCGCGGGGAGAGAACGTACAATTACGTCCGCAACTTTCTCAGCATCCGGACAGCAACGATAAGTGTCGGCGGTGTCAGAACCAACGAAAGAGCAACTGCCGGGAAAGGAACACCGCAGGGATCCATCATCTCGCCCCTTCTTAATCTGGCCATGGTGCCGATAGCGAGGAAATTGGAAAGCATACCTGGAATTCGTCCCACACTCTACGCCGACGACATTACGGTGTGGACGACGACAGGATCAGCGGGAGAAATTGAAGACAAATTGCAAAGAGCCCTGGATGGCATTGAAGAAATTGCAAGCAGAAACGGCATGCAATACGCCCCTGAAAAAACCGAGTTCATTAGAATCCACAGGAAAAGCTTCCAAGGCAGAGCCGACTCAAATCTGACTTCAAAACCAAGAAATCAGAGAAGTAAAAACCTTGAGGATATTAGGTATGTGGTTACAGAGCCACGGCGAAAGAACGCACACAATCAAGCTACTGACTCGGGCAACCAGCCAGGTCTGCGGCATGATTCGAAGAATAGCAAACAGGAACGAAGGGTTAAAGGAGAAGGACGCGATCAGAATAGTAACGGCGATGATAGTCCCCCGCTGGACCTACAGCCTCCCGTACCACAACGTCACCAGAACGGAATCGCAGAAAATTGATGCGCAGTTTCGGAAAGCTTATTATAAACTAGCACTCTGTTTACCAAGTCATGATCTTGATTTTTATAGCGCTGAAGAAACACCACAGGAAGAAAGACACAAAAGGACAGAAGCGCTTCTGTCCTTTTGTGTCTTTCTTCTTGTGGTGTTTCTTCAGCGCTATAAAAATCAAGATCATGTACCAACTAACCCGCCGAAAAGTCCTACCAACCAAGTCATGCATCCAATGAGGCTTTTATGGCAATGGGCATCTCGGCCACCTATGAAGAACACAAAGAAGCAATCCTGGTCAGCAAAGAACGCAGACTAGAACAAACTCGGACTGGTAGACACCCACTGAACATCATGGGACGACCCATCGACGAGAGAACTAACCCCCTAGGAGAAACACTCTCTCCCGAAAACAGAGCTGAATACCAGGTCCTTCCAATTCCCCAAAACATGGACCCTCTACACAACAGCGAAAGACGAAAAGCGAGAAGTCGGCACATATAAAACGTCGTCAGAAACAATAGCGACATACTCTATGTAGACGCCAGTCCATATCTGGGGAGAAAAGCGGCTGTAGCCACCACAGATCAAGACCAATAACTACATAGAAGATGCAGAGGAAGTTGCAATTGCCCTTGCAGTTAAACACGCCAGCAGCTAAGGTAGAAAACACATAATACTCAGCGATTCCCAAAACGCCTGTCGTGCCTTCCTCCTGGGATGCGTATGCAAACAGGCACACTGAATAATGGAGCAGGAAAATAAGATGGGCGACATGAAGCACGCAATCCTGTGGATACCAGCACACGAGGGAATCGACGGCAACGAGGCTGCCGATAGGATAGCCCGAGGGCATACTTTCCGGGCACCTGCGCCAGCTGCCCCAGAGCCTTCAACCCCTCTCACATACAGGGAACTAATACAATACTTCAAATTAGAAAGAAAACGATACGCAGAACCACACAAAGATCTTAGCAGACAGGAGACAGTAACCTGTGGGAACATACAGGCTAGGACATTCCCAAACCTAGCAAAGTACCACAAAATCTGGCCCGAAAAATTCAAAAATAACACATGTACTGCATGCATGTGGTGAAGTGTCGGACATCAATCACATGATATGGAACTGCAAAGAGCAATTAGTGAAATATAAAGCTCGAGCACTCAGCCAAGCGGAGTGGGAGGCAGAGCTGGCACACACGGGTCTCTCTGAGCATCGCAGCCTGCTCACCAGGGCCCGGGAGACAGCCCAGGCCAATGGTATCCTGGACTGAGGAAACCACCCACGCTATTCCGTTAAACAATTAAAGTTTTCTCTCTCTTCACGCAGTGCTCTCACATGCAGTAAACTCGCGCCTGAAATCGGTGAGAGAGACTCGCAGGTTTGCTTGATGTTTCATAAGAAATGCATACGCAGAATGTGCATAACTTAAATGCTCACATGAAGGAAAGAAGCCAACAGTCGGCGAGGCCAAGGAAAGCGTTGGGGATGGTACTTTGTCTTTTTTTTTTTTAATGTTTACTTGGATTATCACAGAAATTAGTAATGTAATCTGTTTAGGGGAAAGATAATTAAACACAAAGTAGAAGAAAAAACAACGTGCTGATGGTGGGAACCGAACCCACGACCTCCGAATATCGCGTCCGGTGCTCTTCCAACTGAGCTACATCGGCCGCTGTCCCCCCTGCTACTTGCTTGGGTATTCATGTTGTCTGTATACGAACCTCGAGAGTGTTCACCAGCGCCACCCTCAGCCATAGCGGCGGACGTGGAACGTCCTTTGTTACCGTCAGCGTCACGTAGAACGTGATCAAGAGCGAGGGAGAAAGCTGTGCTAGAACCCTCTTACGCTACCTATGGCTTCAAGACTGCCAGAACCGAGACCCCCGTAAGCTACAAGCAGATCAATTAAGGGGAAATGGGGGTGCTCGTTATAATACATGAAGGAAAGAAGCCAACAGTCGGCGAGGCCAAGGAAAGCGTTGGGGATGGTACTTTGTCTTTTTTTTTTTTAATGTTTACTTGGATTATCGCAGAAATTAGTAATGTAATCTGTTTAGGGGAAAGATAATTAAACACAAAGTAGAAGAAAAAACAACGTGCCGATGGTGGGAACCGAACCCACGACCTCCGAATATCGCGTCCGGTGCTCTTCCAACTGAGCTACATCGGCCGCTGTCCCCCCTGCTACTTGCTTGGGTATTCATGTTGTCTGTATACGAACCTCGAGAGTGTTCACCAGCGCCACCCTCAGCCATAGCGGCGGACGTGGAACGTCCTTTGTTACCGTCAGCGTCACGTAGAACGTGATCAAGAGCGAGGGAGAAAGCTGTGCTAGAACCCTCTTACGCTACCTATGGCTTCAAGACTGCCAGAACCGAGACCCCCGTAAGCTACAAGCAGATCAATTAAGGGGAAATGGGGGTGCTCGTTATAATACATGAAGGAAAGAAGCCAACAGTCGGCGAGGCCAAGGAAAGCGTTGGGGATGGTACTTTGTCTTTTTTTTTTTAATGTTTACTTGGATTATCACAGAAATTAGTAATGTAATCTGTTTAGGGGAAAGATAATTAAACACAATTTAGAAGAAAAAACGTGCCGATGGTGGGAACCGAACCCACGACCTCCGAACATCGCGTCCGGTGCTCTTCCAACTGAGCTACATCGGCCGCTGTCCCCCCTGCTACTTGCTTGGGTATTCATGTCTGTATACGAACCTCGAGAATGTTCACCAGCGCCACCCTCAGCGATAGCGGCGGACGTGGAACGTCCTTTGTTACCGTCAGCTTCACGTAGAACGTGATCAAGAGCGAGGGAGAAAGCTGTGCTAGAACCCTCTTACGCTACCTATGGCTTCAAGACTGCCAGAACCGAGACCCTCGTAAGCTACAAGCAGATCAATTAAGGGGTTCCCACCATTGGCACGTTTTTTCTTCTACTTTGTGTTTAATTATCTTTCCCCTAAACAGATTACATTACTAATTTCTGTGATAATCCAAGTAAACATTAAAAAAAAAAAGACAAAGTACCATCCCCAACGCTTTCCTTGGCCTCGCCAACTGTTGGCTTCTTTCCTTCATGTATTATAACGAGCACCCCCATTTCCCCTTAATTGATCTGCTTGTAGCTTACGGGGGTCTCGGTTCTGGCAGTCTTGAAGCCATAGGTAGCGTAAGAGGGTTCTAGCACAGCTTTCTCCCTCGCTCTTGATCACATTCTACGTGATGCTGACGGTAACAAAGGACGTTCCACGTCCGCCGCCATGGCTGAGGGTGGCGCTGGTGAACACTCTCGAGGTTCGTATACAGACAACATGAATACCCAAGCAAGTAGCAGGGGGGACAGCGGCCAATGTAGCTCAGTTGGAAGAGCACCGGACGCGATATTCGGAGGTCGTGGGTTCGGTTCCCACCATTGGCACGTTTTTTCTTCTACTTTGTGTTTAATTATCTTTCCCCTAAACAGATTACATTACTAATTTCTGTGATAATCCAAGTAAACATTAAAAAAAAAAGACAAAGTACCATCCCCAACGCTTTCCTTGGCCTCGCTGACTGTTGGCTTCTTTCCTTCATGTATTATAACGAGCACCCCCATTTCCCCTTAATTGATCTGCTTGTAGCTTACGGGGGTCTCGGTTCTGGCAGTCTTGAAGCCATAGGTAGCGTAAGAGGGTTCTAGCACAGCTTTCTCCCTCGCTCTTGATCACGTTCTACGTGACACTGACGGTAACAAAGGACGTTCCACGTCCGCCGCTATGGCTGAGGGTGGCGCTGGTGAACACTCTCGAGGTTCATATACAGACAACATGAATACCCAAGCAAGTAGCAGGGGGGACAGCGGCCGATGTAGCTCAGTTGGAAGAGGACCGGACGCGATATTCGGAGGTCGTGGGTTCGGTTCCCACCATCGGCACGTTTTTTCTTCTACTTTGTGTTTAATTATCTTTCCCCTAAACAGATTACATTACTAATTTCTGTGATAATCCAAGTAAACATTAAAAAAAAAAGACAAAGTACCATCCCCAACGCTTTCCTTGGCCTCGCCGACTGTTGGCTTCTTTCCTTCATGTATTATAACGAGCACCCCCATTTCCCCTTAATTGATCTGCTTGTAGCTTACGGGGGTCTCGGTTCTGGCAGTCTTGAAGCCATAGGTAGCGTAAGAGGGTTCTAGCACAGCTTTCTCCCTCGCTCTTGATCACGTTCTACGTGACGCTGACGGTAACAAAGGACGTTCCACGTCCGCCGCTATGGCTGAGGGTGGCGCTGGTGAACACTCTCGAGGTTCGTATACAGACAACATGAATACCCAAGCAAGTAGCAGGGGGGACAGCGGCCGATGTAGCTCAGTTGGAAGAGCACCGGACGCGATATTCGGAGGTCGTGGGTTCGGTTCCCACCATCGGCACGTTGTTTTTTTTTCTACTTTGTGTTTAATTATCTTTCCCCTAAACAGATTACATTACTAATTTCTGTGATAATCCAAGTAAACATTAAAAAAAAAAAAGACAAAGTACCATCCCCAACGCTTTCCTTGGCCTCGCCGACTGTTGGCTTCTTTCCTTCATGTATTATAACGAGCACCACCATTTCCCCTTAATTGATCTGCTTAAATGCTCACAGGTATTTTTTGATGCCAAGCAATACTTCAGAAGAATTTAAATGAATGAATAGTTTTTCATTATGCAAAAAGTGTGTTGCTGCGCCGAACGAAAGCACTGGGATATGAAAATAGCGCCGGTTGCCTAGGCATCGACATAACTCTGATCCGCGTTCGCTTCCATGCCAATTCGTTTCATGTGAGTGACGTCACGACGCTCCTTATTGCTCAGTCACAGAACGATCATACCGTCACTGTGATTTAATTCCAATCAGTAGAAACCTCCTCTGCTGCTAGACCGACGAAAACCGCAGTGTAATATACACAGCATGTGAAACAGGCCAGAGCCTGCTAGATTGCTCTCGGTCTCGGTGGGAAGCCTTATACAGTCAAATCTCGTTATAACGAAGTCTCATTTTGCGCGGAAATTCGTTCGTTATATCTGATATTCGTTGTAAAAGTACACACAAATTTACAAAAGAAATTATGTTCATAAACCCAAGAAAGGCTACCCTAAAATGAAAAGCACAGAGCTGAAAAAAAAAAAGCATTTTTTTTCTTTAAAGCGTGGTATAAGCACGCGAAACCTTACCTTTCATTTTGCACTGCCATGCAAAAATGAGCACACAAATCGGGATTTAGGCCACGCAGAACTGATTTATTTAAAAAACGACGTAATCTTCATTTGGCGGCACTTCACACTATTCGATACAATAAATTTCTCAACGAAATCGACACTGTGCAGCGCTTTCCCAATGTCAGCTGATTTGGCCACAGGTAGGTTCTCAAGGTACCTTCTCAATTTCCTCGCTATATCGGCGGCCTCTGTGCTGCTGAGAGCTCGCTCTTCGCCTTCTTCTTCACTCTCATCGCTGCTCGTAGCATCATCTGTAGGAAGCAGCTGATCGACAATTTCTTGGTCGGTCAATTCGGGCGCCACAGCCAAGTTGTCACTGGCAGCAATAAAGTCCTCTAACGTAACATTCGGAACCGCCAGTTGACGCCATGTCGTCTCATCGAAATTGTCTGCTTCACCTTCAGAATCGTGGGCGCCGTTGGGCTCAGTCTCGCTGGTGGATGGGGCTAGGCCAGCATCAACAAAGCAATTTCTTATTGTCGACAGTGCCACTTCGTTCCATGCACCGTACCATGTCCAGCGTAGTTTTGAGGTTTATGGCCGTTGATATGCCCCTGTCTATGTCAAATACGAGCTGCGTAACCAATCGCTTTCGGTAGCAGCATTTTAGTGAGCGAATGATGCCCCTGTCTAATGGCTGCAGCACTGAGGTCGAGTTTGGCGGCAAAAAAACTAGGTGGACCGCTTCAAGTGGTACAGACACCTTATGGGCAGAGCAGTTGTCCAATATAAGGAGCACTTTCCTGCGCTGCTCTGCCACGTCTTTGTCGAAGGCCTTCAGCCATGCTTCAAAGAGTGACAACGTCATCCACGCTTTTTTGTTCGAGCGATAGTCCGCTTGGACATTCCAGGCGTTGCGCAGGCACTTGGGGCAAGCAGATTTACCAATAACAGTTAGCCGCCTTTTATCTGACCCATCCATGTTGACACAAACAACAACGGTGACGCGGTCTTTGCTTTTCTTGCCTCCTCGGCACAGTTTGTTCTTCGCAACGAGTGACCTTTCCGGGAGCAGCTTAAAAAAAAGCGCAGTCTCGTCCACGCTGTAGACATCGCGCATCTCGTAGCCATACAGTTGCATGCGGAAGCTTTCTGCCCACTTCTCGCAGTTCTCTACATCGACGGCTGCTTCTTCGCCCAACAAGGTGTGGCAAACAATCTGGTGGCGGTCTTTAAATCGCTGCAACCAGCCACTGCTTGCATAGAAGTCATCGTGGCCCAAAGACGCAAGCGAGACTTCTTGCCTTCATTTGAAGCACGGCACCAGACACATGCAGGTTGCGCGCTCTGACGTCCTTGAACCACGCGAACAAGGCATCTTCAACATCCTGGTGGTGACAAAACCTGACGCGCTTCCTGTCGTTCTTCACGACGCCTGCAGAGTGCACGTTTTCTATCTTCTGCCTTTCGCTCAGTATGGTTGACAGAGTGCTAGGCGCAACGCTGAAGTCTGCGGCAATCTCTTTCTTCTTGCGCCCGCTGTCGACCGCCTTGAATATTTTTATCTTTGTTTCAAGAGAAACTGCTTTGCGTTTCGGCGCCGCCATGCTGCAAGACGACGGCACGACCTCGAGGAAAGTGAGCACACGCGCAGGTCGGCAAAAAGTAGGGGCAGGGGCACGTGGGCGGTGGTTCGATCACGTGCAGGTAACATGCCAGGCAGCCGTTGATGCTAGATTCATTCGCGGTCCCTAGATGGCGTGGCGTGCGAAAGTGCGGGTGATTCAAACACATTTTAGGTGGAGGCGATTTATAAAACCGAAATGTAGCTCAATACCGTAGCAGTCTCGGCGTGTTGGTTATTCATGATGAAAAAATACAGCACAGAGAAGGACGAGGACAAAATGAAGACACATAGGACACACGAGCGCTGACTTGCAACAGTTTATTTCGAGCCTCAGAGCCTTATTATACAGATGAAACCCCCAACATCATACATGCGCAGTAGGCAATACATTCATATCTTGTCTTAAGTATATCAACTCCTTACGAGTAAGAGCGATAGAAGGCTTGGCTACGCAAGACCCACCCAACCGATCTATCCTTTCAGCTTTTATAATCTCACGAGTCAGTTGACATCGGTTTTTTGCGATAACATGGCATTGTTGGTAGTCAGGATGGCACACGGACATTTCATCTGGATCGTGTTGGTTTACATTTTCGTCATTACAGTCTAGTTTACATTTCCTGCAGTGTACATCCAAAAACCCTCCTCGCTTTTCAGACACATTGTTACAATGTTCCCGGAGGCGGTCGTTCAAGCACCTACTGCTTTGCCCTACATAGCTTTTCCCACATTTCAAAGGGATGCTGTAGACCACTGAACACGAACATTCTACAAACTTTGTACGGTGGTTCTTCTTGCAATTAGGGTTTCTTGAACCACCGGGCCTTGTCAATCTGCACAACTTCTGCAGCTTATCGGGGGCAGAAAAGACAACTTTCACATTCCCCCGTTCACCGATCTTTTTCAGGCGATGAGACAGGCCATGAATGTACGGGATCACAGCAATCCGCTTGTTAGTAGGCGGCAGTGATTTACTAGTTTCTTTTGAGCACAAGCGCTTAAGTAGGGTTTCGGCGACACTGATAATGACATGTGTGGGATATCCCGCAGCTCGGAGACGAAGGATCTGTTCATTGAAGCTGGCAGCCATAAGTTCAGGACAAGATTTAAACCGGGAATTTCTTAAGCACAGTCCCGCAATACTCCTCTTTACAAGTTTGGAATGTGCAGACACAAATGGGAGCAGTGGCTTATTGGAGCGAGGTTCATACTTCCAGTAAATCTGTTCGTTACGGAATAAAAGCCTGATATCCAGAAATCTAATGCTGTCGTCAGAAGGCATCTCATGTGTTAATTCTAGAGGCGAAAAACCTGCGCGTAAAATGGTTAATGTGTTAGCAGCTAGTTCTTCAAATGAGTCCGAACTGCAGTCAAGGAAAATTAAGAAATCGTCAACATACCTAAGAATCTTGGTTATGTTAAAATTTGGTAGACGGCTACAAAGGGCTCTGTCAAGATCAGCTAAAAATAAATCACTAAGAACTGGGGCTATACAGGAACCAATGCAAATTCCTTCCTTCTGCAGATAAGGTTGCCCCTCCCATTGGATAAAAGTTGACCGGAGATAAAAACTAAGGAGTTCCAAGAAGCCACTGCTGGACATCCCGGTCTCATTCATAAAAGCTACATTTCCAAATGTGTCGATGCAGTCCTGGACACAAGAGAGCAAACTTGACTGAGGCAACGAGTAGAACAGATCCTTAATGTCTACTGAGAACGCTCTGAGATTTTTATGCGGAAAACACTCTAGGTAATTCAAAACGGCGTCAGAATTCTTAAATAGGAAAGGGTCGTCAATGCGCAAAAGGTTGAGCTTTTTCTGAAGAAAAAGGGCAATGCATTTTTGCCAAGTGCAGTCTTCTGAGACAATTGTCCTGAAGGGAGTGTCTGCCTTGTGCGTTTTAACGCTAAAAAAGACATTTAGATAATCTCGGTGACAAGCTTCTATGCTCTTAACAACGTTTTCTAGCTTCAGCCTGGTACAGAGCTTCTTTGCTTGAGTTTTTACCCTTGACATGCTTATGTTCTTGCGAGGAGTAAAAGAACTCAGGCAGCTTCGAGCTTGAACTCAGGCAGCTTCGTCGAGCACTCCCTGAGAAGCGCTCAGTGTCACATGGTTCTGTCCATGTCCCTGAACAACTCAGCTTGCCTCAAGATGTACAGAAGGTGCTCGCACTGGGACCGAAGTTCGCAGTCGAAGAGAGAAGGACAGCCCCAGAGCTCGTCACCCTTGTTCGACAAGTGTCTCGGCGTGCCTCCGCTGAGGATTCCCTGCGCTGTGTGTCGGACGGCATAGATGCGTTGAATCACTGCAAGCAGCCTGTACCGAAGGTACCTGTTAAGCGCGTTTTGTCCTTTTTGAAAGATCGCGCTCTTTGCGTTCTACCTGCCGACAAGGAGGGGGGCTTAGCTGTGCTGACTCACGGGTTTTTTAATGTCAAAGCCTTAGAGGCTGTTTCGAATTCTTTTACTCTTCGCAAGAACATAAGCATGTCAAGGGTAAAAACTCAAGAAAAGAAGCTCTGTACCAGGCTGAAGCTAGAAAACGTTGTTAAGAGCATAGAAGCTTGTCACCGAGATTATCTAGATGTCTTTTTTAGCGTCAAAACGCACAAGGCTGACACTCCCTTCAGGACAATTGTCTCAGAAGACGGCACTTGGCAAAAATGCATTGTCCTTTTTCTTCAGAAAAAGCTCAACCTTTTGCGCATTGACGACCCTTTCCTAGTTAAGAATTCTGACGCCGTTTTGAATTACCTAGAGTGTTTTCCGCATAAAAATCTCGGGGCGTTCTCAGTAGACATTAAGGATCTGTTCTACTCGTTGCCTCAGTCAAGTTTGCTCTCTTGTGTCCAGGACTGCATCGACACATTTGGAAATGTAGCTTTTATGAATGAGACCGGGATGTCCAGCAGTGGCTTCTTGGAACTCCTTATTTTTTATCTCCGGTCAACTTTTATCCAATGGGAGGGGCAACCTTATCTGCAGAAGGAAGGAATTTGCATTGGTTCCTGTATAGCCCCAGTTCTTAGCGATTTATTTTTAGCTGATCTTGACAGAGCCCTTTGTAGCCGTCTACCAAATTTTAACATAACCAAGATTCTTAGGTATGTTGACGATTTCTTAATTTTCCTTGACTGCAGTTCGGACTCATTTGAAGAACTAGCTGCTAACACATTAACCTTTTTACGCGCAGGTTTTTCGCCTCTAGAATTAACACATGAGATGCCTTCTGACGACAGCATTAGATTTCTGGATATCAGGCTTTTATTCCGTAACGAACAGATTTACTGGAAGTATGAACCTCGCTCCAATAAGCCACTGCTCCCATTTGGGTCTGCACATTCCAAACTTGTAAAGAGGGGTATTGCGGGACTGTGCTTAAGAAATTCCCTGTGTAAATCTTGTCCTGAACTTATGGCTGCCAGCTTCAATGAACAGATCCTTCGTCTCCGAGCTGCGGGATATCCCACACGTCATTATCAGTGTCGCCGAAACCCTACTTAAGCGCTTGTGCGCAAAAGAAACTAGTAAATCACTGCCGCCTACTAACAAGCGGATTGCTGTGATCCCGTACATTCATGGCCTGTCTCATCGCCTGAAAAAGATCGGTGAACGGGGGAATGTGAAAGTTGTCTTTTCTGCCCCCGATAAGCTGCAGAAGTTGTGAAGATTGACAAGGCCCGGTGGTTCAAGAAACCCCAATTGCAAGAAGAACCACCATACAAAGTTTGTAGAATGTTCGTGTTCAGTGGTCTACAGCATCCCTTTGAAATGTGGGCAAAGCTATGTAGGGCAAAGCGGTAGGTGCTTGAACGACCGCCTCCGGGAACATTGTTACAATGTGTCTGAAAAGTGAGGAGGGTTTTTGGATGTACACTGCAGGAAATGTAAACTAAACTGTAATGATGAAAATGTAAACCAACACGATCCAGATGAAATGTCCGTGTGCCATCCTGACTACCAACAATGCCATGTTATCGCAAAAAACCGATGTCAACTGACTCGTGAGATTATAGAAGCTGAAATGATAGATCGGTTGGGTGGGTCTTGCGTAGCCAAGCCTTCTATCGCTCTTACTTATAAGGAGTTGATATACTTAAGACAAGATATGAATGTATTGCCTACGGCGCATGTATGATGTTGGGGGTTTCATCTGTATAATAAGGCTCTGAGGCTCGAAATAAACTGTTGCAAGTCAGCGCTCGTGTGTCCTATGTGTCTTCATTTTGTCCTCGTCCTTCTCTGCGCTGTATCTTTTCATCGAAATGTAGCGTTTTGAATTTTTTTTTTTTTTGCTTCTTTGCAGATTTTGAGTCGTGTGAATACGAAGTATGCTTCGTTATAACCGGTTTAGTGTCAAATTTTCAGTTTTTCATTTCGTCATAAAGATAGAACTCCCATAGAAATAAAGCACAGCCAACCAAACTTTGCTTTTACTTCATTATATCCGGTAATTCGCTGTATCTGTGTTCGTTATAACGAGGTTCGACTGTATTTTTTCAGTGTATTTGTGTGTTGTGGGCCAAGACTGGTTTCCAGTACACACAGTGCTACCAGTGAAAGTGAAACAGGGAATGTCTTTTATATCATTGCAGTTACTTAAAAGACCTGTACACTTCTACTGAACTAGGAATGCCATCTTTATAAGAGGAAAGTAGAGAAACTGCTGGAAAACTGCGCGGTGCGAAGTGAGCCGAAACGATTGCTGGTTCAGCACGAGTTGATTGTAAAGCGACCGCAGCGCCCCTTTTCACTGCTGTGGTAGATGGGTGAGGCCACTGAGCTAATACACAGGTGGAAATTTTAAAATACTACATACCCTCTTCTTTCAGCAATGCAACATAAAATAAAATTGCATTTATGTTTTTTGAACACATCTTTGTACGCATGGAACGCCACCGCGTTTGCAGACGTATCTTGAGCAGGCAGGTAGCAGATGCAGACGACATGCTTGAGCCGCATCTGCAACCTAATTGCTTCAGACTCGTTAGTAGACATAGTGGCTTTCATATGCGAACAAAAGTGCGTCAAAAAGGCAAACGCAATTTTATTTTCTGTCGCATTGCTGAAAGAAGAAGGTTAGTAGCATTTAAAAATTTCCACCTGTGTATCAGCTCAATGGCCTCACCCATTTACCGCAGCAGGGGAGAGGGGTGCTGCAGTCACTTTGCGATCAACTCATGCTAGACCGGCGATTGTTTGGGCCTGCTTCGCAGCACGGCGCCCCAGCACAGTTTTCCAACTGTCTATATCTGGTAACGTTGTAGAGAAACTAGGTTTTTCCTGGCCCAATGATTCAGGTCTTTCCTTTTCTAGTTCACTCCAAGGAGCTCCGCTACCTGTCTGATGTTGACGGCTTTGAATGCTTGGCCCTTTCAGGGTGACAGGGAATATGGGAATACAGTAAAAGCTCGCTAATTCGAACTTCACGGGACCGGGGAAAAAGTTTGAATTATCCGATGTTCGAATTGTTGAATGGCCTCGAAAAAACTGACCAGAACCATTTGTATTATGATAAATGTACCATATTTAGTCGCGTAACGAACTCGCTCGCATAATGAACCCACCCAGCCCCGATTTGTGCCCTACGAGTCTGAAGAAAAAAAAAAAAGGCGTCAGTCGTTAGCGGGTCCCTCAGTTTCGCTGTCACAGTCCACAACACAATTCTTGGCAGTGCGCCAAGATGCTGCGCAGCGGCGTGTTGGAGGGAAGCGGACTTGGCAAAGTGTCAGCGCTTAACCGGTTGTACAAGCTTCCTTTTCAGTATGTTCGCTTTATCATGCTATGAGCAACTGGGATGGGCGCCGTCTACTGCCACTCCAATCATCAGAACGAACGGTGCTAAAAGCTAGCGCCATGATCGCGGCTGACTCGCGCGCTTCCGTTGACGACTGATGCGTGGATGGATGAGTGGCTATAGCAAAAAAAGTTTAATATATAGCGCCCGTCCGAGATCATAGCCTTTTTATGGGCGTTGACTGGGACCGTGCCGACAGTACTTATCCCTATTTCCAAATTAACAGGGTTGGAATTGACGAGTACCGTATACACGCATATAATGGCCGCACTTTTTTTTCCGAGATTGGGGTGAAAATCAGGGGGTGCGGCGATTACGTAAGAAAAAAGACAGCGAAAAAAATAATTTGCGGTGGTACCTGCCTTTATTATTGTCAAAAAAAACTCCTCGTCCTCCTCCGCTAAATTCGTCGGGATTTCAGGCTCGTCCCGTGTCCAAAACATCACTCCTCGTCGTCGTCCTCCTCCGAATTCATCGGGACTTCAGGCTCGTCCTTGTCCCAGATGAGGTCATCCTCCGTACTGTCCAGCCTGTTTCATATCCCTGTCACCTTGAAACTTTTTCCCACAGTCTCGAACAAAACCGTGGCCCACGCTTCGAGTATCCAGTGGCAAACGGCCACAAGCAATGGCCGTTTCAGTCGGCCGGTTGGAGTCTTCTGGTGGAGGGCCGTTGCCATCCACTCACTGTACGCACGCCGAAAGCCACACTTAAAAGGGCGGTTTACGGAGACATCTAGCGGCTGAAGCATGCCGGTCATGCCTCCAGGTATGACGGCCAAGTCCGTGTTAGATGCGCGGAGCTGTTGCCGCACGCTCTCTGTCAGGTGCCCCCTGAAGCTGTCTAAGACGAGTAGAGAACACGTTGCAAGATTAGCCCCTGGTCGCTTCTCCCAAACACACTTCAACCAGTCTGTCACCAGCTCATCCGTCATCCATCCTTTGTCACGAACAAAGATGCCATCAGGGAATTTCTCCGCAGGTAGAAGTTTCCGCTAAGAACTACATAAGGCGGTAGTTTTCGTCCATCCGCTGTGATGCAAAGCATCACTGTGCATCGCTGCCTTTCGCTCCCCGATGTAAGCACGTGCACGCTCTTCTTCCCCTTCGCCTCGACTGTCACATTCTGGGGTGCGTCAAACCAAACCGGGGTTTGATCGACGTTACCAATCTGAGAGAGAAGGTGCTCATGTTCTCTGGGCTTGTTGATAACAAACTTGTGGAACTGCAGAAGCTTTTCACCATACTCCTCAGGTAGAGGTTGACACATCGTCGTGCGACGGTGAATGGACAGGTTTTTTTCGCTCCATAAAGCGCGAAATTCACCCATTGCTGGCTTTAAACACGGTAGCCGCAATCCCCTTGCTGCGTGCAATGTCTAGCGCTTTCATGCGCAACATCTCAGTCGAAACAGCAAAGCCGTTGCGCCGCGTCTCCGTCACGTACTCGAGAAGTGAGTCTTCAACTTCCGTATACATGCTCTGCTTCCCTCGGAAAGCGCGCCTCTGAACATTTGTTTTCCTGAGGGCATCCTCTTGGGAGCACCATCGCCGTACACATTTTTCGTCAACGCTCTTTCGTCCAGCTGCTCTTTTTCCTTCTTTTTTCGCATAGTGAATCACTTTCAGCTTAAAGTGAGCGGTATAACTAACATATTTTCCCATCGAGGAAAAAGAAAATCTTCAGCTCACGAGCGCAGAACAAATCAGGGCAGCGATGCATTTCGATTGCGAGATCGCACGTAATATGCTTTGGGCGATCGAGGAAATGGCTGTAAAACGGAGGAGCGAACAGACTTGGATTGGATAGGACTTGCTGGCCTCACCCTTTGTAACGGGCGGGCATCGCTGCGGCTAGAAGCGCCCCCTTTGAAACGGAGGTGGTGGCCGCTGCCCCCAAGCTCACCTTTATTTTTTCCTCAAATATTTTGTTCTTAATTCTTATTGGCAATTCTACTTCTAACCTTACGCTTCATTTTGGCTTTCACTTGATTTTTGGGCCCCACCTGGCGGCAGTAACCACAAAACGTTCCGTATTTCTTGCACCGCACAGTAGACGGCACTGCCCTACTTCCTGAATCTCATGGTGCGGCTTTTACTCGGGAAATTTTTAAAAAGCTTTTTTTTTCCAGTTTTCTTTCTAAAGTTCGGGGTGCGGCCATTACATGCGTGCGGCCATTACACGTGTGTATACGGTATTTAGTTGCGAGCTACGGAGGTTGCGCAGAAGAGAGAGCAGGCAGCCACTGCCGCGCGGCCATGCACTGACCTTGCCGCGGCTATGGTGTCTACCGCGGCTGCCATCCCCTCCCTCAAACGCCGCCGGCCGCTGCGCCGGTCATGGCGCCATTTAAGTTTTACCCACTCTTCCATGGTTATACCTGGTTCCATCTTCTGTCCCCGTTTTGGACGTGCGCAGCCTATAATTATGCCTTTCGATTGCGGAGGTAATTCTTTACTTTGTTTTTTTGTTGCACGTAATGTGCGCTAAGCTGCCCAGACGCGGCGGCGCGTAGTTCGAATTATCCGTAGCGGAGCCGACTCGCGTTCGAATTAATGGGCTTTTTTATACACAGATCTCTATGGAGCTTGGCCGGACCAAGTAGTCTAGTTCGAATTATCCGAAAGTTCGAATTATCGAGGTTCGAATTAACGAGCTTTCACTGTATCACTGGGAAGCTCTCATGAGGCATCTCTCTTGATTTCATATACTTCCAAACGAGGTGCAGTGTCTTGGTAGCATTTAGTATAGTAGTCACATACAGTTGCCAAGACTACTACTATCAATGTCTGGCCTGTTAATTTGAATCAGAAGAATCCCATGTGAGGTTCTAGGCACGGAAGCATGCTTGCTAAAGTCAAGCCACAAAATTAATGGGCTTATAAAACCCTCGCCCTTAAGGGGGGACGCGACCTTTGAAAACCGAAAAATCGCGAAAAAGTCGATTTTTGGAAGATTATATATTCCGGTAGTATGTCTTATAAACTACCATTTCTGTAATTATCAATGCCCAACTCGCCGTAGAAATACTCGAAATTAATTATTTAACAAGCGGCGGCAGCCGCGGAGCAGCGAGCAAGCGCCGAAAATTCCCAAACTTCGCGCGCGCACCATTCCTCTCCCGCCGAACTGAGCGCCGCCATCTTGGTCTTGTTTTGTTTGTGAATTCTTCGCTTTCTTCTGCCACCCTCGGCGGCGGCGACGGCGGCACGGTCGAGGCGTGGCTTGCTACCGATTGAGAGCCTCGTGGCGGCTTTCAAGTTTCCCGCGCTCGAATTCAAGGCTGCGATTGGGCAAAGCGCGCGCTCCGCGAGAACGCGGGGGATCGTGCGACTACTATTGGCTGCTGCAGCCGCTGACGCGTCGGTCTCTGCCTCCCCGCGTCGTCTGCTACGGCTCTTTGCTTGCTGTCGTTGTTGGCTGTCTGTGCTTCGTACGTTCTGTTCGCCTTTCGCCATTTTTGCGATTGCCGGATTTATGATCTCTCGTCGTGCCCTCTGAACGGTTTCGTGCAACGTGTTAAACGTTGCGTGGTCGCTCACGATGCCTCGAGGTGCGACACGCATTCAGTGCAAACTTGGCTAGCTTTTTTTTTCTTTTTTTTTTTCGTTTCGGCGCTTATGCTGCGGAAGATAACCCGGGAAGTCGCTTGTCGCGTTTGGGCCGCTCCTCGTTCCTCCGGCGAGATGCCGCGATAGATAAACAGGGAAACCGCTAGCTGTGTCTGTGCCGCCCATCATGCTAGGGTGAAATGCCGCGGGGGAATCGGGAATGCCGATTGCCGCGGCTTGCAGAGCACAGGATCGACGGATCTCAGAATGTGGAAAGTGGTCCGCGGCACCAAGGCGTTCGCTGTAGCCGATCGGCTAGTCGCACAGATGTTCGCTGTAGCCGAGATCGACGGAGCGCCATAGCCCTAATGTATATTTTGACGGCCGCACCGGACTTGTTCGTGATAATTGCGAGTGTTCGTCTTAAGTGGGGCCTCTATAAGTGGGCTCGACTGTACCTGAATAAATTTTTGAGGGCAAGGCAAGCCCATGTATTCAAAATATTATGTCTGGAATTGTCATAATTAATTTGGTTAATCAACATAGGTCTAATTGATAACAAAAAATCCAATTCTATGCTATTATTCAGCAAGAAAATTTAGAAAAAGGGCTTTGTCTTGCCCTGAGGAACCTATCTAGGAATCAGCATGACAAATTGCACAAAGCCAGTGCCTTTCACAATTTCTCCAGGCTTGATATAAAGGACCTATTCGAACCAGTTTGATATGCTTCTGTAACTTGAGAACTAGCGTGCACAATTCTATGAAACTTGGTGGTTTTTCATTTGTTAATGTCATGAGCCTGTCTTGAAAATTTCATCATGATAACTTGACAAACAAAAAAGTTATTGTTCTCTCAACCTTTGAGAGCCGTTTTCTCAGAATCAATTTTTTGCACGGTGTGGCTGCTAGGGAAAGTCATAGCTCAAGAACCGCTTATTGGATTTTCATGAGGTTTTTTTTGTTATATACCTATGTAAAATTCTGAGGGCAAGACAATTCGTTTTTTTCAAAATATTTCATGCGTAATTAGGGGCAGTCAATTAAAATATCGTTAAGTCAGGTGTAAATTTGAACACTAAATTTGGGGCTGTACTAAAATTTTTCAGAGAGGAAATTTGGAAAAAGGGAATTGTCTTGCTATGGGGAAACTATCCAGGAATGACCATAACAAATTTCACACTGCTAGCACATTTTGAAAATTCTTCAGGCCCGCCCCTAGGGACCTATGTAAACTATCTTGATATACTCCTCTAACTTGAGAACCGATGAGCCCAGCTCCATGACACTTGGTAGTTCTTCAAATGTGCGTACTATGAGCATACCCTGAAAATTTCATTCAAATACCTCAAGAAATAAAAAAGTTGGTGTTCAAGGGTAGCCTCCCCCCTTAATATTATGCAAGGCACATTCTCAATGACATGATTTGAGAGAAGAAACTCTCGTCATATTCATGAAAATGCATTACACAAGTACCGTAAAAACCCGCATATATCTAATACAGACGACGACAGATTTTTCGGACATGATTGATTATTCGGACTTTTTCCCGACCCCAGGACATACCTTATAAAGTCAATGTATTACGCTGCTCAAAATTTCGGACACTCTAAGGAGGGCTATTTGATTTTTCGGACATTCCAAGCGTCAGCCAGGCCAACTGCCACACATTTTGAGCGCTGTCGCCGCCATATTGTTTGTTTACTTTTTTCCTTTGATGGCCTCGAAACCTGTGCCGGCCTTGCGTGTCGCTCCAAAGCTAAACTGATGCTGGATCAAGGCTATATTATTTGCCTCGCAGCTTCCGTTTCCGGGACAATGTCGCTGCCGTCGCTGCTCGCCGCCGGAGTGCTTTCTTTCCCCTTTAGCGTGATCGCTTCGACTACCTGTTCCTCTGTGTGTTTGCCGTGCATTTCACGTGCGTTGCCGAGCTATGTAGCGAATAGGCCTAGCCGTGGTCGTGCTGATGCGAGAACTACGTTCTGTCGCTACTGTGGCTCGCATTCAATTGAATTGGCTTCACCTCTTCAAGAAGCTGTTTCCAAATTTTATAATAAATCTTTTTTTTCGTGCAATGCGGCAGCGAGAAGGCACTCAACGGAGTCGGTGTTGTTATCCAGTTAATTCGAATGTGTGTAGCAGCAAACGTCTTTCGTCTTTTGAAGTGAACAATGTTAAAATGTCTTAAATCATGATCATGGCTGACCGCGTGCTTTCTTTGACGACTGATTGGGCAAAAAAAAAAAAAAAAAAAAAAAGAGACGGCTTGTTCCCGCGTATTGAACCCTCCTCTCAAACTGAAAAAAAAAAAAAAAAAAAAAAAAAGTCCATCACGTGTGTGTACTGCTGATCTTTCCTTGCTCGCATTATACGCAGATGAAAACTTTTTTTTTTTTTTTCCATATTTGCTATTCCGAAATTACACCTCGCATTATATGCGGGTTTTTATGGTATACACACAAACTAAGCCCACCGACTGTTGCACATACATCGGAGGCAAGGCAATCGCTGTCTATAGGGCTTGGGAAAGTAAAGCACGCTTCAGAAGTCCACTGCCGGACACTACTCTTGTGCTTCATCATTAGCCACCATAGGGGAAAATGAAAAAAGTGGTCAGCTGACCCCATGTGCAACTTCTGCTAGTCTCTGCTGCTAGTGTGTTGTAGTGTGGTCAATAAGGGTTGACGTCACATTGTAAAATTAAAACCATGGAAAAGACAGGACAGAGTTTTTTTGTTTGCTGAATTTGTCCAAATTGTGCTCCTTTGGAATGAGTCTTCTTTGCCCAGTTTTATGCCATCCTGTGCTGACTGGTATTGGTACTCCAGACTTGTTTCTCACATTTCCGCCCACTTTAATGTTGACTGTCTTTTTTCCCTGCTTTCATGCCATCTACATCGTGACTCTTATCGTAACGTTTGCATTTGCTCTGTATGGTTGTTTGGTTTGTGGGGTTTAACGTCCCAAAGCGACTCAGGCTATGAGACGGCATAGTGGAGGACTCCAGAAATTTTGACCACCTGGGGTTCTTTAACGTGCACAGCACACGGACGCCACTCCGTTTCGCTTCCATCGAAACGCAGCCGCCGAGATCGGGGTTCGATCCAACTTCCTTGAGCACAGTAGTCCAGCGCCGTAACCACTGCGCCACCCCAGCGGGGCCATTTGCTCTGTATGCTGATGTTTACACCCACCCACTCTGTAACTGTTGGTGTTTACATGTGTCTGATCCATGCAAGTCGTGTTTCCAATGAACGTTAGCTGTCAATACCGCCCTGTGTTGTCTTCGTTCTGTTGTTTCTGCAGTTTTAATGTTATGATGCCCCCATTACAGCCATGCTCTTTTAAGGGATGGCTTGCACTGGGGTGGATTCAGCTGTGTTCGCTTGAATCCAGCGGCATGCTCCAAGGCAGCCAGCCAGCAGAGTTCACCACAGGAGACTACCCACCCTCTCAATGGCCTCCTTGTCCTGGGGCGTGACCTGTCCGTAGTTGACCTCAATGGGGGCGCCACCGCTGCCAAGGCCAGCAAGACCACCCGATGCTGGTGCTCCTGCGCCCCCTTGGCTGGCACCACCTGGAGGCGGACTCGGCTCATTCAGCATCCGCACAAAGGCCTCCTGGTTCTGTAGGGGACACACAGAAGGAGGTTAGGGAGGGGTGCTCTCAAAAGGGGGCCACATATACTAGAGTAGCAGTGATGCTCGCAACTACAAGCACTAACTAGTTCGCACTGCTAAGAACACAGGATGCCACAAATACTAAGCATAGCAAATGGTGCCACTTTCTTTGGCATTTTATGTGTCTTCCTCCGTGTCACAACAAAGCCACTGGCACTGCACATCCAGTGATGGATAGAGCAAAGAAATGCACAACGCAGGAACAAAACGAGCAGAAGCCAGTGCATGCTCCGTGTCTTGCCATTCTGTGCTTCATCCATCGCGCTGTTTTTCTCATCGTGCAACTAGCCTAGTCGTTGACTGTACTGCAGTGAGAACTACCGATTCTGAAACGAGAAGTAATCAAGAAGTTTTGAGAGCAACCGCAACACGTAAGCTAAGCCGCAACCACCTCTTGCCACACTTGTGTCAAGTACAAGTGAGACTGAGTTGCACCCGCTTAGAAGTACACGCAAAAAGGTGGCTGGCTGTTGGTAAGAAACCTATGGCACTGGTTGAGCAGTTTCCCAATACTATTTTCTAGAGAGTATAAGTGCCGTGGCTTCACAGAAGAACATATATAAAAAAAGCCCCTTAATTCTAATGCAAGTCTGTTCCACAACAGACAATTTTAACTACACCTGCCACCACGTCTGGGCAGCCTGGTGCCCAGCACATGGCCAAAGAAAAGCCCTTACAATAGGGCACTATAGTTATAAGAGCATGGAGACAAGATAAAACCAGGTAGAACTGAAAGCAGAACCAGCAGCATAACCAAAGCGGTAGCCAGTGGCACCGGAAGGTAGGGATCAGCGGCCATGGTGGTAGATATCTACTCTCAGTTCCTTGACCTCCGAAACTTGCACCCAAGTGCTCATATTCAGCATACGCAGAAGCCTTACTGTTGGCGCAGTCCCAGCCAACTCGCATGCAAAGTTGTAGCGTCAGATGGGTGCAGGTCGCACTTTTTAACTGCATGCGAGGGGCACTCACCATGAAAGATGCCTCAAAAGCCCTTACCAATTTCGCGTAGTTCTACTTTGACGCACCCCCGACAGCTTGCACGCAATAAAGCACCAGTAGGAATACGAAAACAGTCACTAGCCCATTGTTCTCTCCTAAAAGGCAGGTTGACCATCACCCTATTTTTCACCAAATAAATTTACCGCAATGTAACTGGAGCTTGTCAGCTTTTCCTTTTTCTTTTCTTTTTTGAGACCAATACTGAACTTTTTCTTTGTCCTGTGAAATTGAATTAACAAGCTTTTACTGTATTGCAGTTTTAAATATCATATGTATGCACTTCTGAAAGCTCTTTAACCCACTGATGACTAATAGAACTTGAGCCGTTTTGATAGAATACCACTTCTTAAACACAGAGGCCACTCCAACTGAAAACAAAGCTGCTACAGTCGCCGACTGATGTTTCGGTCGCCCAATTTTCCGGACCTGCTTGAAAATCCGGACCTTGCCATGGCACCGCCACGCACTCCATAGAGTCACCAAAATTTCATACGTTTGAAATCCTTCTCGTTCGATTTTCTGGACTTTTTCTTTCAATTCACGACTCAAGAACTACCGAAAATGCAAACAACGCCGGTGCCATTTTGCTCTTCTGCAACCTCGAACCCACATGTCATATCGTCTGCTGATCACACCATCAGAACCTCGCATACCCGGTATAGCCTCGATAGCAGGCACAGCTTGCTGCACCATCCCGCCGGCTCTGCCGTGCTGCCGTCGTGCACAGTCATCAGTCACAGCGGTCGCCATTCACGTGTGGTGTGTTTTGCTGTATGAGTCCCTACTACAACCCATGGATCAAGGCGTTATCCAGACATTCAAGCACCTCTATTGGCCACGCGTGCTCAGTCGCATGGTGTTATGTGTGGACAGCGGCAAAACCTACAGTGTCGACTTGTGTGCACTTGACATGCTTTCCGATGCATGGAAGGCGATGACCAAGGAGACACTGCGGAATTGCTTCTGCCACGTGGGTTTCACAATCAGAGATGAAGTGCCGTCGTCATCCGATGATAGCCCCTCGTCGAGCACTTGCGCACTGCAGGAGTTGTTGCCATGGAAGTGACGCTAGAGCAATTTGCAACGCTGACAGCGAGCTATGCGCTGAACTCACCGACGCTGAAATTGTTTGCCAGGTGCTTGAAAGTGATGACTCGGGCTCAGACAGTGAGGAGACAGAGGCTGTGCTGCCAACTAGCAGTGAACTAACCCAAGCTCTTGATGGTGCTTTTGGCTGTGTACAGCGAGAATGTCACCCTTGCCGACTTACTTTAAAAATTTATTAATTTGAAAATTTCATAAATGCTGTTTCGTAGCAAAGAGATTTCACTGTACTTCTGTCAACAAGCCACTGCCATCACACTAGCTGATCATGGTTACCATCATCATGATACATAAAACAGCCAATGCAATGGTCAACAAATTCCTGGTAAAAATCATTTATGTATTAAAAAAAGAAAAAAAAAAACTGCTACAGAACAGAGCATCTTTGGCAGCAAGGTTTCTGCTGCGCAGGCAAAAACTGGACTCTTAAAACCCAGAGCTTGGTCCCTTGAATAAACTGGCAAAGACTGAGGAGCAACCTGTAGGCCTCAAGCAAGACTTGTTTGACAGTGTCGACCTCCGGCTTCCATGAAATGAGTGCACACTCCTTCGAAGTATGCCAACTGCCCAATGAAGACCACTCTTCTTACAGGGCCTCTGAAATGCTAACTGTCATACTATTCTAATGCTCTAAATCCATAGAGGTGGTCCTTATGAGTATTTGAGTCAAATTTGAAAGCTTTGCATGAAGCGCATAATTTACAAGCAATTTTTAAAAAGAACTCCTGCTGACCGCTCGCGGCCAATTGGAGCAACTCATGTCCACGCGCAGCACGCAAACCTCCCATGTGACATTACATAATCTAGCTAGGCGCACCCGCTCACTGCATGACGCTCCCAAGTTAGGCAGGCGAGATGGGTTGTGATGGGGCGCCATCGCGACTTGTTTAATTCTTTTCTTATGCGCTGGTGTGGGCCGAGCTGATGGGGGAGAGGAGGCACATCATTTTCAATCGTCCATATCTTCAGTGCTAATAAAGATAGCTTGAAAATTTTTAAGTTGCGAAGACTGATGGCGTACTTATTGCTTGTACACGTTTTCTTGTCTTCGTAAGTAGCTTTTCATGGTCCCTTTAAGAGGGGACGCGACCTTTGAAAACTGAAATATCGCGAAATAGTCGGTTTTTGGAAGATTATATATTCCAGTAGTATGTCCTTTCTGTAATTATCAATGCCCAACTTACCGTAGAAATACTCGAAATTAATTATATAACAAGCTGCGGCAGCCGCGGAGCAGCAAGCAAGCTCCGAAAACTCCCAAACTTTGTGCGCGCGCCAGTTCTCTCCCGCCGAACTGAGCGCCGCCATCTTGGTCTTGTTTTGTTTGCGATTTCCTGCGCTTTCTTCTGCACCCTTGGCAGCGGTGTGGTCAAGACGTGGCTTGCTTCCGATTGGGAGCCTCGCGGCAGCTTTCGAGTTTCCCGCGCTCAAATTCAAGGCTGCGATTGGGCAAAGCGCATGCTCCGCAAGAACGCGGAGGTTCGGGCAACCACCCGCTGCCGCGTCGGTCTCTGCCGCTACCTCCCAGTGTCGTCTGCTCCGGCTGTTTGCTTTCGTTGTTGGCTGTTTTTGTACTTCGTGCGTTTGTTTGCCTTTCGGCATTTTTGCGATCGCCGGATTTAAGATCTCTCGTTGTGCCCTCTGAACGGTTTCGAGCAACAAGTGAAACGTTGCGTAGTCGCTCACGATGCCTCGAGCTGCGACACGCGTTCAGTGGACGGAAGCGAAGGCCGTCATCATGGCGAGGCGCGCCGCCGCCGACTGCATTGACGCCTGCAGCACCCTAGCATCTGTTACAGTGGAACTTAGAAAACGAGGAAAATAAAAAAGCCCCTAGTCTTGCCCCGCGATACCTATCCAGAAATGGCCTCAATGAATCTCGCAATGCCAACACATTCCGCAAATTCTACAGACCCATGTGACCCATATTACATACTTCTGTAACTTGAGAACCAGCGTACACAGCTTTGTGAAACATAAGTTATTCAAATGTCTCCTCAATGAATCTCGCAATGCCAACACATTCCGCAAATTCTACAGACCTATGTGACCCATATTACATACTTTTGTAACTTGAGAACCAGCGTACACAGCTTTGTGAAACATAACAGTTATTCATGAGCCTGCTATGAGCCTGCCCTAAAAATTTCATTGAGATATCTTGACAAGCAAAAAAGTTAGCGCTCTCTCAACCTTCTAGGGCTGTTTTCTCAGAATCACTTTTTTGCCTAGTTTGGCTGCTTAGGACAGCTGTATCTCGGGAACCACTTATCAAAATTTTATGAGGTTTCTTTTATTCCATACCTCAATAAACTTCTGAGGGCAAGGCAATTTCCTTTTTTCAAGATATTGTGTCTGAAATTAATGACAAAAAATTAAAATTTGATTAATGCCGGTCTGATTACTAACACTGATTTTGGCACTGTGCTAAAATTTTTCAGCGAGGAGATTTGGAAAAAGGGAATTGTCTTGCCCTGGGGTTCGTCATCCACCACCGCAGGCAGCCCATGCAGGGGTTTTCGAAATCAAAGCATGAGAACAACAGTACAGAAGACACTTGCCCTCGAGATGAGCTGCAGAAGCTGGGGGTTAGACTGGCCAATCTGCTGCAGCACCGCGTTGAGCAGCTGCGGGTTCTGCTGAATCACCTGCACAACGCATACAGCACAGCATGATGTTACAGGCACAGGCAAAGAAGTGCTGGGAGGGCAAGCAATACTCCTTTGCTACCCCCTCCCCCCTCCCTGAAAACTACCAGCCACCAATTTAAAATATCTACTCCTGGGAAGAAGCAAGCAGCTTCTTGCAACAAAGCATTCTCTCAATGTCTTGGCAGCAGCCCTTTTTATTTACAGGGGCAGGCTATCCTAATTACTTATGGAAATGCGTCAGAACTATGCAGGCATAACACCACAAACAAGGTGTTCCATATTTATCTGTTCGAGTTGTGAAAAATTCTCCCATACAAACTACTACACTATTAGAGGTGAAACACCAACCACTAGGTAACCGTGATGGTCTATGTTTTTCAATAATATAACGTCTAAACTTGCCTACGTTTTCCAGAATCGGCGAAAAACCGCAGTCATCTGCAGCGGAACATTTATACGTGGCAAGCGCATAAGCCGATTCGATAGGCTGCGCCATCTGGCAAACTGCGAGAAAATCAATATCCTGAATAGGGTGAGGTGTGCCTCATATTTCGCCAGATGGTGCGGCATACTGAATCAGCTGATCTGCTTGCCATGACCAAAAGTTCCGTCATAGCGCTGTGTTGTCGTTTCTTTTTTTTTTTTTCCAGGGGGGGGGGGGGGGGGCGAAAGGAGTGTGGACATGATTCATATGAGCTCTGTAAAAAAAGCAAGGACTGGTGCAAATTTCCGACGACAGCAGGCTCACGACTCACTAGAATCGACTGCGGAGGTCATTCGGACTCAACGAGCACCAGGATAAGGCAGGTGTCCCAACTTTGGGCACTTTTTAAGAAATTGTCTCTCTAGCACCCCGGCGGTCGCGGCAACACTAACGCCACTCCAGCACCACCACTTGACGACCGCGGTCACTTCGGCCCCCGCCCGGCCGTACCTCGCCCTGGGATGAATATCATCGAAGTAGATGGCGAGGACATCTCGCGGGAAGAGTTAGGACTGCAGCAGCGATGGGCGCGAGCCCACAGAAAGCGAAGAAGCAAGCATGTTAGTGGAGACCATCAAGAAAGCCAAGATGGATGTGGGGCAGGCAGTGAGGAAACCAAGATGGCTCTTCGAGACAGGAGGAAGATGGCAGAACGCTTGGTGACATCACAAAAGCTGCGTGTCTGCAGAAGACTATAAAATCGTTGTTTGCCCGAAAAATAGACCTCTCGGGCTCCTTAGAGAGGTGCAAATTCAAGAGGCCATATGGAACACCGCTGCACTGAGTGCCGAAAAAATGCAGGTGGACAGCATTTGCAATAATGAAAAGCAAAACACCAATCTGATTAGCACACCCAGTAGGAAAAGAGTAGACCGCCATTTGCTGATCAAAGAAATTAAGGTCGAAAAAGAACAGCTACGAGGTGTCATTGTATCTCACGGTTCCGGAGAGCAACGGAAAAGGGGTCATCCATAACGTTCTGGTAGACCACAGCCAGGAAGAAATCGAAAGACGCTTTCAACACGACGGAAACCCAGAGATTCTCGGCGCCAGATGTATGGGCAACAGAGCAACAGAGCTAATGCATCACAGCAACAGAGCGCAGTTGGAACAAAGGTTAGCTCGAACGCTAAAGCAAAGCAGGATAGAAGAGAGGATGCCCCGCCTCTCGCGAAGAGGAGGGCGGAAGAATCGAAGGATCAAAACATAACGTTGAAGGAAGAGTAGAATCGACCAGAAGCTAGCGCAGAAAAAAAAATAGTTGTGGTTTAACTTTGGTTAACTCTAGCTGAATTGCGACAGTAATGGCAGAAGCTTCTTTTGCTTGCTACATTATTCCCCTATCATGCCCTATCAAAGTAAGATGCAATATTACCGGGAACACTTAAGCTCATCCTTTAAGAGTATGACGCGAGAGCGTTAGTTACCAGTCTTCTTTTTCTTCTGCTCCTCCTCCTCGGCTGTTCAAGGTCAAGCGTGGCCTCCACCGGGACCATGCAACTGCTCAAAACCTGGCGCAGTATTGCTATCGCAATAAAACTCGATGTCTTATTCAAGGAGATAGCTGCAGAATTTGCGGCAATCAGGGCGACACTAAATACGTTCACTATCAAGTTCAATGAGATAGGTGCGTGCTTTGCCTAGTTGGATGCGGAAAGGACGCCAACAAATGAAAATATAGCTAATCATGGCCATCAAAAATAACAGGCATACTATTTGGCAGTAGAATTGTCGCGGATATCGCCGTAAAAGGCCGGTTCTGCAGCAACTCCTTAGTGAAAAGGACAGTCCAGAAGGAATTGCGTTACAAAAAGTAGAAATACAGTTGAAACCCGTGATAACGAAATCGCCGGGGACAGCAAAAAAATTCGCTTTCGTGAGAATTTCGTTGCCGCGAAAATGAGACAGAAAAGAGAAAACGGCACAGAAAAAAAAATTTATTGCTAAATGTCGGTTAGCTTGGTTTGCTGAGCCTTGCCTTGCAACAACTTCGTAGTTCTACTTTCACATTGCAAGCCACAATATCGTGACGGGAGCGGCTCAACCAGGCAGCGCTTGCTCTGAATTGTTCATGCCCGAGCATGCAGGCAAAGCCATGAGCCTTCTGTTGCAGCACTTTGCCAGACAGAGGCACTTTGTTCGCGCTGTTCACAAAACCATGCAAACACCGCCTTGTCGGCGTCCAGGAGCGCCGCAGCCGTCACTGTTTTGGGCTGCGCTCGAGCACCATTCTCAAGCGCACTGAGTATGGCTGCCTTACTTTTCAAAATTGTGGACAGAGAGCTGCACGCAATCCCATACTCGTCGGCGATATTCTTCTTTTTTTTTCCCTGCCTTTTTTTTACTTGAGTTGATAGCAGCCTTCTCTTGCAGCGACAAAAATTTTTTTTTTTTGACTGGCGGAGCCATCTTTCGGAATGCAAACGTGCAGACTGCAGCTCATAAACACACACACACACACACACACACACACACACACACACACACACACACACACACACACACACAACGAAAGCATGTGCACCGCTTCGGCAGGCCTAAAAGTGTAGCGCAAGTCTGCTGTCGCCCCCTGACGGTGTCGCTGCGAGGCTGCCTCCGAGATCAGCGCGTGAATGCGTTCGGGTGATCTCTGAGGCCATGCACTGAGCGTGTTTAGGCGTGGCCTCCGCGAGCACCACCCTGTGAAACGGATCACAGAGGGCATGCGCTGCGCCGGTATGGTGGCTGGCGCCGGCTAAAGGTGGCTAATGATGATGATGATGATGATATGGCCCAAACCCTTTTCAACGGGTGATCACAGTGGGTTCTGGATCAGGCCTAAAACAAACGTTCCATACAACGCTAGTGCGTTGTTCACAAAAAATTATTGTCCAGATGTTTCCGCCACTAGTGCTCAAGGCGTCGTTTTGTTGTTTCCACTGCCTTGTTTTTGCTGCTTGTATCATGCATTTCATGGCGCAGCCCGAGTGCCCTCGCCAGCATGTCGTCTGTGCCCGTCATGGCGTGCGTGGCTGGAGGGATTGGTGGCGATAACTGTGGACACTTTAGTACAGTATGCTTGATCATCTCCTCAGCAACTTGACATCGGGGGCATGCCGTGTACAGCCCAGAGGAGAACTTCGCTCGAAGTCGTCAGGTGCGCAGCACGCCGGCTCTAGCCTCGCACAGGAGGTCACTTCCAGTGGTGTTATCGTAGTAAAGTGATGCCGGCTGCAAGGTTGCCAGGTGCTAACAGCGTCGCTGCAGCCACGCAAGTGCGCTGTGGCAGTTTACTCAATTTGAGCTCTTTTTTGATGCTGTTATTCATAAAATGGGAGACAGTATGCAAACCGGCATTGCAGTAAATTTCATTATCGTGGGATTGCTGTACGAAGATGTTCTGTTACTGAGAGATACGGAATACATTTGCCTCTATGGGCATTTGCCGGCGATCCGGAAATATTTTGTTGAGGCGAGAATTTCGTATTCTCGAGATTTCGTTATCGCGGGTTTCGACTGTACAAGCAAAGCTAGCAGGATATCGAGCTTTCTATAAGGAAGGGGAGAAACCGTGGGTGGCTACACTAATTAAGAGGAACGTAACTGCAATTAGGCATGACACGGAGGTTAAAAGCATTGACCACGTCCTCGTCGAACTCATACCAAACAAGAAGACAGAAGGAAGCCTTTTCATCCTGAATGTATACAGCACTCCGCAGCAAAGAAAGGAAAAATTCGGCACACTATTCCAAAAGACTTTGAAAATTGCCAACAATCAAGCACTGATCATTGTAGGCGACTAACGCTTCCCACCCAGCGTGGGGCTACAAGTGAGAAGATATAAAGGGCCTGATCCTCTGGTAAGACGCGCAACAAGCAGGGCTAATGCTGTTAACAGATCCACAGAATCCAACACGAAGCGGAAGCAGCGGTGACAGAAGACTTTTCTCCGGATTTGACCTTTGTTAGCCATGTAAAAGACACCACATGGTGTAACACTCAAGAGAACCTTGGCAGTGACCCTTACATCATCGAAACTGTGGTGAAAGGAGGACCGCGAAGTATCAAAGGCAAGAAGGCTACGCTAGTGCAGTGGGAAGCCTTCAGGGAAATCAGAAAGTGGAGAAATCACAAATATATGGAAGAGTGGGCAACAGTGCTTCATGCAAAAGAAGCAACCATAGAGATGCCTGAAGAAGCAGTCCTAGAGAAAGTAGACAGCCGTCTTCTGTACTTATGGCAAGCCAAAAAGGGATTGAAGAAGTTAAAGCAACAAAGATAGAACAGGAACGTACGCTGCAGATTGGCCCGGCTGAACAAAGAAATAGGAGAATATGCACTTCAGCTATGTGGACAAAATTGGGAATCTACATGCAGTAGCATGGAAAGATACTTAGGACTAGCGAAAACATGGCAGCTACTATGCTACCTCTTGGAGCCGGAACATTCAGAAGATTGTCCATTCCTATGACGGGACAGAAAAGGAGCTCCTTGAAAAATTACAGGTACGTTATGTGGGAACACCTGTCCCTGAAGCACTCCCAGACTACCACGGACTACCAAACCTGGACCTGGATAGACCCATAGAAGAAACAAAAATCAGGGCTGAAATTGCCCGCCTTAAGGGGGGACGCGGGCTTCGAAAGTCGAAAAATTGCGAAAAAGTCGGCTTTTCAAAAAGTACATATCTCGGCTGTCATCATCATCATCATCATCAGCCTGATTATACCCACTGCAGGGCGAAGGCCTCTCCCATATTTCTCCACTTAACCCGGTTCTGTGCTAGCTGCATCCACTTGACCCCTGCGAACTTCTTAATCTCATCCGCCCACCTAACTTTCTGCCTCCCCCTGCTACGCTTTCCTTCCCTTGGAATCCAGTTTGTTACCCTCAGCGACCATCGGTTATCCTCTCTTCGCACTACATGTCCTGCCCATGTCCATTTCTTCTTCTTAATTTCCGCTAGAATGTCATTAACTTGAGTTATTTCTCTTACCCACTCTGCACGCTTTCTATCTCTTAATGTTACCCCTACCATTTTTCGTTCCATAGCCCTCTGGGTTGTCCTCAACTTAAGTAGAACTCTCTTGGTTAGCCTCCACGTTTCAGCCCCATAGGTGAGTACAGGCAAGATGCAACTGTTGTACACTTTCCTCTTGAGCGATACCGGTAAGCTGCTAGTCATAATCTAATCTCGGCTGTATATGTTATAAACTACATTATCTATAATTATAAACACCTACTTCATCAAGGAACTGCTGTAAATATACAACTGGGTGCGACAGCCCCAGGGTCGCGAGCGAACGGAAAAAGTATCAAAACTTCGCGCGCGCCATTTCTTTGCCGCTGAACCGAGCGCCGCCATCTTAGTCTTGTTTTGTTTGTGAATGCTTGCCCTTTTCCATGTTGCCTTCACCGGCGGCGTCCGCGGCGTAGCAGAAGCGTGGCTCACTTGTGATTGGGGGTCTCGCAGGGATTGTTGAGCTTTCCGCGTCTCACATTCTGGCTGTGATTGGACGAAGTGCGCGCTCCGTGAGAATGCGGGGGATCGCGCGACTGCTATTGGCTGCTGCGCGCGCTGACGCGGTGGTCCCTCCCCGGCGCGTTGTCTGCTCTGGCTGCCTACTGAGCTGGCGTTCTTTGTGCGCTCACTGAATCGCTTCACATTTCACCATTTTTGAGATGGCCGTCATCATCGCCTGTTACGGATTCTGGTGCCGTCTTTTGCATGGTTTTGTGCACCTTGCGGATTGTTGCACGGTCGGTCACAATGCGCGCTAAGAAGTTCAAAACACTGCGTACGTCGTCATTCTGTGAATGCGGTCCGAATTGCGAAGTTAGCGAAGTGCGTTGCCAACAGTCGCGGAGACACTTCTAGCAGTGCGGCCTCTGCTACACCACTACTAGACCGACTGCGCTGCCACTTCCGACTGTGTATCTTTCGCGTCAACATAAGGAGACTGCGTTTGAAGCGTGCCCGCTGTACCGACCATATCAACCTCGGCGATCTCGACCTCCCGTATCGCGTCTGTCATCGCAAGCGATAACGCGTCGTCAGCGTCGTCCATTGTTCGCATGGAAATGCACTTTCCGAGGGAATCGAGGAAGGGGAGGCATAAACTGCTGCTGTGAAAAACAAACTTTAGACTTGAAAATGTTGTTTTAAACTTCAAGGACCATTTTCTCAGAATGAATTTTTTTCCTGGTATGGTTGCTTATTCCTGCAGTATCTCTGGAACCGCTAATCAGATTCCCACCTGGTTTTCTTTATTGTGTGCCTGAATAAATTTCTGAGGGCAAGACAAGCTCATTTTTACAAAATATTCAGTCTGGAATTTATAATAAACAATCAAATTTAGGCTAATGCAAGTCCAATTAGTGGTACTACCCTCAATGCTATGCTAAAATTTTTCAGCAAGGAAATTAAAAAAAGAAAAAGGGCTCTTTCTTGCCCTGTGGTACCTAGTCAGGAACCTTCATAATAATTTCATAGTGCCAACATATTTTGCAAGTTCTCCAGGCATGGTACAAGGAACCCATGTGAACCATTCTGATAGACTCCTGTAACTTGAGTACCAGTGTGCGCAGCTCCATGAAACTTTGCAATTATTCAAATGGCTGTGCCATGAATCTACCCTGAAAATTTCATTCGATTATCTCAAGAAACAAAAAAGTTGGTATTCAAAGGTAGCAGCAAAGTCAGCAGTGGGGCCAGATGGAGTGAGCAACAAAATGTTGCGAAATCTGGACGACTTAATCGGTGGCCTCGGAACATATATGCAAGATTTCTGGCAGCGAGGACTACTTCCGAACATATGGAAATCAGCGCAGATCGTCACGATCCCCAAACCTGGCAAAAAGCTACATATTGAAAATCTAAGACCAATTTCTTTGATAACATGCGTGGGGTAACTCATGGAACACGTCATCCTGACAAGACTAAACAGATACATGGAAGACAACGGACTCTACCCAAACTCTATGATTGGCTTCAGACCTGGTCTGTCGACCCAGGACATTATGCTGCAAATCCAACACCAGATCATTGAAGCACATACTAAAGACACGCGAGTTATCCTGGGAATGGACTTAGCAAAGGCCTTTGATAACGTCAAACACAAAGCAATACTTGAAAACCTACAAGATCTTGGCGTCTTGAGGGACTTTCTCTCAAGCGCGAAGCAACCATCCAAATTGGAGAACTGGACAAATTTACACTGGGCAGCAGAGGAACACTCCAGGGCTCAGTCCTCTCACCCTGCTCTTCAAATGTTGCACTCATCAAGCTTCCATCAAAGCTAGAAGAAATTGAGGAACTAAATCACAGCCTCTACGCAGACGACATCACACTCTGGACTACGGGAGGTAGTGATGGAGAAATTGAACACATCCTTCAGGCAGCTGTGAAAACTGTTGAAGAATACGTAACCCCTAGAGGCCTGAAATGCTCTACCGAAAAGTCTGAGATGCTCGTGTACCAGCCGCCACGCAGCAGCTTGGACAAAGAACAACCGAGAATCAAACTAAAAGCAGATGGAGTTCCCATCCCCAGAGTGGCCAAGATTAGGATCCTAGGTATGTGGCTGCAGGCAAATGGTAGTCACGGAGAAGCTATAAAGAAACTCAAAGACTGTGCTCAACAACAGATGCATCGAAAATCCCAAGTCGGGCATGATAGAAGCAAACCTCTTACGACTTGTACATGCCTTTGTCATCAGCAAAATCGCCTACGCAGTCCCGTACTTGCACTTTGCCAACTGCGAGAAGGCTAAGATTGAAGCAGTCATCAGGAATAGCATAAAAATAGCCCTTGGTCTCCCTATCGGTACGTCTACGAACCGGTTAATGAAGCTGGGGGTGCACAATATGCTGGAAGAGGTGATAGAGGCCAACCAAATCTCCCAGTACGAAAGACTGGCAAAGACCCGAACGGGAAGAAGCATACTGCTAAAACTAGGCGTTCAATACGAAAGCCAAGGGGACCAGAAGACTGATGTCCCGATGTAAGTCAGGAAGCGACTAAAAGTCCCCCCGCTGCCACGAAACATGCATACAGAGCATCATCCGGAAAGAAGAAAAGGGCGGAAACGCTGCAGAAGATGTATCAAGGAAAACAGGACGTGCTCTATGTGTTGACGCCGCAGAGTATGAGGAGAGGCATGCTGTGGTTGAGGTAGTGTCAGATGAACAAAATCTAAGAATAAGCGGCTCTGTTAGGATGAAGAAGTGGCGATTGCCCTTGCAATAGCAGGGATAATGGCTACTACAATTATAAATGATTCAAAAATAGCAATATGCAATTTTTTCAAGGAAAGGGTCTCTTCACAGGCAAAAATGATACTGAGAACATGTCAGGATGACAGAATAATCTAGCTAATATAGGCACCAGCCCACTCCCAGCTTCAGGGAAATGAGGGAGCTCATAAGCTTGCCCGCCGTCTCACCTTCAGGGTAGGCTCTGGTCCTCAGTACACTCTTAGCAGGGAAAGGCTGCTAAACAGGGGAGAATACCCATCGGCAGATAGGACACCAAATAAGATCCAAGAAAGCATTTGGAGGCGCTTACAAACAAGGCCTTTTCTGAACCCAGCTACCCTAAGTCAGTGGTACCCGGAACAATTCTCAGATAGGAACAAACTACAGTAAAAGCTCGTTAAGGGGGGACCCTGGTCTTAAGACAATATTTTATATTTACTGGTAGATTTTGATGAAAGTTGCACCATTTATGCAGCTTTTTGTGGTGATTTCAAATATGCACATTAATTTTATGTAAGCCATTTAGTTATGAAGATATTGAGCACTTTATGTTCTTTGTTTGGAGGTGAGCTGTCAGTAAAACTACAGGAGCTATAATAAAACCCGACGTATCAAATCAATTTAGAACACACAGAGAATGCAAAAATCAAGATTGAATGTCCTGGTTTCATTTTAACCTAAGTTACAGCTTGTCAAAGTTCAGAGACCAAAAAGCCACCTTGACACTCCAGAAAACATGAAATTTTTAATAACTTTCCACATTAAATACCACAAATTAATTTATATTTTTGCACTGTACATAAGTTTACCTTTCTGGTGCAAAAGGAATTATAGCAATATCATAAGTAGAACCAGAGATATCGCACCTCCAAACATGTACCGTCCTCAATATTTTGATTTTGAGAAATTGAGGAAAAACGTGTTGATAAATTTTTGAAGCACCAAAGCTAACAGTAACTCATTAAAGTTAGTTCTGACTAGCTCCTGATGCCAATGCATCATTTCCCGTCGATATAATTCGCCCTCAAAGAATGAAATTTCCGGCGAACGGGACGCATGGTCCGGAGGCCGCCACCAAGACGAGTGCGTTTGCATCGTGACCTCCGCAAAAGTTGGTGCCAAGTTCTGGCGTGCGATCGCCATTCTCACGTTCATGCAGTAAATGCAGTCGGCCTGCAACTAGTGATAAGCGACCGCTGCTCGTCTTGCACCGCGTAGCATTCAGAAGAAAGTTTATTTCGACAAGATTTGGGATTCCGCGCAATCTTTATGTTCCGCATGTCGCGGGACGCTGCTTCGCGACTGCCGCTGCGGCTGGTCGCGGCGCTGCCTCACAGGGCGATCTATCCCGGCGTTGAAAGCTGCACTTGCTCATCTGCACCCTCACAGTTCCGTACGCGGCATATCGTGCCGCTCCTCGCTATCGCACTGAGCACGACCGGCTATGCTACGCCGTTATCAGGCCATCGCGGACTCGACGCGGAGCGTCGGCGCTTCGTCATTGATTGCAGATAACCAGATGCGGCGATGCAGCGTCCCCGGCGCGTTTCTCTCCTCTCGCTACCTTTTTTTAGGCTAATAACGAAGCGTGAATCTCAATATTGCGCATTTCACGTTGTGGTTATGATGAGGAAACGGCGCTAGGCCGACTAGGCCTAAATGAGAGACCTTTTCAAAATGGCGCCGGACCGCGAGCAGTCGACGCCGCCAGCCAACCAAAGCTCGCCTTTTGCTCACGTGCGGTGGGAGTCCAATAGCAGGGCGCGTTTCACGCGGTTTTATTCCTTTGTTTTCCGCTTCGGTGGGCTCGCTCATGGTCACCAACCGAGATATAGGAATGGCCTGAATCGCGATCTTTCGAACGACACCAAGATTATGCCCGCGGATCGCGTATTTCTTGAACTGCGGGATATCGAAATTCGGCGCGATTTGACCTCAGTTTAAAGGGCCATACGCGCAGATTCTCGTTGTTGGAACGCTGTAACACGCAAATTAGGCGATATTTTTCAACGAAACTTCGGAGATAGCTGCGGAAAGATCTCAGAATCGCGAAAACGAGAAGATTGAAAATCCGATTTTTTGACCGATTTTCGGCTGCAAAGACCCGGGTCCCCCCTTAATTCAAACTCGAAGGGACCGAGAAAATTGTTCGAATTAAGCGGAGTTCGAATTAACAGTCAGGCACTGGAATGAGTGCCATCGTGGCCCACCGTGCTGGCCGAGCCCACATGTTGACTCATTACCATGAGCAAAGAGGGCTAGGCGCTACTGCACGTTTACGGGATTCCGATAATTTTTGCAATCGAGCCGCAACGGCGAATGAACGGGACTAATCGGTCAGTCATGCGCCGCAAACAAGAACCGGAATGCATTCGTGTGAGTAGCGAGCTTCAAAACATGTTTATTTACACGGAAAAATAATCGGTAATGTGCGTTTGCTTGTGTTTCTTGTGCCGCGACTCCACAAGCATCGACTGCAGCTTGCCCAAGAGTTCCAGCGCAGGATCCGAATTCTCATCGGCGGAGAAGTATCGTGCAGCGAGATTGAGCGCAGACGCTACTTCACATGCACTAGGGGGTGGCACCGGATCGTCGCCTTTGTCGGACTCTTCATCGCTTTCAGCCATGTTCGCCACCCGTGAGCCCTGTGGAGCACATGCAGCCGCGATTATATCCTCATCACTCAAAGGCCCAGATGTCTCCACACCGTTGTCAACGTCAACGTAGGCTTCCAAGGCGACATCCTCCGACATAGCCGCGTAGCCACGGTCGAGCACGACGGAGTCATCATCAGACGAAGCCTCCGCTACCTCCGCGCTGCATGCTTCTGGGGCGTCACCGAAGCCCACTTGCGGAAACAAGTTTTGATAGTTTCTGGCTTGACGGTATTCCACGATGATGCCAGCATGAGGACAGCTCCAAGCAAATCGATGTCGTACGACTTGCCACTGTCCAAACAAAGAAGAAGTCTCTCTAGGAGGTGGCGCCTGTATAGCGTTTTTAAGTTCTGAATAACTCCAAGATCCATAGGCTGGAGCACAGAAGTCGTGTTTTTAGGCAAAAATGCCAAGCGGATTGCTGTCAGTCCACTCACGTCACAATGAGCTGTACAGTTGTCCATGAACATGAGAACATTCCTGTTCTGTGCAGCGAATTTCCTGTCTAGCTTGCCCACCCAGTCGGTGAAAATTTCCCGTGTCATCCAAGACTTTTTGTTTGCGGTGTAATCAACAGGAAGCGTCTTGATGCCTTTAAAACAGCGAGGCTTCTCTGCCTTGCCGATCACCAGCAAGCGGCACCGTTCATGCCCGTCGCATTTGCGCACATCATGACGGTGATTCTTTCTTTGCTTCTCTTTCTGCCAGCACAAGTGTCGCCTTTGTAAGTGATGGTCTTGTTGGGGAGCAACTTGAAATACAGCGTCTCGTCAGCATTAAATACATCGCTGAGCGCATAATCAGCGAGGAGTTCCTTCAGTTCACTGGAGACCCACTGTTCACACGTTTCCTTGTCGACTTCAGCTGACTCCCCAAAAACGTTTCTAAATGTCAGCCCGTGACGCGCCTTGAAACGCGACAGCCAGCCTTCCGAAGCGCCAAACTCGCTGATGATGCCCATTTGGCTGGCAAAGACTGCAGCCTTCGCAGCAATTATGGGCCCGCTTAACGGAATGTTCCGGCTGCGAACTTCTTTTATCCATGCCATTACGGCACTCTCCACTTCGGGATGGGCCGACGTCCGTAGCCTTTTGCGAGAGGGCTCCATAACATCTTTTACGAAAGGCAGCACTGATCGATTCCTTGTTCCTGAGATACGTTGACAGCGTGCTCTTCTTGATGTCGTACTTTTTGGCTATATCAGTCTTGGATAGGACACCACGTTCCACCTCACTCAAAATTTCCATTTTCGTCTTAAGGTCCTTTGCCGTGTATTTACCGCGGTTTGCCATGGCTGTCACAATCGATGAGTCGTCGCTGGCAAAGCGGTGAGGCAACAAAAACGGCAAAACTTGGACCACCGCGGCATGAACAAATGCACGACAAACTGCGTTGTGCAC
The DNA here is from genome assembly GCF_055883805.1 of Amblyomma maculatum. Taxonomy (NCBI): domain Eukaryota; kingdom Metazoa; phylum Arthropoda; class Arachnida; order Ixodida; family Ixodidae; genus Amblyomma; species Amblyomma maculatum. Next base: position 34,893,280 of record NC_139351.1, on the reverse strand, counting down.
ACAACGTGACCGCAGGACAAAAAGAATAAGATTGTCAAAAGCGCACCCAGCAACCGCGGTGCAGCCAAAACCTGCAACAGCTTGCGCCGGACCGTTGGTGTGATGGAGCCTGGCGGCACCCGACAGCGAAAACCTGCTACAGCATGCACCAGAATGCTCGCTGCGACTGTCGAGTGCGCACCTCGTCTCGTGCGCGTGGGCAGATTTGAAAGATTTTGTTTTTTGCGTCTTTAGTAATCTTTCTGTGCATTGTACACGGTATGGGCCGACTTCTGTCTGCGAGGAGCTAAGTGAGCCATGGGCTCCTAGTTCGAATTAACCGTTGTGGATACTGGCATGTTCGAACTATTGGGCGTTTTCTCCTATTGAAATACATAGGGCCATGCCGGGACCCGAGCGTCAGTTCGAATTAACCGAGTTCGAATTAACGAGGTTTTACTGTATGTCAGAATAAGGAGGATCTGACACATATGATATGGACGTGTCCAGAAATAAAGAGTACAAGTCAACAGAGAAAAATGAAAGAATTTTGGGAGACTCTACTGTTGAGCTCACACCCTGAGACTCAGTTAGGTGTAATCTAACTGGCCGAACATGCTGCCTGGGTCCAAGGGCTCCAGGCCGTCGTGTAGGCAGATAGGTCGACGCCTATCCTTGTGGCCCTTGCAGTCTCATCAAAAATGCTTATTCATTGTCAGAAGCCTCTGCAGCCAGGCTCACATTTAAAAATCCCCTCCCACTGCATCCGCCACCCAGGTATGGTAGATTAGTTGACGTCTATGCGTCGAGCTGCTGGAGAATTGCCGATTTCTTCTGCTATAAGAATTGCTTGAGACTCAGTTAAGTGTAATCTAACTGGCCGAACATGCCGCCCGGGTCCAAGGGCTCCAGGCCGTCGTGTAGGCAGATAGGTCGACGCCTATCCTTGTGGCCCTTGCAGTCTCATCAAAAATGCTTATTCATTGTCGGAAGCCTTTGCAGCCAGGCTCACATTTAAAAATCACCTCCCACTGCATCCGCCACCTAGGTATGGTAGATTAGTTGATGTCTATGCGTCGAGCTGCTGGAGAATTGCTGATTTCTTCTGCTATAAGAATTGCTTTTCTTTTGAAGTGAGCGTCGTACTGTGCACGACGCATTGTCATCGTGCGAAATGCAATGACACAAGTAACCGCACTAATCCACTGCGAAAGACGCGACAAGCGCGGGATAAAGGTGACATGATCCTGAGCCGACGACCAAAAAGCACAATGTTTTGACTTTGGATGGATTGGGGATTTGGCTGATTCGGCTTCCCTGGTACCCATGTTGCCAACATAACATTGTAAAACTATGGAAACCGAAACCGAGTGGCGATGGATTCAATATGGCTGTACCCCGGCACTGCTTTCGGCCTACCGAATCACAGTGCTCAATTATAACACGAGGATAAACTTTGAGAGTCAAAAGTATCAAAAAAAAACTCTCGTTACATTCGAGTAAATACGGTAATCTTTGGTGCAGGCTATAGTGAGAAAATGCAGTTAGTCGAACTATGTTGCAAACAGCAAGTCGTCACAGTGACTTGCTGGTATAGCACAGCAGTGAGCATGCTCTACGTAGCAAGGGAGTGCACGCCACAAATTGTTTCCGCTGAATGCTGTGTGAGTAAGCTAGCTATCTGTTGTTTGCAATCGGCAGCAGCAAACGTCAGAGACATAAGTTTACCGGGAAAGAACAATAGGTCAACAGTGCTGAAGAATGGCAGGTTGGACGAGTTGGTAACGATTCATAATTATTCAAAAGTGTAAACGAACAGCACTGAGAATGAGAGGGGGAAATAGTGATGCTTGATGATGCTCAGCATTTCACTGATACAACTGGAATGCAGTAACGCCCTGTCGCTGCTCATAGTCACAACCAAACTGACATCCATTTGCCGCGTTTCAATCCATAGTCGAACCCGGATGTATCGAATTTTGGTTATATCGAACTCACGGAATATCCTCTTGAAAATCCCATGTAAAAGTATAGGAAAGCCGCGTCGTATATAGAACTCCAATTTCACTGGTCGTTTGATATATCGAACTCCGCATCACGCACTGGAAGGTGTGCCTTCCCCAAGGACGATTGCATCACCCTCGCCCGTTTGCCACACGACGTTTTCAAGCCACGCGTGGCTGGAATGAGAGGGAACAGTCTGGTGATGGCTGGTCTAGGACAGCACTGCGCCCTTTATTTTTTGCCGCGTGCCAGCATGTGAAGTTTGCAAGCCATGTGCGTGAAGGAACGAGAGGGAACATGTTTGGTAACAGCCGGTACGAAGTGGACGCAGCCAATGCAGTCGTGGTGTTCGGGAGAGGGAAAAACGCGATAGAGCAAAGCGCATGGGTGTGCCCATTTTTCTGCCGAGCTGTCTCTCTCCTTCTTCTCTCTTTGCCGGTCTTCGTTCGCAGCAGCAGCACGCGCTACACATGCGCCAAGCCAGCTCAGCCCGTGGCAAGCAGAACATTGGACGCTTTCTCCAACGTGTGTTGTGAACCCTCTGCGCACAGCGGCTGACGTGCGATGCGCATTTTTTGTCATCGTGCTGAACATACATAAGCTATGGAGGCTGCAGACGTTAAGAGCGGCAGGTCTGTTCACTTTTTCTTTATTTGCGAGAGTCGTCCATCCCTGGTGCTAAACGTGCTGCGTAGCATTAAGCTATGGCGGCTATGGACGTTAAGAAGCAGCAGATTTTTTTTCAGAGACTCGTCAATTATTGCATCTATGAATCAACAAAAGCACGTGGTCAGCTGCGATCATTACACCAGCTTTCAGCACTGTTTGCTTCAAATGGCATTTGTAGCTATCACGCTTTCCAATGATTCTGTGGCAGTGGACTACGGCCGCCCCAAGCACAGCATGATAAATTGAACCAGGCTTGTGCAATCAAGCCATCACGGGCACTCTGCCAAGATCGCTTTCCACCACCGCAGGAGCTATCAAAAGATAAACATGCCATGATGTTATCGCTGCGCAGCATCTTGGCGCGCTGGCAATAAATGAGCTCTGGATGTGACGGCCGAAACTGAGGGACACGCTACCAACATGCAAGCGAAAGCTTTCGCGATTTCTGCCGCGGTGACCCGAAAACCTGTTTTGAGCTGTTGCAATGGCTCAAGCGGTGAGAGCGACACAGTTCCAACAAGTTATTTTTCACCATGTCGCTACCGCTCGTCGCTGCGTTTGCTCAATCACTTGCATGTGAACCGACTTTAAGGCTCTCTTTTACTTTTTTTTTTCCCTTCAAATTCTTGGGAGCAAAAGTGGAGGGTGGGTTCACTATGCGAGTGGCAAGTGGATTCATTATGCGAAAAATACGGTATCATTTTTCACGATCTGAAGTGGCTTCTCAAGCTAATTTCTGTATATCAAATTATCGATATATCGAACTATTTTGTGATCCCCTTCTGATATATCCGGGTTCGGCTCTATATGGAAGCAAAAATGACCCTTCTCAAAATCGCAAACTTGGAATAAGGACAAGAGAGTGCTCACAGAGAAGCGAAGCATGGAGAGGCCTGCTTTTCAACAACACTGCGCCATGACAGAGCGGTGCTCTCACCTGTCGCATCTGCTGGAACTGTGGCTGGAAGCGGAGAAAGCCCAGAGGGTCCTCTGCGCTGCCACCCCCTTCGGCAGCCAAGGCATCGAGGAGCGGGCCCCCACCTCCGCCACCTGTGCTGCCACTGAGCTGTGACTGAGGGGGCGGAGACATGGCCGTGTCGCTAGGGGCGCTGTGCGGCGTTCCACCGCCAGACTCTTCCTGGCCCCCTTGACTCTCTTCCGAGGGGTCCTGCTGCGACGGGGGAATGCCCTGCACAGACACAATCCACACATTCTGAACTTGGTGCAATGCTGGCCACATGGAACCCACACATCCTCCACACACATGACCCCCACCGAACAAAAGCCCTCCCACGAGCTTCCAGCTAATCTTGCAGTGCGTAATGGCATGTATACGTCACGTGCACACAGACATCACAGTAGCTAAGCCATTTTTGCAACCAAACTACCATTTTCCCGGGCAGCCAGCCCTTTATCGCCTAGAACACAATACCGATGCCATGAAAATCTACATGTGGCGAGGACATCAGCAATACCGGGTCCATCCAGGGTACAAAAAGGCACTTTCAACGAGCTCCAAGCACACCAATCTAAGATCTAAAGAACGTTCTTTGCTTTTGCAGGAGGGAATTATTGTGTGAGACAGTTTCTAACTGGTCTATACCTTTTAATTATTGTGCACTCCTGCCAAGAACTGCTATTGTTGTGTCACATGTTGATAGAGTGCAGTCCACTTATAACGATACCAGATATAACGACATATTGCTTATAATGATCAAATTATTGGGCTTTATCAGGTTTCCCATTGCCCCTATGTGAAAATAAAACTAGATATCATGATCGATTATTGGCGGCATGTCGGATACAAAGATTTATCGCCGACCGGTAGATCTTTACCCAGAAAATTTGCAGAATGTTTGATAAAAAATAAAATACTAAGAAGAGAATGACGTGAAAACTCGACATATGCGGCGAGAACGGAGCAGTGTGGAAAAATCCGCGAGGGCCATGGCGTGCGGTTAGGAAATGAGCACTATCATCATCATAATCGCTTTCTGTAGCCGCGTAAAGGGCGTGGCCATATCGTCACTGCCTATAGTGCTTCCATGGAAGATTGCGCCAACCCCAATGACGATGCGATAGCTCTCAATATGAAACAGCAGATTCATTGAGATTTCTGGCAGGGTTTTAAGGTTGGAAGCGTCGCAAAAAAATATGGGCATTCATACTATAAGATTTCAACGATCATCAAGGCTAGGGATGTCCTGCAGTTCATCTAGTCACTGATCCGTTTCGTGCATACAAAAAGGACTGCCGCCAGCGTACCCACTACTACTAGAAGCGATGCTCACAGCAATAGTCAAGCTTCAGCTGCCGCTCAAGCCAGCACGAAATCCCGATTTTTAATTATGCTAAAGTTATTTTATGGCTATTGATATATCCTGTAATACACTTAAACCTCGATATAACGAAGTCGGTAAAATCGGCACTTGAATTCGTTACATTGAAATTTCGTTACGTCGAAATTAGGCTCATAGCATGCAAATAAAATTCTCAAATGGTTTTGCTGGTGCGAAGCACACACGGAAGAACTTTTATTTGTGGGCAAAATAGTCTGTCACTTTCTTTTGTCTTCTTTGCATTCAACAACGGCATTACGCACCATTCATAGGCCCACAACGACCGCATAGCCTCTCCCTCTCCTGTAGAGCCCGCGAAACGCCTCAGTACGTCAATCGCATCCACTACTTCACGAGAGGTGGGGACGTCGCCACGCTCGTCTTGATTGTCCGTTTCGTCGTCACTCTCACCTTGCAATTCCCGAACCACATCGTTCAGGATTGATTCCGTGGTCACCTCTTCTGTCGCGAGGACACATAAATCACCAAGAACGAAATCGTCAATCTCGACGCCCTCCGGCATAGCACCACTGCTGCGAAGGCACTCCCAAGACTCCTGAAGTGCCTGTGCTTCTGTTGTTTCAAGCGTGGACAAACCATCTTCAGGTAGAGCTGCTGCGGAAGCGTCTGCTCCAAGGCCTGCTTTTTGAAAACAGTTTTCAATGATTTTCTTTGGCATTACTTTCCAGGATGCGGACAGCATCTCGAGCATTTGAAACAAATCAACTTTCGCTGACCGTTCCAGCCGAATGTCAAGGAGCGGCTTGTCAACTAATCTTCGGCGATAGACACATTTCAAACTGTTAATTATGCCCTGATCGGGCGGTTGGATGAGTGATGTGCAGTTGGGTGGGAGAAACTGCAGTTCCACATGTGCAAGCTCCAAGTCGTCAACGTGATGCGCGGAGCAGTTGTAGAGGATGAGGCACACGTGGCGTCCGGATTCTTTCATGTCCTCTTCAAGATCTTGCAGCCAACTGCGGAAAATACTGCGGGTCATCCATGCTTTTTTGTTCGATGCATAGACAATCTTGAGTTGCCGCGAATTCTTAAAACAGTGTGGTTTCTTGCTGCGCCCGATAACAAGCAGCAAACACTTGTCACTTCCATCCATGCTGGCGCACAGGAGGACTGTGATCCGTAGCTTGCTATGCTTGCCGCCGTGGCGACGATCACCTTTCAAAGCCAGTGTGCGATTAGGCAGCATCTGGTAGAACAATGCCGTCTCGTCGGCGTTATACAGTCGAACCCGGTTATATCGAACCCGGATCGAATTTTGGTTATATCGAACTCACGGAATATCCCCTTGAAAATCCCATGTAAAAGTATAGGAAAGCCGCGTCACATATCGAACTCAATTTCGCCGGTCGTTCGATATATCGAACTCCGCACTACGCACTGGAAAGTGTGCCTTCCCCAAAGACGATCGCATCACTCTTGGCCGTTTGCCGCGTGACGTTTTCAAGCCACGTGCGGAAGGAATGAGAGGGGACAGTTCTGGACAGCGCCGCTCCCATTCGGCAAAGGCGCGCGCATCTGCAGTTGTCGTTTCCCACGCGTCAACACATGACGTTTGCAAGCCATGTGCGTGGATGTGCCCATTCTTTTGCCGAGCTCTCTCCTTCAGCACGCGCTACGCATGCGCCAAGCCAGCTCAGCCCGTTTTCAGACAGACGTGGGACGCTTTCTCCAGCGTGTGTTGCGAACCCTCTGCGCGCGGCGGCTGACGTGGCTATGGCGCCTGCGGACGTTAAGAAGCGGCAGCTCTCTGTTTTTCTTTTTGCGAGAGTCATTCTTTCTTATCGTTGTGCTGTACACGCGACGTAGCGTAAGATATGGCGGCTGCGGACGTTAAGAAGCGGCAGGCTTTTTTTTTTTTTTTTGGCGGGAGCCGTTTATCTTTGCATGTATGAATCAAAGGAAGCACGCCGTCAGCTGCTGAGATCATGACGCCCGCCTCAAGCGCGGCGTGATATATCGAACCAGACTTGTGCAATCAAGCCATCACGGGCACTCTGCCAAGTTCGCTCTCCGCCACCGGAGGAGCTATAAAAAGATAAACGCGCCCTGACGTTATCGCTGTGCAACATCTTGGCACGCTGCCAAGATATGAGCTGTGGATGCGACGACCGAAACGGAGTGACGCGCGCCATCGGCATGCAAGCGAAAACGCTCGCGATTTTCTGCCGCAGCGACACAGAAACCTTGTTTTGAGCTGCCGCGGTGGCTCGAGCGGCGAGCGGGACGCAGTTCCAACAAGTTGGAAATTTTTCGCTCTGTCGCTGCCGCTCGTCGCCGAGATCGCTTGCATGTGAGCGAGCTGGCCTTAAAGCATTTTTTTTTCAAATTCTCGGGCGCAAAAGTGGAGAGAGGGTTCATTATGCGAGTGGGTTGATTACGCGGCAAATACGGTATCGTTTTTTCGCATCGTAAGTGCCGTCACAAGCCAATTTCTGTATATCGAATTACCGATATATCAAACTTTTTCGCGATCCCCTTCGAGTTCGATATACTGTATATGTCTGCCGGATCATAGCGCTCGAGGATATCTGGCACTGCGTTCATAATCCAGGCAGCCGATTCTGTTGCATCAGCCGATGACGACTCATCGCTGAAGTTTTTGCCAACGATCGAGTGTCGGGCCTTAAACCTATGCAGCCAGCCGCTGCTGGCCTGGAAGTCATCGTGACCAAGCAGGCATGCGAAATCCTTTGCTTTTTGTTGTAGGACTGCACCACCGATGGGAATGTTTTGCGCCCGGGTTGATATGAACCACTTGAAAACGGCTTTATCCACGTCTTCATAGGTTGCTGCCTTCAACCTTTTCCGCTGCCTGCTTGCCCCCTTTTTCAAGGAGTTGATGATGGATTCCTTGGAGCTCAAAATCGTGGAGAGTGAACTTTGCGATATCTCGAACTTTGCGGCGACATCTTTCTTTTCGCCCTTCGCGACGGCATCCAGTATGCTGGCCTTCACTTCTAGAGAGAGCCCTTTTCGTTTGCCACTCATGCTGCTGGAACGAATCCACCAGACAAGCGTCGAGACTACGACGACGACGCGGGACAGGTCACCAGTCACGCGGCAATGTGACAACAAACAAATGCACACACGCTGCACACCGACATGTGCTGCGCAAAAAATAGGCATAAACTGGGTAGGGAGCCTGCATGCCAGTGTTGCCAAATGTTGGTGAGCAAAAGTAGCTAGATGGCAGCGTGAAAGTAGCTAAAAGTAGCTAAAAAATTTAGCAAGGAGCTAAAAGTAGCTAGATGTTTTCCCAAGAATTTTTATTTTATATTTTGCATATATAACGCATTTATGGGCAGCTCTATTATTGTAAAAAGTAAACACAGCTATAAAGACACGGTTTCCTGCAGGCGACTACGCATGACAAGTGCTAACTAACGAATAACGAATGATCATAGAGTTAATACAAATACAGTCTTTGTAGTAACTCCGTAACTCTATGCGAATGATAAATGTGCTCAGGTTTCGATTCCGATAATTTAGGCAGACGTAGTTTTCGTAAAGCGTTAAAACTTGCGCGCTAAGAAAAGACTAGCTATGAATGCATCACTGCTCTGTAAACATGTAAAGAATGGACTTTTATCTACTTTTAGCGCGTACACAGAGTCCTATGAACGGAGAGTAATGAAAGGTTTAATGACTGTCCAGGCGATATCTTCAGTCCGCGACTCGGCATAACTGTAGCATAACTCGGACCGGTAGGCCTCTTTCATCCGCTCGGTGCTGACCTTGCATGATCCGCAAAGAGAATCGAATCAGACAGTCGATTCCAGGCGCCTTATGGTCGCCTCGCAGGGAGCGTTAAGAGTTTAAGTAATAGGAATGCGTACACACATGCACAATAGTGTACAGCGAGCACGACTTCGATGCTCATCGGATTCCCCAAGCTGCGCGATAAACGACACCCGTCAGAAGCTGAGCCGCCACATCAGCCGCATCGCCTCGCCTCTCTTTACTTTGCGAGTTATTTTTTTCTTCTTTTTCCCGCTGAGGTAGACATGGAGGAATCTCCACGGAGGCAGAGGCGGCGGAGGCATACCAACACCCCCTAAGTGGCACCTTGTATTGCATCCTCCTCCTCTCTCTTTTCAAGTGTTTCCTTCTTTCTCGCATGATATCTTTGTCTGGTTTGCGTCTTGCATAAAAACTACCTGATGACGCTGTACGTGCCTGACGTCAGTTTCATGATGTGTAGCGTCTGCGGGAAAATGTTTCACGCCATAATAGTAATTTTCCGAAATGTAGCCAGATTTAAGCTAAATTTAACCAAAATAGCTAGATTTGTAGCTAGATTTTGAAGAAAGGAGCTAAAACAGCTACTCGTAGCTAAACTAACTTTCTTGGTAGCTAGTTGAGTCCAAAAGTAGCTAAATCTAGCTACAAAGTAGCTAAATTGGCAACACTGCTGCATGCTGTGCTGCGGCGCCTAAACTGGGCCGATGCTCGTGCCGCCTAGTGGAGTTGCTCAACACCATGTTTGCGTCTCCCGCGTAGTACATCAGATGGCGCAGCATATGCCAAGTCATATCATCGTCATCGTCACATTTTTAAGCGCGCTCGGCTCTGCTGCGCCGCAGCACCAAGGTCGACCCACCTTGGTCGCACTGCACTTATTTTCAGGCTGCGTGCGCTTTGATGGGCGCTGCTCTCAACCCCTCAGGATCATGGTACAGCTTTGTTCAGGGATTGAGTCTTCCACTAAATTTCATTACATTGAAAGTTCGGCGAAATTTACTTTATTATAGGGGGGCTAAAAATATATTGTGTTCTATGCACCCAAAGCTACCGAAACTGAACTACTTCGTTAGATTGGAGATTTCGCTAAACTGAAGTTTGTTACATCGAGGTTGTACTGTAGTGTGTTTAGTGCTCTTTACTATGATTAGCACTGCTCAACCAGACTCACTCATTAGTGGTAAGTAGGCAAACCTACATGCATGTGAAAACATGTGGGGTATTTCTTTTTGTTTGTTTTTACTTTTTTTTTCCAGCCAGCCCAGATAAAACGATAATCTGTTATAATAATCAAAATTTCCGGTTTTCTCAATATCGTTATACTAGGTGGATTGCACTGTATGGAGAAAGAAAAGACATGAAAGACTTATTACAATAGTTAACGACAGCATTTGAGAATTGTAAACACGACTTCAGGGTAGAAACACGTGAACTGAAAGAAAGCACTTCAGTTTGATGCTTGCACAGATGTGAGAAACACAGCTGATGAAATAAAGCAGCTGCGAAAAGAAATGAAAGAAACATTAAAACAGCACGACGAACTACAGGCAGAAAACAAGTGCAAAATGTGAAGACCTTGAGCAATACCAGCGGTTATACAACCTCTAGATAAAAGGGGTCTTGCCCTGGGATCGATCCCTTCACTGTAGCTCAAAACATTGGCGAGTCTGTTGGCCAAAAGGTTCACACTGATGATATAGAAACACACTTCTCGTCTCTTAAAGTTACACTTACCTTTTTTCGTTCCACAACCCTTTCAGTGGTTCCCAATGCTCAACTCTTTTTGCTCGCCTCCATATTTCTGCCCATAGACGAGCACTGGTAAGGTATAGCTGTTAGGTTGAACCCCTTTATAAAGCACATGCACTGGGGCGCAGTTTTTGCCCCTTATATGAGAGCTCCCTTATAAGCAGGGTACTACATTCCCGTTCGCTAAGCAGACCTTATTTCGATGTAGGGATCCTACGGCTAACATAAGCAAAAAAAGAAGAGTATATCCTATAGCAAAAGCATTATTATAGCTTTCACTTGCATACTGCATTTGCTTGGTGGACTACCACTTGCTGAACACAGCTTGCACCTTTCTTGCATTTATATGCTTTGAAATAGTTGCAAATCTTTGCTTCACGGCTGCATTGATGCCGTTTTTCAACACAGCTTCTTCGAGCTTGACAATCAGGCGAAGAGTCTCATGGCTGCTAGGCCAAAACTATATGTTGGCAAACTGCGTTTGCAATGATTACATAGTGCCATCGCGATTTGACGTGGCCCCGCAACTAGCGATTCATAGTTACGGAAAAAGTTACGTGTCTGGTAACACTACAAAAACTCAAGTGCCATGAAATCATAAAGTAGCCAGTTTACCACCAAGGTGCTAGAAGCAGTCAAAATTATAAAACATCACCAACAGAAATATCACTCAGAAATTTAGGTTTGACAAATGGTACTGGAGGCTGTGAGTAAAAAGCCTGTGAATATTGCTACTCTGACAAAAAATAAAAAGCAAATGAGGCTTTCCGAGTGGAGTTGAAAGTAGTTGAGAGAGCAGTTTATTTGTCCTCGCCAAAGCAGAACCATTTGTTTTTATGTTGTTTGCATTGGTCTTGGCTTGGCTATATCTCGCTTTCTAGGCTCAGTGGCTTGTTTACATCACCAGCTGATTGCTTTCTTCACATTTACCAGATAGATTTGTCGTTTATACTGAAATGTAACATAATAGACAATTTCTGGTGTATTCTTCAGACTAGCAGACAGAACACCTATGGTGCTTTTTGATACAAAGCTCCACTAATTGGAGAACCCAACACACGCTCCCGGTAGGCTCGTGCAGATGTTCCAATGTGCAGTCGTGCTTGTGCTCTTCGGGGCAAGCCTGAAGAACTATGTTGCATCCCCACTGCAGGTGCTTGTTTTAGTCCTTTCATAGCTGACTAACCTACTCTGTTTGCTGAGGTTGTTGCTTGTTTTCACCATGGTTGCAACTGAACCTTCTACATTGTCTTCTAAAGAAGTCTAGTTAATGGGAGACATAGGACTGCCAAGAATTGGGGTGGATAGTGTCTCTTATACCTAACTATCTGTTACAACTGTCTCTCTTATAATGAGGTTTGACTATAATTTTTTCTTGAAGGATAATGGTGACCTGCCGTTCATGGTCTGCGAGTATGTGCAAAATGTGCTCCGTCCCAAGCAGGTTCTTCTTTGTAACCCAGATCTGCAGCCACTACCTTCTTAAGTATCATATTTACTCGGTTCTAAGCATCCCCTTTTTTCACGATCGGGATGCCCAAAGTTAGGGGAGTGCTTAGAGCTGAGAAATCTGAAATAAAAGTTCCCTCCTCCTTCCCCACTTCAATCTCCCATCCTTCCATTCCTTTTTGTTGCGATATCTTGATAGATGGGCGCTAGAAATAATTTATTTGGCAGGCGAACTTGGCAAACCTTCTTCAGCAAACATGATTAATGTTCATTTAAACTTCAAACTTCAGGCAGCCCTCTAGAAACTCGTTCCGACTTTCGTTACACTTTCAAACAACTGATACCAAACCAAGCAAAGCGCACCTGCTATACCAGTGAAACCTGCAGAGCGCCACTGGTAGCAGGCCTACGTAATAACACACTGATAAAGTTATCGGAGTCGCTTTCAGCAAGTTTTTTGTGTTCTGTTCTGCCATCTGTCGCATTATGTTGAAACACATTACAGCAACACAAGAAGCTGAAGATTATGCCAGGCAGAGACTGTACGCTACCACAAGGCACTGAGAGCTGCGGCTCAACTACAGAGTGAACAAGCGCGTTTGGTGGTCTTTGATACGTGCTCCTCCTTGCAAAAAAAAGGGGGGTTACCTAAATTTACATGCAACTCTTTTTCAAAAATATTTTGCGAGAATAGGGGGGAAGAGGCGGTGCTTAGCCCCGCGAAAATACAGTAGATATATTCCTCAACTATTTCCGGCATCTTGCTGTGTATTACAAACTAATGTTCCCTTCTGAGGCTGTTGAGTAATGGCTCCGATTTCTTCACATTCACTTTTAGGACTACCATTCCGTTTTGCCCATTACAGTGCTTGACAGCAAAGCAAAAGGAACCATGATGGTGGGTGCTGGCTGAATAGACTAGAGGGAGTCATCAGACGAAAAGCTTGTGCCCCCTCACCGTCAGGAGGTACTCGACGGCCCGATCTGGGTTGTTGAAGCTGGCACGCAGGGCTCGTTCCACCTGCGCCCGCTCGTAGCCCATCTCCATGATCTGCTGCACCATACGCTCATATTCCTCACCCATGACCAGTGCCGAGGCAGCCATGGCAAGGCCACCACTGCCACCACCAACCACTGCGTCAGCCGCTGTGGGCCGCCTACAAGAGAAAGGGGGTTGGACTTATGAATCCGATAGTTTAAATGCAACTAACACAATCAGAGCTACAAGACTCCAATTACATATGCCCTCAATAGCCTACTGAGAAAAATAAAATTTGCCCTCAGAACCTCAAATGGTGTTTACTTTCCCTCACTACACACAATACAGTTGCCCACCAACACCTTAAACTCAGCAGGTCCCGAAAAATAGAGTTAAGTCAGAAAGTTAGTAAACAAAGGAAATACACTCTTTTAAAGAAAGAAAGAAAAAAAAAAAAAACAAAAACAAAAAGGCTTATGAACATCCAACTGTGCTGTTTTCCACATTCCATTTGCAAGCGATAACTTTAGCTAGCATGCATTTCAGCCGAAGTCATGATACTGCCATGTCTACATTACTTCATGTCACCGTGATGAAAGCGCCGCCACACCACGGTACACGCCCCGCAAAATGAGAACCGTCCGTTTTCATAGACAATGACAGCCACGAAGGGGGAGAAAGGGAACCCAAGAAGGAAGCAATCCCAAGGAGGAAGCAATCATCTCTGGTTATGCTCAGCCCCAACGTCGCCTCGTCATCACGGAGGATGCTGCAGCCATGCAGTTTCAATGCAATCGCATGCCCAGGCTCAGGCGCTCTTCTCAATGAAATCATGACACTGACTACAATGGGAGCATAAATCAAAGCCAGTCCAAGTTAATCTATTCCACAATCTTTCGGAAAAAAAAAAAAAAAAAAAAAGCATTTGCTGCAAAGTATTGCTAGCATGTATCCTAGTCTGAAATATGCAGCACCTGCATTCCACTCAGTCTGAAATAATGCCTGTCAAATGAGTATGTACACACTCCTTAGATGCACTTCAAGGTTCCTGAACAATGTCTGAAACATTGTGCAAGAAGCTGTGAGTTTAGCCTGCACTACAGCTGGGATTCACATATACAATCAAACCCACTTATAACAATACCGGTTGGTTTTAACAATATATCGGATATAAAAATGGGCAGCCGCTGTATCGTCAGGTTTGCCATGTGTTTTTCAGTAAAATAAACGGCTTATTACAATGGTCCAGGTAGAACGAGAGGAAGAAGATGGTTGGTATGGTGTCATATTGTATTATTGCTTATAACAATCAAATCTGGTCACAGAAAGTCAACAAAAACGCGACGATCACAAAAACGCGCATGTATGTGGAGACGATGACAATGCCGATGCAGCGACAATAAAAAAAATAAATAAAAAAAGAGACGAAAAGAAATTGGGGCAGAGCCTGTCGAGTCAATGCGCTGGTCGGGTGTGCCGGGGAAGATTGCATGCTGCGGAGACGTGGCGGAGGACGGAGCACTGCCTCATGCGGAGGAGGGAAGGCGTAAGGCACTGCTAGCCACGTGCATTCTGAACAGAGCTTTGAGCACTACCCCTCAAGACCGTCGTGGCCTAGGCAACTTGCGTCCTCTGCCCGAAGCAGTCTATTCTGAGGGTGCGCTGCCAGCAGCATTCGTGCATTTGTCTTTCTAGCGTGGTTCTCCTAGTGTGCCATTACCATTGCCACGATCTTGCTGGCCCTGGATTTCCCACGGAAAGGAACGGAGAATCCTCCTTCATGAAGCGAACAGCAATACAGTCGCCGACTGATTTTTCGGACTCCAAAAATTTGGACATGCTCGATTATTCAGACTGCCTCGCGGCACCGTCACTCTTCCCATATAGGCCGTAATGCGTAACAAATACCAAAATTTCGGACACTTCTCTTTTGATTTTTCGGACCCTCCTTGAGCCAACTCGATAGACAGCAGCTGCCCACACCGACGCTGACTGAAGCATGAAGCACCACTTCTGTTTTGGAATGAGTCTCCTTACCGCCCCACGAGGTGAGTCCGCTATATGCGATTACTGCCCATTAACGGTGACCAGCGTGGTGTATCACCTCTTTGCCCGTGCGCTGAAGAACTGGTTAAGTGCATGGGTGGAAGGCAAGGGTATTTTCATGGAACTGCAGAATGGCTTCTGCCCTGGTCGCCGCTTGGACGACGTCTTTGTCCTTGCACAATGCGTGGAGATTGCACAACGTGAGGGGCAACCGCTTCTGTGTTGTTTCCTGGATGTCGAAAAAGCCTATGACAGCGTCCCCCACGCATCACTGTTTAGCTGTCTCACCAGGTTGGATATGCTGAAGGAGCTGTTGTCGACGGTAGACAGAGCACCTATACAGACATAACACAGTCATTGTCCACTTCGGAGAAACAGTCTCTCCCCACCTGACTTACCAAGGGCCTGCGTCAGGGGTGCCCTCTATCACCTCTGCTGTATATCATCTGTGTCCTGTGTGGAGCGAGCGCTCATCGAGTCAAGCCTTGGCTTCCGACTCCAGCATACCACCCGCGGGTTTGACCAAGACCGCCGACTGCCGAGCCTGGTCTTCGCCGATGATCTGGTCTTTATGACAGAGTTTGCGACGAAACTGCAGGACTTGCTGGACGTCTGCCATAGGACTATATCTAGCCTAGGGCTGAGGTTCAGCATGAAGAAGACAGCCGTTGTTCAGTTTGCTGGATAGAGCGCTGATGCGGTGTTGAGGCTTGGCGGGGAGATCCTGCAGGTCCTTACAGAATACTACTCAACAGGCAACATGTACCATCGCCATGAAGGAACAGTGTGCCAAGCAGCCATTCGCGCCCAAGGGATCCTACGTAGGCGATGTCTGTGGGGCTGGAACCACTATGTAATAAGTGCGGGACCTTTGGAAGCAAATGCATGTTCCCGGGCTGGCATTCTGTAATGCAGCTGTCTGCATGTCAGCGACAGCGTGCGCTTGGCTGGAACGCCATCAGCGGGAGGTCGGGCGCATCACACTGGCTAATTTATCGCGGTGCTAGTACAGAATCTACCAGGATTCTGTATTAGCACTGCAATAAATTAGCCAGGGAAATCAGCGAGGCATTTCACATTCACAAAAACCGCAACACATGCGTTAGCACCTCATCTGTTCTCATTCATGACTGTGAACTGCGGTATCTTGATTGTTAAGTTTCAAGTTATCAGGTATCAGTGCTGTTAGTTCTGCTCATGCGTGCTCTTGGTTGTGAATGAAATATGTATTTGTGCTCTTTTCAATAAAATCTTCAGTTGCTAGTCAGTGCTGGTCCCGTCTTCTTTCTACTCTCTTGTCTCCGTTGCTGCGCTGTTTTTTGCTTAATTTTTCAAGAACCCCACCGCTGCAGACACGGCAGGCAGATGGGCTGCCGAGGAGCGCGAACGGGTAGCCGAGGCTGAACGCGTCTTGTGGTGCCCAAGAATGGAAGAGAAGGCCACCCTAACTTTATACCGTAGCCACAAGCACAGCATCGGCAGCGCTTTGTTCTTTGAGTCTAGAGCGGGAGCTCTCAGAACAGTGACATACCGAAGCCGGTACGATGAAACAATCTCGTGCACACTGTGTTGGCTGTGTGGTAGTGAAGCCGAAACAATTGAACATTTTGTAGTGCGGTGCGCGGGTATCTGGCCAATGCTCCCAGAAGACACCACACGCCTGACGATCCTCCCGGTAGGGGCGTGAATGTCGTTGCAAGAACAGTCGCTGTGAAGGCAGCCAAAAGGCGATTCGCTGACTGCTGGGCTGCAGTGTGCAAGCCTTAAGAATTTGTTTAAGTGTTAGATGAGTGTTGTTGTGTACTCTTTGTTGTGTTTTTTTTTTTCTTACGACTGGGGCACCAACACGGTGCCCACCCGATACAAAGGGAATAGTCAATAAATCATCATCATCAGCTCATCATCATTGTTTTTGTGTGTTCTGGCACAATGGCTAGTCTAGTTTCGGTCCTGCTTATTCAAATCCAGGTCAAATGCAGTAACCGCTGGCCCGGTCATCTCTTCTTCCTTTGTCCTTCGTGACGGCATGCGGTGCAGTGTTCATTCTACTTGTGCTGCTTGTGCGTTGTGTACGCCTAGCAGTGAGACCAGCGAAGCATACGGGAACGGTGCCATAATGCCAACATTGGGGCAGTCAATGCTGGGGAATGCAGCTAAGAAGTGCGGCAAATATGCAACGATGACAATGGCAAAGATCACCGTGATCCATCAAGTGCAGAGCGGCCGCCTGCAAAGCGAAGTTGCCCGGGAGTTCGGCATCTCGAAGCAGACTTTGTCTGACTGTATGAAGAACAAAATGAAGATTTCAAACGAATCATCGAAGTCTTCTTCAATGCTAGGAAGAAAAAATTTCAGAGAGAGCAGCCACTCGAAACTTGAAGCACTCCACATGTGGCTGGGTGCGACAGTTGCCAAGCGGGTCCCAGTGTCGGGCGATCTTCTGAAACAAAAGGCAGAGGCCCTCGCACTGCGAATGAACATTGAAGGCTTTAAGTTCAGCAATGGCTGGCTCCGTAATTTTAAGAAAAGGTACGACCTCACTTTCAAGAAGACGTGCGGCAAGAGTGGTGTCGTGGACCAGACTCTTGTAACCAATTACCGCTCCGACAGACTGGAGTCGCTGCTGTGCCAATTTTCGCCTGATGATGTCTTCAATTGTGATGAAACAGGCCTTTTTTATAAAAGGTTACTCAAGAAGACACTGTCCGTGTCTGGCGACCCCTGCCACGGCGGAAGGCATAGCAAAGACCGGGTCCAGTGATGGTTGGCAGCAACATGTCGGGAAACGAAAAGCTCCCGATTACTGTGATTGGAAGATCAGAGAGCCCTAGATGCTTCAAGGGGGTCAAAACATTGCCTGTGTGGTATGAAGCCAACTCGAAGGCTTGGATCACGGAGCATCTTTTCGTTGCCTATGTACGCAAGCCAGACCAGAAATTCAAGGCCCAAAACTGCAAGGTGTTAATCTTTGTAGACAATTATGGTGCACATCTTGCCTGTACTCACCTATGGGGCTGAAACGTGGAGGCTAACCAAGAGAGTTCTACTTAAGTTGAGGACAACCCAGAGGGCTATGGAACGAAAAATGGTAGGGGTAACATTAAGAGATAGGAAGCGTGCAGAGTGGGTCAGAGAAATAACTCAAGTTACCGACATTCTAGTGGAAATTAAAAAGAAGAAATGGGCATGGGCAGGACATGTAGTGTGAAGAGAGGATAACCGATGGTCGCATAGGGTAGCAAACGATTCCAAGGGAAGGAAAGCGTAGCAGGGGGCGGCAGAAAGTTAGGTGGGCGGATGAGGTTAAGAAGTTCGCAGGGGTCAAGTGGATGCAGCTAGCACAGAACCGGGTTAAGTGGAGAAATATGGGAGAGGCCTTCGCCCTGCAGTGGGTATAGTCAAGCTGATGATGATGATGGTTCACATGGCCACACTGATGACCTGAAATCCATCCAGTGGGAATTCCTGCCACCTAACACTACGAGTGCCTTTCAACCCACGGACCAGGGTGCGCTTAAAAAGCTGAAGGTGCTATACAGAAGCACCGGGTTAATTGGAGAAATATGGGTATAGTCAGGCTGATTATGATGATGATGATACAGACCAGGCTTGCTGAGCCGCACGGTCCTGTGCATCAACGCCGGCAAGCAGTATGCTGTAACTCTGTTTTTGGCGATCAGCATGCTTGCTGAAGCCTGGAAGGCAGTGATACCAGCCACACTCTGAAACTACTTTTGACATGCTGGATTTGTTGAAGGTGGTGAAGCGGATGCCGCGGCCCAGGATCTCCCATCCGACGTGCTTCCCACAGATGGCGAACATGTGCTGCAAGACTTGCACACTGGCGGCATGGTGATCCCAGACGCAGTCACCTTTGAGAACTTTTCAAATGCCAACAGTGCAGCACTCACATGCGTGGAGCTAGACGATGACGAGATAATTCGTCAGGTGTCTGCTGTGCCCCCTGACGACGAATCTGAGTCGGAGGACGACCCACTGCTGTCGCACGCGGACCTTCTGAAAGCGGTGACAATGCTTTCAGCTGCCTACAGTGACAGCATGACCCTTTCTGAGATTCAGGCCGACCTGATTGCTCGCAAACGGAGGAGCATCCAGCAGCGTATTCATGATTTCTTCCAGCCAATTGCGGGGCCTGAATAAGTGCGTAGAAATAAAGTTTCTGTTTTTCTGATTTTGTTTTTTCAGACTCCTGTTTATTCGGACTTTTCGGCGATCTCCGTGAGGTCCAAATAATCAGTCGGCAACTGTACCACTAGAAGTTAAGCGGAACATCGTACGTGACCACAAGGACGACGTAGAAGTGTGCAACTTCGTGCACAAATATGGCCCGACGCAAACTACAGTATCGACAACCATCAGCAACGCGTCCAAGATTGAGAACGAAAGCGATGCTAGTGCTGGCCATGCAATGGGCAAAAAAAGTGCTGGAAAAGGGTTCGACATGGGGTCTACAATGATATAGAATGGGCGCTCTGCCAGTGGCTCTTGAACGCCCATGCAGTGAACCTGCCGATTAGTGGCCCGATTTTAGCGGAGAAGGCGAAGCACTTTGCATACCTCCTGCGCAACACCAATTTCGAGCCTGGTGGCGGTTGGATTCAACGGTTCAAGGAGAGACAAGGTATCGTCTACAAGGCAGTCGTGGGCGAGGCAGGATCGCTTGATGCCAACGCTAGGCAGAAGTGGCTTGAGGAAACACTGCCCTGCATCCGAGAAGCATATGTGGATTGGGGCTTGTGTAATGGGGACGCGACTGCTGTTTTTCCCGATTCTACCGTGTTCCACACTCACACTTGCTCACAAAACTTTCATCTCTAGGCATTCTTGCTAACCGAATAATCTGAATCAACCAGCTTCTTCATGGGCACATACAATTCACATCAAGCAATGGCTACCACTCATCCCTTTCTATGTTACTTCAGGTGTCCCCCAGGGCGCCGGACTATCCCCGCTACTTTTCCTCCTTTACAATTTACATCAATAACCTCCAAGCTAATACTGACGCTAAACCAAGATTATTTGCGGACTACGGTGTCACCTACAGCCCAATTTGTCATCTCACCGATAGCCACCTACTACAAAAAGACACTGATACAATAGCCACATGGTGCGATACTTGGCTCATGCCTTTGAACCTGGACAAATGCCAACTCTTGTCGTTCTCCTGCAAACGCTCAGTAATTCAGCATTCAAACACCATTAACGCTACCCCTGTTACAAAAACATCAGCCTACAAGTACCTTGGATTACATTTCTCATCTTCGCTGTTTTGGGTAATCATGACCAAGTAGTATGCTCCGATGCCTCATGTTCTAGGCTATCTACGGCGAAACCTCAAAACAGCATCCCAAGTGAAAAAACTGGCTTGCCAAATGTTAGTCTGTCCTAAACTAGGGTTTGCATCACCCATCTGGCACCCATCTCAAGCCTACCTTACCGCCAAACTCGAAGCCATCCAAAACAATGCAACCTGCTTCATCAATTCTGAATACTCCTATGAAATCAGCATTTAAAAATTTTACCTCCCTGCCCACTCTAAAGTCACATCACATCATTTCCCGTCTTTGCCTACAGCACAGCTTCTTTCACCAGCCTACTTCCAGACACCCATTGCTACAACCACCGCTCAGTATGTCCAATCGTCCAAGCCAATGGGGAGCATTGCAGTAGAACCCCGCTGCTGCGTTCCCGGGTGCTGCGTTTTCCCGGCTGCTACGTCCTTGTGGTCGAGTCCCAGCATGACTCTCATAGACTTCCATGTATTAGAAACCCCGCTGTTACGTCGTAGCTTGGGACACGTTCCCGCATGATACGTCGTGAACTCGCACCCCAAGCCAACCCGAAAAACAAGCAGCGACGGCCATGTTTACTTTTTCGGCGAATTGACTTGGCCTGGCTTGGCCTAGCGTTGCTGGCGTGTCTACAGAGGGCACTAGTGACGCTTGGGCAGGCTGCGTCATCATTATCAGCAGCAGTAGTTGCGCTTTTTTTTTTTGCATCTTGCTGTCTTTCATTACTCCATGCTCCATCCTTTGTGCGGTTGGTGTGTGTGCGACTGAATTCACGATTGCCGAGCTTAGGACTCTTTCTGCGTGTATTTTCCGGCTGTGAATTCGTTCCGCGGTCGTGTGCACACGCGTCCAGCGCACTCAATCGCCCACCTGGCGCGTGCCAACCGTTCAGCACGTAAATACAGCAAGATGGCATCAAGAAAGCGCAAAGCGCTATCCTTGGAGGATAAACTGAATATTCTCCGCACTGTGGATGCAAACCCAACGCGGAAGCGGGTGTGCATCGCTAAGGAACTGGGACTTACGCCATCCACCCTCAACTCTATTGTTTCCAAAAGAAACGAGATCGAAGCAAATGCCCGGTCCTTTGACATCAAAAGCAAGCACGCCCGCGGTGCGGAGCACGTGCAGCTTGACGAGGCGGTGTACAAATGGTTCAAGCAAGCCAGAGCTGCAGGTGTTAATTTTGATGGCACCATTTTGCGCGAAAAAGCACTGGAGATAGCAGACAAGCTCGGGATCGTCGATTTCAGTGCGTCAAACAGCTGGATCGACCGATTTAAACGAAGGCACGGAATTTGCTACCGAACCGTGAATGGGGAGGCCGCAAGCGTGGACGTGGCTACTGTAGGCAGCTGGAAAGAGACCGTGGCGCGCATTATTGACGGCTACGAACCTAGGGACATTTTCAATGCCGATGAAGCGGGCCTCTTTTTCAAAGTACAGCCCTCGAAGATGCTTAGCTTGAAAGGCGAGGCTTGCCACGGCGGAAAATGCAGCAAAGACCGTCTCACCGTTTTGTTGTGTTGCAACTCGCATGGCTCCGAGATGATGAAGCCGTGGGTCATCGGCAAATTTCGAAACCCACGTTGCCTAAAGAATATACGTTACCTGCCCTGCCACTACAAGAACAACAGCAAGGCTTGGATGACATGCGCAGTTTTTGACGCGTTCCTCGCGTACATGGACTCGAAGGTGGGCTGTGAGGACAGAAAAGTCGTCCTTTTTTTAGATACCTGCTCCGTGCATCCTAAGGACACTACGTCGCTGCGGAACATCAAGGTGGTTTACCTTCCGGCCAACACGACCAGCCACCTTCAACCCTTAGATGCTGGCATCATCAAAAACGTGAAGTATTTTTACAGGAAATGCATCGTGAAGCGATCCCTGGCCTCTGTGGACCGCGGGCAACAACCAACTGGCATTACGATCCTGGATGCCATGCACTATCTGGCCACGGCATGGAGTGCTGTCACCGCCACAACGGTCAGGAATTGCTTTGCGAAGTGCTTCGGCGACGCAGACAGCGCAGCAGAATCAGGAACCGTGGACAACCCCGGAACCCCCGAGGACTGCGAACTGGACATGGCCATGGAAGCGGTTGGCGCGAACGGGATCGTGTACAACGATTACGTGTCTGTGGATGATGCCGTTGCCACCTCCGAGATGATGACTATCGACCAGATCGTGGCCGAGTGTGCAGACGCGCACAACAGTGGCGACGAAGAGGAAGAGGAGGAGGAGGATGCACCGCAGCCGGAACCGACGTTTACATCGGCTGTGGCGGCATTGGACCTTCTCAGAAGGTACGTTCGCGACGATCGCGAGATCCACATGGCACTGCAACTTTTGGAGAAGCGAGTTGTGCTCACCGGACGCGAAAAGATGCGACAGACAACGCTGCATGACTTCTTCAAGTGATAACATGGCAATAAATGCATTCAGTTGCCCACTACTGTCATTTTTCAATTTGTCCTACTTCCCGGCTCTTACGTTTCCCGGCTCTTACGCTGTTTTTTTTACGATCCCATGAAAAACGTATCAGCGGGGTTCTACTTATCAGGAGCCGCACTTCAGCTACGAACAGTTATTTTTTCCCTGACGCAATAACTCTCTGGAATGCCCTGCCTAAAGACGTAGTTCTATGCGACGATCGCAAATCATTTCACACAAAATTCGCCAGTCATTTCCATGATGTGTAAACATTTCCTAGGTGTTATAATCAATCATTCATTGACTTTCAACTGTGCTCGCTGCTGCACGTGCGTTTTTTTTCTTTTCCTTTCTCTTTTTTTTTTTACACGAATACCTTGTGCTTTTTATTTATATAGTGATTTTTTTTATTTATTTATTTATTTATTTATTTCCAATACCTCAAAGACCCCAGGAGTACGGGGTTTTACAAATTTTATAATTTGTAGTGTTTGTGTTCATTGTGCCTACCGTCATCATGCTTGTATTTATCCAAACTGTAGCCCCTCCTTATGTAAAATGAAATGATAGACGCATGCTGTCATACGCGATCCTTGTAAAGGCGGCAAGCAAAGCAAATTGCGCAGGACTGTTTTCTTGTGTGCCGACATGGACAACAGCAATAAGTTCCCCGCCTTCGCCATAGGAAAATCCAAGTATCCCCGCTGTTTTCGTGGTGCCGCGAGGATCCCGGTTCGCTACCGTCATAACAAGAAAGCGTGGATGACGCGTAAACTTTTTTTGCGAGTGGCTTGTCGAGTTTGTCAGCGGATGCAGCGCAAAGGCAAGAAGGTGACACTGGTGCTCAACATTTGCACAGTGCACCAAACAGCTCAGAAGATCTTGCATGTGGAAGTATTTTCCTCCCACCAAACACCACTGCAGGCCTGCAGCCTATAGATGCAGGCGTGACTGCTTGCTTCAAGGACTTGTATCGCCGACGTGTTTTGAGCAGGCTCTTGCTGAACCTCAAAATTTTTGTCCGAGAATGACGATCGGCGCCAGACTTGAAGATCTCAATAGCTGTGCAGTTCATTTTTGGAGCATGGGTAGAAGTAAGCTCCTCCACCCTCATGAACTGCTTCAGGAAGGTGGGCTTCGCTGGGGATGCCAGTGACGCGAAAGGTCGCAAAGTTGCTGCCAACACAGCGATAACCAAACTTTGGTTTACAGTGGGCAGTAGTGACGGCGACGCGTCAGGACATGAGAAATGTTTACATGCAGACGATACAGTCACGATAGATGAAGAGCTGACAGACGAGGCTATCGCCACATCAATCACTCGCGCGGAGGACAGTGACAGTAGCGGCGACGACGATGAACCGGAACCTGTGCAGATTGCGTCTCATCAGGGGGTATTGAGAATGATAGACTCCGAATGATCGTACAATGATCAACTTTGTTTTTACTAAGAACCTTCCACTGCATTATGTTCAGCAGTTGGATGCCCCGTAGAAAGATGTCGGCCATACTGCCGTGAACGAGAGAATAATAATAACTGGTTCGCAGGAAGGGAAAGGAGCAGTATCGGATACACTTGTTCTATGGACACCTAAACTGTGCCGTAAGGGAAAGAAGGTGGGAGTGAAAGTGGAAAGAGAGAGAAAGGGATGCCATAGTGGAGGGCTCCAGAGTAATTTCGACCACCTGGGGATCTTTAACGTACACTGACATCGCACAGCACACAAGCGCCACTTCGTTTCACCTCCATCGAAACGCAGCTGCCGGAGGTCAGGATCAAACCCGGGTACTCTGGCACAGTAACCTGACGTCTTACCACCGCACCACCGTGGCGGGGCATCAGGCGCTTACGGATTACGGGTTTCTTCCCGCTACGAAGTAAAAAGTGTAAGCTACCTAGTCCTCATTGAATGTGTAGTTTATAATGTTTTCCTTGTTTTTTCGGCTTAACCCGGTTATAACAATGATATTTCCATGGCGCTTCAATATTGTTACAAGTGGCTTTGACTGTAATATGAGCCGGATATCCTAAATGTTGAAATCAGGAAAAACTTACTGTAGTATGCGGGTATTTATGGTATGCCCAGCACGGTTAGGTCATGTAGAGACTAAAGGTTTCTGCAGCCACGTTTCAAAGACTTGTGAATAAAATACAGTTAAACTTGTATATAGAATGTAATAAATTAAGAGCCTCAGAGCTGGCTCATTATCAAATGACATGCGCTCAAACCTTGCAACTGTCAATCACAAAGTAAGCCACCAGAGCTCACCATGAGAACTGCCCTATCTGGCTTCATTACACCATCAAGCTGAGAAGAAAACTCCGCCTCTTGAATACAGAAAAGAAAGACGGAAGGTACCATGGCTAGCTTCCAATATCAACGCACTTCCTGGACGCCTATTGGGTCTCTGGCGACAGTTTGAATTACCTAAACAAGAGCCAAAATTAACGAGGTTTTACTGCATATGCTGCAGCAACAGCTACGACCATGAAAAATATTTTGTATTACACCCCCATACCCCAAGGGATGAGACCCCAGAGAAGGTACAATTTATGTGTAAGGCTTGGGTATGCAAGCAAAAGGCATGCAGAGTTTTAGCAAGCAGTGGGCAGGGGAGTTCCATTAAGGGTCAAGACATGCATTCTAAGACCGCAAGGATCCGCTGATGGGTCAGAGCTCCACTGCCGCCGATATATTTATGAACCATAAAATGCACAGTGCACCAACATCCTGGTTACTCTGCAAATGTTTCAAACAGCAATTATGGCTATAAAGCACACCCTAGAATGCAATCCAGAAGGTAAGAAATACCCTTAGGGGAACTGTAAACTACTTGCTAGGTGGTAACTGTTTTCTGGAACCAAGAAAGATCTGAAAATATCTTTGAAGGGTTCAAAGAGCAATTTATTAAAGCTTAAATGTGTCTCAAATTGCGAACTGAAAGGCAGCACATCTTTAAGAATAAATGACCACCGACTTGCATGGTGTAAACAAGAACGAGTTATTAAGTACAAACAAAAAGTGGGATTCACACTGCTGCCACAAGCATTCAAAAGCCGACTGCTCTACAGAAGCAACATTGGCCAAGGCTACTACTGATCATATTCTTGCTCGGCATCAGGAATATTTTAGCCTCCACTAGGTGGTGCAGTGGACCTTTTACCATTTACAGTTTGGAAATGTGTCTGCTGCAGACCTCACCCAAGCCAGCCCATTCCATTTCGTTATTTTTCCCTCAGGGTACGGGGGCACATTAGTGAGGGGAGGGGTCCAAACAATACAAAATATCGGAAATAACTCTCAAGAATAAACAATGCCAATGTAGAAGAATGCAAAAGATCAAGTTACAACTGATGATAATAAGCATAGAAATACAAAACACAGAGTGCAGGACGGTAAGTTTACATATGTAATGAATAAGCAGTTCAACAGATTTTGGAACTTCTTGCTAACATGATAAGAATGCAAACAAAAATGGTAAATAAAAGAAAGAAAACAGACATTTGATATACATCAAAGGAAAGCATTTTCAAATGCACTTCTAAACATATCAGGATAATATTTAGTTGTTAAGGAAGGCAAATAACTTGTTCCAGTCCTTGCTAGTTTTGGGAAAAAGTCGGAAGCCATGACAGTGGCAAATATGACATGCTAACTTTCTGATTATGGTCTCGCTGCAAAGAAATAAACGGTGCTGGCATGATATGAAGAGTGTGTAAAATACTGTTTTGATAATAAATTTTGAGGAAAAGACATACGCGGGAAAGTTTTCGACGATCTGATAACAGTGGAAGGTTCAATAGTAGTTTCATTTTTGTCTTACACTTGCTGTCCTACTGAAATTATTTAAAATACCATACTCTACAAGGCAAGCTGCAATGCAACTTTTTTGATCTAAAGAGAATTGCCAACCTCCGATGCTGATTCCTCCCTCCCCAACTTACGAGGTGGGGGAGGTTGTTGCTGAGTGTGCAGGTGACTGTGCAGGACTCTTGGATGCATCGCTGGTGGCCTCTGCAGGTTTCTGTGCCTCCGCGGCCGGCTTTGCTGCTGATGCTGCTGCCGCTGCTGCGGGTGCAGTGGCCGTGCTACCAGCCGGCCCTGCAGTCGCTGCTCCCGTCGTAGCACCAGACCCCACGGTTGCAGTGGCAGTTGCATCCGCTGACTGTTTAGGCTGCGCACAGCAGCAGGGTAAATGAGGGAGAGAGGAAAAGTCATACGTTCTAGAATCCGATTTGTTTCCTCCCATGCCGGCATGCTCCGTCACCATCCCTGTTGATTCAGCGCATACACGCAACGCAAAACCATTGCTCGCCTGAATGCATGCAGCCTTCGTTTGGCCACCCAGATAGTAACTGCTAAGTAGGCTAGACTGGACCCCAGTGCCACGCTTCAACAGCGGCCAAGCGTGCCTTTAATTAACCATCGTGCTTGCCAATTTCACTACTGCCACGTTTTCCCTTCTTTCAAAGGGAAAGTTCATGAGCAGCTTGCTTCTAAAGAAGTCATGTTTAGTCCATTTATTCCTTCAAAGCTGCTTTTCTTCACCAGTCCTCTGCTTTCCTGGTGCAATAGCACCTCAAGAACACGTAAAACAAGTCTCTAACGCATTCAGACCTATTATGGCTGTGTGCTATGCTCTTGTCTAGCGGACCATTCGCAATGGAGCAGGAGCAACAAGTGCAAGACGATCGGTTCCACACCTGCGTGCTTTGGCTCGGAAACTTGTGCGGCAAACACATCAGGCAGCACTATGACCCAAAATTGGTGTTGTGTTGGTAATGTCTGACCCTACATAGGACCAACATACAGCCAACACAGTGCCAATATTGGACCGTTCGTTCGGGTTACACATTCCAATATAAACATTGGCCCACTCTCGCAGCTTCCATTTCACTGCAGGCTGTTTGCAAGACAGAGTGGAGGTAGTGTTCCAGTTCCCCAAACTACACTTTGATAGATAAAAAAATGCTTTGGCACAAACCACAACATTTTCTTACCTGTCAAACAGAGCCATCAATCATGATACCCAGGATAAGAGGAGCGATTGATTATTATTCCAAACATACTGACAATTGTCACCGGTAGCTCTTCAAAAGCGGTGCTTAATACAACATGGATCATATCAATTGAAGCTGCACAAGATTAACACAATGCCTCACCTTCGTGACCATGATGACTACAAATTTCTTTTCGTCGATGTCATACTCGCTCATTTTGGTGTCGTCGCTGAGGATTTTTCCTGCATGTGTTGAAGCACAGTTTCAGAGCTGGGGCAACAATGCAAGACACACATACTGGCGAACAAACCCTTACTAAAAGATATGCTATGCTATGCCACAACAAAAAGATCACATTTACTGACTTCCCCTTGAAGTTCCCAGGAGTGAGCTGACAGGCTGTCCGCAAAACTGCTAAAAAGTGCAAGGCCCCGTAAATCGCCCTCCAGTGTCAATTTTTGTCGTTGTACCTCGAAAAAATGTTTTTCACTCTTTGACTTGACGTTTTATGAGCGAGCTTAAGCCTCATGTCCTAAGTGCACAGCCTGTGTGGCTGCCGCCTTCATTAATTATTCATTAATTATGTAAAGCAACATGAACGCACAACCTCCCATAATTCTCAGATATTATTTCCTCATTTCAAACTATTACAGAGTTAAAGAGGTGCTGGCCCCACCTCGGTTGGAAATTTTAAAGCCAGAAGTTTAGGGCATTGTCCAAGGGGCATGTGCCAACAAAAATTACACACAGAGATTCATTAACATTGGTGTGACAGCTGTAAAAATCAACTTAATCAAACAATTAGACCTCGCCTTCTGTGTGTGTTAGCATGAGAAGTTGGGCTGCTTGGTATGTATTCACGGTTAAACGAGCGCGAAACAACTCAATGACAACAGAGATGGAGATGATACGACACAAGTGTTCATTCACAATGGAGTTGTTAATTCCAGAAAAAAAAAAAAAAAACATTAAAGTTGATAATGGCGTTCTTTTTCCAATTAGACTACTCAGTTGCGAGCGAGCACTTGTGTCGTGTCGTCCTCTCCTTCCCTGCTATTTGCAGATTTCAAAATGAAATGGATTGAAATTTCCACAATGCCAATCTGGATATTGAAAAAAACAATCAGAAGACTGCAGAGAGACTGTAGCTATTATACCTGCTACACTGACACACTCACAAGCCAAGGTATGGAAACTGACGCCTACCATCTCAAAAACTCTTACTATCACTTACAGAATGTAATCTCCACTGTCTGTGCACACCCATGCAAAATTAATGCTATTCCTTAAGCATGCACCATTTAGAGCCAACTTTATATTGGTGCATCAATTTCGGTGGCTGGTGCATGAACATTAAAAAAAAAAAAAATTTTGAGCGTTAAAAATATTCCTGATTGCAGTAAAACCTGCAATATATCTGTCGTGCGCGCTGTGTGTTGCCCCAAGCACCGTGCGTCTCGCGAAGCGTTGGCAGACTAAACATGTTCCCGAAACAAGAGCAGCGAAGCAGCGGTGGGGATCGGAGAACCGGCGCCGGGAGAACGGTAAGAAGAGAAATTTATGGGCTCCCGCAAGGCGCACTGCCTGCAACGATCGCCAGCTTCAGGGAAGTGTTCGAATCTCCAAGAAGTTGGAAGCTTGGGACGCGAAGACAGCCGTGGACCAGGCGAGAAGGACTCGGAGGGAGAGAGCGGTCGGAGGGAGCACGGTGGACGCAGAGACGAGCAGAAGAAAACAGGAGAGACTGAACTGGAGTGTCGTGCGTAGAGGCCGCGCCCTGAGTGATACGCACCAAATGTGAGCAATTTTGCAAATAAATACATCATAATCTGGAAATGCCAAGTGTGGTCGAGCTTCGTCAGAAAATGCCAGAGGGGCGAAGCAAGGGACCTGCCTGACTATATCATTACCTTAAAAATAGTGTATGCCAAATTTGCTTATGATGTGACTAATTAAGTATATGAAGTGTGCACAGAAGCCATGCTTGGCCCAAATTAAGAAGCTGAGGAAAGCATGACCCAAATAAACACGATTTAGGCAGAGAAATAAAAAAAAAAAGTATTGTTACTTCCCGAGAGTGCGAAACTGCAAAACTGGCCTTTGGGAGAGAAACCATAAGACCACCTGCTTGCTGATAGTGTCGCCTGATAGCAAGCAACATCATGATGCGATACATTATGCACTTGAAAATGGGCCAGATTTACCCTTCTCATAAAAGCTGCAAGTGGTTTCAGCAAACATTTTTTTTTAGCCATTTGCCTAACATTTCAAGCTCAGTTTTCTTTTTCTTTTTTTTTTTTATAGAGAGAGGGGGGAATGATCAAGTTTGCTCAAACACTGGAAAAAGCCAAGTTTGTTTTTAACTAAAAACTGCCATTTTTTGACAGGCTTATCACTTTCGAGCTTTGAAGCTGTGGGCCTGAGTACAGAAAGTTGTGATGGTTGAGCATTCTGCTTCAGCATGTGCACAACAAACCACCCAATAATAAATAAAAAAATGTGCAGCAGGACTGATGCTAGCAAACCACAACAGCCAAAAATCAGGATAATCAAGCCATGTAATTCTGCCTTTTATGCATGGTGCAGACAAATCTTCACTATCAGTTGTGTGGATAAGGAGAGGCATGAAAGTATGTTTTGGTTTGAAGTTTTGTCACATTTCACAGTGAGCACAGGCATAATATCTTTAAAAAACCATTAGAGTCAATCCCAGAGTGAGATAGTGAAATAATTTCATAATCAATAATTTGTTTGTTCATTTATGGAGTTTAACGTCCCAAAGTGACTCAGACTATGAAAGACACCACAGTAGAGAACCCCAGAATTCGACCACCCTGGGTTCTATAGCGTGCACGACATCATACAGCACACGGGCACCTTCCTTTTCGCCTCCATCGAAAAGCGGCTACCGCGGCCGGGATTCTATCCACATCTTCGGGCACAGTAGTAGAGTACCCTAACCACTGCACCACTGCAGTGAGGCTTAATAATTTGAAATATACTGTACTTGCTCCATTCTAACCACCCCCTTTTTTTTTCACATCGCAATGCCAAAAGTGAGAGGGTGAGGGAGTGCCCAGGTTTGAAAACAATATGAAATAACCAAGAACACAAAAAGTTGGAGATTACGCTGCAGACACCGCACCAACGGGGAACTCCAATGGCTCCATCTCAATGAATGAGAGAGGAAGTGTGCACACAGGCTTGTGTACATACTCTTCACCCACAGAAGAGCATATGCATAGATTCGCAAGCAAATGTTTTTCGAAATATCTGCAAGTTACGGGGGTGGTTAGAATTGTGAAAACGTGGTAAAACATGGAAACAGATGAGCTCATCTGTTACCCAGAAGCGTGAATATGGTGCACTTATGCTTTGAGCAGCACCTTGACACCAGGCATTGAAAAAGGGGGCCCACTGGGTTGCACCCTCATGCACCACTCCGTGGGCGGGCACCAAGTATCTGGCAGGGTCCAATTAGAGCATCAGAGCTCACACTGCTTGCATGTTGCACAGTATGGCATCAGTGACACTGCAGTTGGTGCTCACATCAAAGCTGTAGCAGGTGATGCTTCAGAAAAAGCCACTACCGATCACAAGAGACGCAGTTCTGTTACTGGTGCAGTAAAATGCAACAATAGTCGAATTAAACTTAGAGTATAGCTAATTTCATCACCATCAGAAGCGAATCAGAGCACACGAGAGCTGCCGCATGCCTTTGGTAAGCCAGGATGGCTTCACAACATGATGACAGAGTCATGTTGAAAGCAAGCACTGCAGACTGAAGTCAACATTTTAGTGGACTCGATGTTCACCATGTCGCATGGTTTTACAGCCTTACCAGCGGATGCCAAAGAATGTTCGGCCGACCCAGCCAGCTCCATGCACTCGTTATTTCGGGAGCACCATTAGGAAAAACGCCCTTTGCAAGGACACTGCATTTAGTGCGATATATCGAACATTCTGCCAAATAGCACTTCAATAAACGCGAACAGCAATACTGAACTTTCCGAAAAAAGTTTCAAGCAGATGCAGTGAGAGTGATATATAAGCAATAATCCATAGTGTCTCAGATTGAATGTATAACTGGGTAGAGTATTCACTGAGCTGCTTAGAAAAACATTCCTAAACCTAATATCGGCCTATTTAATTAATAACTAATAAGAATCTCCTCTCTTGTATTAAATCCGCATGAGCAGCTTGGAGCCAGGAGGGCACAGTTATCATGGCACAAGCCATTAGCTAAATGTAACGTGATCTCAATGCCACTGTCGGTGTCCCGCGAATTAGTAATGCTGCCAGA
Organism: Amblyomma maculatum; assembly: GCF_055883805.1. Classification (NCBI taxonomy): domain Eukaryota; kingdom Metazoa; phylum Arthropoda; class Arachnida; order Ixodida; family Ixodidae; genus Amblyomma; species Amblyomma maculatum. The sequence goes on along the minus strand of NC_139351.1, from coordinate 34,861,254 downwards.
CATGCGTTGGCAGGGAAACCCTCGTTCCTCTCATCCCCCAAGGTCATGAACAGTCTGTGTTGGCTCAGTAAGTTGTCCCCCTCCTCCGTCACCAAATGTAGGTCAATGCCTTGTCACTCAAAGGTGCGACAATTCCGTCACGTGATTTGTGCTTGTTGCCACTGGGGGAGTGGTACATTCCTCCTATGAACAGGCCTTTGATTTCATTACACAGCGGGAACGGCAAAGCTGATGCTCATTACCACGCATTTTGAAATGACACGCACAGCCAGTGACAATGAACTACTGAACAGCCAAAGTGGCAGTCAAATTCCTCCAAAGCAGGGCTCTCACACATGCCACCCACTGGTCTTAAAAAAAGATTTCAACTCTTGTTGAGGAAGTGTGATGCCAGCAGCATCTCTCTTCTGTTCTCTATCCGTACTGCTCTTTTTATTGCTCTTCCAGTCATGAAACTAGCACGTCAGTAACTAAGCATATTTGCTGTGCAAACCAAAAGACAGTAAAACCTTTCCACCAACTACCTTTAGCTTTTCCCCACCACCTTTCGCCTCTGCTACGTGCAAGGTCGAAGAAAAATTGAAACTGCCTGAGTTGACATGAGTGCTGGGCTACCCTCTCCTTTTATTCCTTCTTTCATCTGCCTTTTTCAGACTGACTCTATGAGTGACAAAAGCCTGCCAATGCAGTCCGCAGAGAAGACATGGGTGCTCACAATTGCAAAAAAAAAAAAAAGAAACCCTTGTGACAAGTATAATTTAAGCTCAATGTATCATTTAACCTAAATTCCGCCACATCTGATGAGAATTACTCTTTTGAGAACCCCGCCTGCCCGTTCGCTGTGTGCAAACTGAGCTGAGTGTGAAAAATTTACGTAACCGCATCATACTTTTCAAGCTATGTATGAACATTTTTCTTCCCCTCCCACGTACAAAAAAAAAAAAAAAAAAAAATCCACAAACCGTCCGCTGTGTCATGTAGGACAATGCATGACTCACCTGCGTATATTAGCTTTTGACATTGTGCGGGGTAGTCCTTGCCCTTCTTCTCTTCTATCCTTTCTTTGAATACTTTCACCTGCAAATAAAAGGAGCCATCATAATGAGCATGGTGGCGATGTAATACAAATGAAACAACAGGGGGGAAGGGGGGCAAAGGACCAGATGCAGCATTTGTGTTAGGTAGATGAGCACAAGGTGGCAAAGGTCATGTTTATCCATCATCACAGGCTTGTAAACAGGGGGCTGCCCCCCCAATTCTCTAAGGGGGGCACCAGTCTGCCCCATAGCCCCATACCTTTACTCTGTTGGACCTGTGCCTTCTTTCTAAACGTGCAGGATTATGGCAATTGAGGTTTTTTGACGATACTGGTGGCCGATCACTCAAGCAACCGTTGTGAGAAGAACCTCGCCACATCATTTTTGAGAACCCAGCTTGCCTGTGAGCGCAACTGTCATGCAATTCAGGAGGTAATCTGGCCATTCACTGCTTGAAGTGCAAAGAACATGACTGTTGTGTGTTTTTAGAAGAAGCTGAATACCTTGCAAAAGCGGGAGGCAAGACAAAAAGGGAAATAATTGAGGCCTTTTTAATTGCTAACAGTGCAGATCGATGTGTGAGCATGCTGTCCGTTCTTCTTTCAGATAAAGAAATTGAATTGCTAGAAGGGAGCGATGTGTACAGTCATGTTTAGTTTTTCACCTTTCCTCTTGGTTCTGCTGTTGTCATGCTTCACTCTTTTAGGTTCTATCATATTTAGGTTCTCACCTTATCACTCGTAGCGTGTTTTTTTGATGTTTTTTATTTTTGTTTGTTTGTTTTTTGTAGCTCCATTTTTAGCGGTCTCATCTACTCCTTGTCCGTGGTTCTGTTGGGCTTTGCATTATTTCAGCTCTAATTTTAGTGGTTTCGTCTTCGTCTTTAACTGCTTTCCTGTTGGGTTTTGCATTATTTCAGCTCTGGTTTTAGTGGTCTCATCATTGCCTTTTACAGTGTTCCTGTTGGGTTTCATGTTTTTCTTATGGTTTCCTATTTGTCAGCCCTTTTTTGGGTCTGTTGTCTTGTCTAAGCTTCTCGGCGTGTTCGGGGGTGGCCAAGGCACGTGGCAGGCGATCTTCGTCTTGATGAGTTAAAATTTTTTTGCGGTTTCAGAGTTACTTGTGTGCTGGTCAGGCGGCTGTCCTTTACCGCGGACTGAATGGGACAATCTAACCAGATAATGCGCCAGTGCTTTGAATGTTATGGATGGTTTGGCTTGTTTTGTTGCTGGTGGCTGCAGAGGGCATAAAAAGACTGCCGCAATCTTATCAAATAAAAGTTGGAAGTCTGCGCTTTATGTGTGTTCCTGTGTTTCTCGCTTTGTCCTTGTTTTATTTGCGCAGTTTTGAAAAATGAAAAATGAATAAATTCTGTTCATGGTGAAGCTTTTTTGTTGTTGTTTTTAAGCGTTCAATATTTTGTACCTGTTGCAGTTCCATCACATCGAAACAAATATTGTTTAACTATTCCTCTTCCTCATCTCCGTGCTGCGTTTTGGCCGTCGTTGCCTCGGTGGCAGTGGGTTGGGGGGGGGGGGGGCTGAGGTGAAACTCTGCTCCTCCTAATGCAGAACTTTATGCACACCTATGACCTAGGGCTGTCAGCCACTGCGGCTCCCTAGGTCAGTTATAATGGCAAGTTTATGCTTGTCGACAATTCTAGCTCAATGAAAATGCTTCTGCACTGTCCTCAGCAGGACGTCTTTGGGCCTTGCTCACGGACAATAACCAGCATGAAAGAACACAGGATGGCAGATTGTCAATTACTTTATGGGTTTCACATCTTAAGGCGACTTGGACTATGAGGGAGTAGAGAGATATGGAATAATTAGACCACCTGGAGATCCTTAACGCTGAGTGAAATCTTATAGCACAAAGCCGTCTTGCGTTCTGTCTTCTTCCCTTCATCGATAGGTGGCCACCACAGCCGGGATCAGAACCGGGCCCACAGCTCAGTAGTTGAATGCCCTAAACATTGACCCACCGCAGTGGGGTGGCAGATAGTAGAGTGAAAAGAAAGGGGGAACAAAAACCTATAGGCAAGGAGCAACATTGGCACATGCCAGTGAGCCAGAACATAGTGGCTGGGTCGCACTGAGAAAATTTCGCTACACGAGGAACGGCAGCTCGCGAATGTATAAAATTAAGCAAGCAAAAAATATAAGAAATGAGCAAATAAAGATGATAAATAACAATGACGCAAAGAGAAACGACCCAAAATACCTAGTTTCTAGACTGCACTCTTCCATTCTTCAAGGAAAGAAATGCAGGATGTGCTCCATTATGCCTAAACTCCAGGCAGCCACCGCTTTAATCAGGCTCGAAGAGAGCTACTGTAAGGGTACCCCACATCCTTATAAAAAAAAAATGTGGGCATGGAGGTGACAATGGGGGTGAGATATCCGGTGCCTTGTTCATGAAGGCAGCTGATTCCCGTTCAATGTTCAGACAGAATAAAGGGCTAGGGCCTCTGTTCACTTCCACTAAAAATGCTTGCTGTCTGGGAACGAGGTCTTTTAGTTGATGTCAGTTGATAAAAGTCTGGTGGTAAAGCCGACAGGTGAAGCTGGCTTGTTCTTTTGGAACAATGGTTAAAATATTTGGAGCCAGCAGGCTGCATCACAAAGGCTTGCAAGTCACATGTTTCAGATCCCTTGTCTCTGCTACTGCTTTGGGTTTTCAGGGAACGCGCACGTGCGGTTGCGTGTGGTTGAATAAACTTGAGATTTCAGTAAGATGTTCCTCTAATACACTGGCCTGCTCTTCAAACGATGTCTACATAATGGTGCTGTCTACATCAGAAATGTGAATGGTGCATAAATGCCAGTGAATTTACAAACCTATTCCCACATTTTCTTTGAGTGTACTGAACTGTTTAGAGACTAGACATATTCGTGGAATGAATTCCTGAATTCCTTCAAATGTACCGCACTCTGGTCTTAGTCCTTTTGAAGATAGTAAATCCTCTACTGTGGGCTACCTACAGAGAGGAATGCTAGCATTATCCATGAAGGGCTCTCTCACAAAAGGCATTGGTGAACTCTAAATATTTCTTGCTCATGCTATGTAGGTTTACGAAAATTACAGTACCGTAGTGTTTAATGAGAGGCAGAGCTTAGCTCTTTTGTTTTGCTCCATTTTGAATTTGTCGCCCAAAAACACAAAATATGGCAATAGAAGTCACACTGTTTCACGCTGTGCAGGTGTTGCTTCTGCATATTTTTGTGCTTGCGTGTTTTTCATGGTGCTTTCTGCAATTTTAAATCGCATGTAATGACATTTATTGAGGCTGCTGTTTGTGAGAGATCACGCTAATGCCGCTAACGATCCCCCACTTTACTAACAAGTATGGCGTGATGTGTAACACGGGCGACTGGTTTTAAAGAATGGGCTAAGGATAAAATTATATGAAAACAGCAACCCATTACCATCATTGTTAAGAACTTTTGGTGAGGCTATTTCTATTTTTTCAGTTGGTGCAGAGTGCTAATTTAGGCTATTTTGCTCGCGCTAATTATTTCATTTTGCCATTATTCTTGTACTGTAGGCGCCTTTAGCACATGTGAGGCCTTTTATCATCAACTGCATTTGCATGTGCACGGCAAATGATCTTCGAGGAGACATGAAGCCTTCGCTTTAGCACTAAATAAATCTTATGGATTGCGATTTCTTCTTTTCTCCAATGATAACATGGTAAGCATCACTTTTTCCTTAGAAAATGAAGTTAAACACACCTTGGATATTGAAACGACACAAGAAATGGTAATCAAAGCAAGAGTGTCAAAAATACAAAATGGTTTGGTTTGTTTTGGTTTATGGGGCTTAACGTGCTAAAGCAATTCAGGCTATGAGAGACGCCGTAAGAGGGCTCCGGAAGTTTAGACTATTTGAATTTCTTTCAAATGCACCAATACTGCGCAGCAGGAGCACCTTGCTTTTCGTTTCAATGGAAAAGCGGTCGCCGTGCTCAAGATTTGATCCTGCAGCCTTGGGCACAATAGTCGAGCACCCTAACTAATAAATAAGCCAGTGAGGCGGGTGTAAAAGTCGCAAAATGAGATGTTTATTTTCGTACCAGCACCACCTAGACATGAAGCGATCCAGTCAACTCCGCTCCCACATTGAGAAATTCTCGCCAAAGAGATGTGCCCCCTGGCCAAGCTTAGGATCTCTAGACGGGAGTCAAAAGCATCATCGACCGCACAAGAAATTTCTGATTGCCTTTACAGTCAGCAAACGAACAAAAATATGTAGAAGGATGGTACCCAAGCACACACTGAAAGTTCACAGTGATTCAACTTGGTTTTGAGTGGACCCGAGTGTGGTGAGCCACCTCTCATGATGCCGAGGTATGGTGCGATATGGGTATTAAATTACAACCTGTTTTGAAGTCCCTCAAACTACACGGTTCACACAGTATTGTTGCAGTAATTTTCCAATGTATAGTGCATAACCAAACTTAAATTCACCTTGCTCTGTGTTTTCTTTGCTACTTGCTGGTTTAGAAAGCTTAACATCCCAAACCGACTCTGCCTATGTGAGACGCAACTACTCAGTGTGCTTTTTAACGACTATAGACACCTAATTATTGCGTGCGTTTTTATTATTTGTAATGATGCTAAGGCATGCATTACTGTGCACAGATTAATTACCCTGTGGTATTCCCCTACAATAGCTAAATAAATTATAATTTATTTTCTTTATTTTCTCACCGGCTTTGGTTTCGGGTTGAACAGCTGAGGCTGTGAATTCAAAGTAAAGTCTATGTCATGTGTGGGCTGAAAAAAACTGCAATATAATCATATCTGCATTGTTTTAATTCACTGCAATGTCAAAGCAAACCTGCCTCATGAACAGGAATCACAAGCAAATAAGCAGCCGTTTTTTCATCCCTCATACCACTTAGTACTTTGACCTGACAGCCATCGTTCGGCTGTTGAAACCGAAATAGGTGAGAAAAAAAGGTTCAATTAAAAAGTATTTAGTGTTCACAGGTGAAAACTACATGGTGATCCATATACCATGTCTTAAGCACCATTAACAAAAGGAAAATCCAACCAAATGCGGTGTCACGCTCTTTTAACAACTCAAATATACCTTTTATGCACAGGTGCGGACATAAGTAAATGGAGCCCACTGTTCGGCTCTCACTGCAATCCTGCCTTCACCGTCAAAACAACAAAATTTCATCTGTGCTTCAGGAAGTGCTGTAAACTCTCAATTACCAATAAAATTTTCTTAAGGTACCTGATGAGCGCAAACACTAGACAATCCACAGAGAAGAGAAGAGACAAGGATAGGCGCTACACTAACAACTGCTTTATTCCTCTTAGCAACCACACATAGACTCAGGCCCCTCTTGTGCAAACAAACGAAAAAGACATGTCATCCTGCCCAAGTTAACTATGTTGCGAGCACAAGAACTTATGCTCGGCTTTGTACAGAGAAATGGAAGCGTCATTATTGCAGTCTTCAGCTTTTTTTTTATATGGTAGGTTTTATGTGCTAACCGCAAGTGTTCATTTTTGCTTCCGCCAAGAATCGATCTCTCATCCAATCATAGTGCACATTTGCAATCAAGAATGTGTGACACGAGATGAATCTTTTTGTCATCTTTGCTCTTAACATTTCGCGCATGCTCCCCTAGTCGCTCATTAATACAGGAGCCCGTCTGCCCAACGTACGTCTCTCCGCATGAATTGGTGAAAAAAATTGCACCGAACCATGCACACTACAAAAAAGAAGAGACACAGGCACTTTTTCACCATTTCTTCACCTATTCAAATATGCACCAACTAGCCCGAGAAGCAGTGTTAATGCAGGTCCCTCCGCAAGAAAGTGGGATAGCATACATCACTCTGACGGCGCATGGAACAAGGATAGTTCCGTGCCCGATTTGGCAACCATGTCTTTCATCACCGCAAGTGCAGGAGCACAGCTTAGATAGCTTGTTGGGGCAGAAAACGCCAGAGGGACAGAATGTCTGTTTGTTACTTTCTTGACATGATGTGAAAACTTATGAATATAAGGCACCAACACCGGCCTCAACATTTTACGTTTGGCCGCCAACCTCAGACTTGGCTTTCTGGTTTCTCACTTTTGGATCAGGGCCTTGGCAACAGCTGTCAAGAGCAACAAAGGGATACCTGCTACCAAAAGCCAGCGCACCCAACTGTCAAAATTTGCCTGCATTTAATGCACATTTTATACCTTCTCTCAACTACCAGGCTACATATACCAAAGCTGTCAGGCAGATTCAATTAGGCAGCTCACGAAAAATATTAAAATGTAATGGTGTGCACCATTTACTTTTTTCCGCAACTGCACCTTCTCGCACCTTGTAGCTGTGAAAAGCAATTAGACCCTGAAGGTGCAATGAAATGAAATGAGGTATTTCAAAAACTCAGCCAGCATACCATTTGCCAATTTCTGTTTGCTACACAGCTCTACTCAATTCGCATCTCTTAACCTGATCCTCATCATCTTCCTTTTCATAGCACACTGCGCTGCCAATTTGCAAGCTTTTCAGCTGACTTGAATGGAGTCCTTTAGTAAATAATTACTGTTGATTGCAACTGTCACATGTGGCTTGCATAGTCTGTGTAGCTTGGGGCGTTAAATCCCTTAAACAAAAACAAAATGATAGATTTTTCTTTTCAGAGATGTTAGCAAGCTGAAGCTGGCCTTCATTAAGAGTGCTTGCTGAGTGAACTCCAACCCTTCTCATTTTCCTGATTATCTTTCTCCCTGTTTGAACCTATGGTTATTCCTTGGCATATGATGCTGGAACCTTGCTTGGTCTGAATGATGTTTTAGCAGTAACAGAATTCTCAACTTGCACCTAATAAAGGTCCAAACAATAAAAAAAAAAAAAAAAAAAAATACATGTCTGGTGATCACCTTGGCATTATTTCAAATCAGTAACATTTTGCCTGAAATTAGTCCTTTGTCCATTGGTTTCATTCTCAGCAGAAGACTGCATTAGTAAGTTTTGAAGAGGAAGGGCCATGACTGACTTTCACGCACAAATGCCAATTGTGTCTTAAAACAAGCTCAGTTCAGTGATTAACAAAGGATCGAAACATTCTGTCCAGAATATCCCACTGCACCACCGATGTCATCCATCACTTAAGATGCTGCTTGCATTAACGACCCGCCACGACCACGAACGGCAGCAAACTACTGTAGTTGAAGGCCAGTTTTATACCTGCATCACAGTGAGAAGGCGCACGCAACTCGCAGTGCGACAGTCACTTCGTCATCCAGACCCTCTGCCCTGTCCCCGATGGGAAAGACAAAACATAGCAAAGTAAGGAACAGCCAGCAGCGGTGTTGCCAGGTTTGGCAACTTCTCACCAAATAGGCAATATTTAGAGGTGCCTGATAAAACTTTTATTTCAGTGACCTGGCTACTCTCTGGCAACTTTTGTTAATATTTCATATTCTATCTGATGGCGAATACCAGCCCAACACACTTGTGCGATGCTGCAAACCTGAGTTTTGATGAAAATTCCAACCAGATGTTTTCTCTTTTTATGAGAGGTAGAGTGGAGCACTGGCGACTTTGAAATGAGGCATGAGGTTTCCGTAAAGCCATGAGTGGACCAGTACACGATTGGAAGCTAACCGTGTAGCCCGAAACATTTTAACCAAGGTTAAAATCGCTCCGAGTTGGAAACCTATGAACAGCACCTGGTGAATAATGAAAAGCAGCAAGGAAGAATAGAGAAGAAAAAAAAAGTGACAAAGAGGCGTATCAAATGATTTTTTCAGTTTACATAACACCAAACAAATTGCTGTAGGAGAACGACCATGCATGCCAGCACTGCGCTCTACATATGTTTACAGTGTAGTGACAAAAATTAGCCTGTTTGCTTTTCCCACTGATCGACTTGCCCTTTGAATGGTTTAATGGGAATTAAAAAGGCAATCACTACGGCCCGAGAACAGAACATCCTTCTGCTCTGACAGGGAAAAAATTCTGGAGTGAAGTTCTACAATGATTTGTTTGTTTCCTGACCAGTGGTCCTCACTTACTTTTTGTTTTAGCAGTGATAACTTGCACTTCCAAGTTACTCAAAGCAGCTTTTACTCTAGTGCTCGTGTTCGGTCTTCTCGTGTGTCTTGTCTGTTTTGCGCTACAATATCGCTATGTTCATGCACCAACAAGCCCAAAAAGCTACGCTTTTGTACTGAATAGTTGCAAATTTCTAAGCGACATTTCTTCACCAGGTGACATTTTGCAGAGGTTTGGAACTTTTTGACCACTTTTAACATCCTGACCGTAAGTTTGCTACTGTTTTGGCTATTTCTAGTTTTTGTGGTACTTTTTTTTATCTTAGGTCATAGAAAACCTGGTTAGCACTACTTCGAACTTAACTGCACCGTCGTTAAAACGCCGATTACACGCCACAACGGTATCAAAAAACTTTTTCGTTTATTCGAACGTCGGCACCACGTCCACTGTAATCATTAGAATCTTACAATACTCGCAACATCGTTAAGACGGCGATGACAGGTACAAATGATATCAAAAACGACACTTTTGTCAATTCGTACAGCCGCCCGTCGCCGTGAAGGTGCCGTCGCCCCACCGTCGACTTTAAGCACTGTCACCCAGTCTATTTTCGGGTACGCGCAAGCACCGGCGGACAACGCAGAGCTTTAGCTTTACCTCGGTCATCGCACTCACTTAGAACATAGCATTAATGACTGAAGTTCTGAGAAAGACACCCAGAACGTGTGCAGGCCGTAAATAAACAAGTGACCACGCGAGAGGGCAGGTCGCGTTCGAAAAGCCAGTCACGATGCTCTTGCCCAACGCCGCGCTTCCGATAACCCGATACGCATGAATCAGCGGTTTACGGAGGGCGCCACAGCGGTCGGTGCGTGCGTTTCAAGATCCGTAGCCACACCACGAGAGCCCTACCGTAAGAAAGTAGGGCATCGCAGTGTGTATGCGACGAAAACGCGCTTTCGAGTTGCCGCAGCGGCATCGGCGATCTCCCTCGTGAGGATCGACGCGATGTTAGGGCCCATCGATGACAGTGCACCGCAATACGTGTCACTCAACCGGGCGGCGAGGAGCGCTACGACGATAGCCAAACAACCGACTGCTCCACAACATTACTGAGCGTTCGGCGAGCGTGACTGACGATATAAGAAGGAACGCGAACCCGCAGCAATTCGTTTAGGCCTAAGCCGCCGCCTCTGTCAAGACTTGGGGGAAAAGAAAAGGGGGGGAGGGATACACATTCGCGTCATAACACACCACACTAGAGGGATTCGGCGGCCCCGTTGCTGCTACGGCGCCGACCGAATAAACCGGTACGACTCACCGTTTCAGACGGGTCCACTTCAATTTTGAACGTCTGCTGCTGCAAGGTCTTTAACGTGACGATCATTGTCGCCTAATTTTCACGCAGCCACAGCGACGGGAACGTATTAGTTCGACGCGATTTAAAACTCTACCCTTAAGAGACGGACTCTCGCCAGGAGAGTAGAAACGGCCCAGCCGCACTGTCGTACTGATCGGCGAAAGTGGAGTAAGCAGCGTTTCAGTTTCGTATGCAAAACGAAACCTAGCCAGCGTGAGTCGTACTGAGCCGAGCCGTAGTAAGCTATTTTGTAGTGCATTGCTAGGTACCCAAGTAGTGCCACGGCCGGTCTCGAGGGAGAGAGCGCGCGCTCTTTCTTACGGCCTTCTCAATCGCCGCGTGAACAATGGGAACTTTTCTCCTTGAGTCACGCTCTCCGCCGCCGCAAGGGGCGCGACCTGCTCACTGTTCGCTCCGCATCTGCTTCAGTGGCGGCGGGTGGCTTTTGCCTGGTTTCGCGCTGCCGCCCGCGGCTTTCGTGGTTAGTGCAGCCCCTAAATGAAAAATTACAGAAGGTAGATGCTGCAGCGGATCTTGTCAGCGTGCTACGCACGTGAATGGAGTCTTTATATTAAAACACTTTCGCTCAGCAAACGCTTGACAAGCATATGACATGTATTGCGGCGTGGTATCTACTTTTGTTCATTTTAATCTTAATTTTTTCCCAAGCCTGTACAAGAAGATGAATAAAAAAAGTGAATGAGCAGTGATCACATCGAAGCTTCTTCAAGGCAAGCATAACAGCAACAATGGCAAAACCGTCTTTCAGCGCTAGATGAGAAACCATCGAGGTAACACCGAAGATGAAAATAATTTTATAAAAAATGTAATGTAAGTTGCACAATGCTTACATGACATAAAGTATAAGTATAACGTCGGAGTAAACGTTTTTAAGTTTTGTATTCAATTTTGCTATAATATATAGACCAGCAAATGTTTTATGTTGTATTATAAACATTATTTTAATTTTGCAAATAAACGTTGGTTTAATGAAATGTTTACATGATATCATGATTATTTCATGAAAAAAAAACAGGAAATCTATTTCAAACACTAAGTCCTAGCAATATTTTCTTTCTTTTTCTAGTATGTTTTTGAACTAATAGTTCCTTGTAACTATCTGTGCAGTAATGCCTGCCTTAGAGAGCAATCGCTGTCCCATTATTTTGGTAGAATGCTTTGCTTATTACACATTCGCCACTGTTACTCAAGGGACACTCCTCAATAATGGATATAAAAGCTTTTCTCTGTGCTATTTATTCAGAGGTGACTATAGGAGTTGTATGTCGCGCTGTATTGCGCGCCTAGGCACCTAGTGTCGACACCGACGAAACCATTTCGGCTCTGCCGCAATCAGTAACCGAGGAACTGAAAGAAGTGATGGTATCTCCTGTCATCTCATTACCCACTGTCACGTATTCTGGTTTAGCTTACGTCGCTGGATACATTGTGAAGTTAATCAGTGACTTCGGGTGTGACGCTTGTGCTATCCTTCTTGAAACCAGCGAAAGAAGCAGCCCCATGTACACTATTCTGCGAGGACAAGATTCTAGCGGGCCGCATTATCCAAAACCAGAGTTTGTAGCCCTCTTGCACAAGGTTGTGTCTCTTTTTGAAAAAGCTGTCGTGCACCTACCATACACAAATGTCCTTGAAGTCCTTCAAATCTTAATCCAGCCAGCACTTGAGAACGTGCACCTTTGCTGAGTTGCCCGGAAGGCATTGACAATAGCCATGCTCCGCTTCTTTAATAAGTGAGAAATTTCTCAGGATCCTTCTTGTCAATTATGCTAAGAAGGTGACAGACAGGAACGAAAGGCCAGCTCCTTATGTGCATAAACCGTCCAGAAAGATTTTGATACTTTAATTTTCTAGCCGCATGTACCGTTGATGAATGAGTGCAATGTGTTAACTTTGAAGGACATTTTTTTATTGCTTGCTGCTCTTTTCAATTATGCATATCTGTTTATGCCCATTTCCTTGATTACATGTTTTTTTTATCACTGTATTAAACTGACTATATACGACTGTCTACGTGTGCGTCAGTCACGAGACTACGTATACATCTGCTGTCTTTCAACCTACTGATCTGTTTTAAACGAAGCTAGAACAGCCCACTTCACTAGACAACGGAAATTTTAACGGTATGCGTAAGTTTTTGTTCCTTACTCTGAATCTGAGACGTGCTATGAATTTTCGTCAGTGCCTCTTTTGCTCTAAACGAAAACGGCAGCGGTTGACAGAATATCCACCGAACAGTTTACCATGCACTAGCGTCAGGTCGCGCTATACCTGCTTACAGCTTTCAAAGGCACACTGCATAAAATGGTGCATATAGTTTTGTGAAAAATTTAGGGTCAAAAAGTGTTGATGTAAGTGCACCCGAAACTTCATTCGACCGTGCGCGACAGCACTGACGAAGACGCGCGCGCTCTCGCGCGCACGCGCATTATTGACTATTTCATTGCTCATACACGATAAATCAGACGCTGATTACGGCTTCTTCCTATAAGCCATAAGGGGTGAAATATCAGGACCTGCCGGTTGCAACCGATGCGGGCGGAGCGAAGAGCGTTTCCCTTGCGCGTGAACGGCTGTAGCGGGGAGCAGCAGTGGGGCCGTGGCGACCCCACCGAGGGGCGGCGGGCGGTGGGAACAGACCCCATTGGAGAGGCCGTAAGAGAAGAGAGAAACGCGCTCTCCCTCGAGACCGGCCGTGGTAGTGCCTAGGATATTCTAGACACTGTAGTTTTGTTAGAGTCCCTAGAACCCTAGTTTTGTTAGGTAGTTTTGTTTTGCTATAGTAGGTTTGTTTACGTTGCCTACGCCAGACCGTCTCAGCCAGCATCGAGGAAGAAAAAAACTTCCTCCATGTCAGCCAGGCACTATACATACCGTGGTTCAGATTAATAGGGCAGCGTTGGAAGCATTGGAAGCGTCATGCGTTAGACTTCGAGCACGCATCGAGCGCTGGTGTTTGAAAGTACAGATGATATAAGCGCCAACGTTTATAAATTCTTTTCAGTTCCGTATCTCCTCGGCGCGGCCGCAGTGAGCAGGCGGTCCGCCGCTGCTCCCGCCATCGCGGCGCTAGTGTCGACCTTTGCGCCAGGGAAGAGCGTCGTCTGCTACAGGAGCGCCGCGCTCCACTCAGCTTCCCGAACTGCTCTGAAGCGTTGCTCGCGCTTTGTGGCGTCATTACCTGCTCTTTATAGCTTTATGGACCTGAATGCCGTGACAGTAAGGACGATTGCTGCTTAGAAACAAATGGACGTCTGCGATAATTATCGCTTTGGGGAGAACAGTCTTAACCCGGTTCTGTGCTAGCTGCATCCACTTGACCCCTGCGAACTTCTTAATCTCATCCGCCCACCTAACTTTCTGCTGCCCCCTGCTACGCTTTCCTTCCCTTGGAATCCAGTTTGTTACCCTCAGCGACCATCGGTTATCCTCTCTTCGAACTACATGTCCTGCCCATGTCCATTTCTTCTTCTTAATTTCTACTAGAATGTCGGTAACTTGAGTTATTTCTCTGACCCACTCTGCACGCTTTCTATCTCTTAATGTTACCCCTACCATTTTTCGTTCCATAGCCCTCTGGGTTGTCCTCAACTTAAGTAGAACTCTCTTGGTTAATCTCCACGTTTCAGCCCCATAGGTGAGTACAGGCAAGATGCAACTGTTGTATATTTTCCTCTTGAGCGATACCGGTAAGCTGCTAGTCATAATCTGCGAGTGCTTGCCAAATGCGCTCCATCCAAATCTTATTCTTCTTGTTATTTCCTTTTCATGGTCCGGATCTGCGGTTACTACCTGTCCTAAGTAGACATATTCGCCTACTACTTCCAGTATTTCGCTACCTAATGTAAACTGCTGTTCCTTCCCGAGGCTGTTGAACATTACCTTAGTCTTCTGCATATTGATTTTCAAGCCTACCTTTCTACTTTTCCTGTCTAGGTCATCAATCATTATTTGCAGTTCATCCCCCGAGTTGCTTAGCAAGGCAATGTCATCAGCAAATCGCAGATTACTGAGGTATTCTCCATCTACCCTTATCCCTAACTGCTCCCATTCCAAGTCTCTGAATACTTCCTCTAAACAAGCTATGAATAGTACTGGGGAGATTGTGTCTCCTTGCCTAACACTTTTCTTTTTGGGAATTTTGTTACTTTATTTATGCAGAACTATGGTTGCTGTGCAGCCACTATATATCTTCCAGCACTTACACGTACGGCTCGTCTACCCCCTGATTTCGCAATGCCTGCATCACCGCCGAGGTTTCAACTGAGTCAAATGCTTTTTCGTAATCGATGAATGCTATGTTTTAAGGGTTGGTTATATTCCGAGCATTTTTCTATCACCTGATTGATGGTATGGATATGATCGATAGTAGAGTACCGTTTCCGAATCCCTGCTTGATCCTTTGCTTGATTGCAGTCTAAGGTTGTCCTGGTTCTATTAGTGATTACCTTAGTAAATACCTTATACGTAACAGACAGTAAGCTGATTGGTCTGTAATTTTTTAGGTCCTTAGAGTCCCCTTTCTTGTGAATGAGGATAATGTTTGCATTCTTCCATGGTTCCGGTACCGTCGATGACACCAGGCACTGCGTATACAGGGTGGCCAGTTTTTCTAGCACGATATCCCCCCCGTCCTTCAGCAAATCTGTAGTTATCTGATCCTCTCCAGCTGATTTTCCCCTTTTCATTGTTTCTAGTGCTTTCTTGACCTCGTCCTTCGTCACTGGTGGAACGTCTGGCTGTTTTTCCCTACCGCCATTCTCATTACGGTCCTGACTACTTTGGCTACTGTAGAGATCTGTATAGAACTCCTCGGCTACTTTGAATATCTTTTCCATATTAGTGATGACATTGCCCGCCTTGTCCCTTATCGCATACATCTGGTTTTTGCCTATGCCCAATTTCTTCTTTACCGCTTTAAGGCTTCCCCCGTTCTTTACAGCATGTTCAATTTTCTCCATGTTATACTTCCTGATATCGGCCACCTTGCGCTTATTGATTAGCTTTGATATCTCGGCCAATTCGATCTGGTCTGTTGGATTGCAAGCTTTCATACTCTGGCGTTTCTTAATCAAATCTTTCGTCTCCTTAGACAGCTTACCGGTATCCTCTCTAACTATCCTACCGCCTACTTCTACCGCGCACTCAGTAATGATATCTCTGAAATTATTGTTCCTTGCCGCTAGGGTAATGCCGCCATCCTCAGTTAGAGCTGAATACCTATTCTGTAGCGAGATCCTGAACTCTTCTGCCCTCCCCCTCACCGCTAATTCGTTGATGGCTTTCCAGCCTCATCTAACACCAGACAGAAACCGTGACCCTTTGGTTCACGGTTTCTGACTGGTGTTAGATGAGGCTGGAAAGCCCCAAGGGTAACGTTGGCCTTGCGGCTTGGGGTCCAGCGGAAGGCATCGGTAGTCCCGGCAAATGACGAGGCGTCGACTAACAAAATATTGCCCACGATTACGTTACTTCTTAATGCGAAATTTGAGCGCAGCTCATCAGCTGTTTCACCTTTTCGATACATTCAGGCTAAGATTTTGAGCAAGACACGTATGTGTACAATTACAGAAAACTTTTTTTAATTTTTCACGCGTATTCTTTCAAGAAAAACACCACTAACAGTTCTTGGCTGTCATGAAATAAGCTTTGTGGTCGGAGAAATGAAGACAGCAATTGAGTTGTCGGGAGGTTAGAGGAGGCGTGGTCCCATAGGAACGTTGCGCGACGAACGCTAGCGAGTGAAGCAAGTCAGAACGAGATGCACCAAGGAGGGACGCACACACCGTGATCCGCTGATAGCGAGCCGGCATTTCGGCAACCGAAGAGCATCCTCGCCGCCACGCAGGAAGAGTGGCGGGGGGGGGGGGGGGGAGGGGGGGGGGGGACCGCTTCCTCCTCTTTCTGCATGGCGGCAACGGTAACGGTGTGCTACGCAGTCACGTTGTCGGCGTCAGCGGCATCAGTCAGTCGCTGCTAGCGCTGCCTCCGGCGACTCCCCCCCCCCTCCTTCTTTTCCTCGTGTTCTCTGGTTGCTGCGCGCGCTCCTGCCCCCGTCGTTCGCAGCTGAGTGCACCCCCCCCCCCCCCCCCCCCCCCCCCGCCCTCTTCCTGCAAGGCTCCGGTTGCCGAAGCGCCGGCTCGAACTGGGGGTATGAAATGAGGCGGAACTGGCCGACGCCGACGCGAAACTCAGGAACGGGCGCCAATGAGCTGCGCTCTAAAACAACGTTTAATAAAGCAAAACGTAGGAACGGCCAGAGAAGTAGGCCCGAGGAGAAAACTGACACGCTCACAAAGCAGGTGTCTCGGCGTAGTCTCTCCGTCGTCTCTCCGTCGCCTCTTGCAGCAGAAGCAGCCGCTGCTTTTAATACACTCGGTAGTTCAGAGAGAAAGGGAGGATTCATCGATTCATGTTAGAGCAAGTTGGTTGACTCAGTCACGGCGGTGTGGAGGAACTTCCTGTTACCATGCAGCCGGGGGTGACGCTCTCTCCCTCGAGCACTGAGCTTGGCCAGTGTTTGCACACACGCACACACACAAATGACGACAAGTGTAGCTTGGACACGAAGGAACACGCCGGCGGGAGGAAGCATTGGGCGTCCGAATGCACGGCGCTGAAATGGCCAAAATGCTTTGACAGCAGCGAAATGCATTAACTGCATTTCGCTGCTGCCGCGTCGGTGGCTGCACATGACTATAGTGCCTAGAATATACTGGCTAGTGTGCCGTGCGGAGGGCTCTCTCAATGGGAGGAGGTGTCCGCGCCGGCGATGCCTTCCAACTTTGGCCGCCAGGGGCGCTGCTCATCGTAAAGGTGTTGTACTTTAATTTTTCATTTTGGTCGGACTCGGTTAGCCCGACGTCCACCCGTTGCAAAGGGCACGACCGTTATATCATCATCATCATTATCATCATCATCATCGCCGTCGACGCCGTCGGCCGCCGGCGCGCCCTTGATTTGCCGCAGCTGCGCTGGCCGAGCCATCAGTGGGTTCGAGCGCTTTGGACGCGTCTACGCTGTTCTTTTGTTTTAGTCGTTCTGTTTCTTGCATTCATATGAGATAATTAAATTTGCAACGACTAATGATGCTAAAAATAAAGCATCAGGGCAGGGAAAATACATGTTTCGTGTCGCTTTGTCGGAGTGGCTACCGCTCGAATCAGGACTAGGTTTCTATGTTCGGTGTGCCATCGGACCCTGCGCAGCTTGCGTAGTGGAAGCGGCTGATTAAAAGACAGGACCGCAAGTTGACTTCAACGTGTGTTGTCTGCGAAAAATATTTTGAGGAGAGCTACATCAAGAGAACGTTCAAAGTGACAGTAAACGGCATCGTCAACGAGCTCGCTATAGAGATAGACCACGAATTAATCCTGAAACCGTGCCAATGCTATTCGACCATTATCCGAACTATCTTCTGCCTAAGAAGACATCTAAAAGAAAGTTGAGGAACCTCTGTGACCAACCGGCCGCTAAACGACAAAAAACGCAGTGCCGTAATGCCAGTGGTGCAGACGACAGCCATGCACGCACCGTCAAGGATGTTTGACAATGCTTCCAAGGAGCTGGCAGCAGCTAGAAGAGCCGAGCGAGAACTCATGCCCGCAGCAGCAGACGTGCAGCTTTGAGCATCGGGATCCGTTTGACTCAGTTTACATACCTGCAACTTGGACCAAATTAACCGAAGCACCTGCTGGATCTGTAGCCTACGCGCGTTATCGAGCCTTAAAAAAAAAAAAAAAAAGAACTTTGTCACTTTGTACATAGAAAAAGTGATAACTTTTGGAAGCCTGAACGCAGTTCTGTGGACACTACAGTGTATACTCTCGGAAAAGAAAAAAACAAGCGCGCACAATACAACAATATCTAAAGCTGAAGATAGAGCTATATAGGCAGAGTGCACTGGAGGGTCTTTGTTCCGAATGTGGCCTGCAACCAGCTGATTCAGGAAGCACATATCATTCATGGGAATATATTTTGCAGAAAAAGTGTCGCTTGACCGTCAACTCTGAAGGGGTTAGCTGCGCTTAATGCAAATACCAGCGGAGGCTTACACAAGATGCGCAGAAAGAAGGAAAAAGCATGCAACTAGCCAAATAAATGCTGCAACATTTCTCGCGCTCTGAGAAGAGCTAAGAGAAAACTGGCATGGAGCGCAGAACAAGTGGCTGTATTGAAAGCGCAAAATGAGGAGCTAATAAGTGAGTCTGTGGTTAAAGCTTTTTTTTTTTTTTTTTTTTTTTTTAAATCCCGCGCGTTACCTAGACAATTGTGACCGTACAACAACCGCTCGGCTGCTGAAACCGCGAAGCCGAAACTGGTGAAGAAAGTAAAATTAATTATAAATTACTTAGCGGTGGTAAGCGAGAAACCACGTGGAGAATTACAGGAATATCTAGCGCATCATTAGCAAGTGAAAAAAAAAAAAATACCACCAAAAATTGGTATCAGACTACTTTAAAATTATTGCGGTGTCATATGTGCGGCCTTTCTCCAAAACCTTTAGCGGTTCATTTCTATATTTTTACTTGTTTATTGTTGCTGCGACTTTTTGCTCAAATTTTACTATATTGTAGACTTTGTAAAAAAAAAAAAAAAGAATCAGTGATACAATCACCACTTTTGTTTCTTGTCTTTCCTTCTGTTACAAAAAAAAGCGCACCGCATAATAATCATTTATGTATGAAGCAACAATTAAGTGACTTCCTAATAAAACAAATGAATAAAGAGTAAGAACAGATTCAGACGGCTTGTGTTTATTGTCGAATGCGATCTTTGAAAACATAAAAAGCGCCCTTCTTTTCTGTAGCATATATGTGACGCTATAAAACGTCACTAACCTATCACCTATATCACCTTAGCAATAAGCATGACTGAATTGTAGAAACGTCGACGTAAACTATCCGAAAGCATGAGGCCCGTATTGACGTTCGTAGCACTTGACTGCGGCATCGCGATATACCATGGACCATAAGAAAAGACCGAAGAGTAAATAAAATTCAAAGTTGGATTAATGAACAGTGTAAAATATTAAGGGCATTTTCTGATACCTGTGTCACACGGACAATAACAGTCGTCGTCGATCCGTTCCGGGTTAGATCGCGATTGAGAATATAGTTGCCATAATTCGGGACAACCACCTGGATATGAGCTGACTGAGCGCTCACTCAGAAGGAAGATAGATACGATACGCAACATCCGCGATCGCGATGCGTGGATCGCAATCGAGTGGCTCTAGATCAAATAAAATCGTGATCGGAATATTTCATAGCAATATATTGAATCCGGCCCGGACTCGATCGTTTAATCAAAGACTAACAAACTATTGCAACCAACGTGTCAACTTTAGGTAGTTTTCTCAAATTTCTTCTCTCGCTGGATATCAGGAAGTCAATATGTGTTCTGCTTAAGACCTTATCCGGTTCAGCTGAATAAATAAAACAGATATATAGCAGACATGGACCAGACAGTATTTGTTAAACGCTTCCTCGAGCGCTATTTGAGCGTATAATTTTCTCCGCACAGTACTAGGACGGTATGAATGTCTTCCACCAAGACTGTTTTTAGACACAAAGTGCGCTTAAACGGTCGAGAGACAGGTTTCATAGTGAAAAGCGCAGCGCGCTATCCGGACCTATATGCCGCCTATGCTGCCGAGGCCGCGAACGCGGAGCGATAGCACCTTAGCTATTGGTAGCGCCGCCCCGCGGTGGTAGCGGGAAGGCATCACCGCGGCGGACACGCCAGCGCGCGCCCTCGGCACACTAGCCAGTATATTCTAGGCACTATAACATGACGGTGGCGAATCGTAACAGACTACCCTGCCGGGAGAGGGAGATCTCGAAAGGCAGGGGTACAGTGGCTGGAATACTATAGTGTGATTACTGCCAAGCGGCGCCTATGGGGAGCATGAAGCCGTCTGGTGATGCTTCCGCTAGATGGCGCGCCTTCTCGCTTACACCTCAGGTCGGCGCATGAAACGCGTGCTTGAACCCTTGAGTGTGCACGGGATGTGGGCGCTTTGCGTTGTTTTTTGGTGCAAATTCTGCCTCACGGTGTATGATATGAGCCGGCGACAAAGTCATTGTTTTGTACCTCGTTACAGAAGCGGGTACAAATCATACTAGAATAGTTGTTCTGTGTGCGAAATTATTGAAAGACGCAACGGTGCTGTTTGCGAGCTGCTTTGGAAAATAATTACAGTTACGTCAGCTTTGGCACGTTATTTATGGCACAACTGCTAATGTTAATTGATAGAACGACCGTGGGTGGCCTCTTTGTACGGCGTGTTCCAGACCATTTTTCTGATTGTGCCTTGATATACATGTGTCAAAAACCGTTTCAAGGAAAATAATCATAAGGTGAGGCTGTGCCCATCGTTCAGCACTGCCATAAAGGCGACGACATATAACGATTAAGGGGCTGCGGCCACTTGCCATGTGAGGAGCCTGATGACCTGACGGCCAGTTCTGAACATAAACGGGCTTTTAATCACATGCATGCACACATGGACTTTTCTGTTACGTCATAAAGGTTCGTGAGATCAGTGAGGTGTCACTGAATGTAGCGTGCAGTGTGCGCCTAACCGCTGATCTGGATCTCCTGGGCGCCGATCGAGAAACGTACGTGTTCGCTATGTAACAGCTAGACACGGCTTTCGGTAGGCCGAGTTTAAGCTATTGAAGTGGGTAATAATTCTGAAGTAGGTAATGTATATATATATATATATATATATATATATATATATATATATATATATATATATATATATATATTGTGAAAGAAGGCCAGGTCCAGACGGCAAGGTCGTGAAGGCAAGGCAAGGTAAGCCGTGTCAGCGTTTAATCTGATGGAGAAAAACCCAAGCGCGCGCCGAAGCCGGCGCCGCGGGACGATGATGATGGTATGTACAAGAGGAAGACGAAGATCATGGTATGTACAAATGAAAGAAGATCCGTGGAGGGCTCACACAATCTGCCCGGGGGATCGGAAGCGGCCAGCCTGGCGGCTCCTAACCAACCGATGTACCGCGGCGCACAAACGGCTTCAAGCGAGATACATGGACAATTTCAGTTCCACGGTGGCGTCGGTCAGCTGGGGGATCAACAGGTGTGACTTGGTAGTTTACTGGGGAAGTTTGGTTGATTACCTTGTAGGGACCAAGATAGCGGTGCTGAAATTTATCACTAAGGCCAGGGGTGCGCAGTGGTGTATACAGCAGTACTTCGTCACCAGGACGAAAAGAGACCACGCGATGTTTCGAATCGTAGCGACTCTTGCGGTCCTGCTGGCACGCTTCTGTGTTGAGGCGGGCAAGATGACGGCATCTGGCTACACGGGATAAGAACTGGGCTGGTAATGATGAGTAGTAGTCGGGCGTAGAGAAGAAGGAAGTGTCGAGGATTGTAGTGGGAGGACGGCCGAAAACGAGGAAAAATGGGGAGTAACCGGTAGTCCGTTGTACTGCAGTATTATACGCGTATGTGACGAATGGTAGAACAGTATCCCAATTTTGATGATCCGGTGTGATGTACGTGGATAGCATATCCGATAGGGTGCGGTGAAATCGCTCAGTCAGACCATTAGTCTGGGGATGGTAGCTTGAGGTTGTCTTATGGAGGGTGGATGACGCACGAAGAACTTCGGATACGACTGTCGATAAGAAGGCCGTCCCGCGGTCACTTAGAAGCACCCGAGGAGCGCCATGACGCAATACAATTGACCGCAAAAAGAAATTAGCTACCTCTTCAGCGGAACCAGTCGGTACAGGGGCGGTCTCAGCATAGCGTGTAAGGTGGTCGACAGCTGTTATAATCCAATGGTTACCCCCATTGGAGAGAGGTAGGGGACCATATAAGTCGATGCCGACTACGTCGAATGGTGTGGCGGGACAGGGAAGGGGCTGTAGGAGACCAGCGGGGGAAGAGGTCGGCCGCTTGCGACGTTGGCACAGGTGGCAGGAAGCAACGTATTTAGCTACGGTGGTAGACAGGCCAGGCCAGAAGAATCGTCTTTTCACGCGGTCGTATGTTTTGTTAAAACCAAGGTGACCTGCGGTAGGGTCATCGTGGAAAGCTGCTAGTATACGTGGGCGAAGCACACGCGGTACGACTGGGAGCCAGCGAGTTCCATCAGGATAATACACGTAGCGGCGTAGTATGCCATCTTCAAGCTTGAAATTGCGAAGCTGTCGGCGAAGCCTAGCGTTGGGTGGGCTCGAAGCGCCGATAAGGCGGTCGATGATGGGCCGACAGTAGGCATCAGCTAATTGCTGTGAACGGAGAGCGTGCTTGTTCTCAGAGTCGTCAAAAGAAACTGCAGTGATATGCGTCGGTGGAAGCAGTGATCGGCTGTGGTCAGAGGTGGAAATGCATTGTGAAGAAAAACAGCAGGCTGATTCCGAAACCGGGCAGCCAGAAAGAGCGTCGGCGTCTTGGTGTTGGCGGCCCGATTTATAAACGACGTCGAAATGGTATTCTTGCAGGCGTAGAATCCAACGGCCAAGTCTGCCTGTCAAATTTTTCAGTGAAGATAACCAGCAAAGAGCATGATGATCGGTCACAACTGTGAAATGCCGACCATACAGGTAAGGGCGAAACTTTTGAACAGCCCAGACGACGGCGAGACATTCCTGCTCGGTAATGGTGTAGTTTTTATCAGCTGGAGTCATGGTCCGACTGGCGAAGGCAATCACTTTCTCACCTGAAGTTGCATCGCGCTGCAGAAGTACAGCGCCAAGACCGTGACCACTGGCATCAGTGTGCAGGATGGTAGGAGCGCTGTCGCTGAAGTGGCCAAGAACTGGATCTGATGTGAGGGCGTGCTTTAGGTCGTTAAAAGCAGTGTTGCACTGTTCAGTCCACACGAAAGGGCTGCGCGCTTTAAGTAGTTCATGAAGTGGCGCAGCAATAGTTGCAAAATGTCTTATAAATCGCCGGAAATAGGACGCCAGGCCGAGGAAACTCCGCAAATCTGTAGTCCGTTGCGGACGAGGAAAATTTAAGACCGCGGTTATTTTTTCAGGGTCTGGGCGAATGCCGTCATGGCTAACCAGATGTCCTAATATTTTAATTTCCTTCTCTGCAAAGTGGCACTTCTTTGTGTTGGGCTGAAGGCCCGCTGAAGCAAGACACGTGAGGACTTCATTCAGGCGCGTTAGATGGTCGGTAAAAGTTGACGAAAAGATAACAATGTCATTCAAGTAACATAAACAGGTTCTCCATTTGAGGCCACGGAGTACAGTATCGATCATTCTTTCAAATGTTGCGGGTTCGTTACAAAGGCCGAAGGGCATAACATTAAACTCGTAAAGTCCGTCAGGAGTTGCGAAAGCGGTTTTTTCTTTGTCGTCCTCATGCATAGGTATTTGCCAATAACCTGAGCGGAGGTCCAAGGTCGAGAAATATTCGGCACCTTGGAGAGAGTCAAGGGCGTCATCAATACGCGGCATCGGGTAGACGTCTTTGCGAGTAATTTTGTTGAGTGCGCGATAATCAACACAAAATCGTACCAATCCGTCCTTTTTTTTAACTAATACTACTGGGGAGGACCATGGGCTTGTTGATGGACGAATAATATCGCGACGGAGCATGTCATTGACATTTTCTTCAATTACTTTTCGTTCCGAGAGAGAAACCCGATAAGGTCGTCGGCGTACAATTGAGTTACCTTCGGTAAGGATGCGGTGATGTGCAACACTAGTCCGTCCCAGTGGTGGGGAAGTGGCATCAAAAATGGCTTGGTGGGCTTGAAGCAATTGCAGCAATTCTTGATGTTGGTTTGGCTTGAGGTTCGGATTGATTGTCTTCGACAGCATGGAAAGAGAGACTTGCGATGAATCGCGTTGCGGAGGTAGCGGGGCAGTGAGCACCATCATGGATATAGGGTGAGCATCCACTATGCATGGCAGGGAAGTTCCTTTAGTCAGCACGAGGGATTCACGAGAAGTGTTCGTGGCAGCTACTATTGCAGAGCTGCTGCGGAATCGTACAAGGCTTGATGGGAAGGCGATTCCACGGGCAAGATGACGATGATATGGTGCGATGAGTACATCCCCGTCACTGATGTGTTCGGAAGAAACGGTAATAAGTGTTTCGCACTGTGGAGGCAATACAGTATCAGCTGCGGCAATGAGGAAATGATGCCGTGCAGAAATGTCAGATGAACAATCACTGTCTGTCATATGGATGACACGGTCGCCACAAGAAATTAACGCTGAAGTTGTTGACAAAAAATCCCATCCAAAAATCATCAAATGCGCACACGGTGAAAGCACAGCAAACTGCACATGGTGGCGGACGCCGTCTATAACAACTCGAACTGTGCACTTTGCTGAAGGGTGCAGAGGGACGCCATTTGCTCCACGAAGTTCATGTCCATCATATGGTGTCGTTACTTTCCGCAAACGGTGGCACAAATCAGCATGAATAACAGAAAGTGCAGCTCCTGTGTCAATCAAAGGCTTCGACCGGTAATCCTTCAGCTAAAACGGAAATCATATTATACGGGCGACAAGGAGGACTTTTTGTAAGTTCGCAAAGTGCAGTTTCTCCTCCGGAAACTGCATCGCTTAGTTTTCCGAATTACGGACAGGAACAGTTGTTGCTGGTCGAAGTGGCGAAATAGTGCGGCGGTATGGGGAAGGGGACCGGCGTCGGGATACATGAGCCCCACTTGGTTCAGACGAGGATACCGGCGGTGGAAAGAATCGACGAGGTTGACTAGGAATTGGTCGTCGCTGATAATATGCAGGTGTGTCACTTTCGAAGGCGTCATAACCACGTCGCTCATTCTGAATGCGTCGGCGACAAAAGCGAGATATATGTCCTCGAATTCCACAATAATAGCACACTGGGCGAGAGGGGCGCCAAGGTGCGTAATAGGGTGGCGTCGGTTGAGCCGTCGTCATGGCGTTGATGTGGTTGTAGGGTGGTGCTTGGGGTGGGGGAACAAAAGGAGGAGGGGATGCAGTGACGTGAGCGTAAGTCGGTGCTGGGCGAGGTGCAGGAGGATCAGGCGTGATAGGGTGGTTGATAGTGGCCAACTCTTCTTTAATGATGTGGCGGAGGCCGGCGTCATTAGGAGGAGACGAATGATCGCACCCGTGCCGGCAGAAAGGGCTGAGAGCTTGGAGCTCCTCGCGGATTATCGCTCGAATCATGGCTCGTAGATCGAGGTCAGTAGAAGTCGGGGCAGTAGTGAAGCTGGGCTGCAATCGGGAGGACTGTAGCTGGTCGAGGCGGTGGCAGGTCGTTATAATGGAATCAACACTTGATGGATTTTGGGCAACTAGGGTGTTATATGCCATTGAATTGATTCCCTTCAAGACATGGTGTACACGTTCAGATTCCAGCATAGTGGGACTGATACGCCGACAGAGTGACAGCACGGCCTCTATGTATGACGCATAGGACTCATCGGGACCTTGACGGCGGGTAGCGAGCTTGTTCCTTGCGATCTCCGTCCGAACAGCCGGGTCAGCGAAGTACTGTCGGAACTGCTGCTTGAAAGTGGGCCAGTTTGTGGTGTGGGGCTCGCGGTTAATAAACCAATTTCTGGCGACCTCAATAAGGTAGAAAGATACATTCAGAAATTTCAAAGCATCATCCCACCGGTTGTAGGCACTGCAGCGTTCATAAGTGTCAAGCCAGTCATCGACGTCTTCGTCGCGACGACCAGCGAACAGCGGCGGGTCGCGTTGTCGTGTGGGCACCATCGGAGGCGGCGGTGTAGCCGAGGTAGAGGGTCCGGCCGGGTCGGGACTGCTCTCGGTTGACATGACGATTGTAGTGGTTAAACGGCGACCGGAACGTAACTCCAGCGAGAGGCAGGGCACAAGGCAGCAAGGGGATCTAATTTCACCTCCACCACTTGTGAAAGAAGGCCAGGTCCAGACGGCAAGGTCGTGAAGGCAAGGCAAGGTATGCCGTGTCAGCGTTTAATCTGATGGAGAAAAACCCAAGCGCGCGCCGGAGCCGGCGCCGCGGGACGATGATGATGGTATGTACAAGAGGAAGACGAAGATCATGGTATGTACAAATGAAAGAAGATCCCGTGGAGGGCTCACAATATATATATATATATATATATATATATACCTGCGTTCAGGGGTAGATGTTTTGTTGAAGTCTAGCTTGATATATCTGATGATATCTAGCTTGACAGCATCAAACGTTAACACGAAATGAGCGCAGCTATAGAATTTCATTTAAGCATAGCCTGCAAACATCTCGGCTTCCGGTGTTTTTCTTATTTATTTATTGTAAGTACCTACAGCGCCCATGAGGCATTATTGTAGGGGGGACACAATGACATACAGTAACACATGCAAAGAAGGTATCGGGAAACTTGTTAGCAAGGTAACACAACCCACTAATAGAACACTAAATGAATTCACAAGTAGTATAAGTGATAACATAACATACATCAAACGCAGCGCTGGTAAACGCAAGAGGTCTGGAAGAAATATATCACAACATCATTTCAACAGCACTTTGGAAGCCAGGTGCACAAACTACATAAAAAAAATTGGGTACCGAAATTGCGGAGTGGTCTATCTAGCACTGTGGCCAGCAAAGTTAATCTTTTTACCTCGGCCCGTGTCTGGTGGCAGTTACTGGCGGCAAGTTTTTCTTGGAGTGATTACTCAAAGGAGGTTTTAAAGCCACCCCGGCGAAATCCCGCTTAGAATGCTGGTTGTAATTCTTCCGCTTAAAAATGGCCGCTGCATAGAATAATAAAATTACATCAGCATGACTTAGATAGTTGACAAATAAATAAAGATGCCGTGTAAAAGTGGAGGTCGCAGTAAGAGCAGAAAGTATGCATCGGATCTTGAAGGGATGTCTCAAACGCGGCTGATTAACCGCGCGGCGAGCAGACGATACGCAGTAAGCGAAAGTGTAAGCGTTTGTCAGCGCCCCATGGATCTCCCGCTCCGGAGCATCCCGGAAGGGCTTCAGAGTCGGCAGCGCGGTCCGCACACTTCCCCTATTCTAGCCACTGTAGCAGGGGACGGCATCCGCTGCCCAGGAATGTCGCGATGATGCTGCTACCTGGGGTCATCCGACGCTTTGCTTTTTTTGAGCCCAGTCAGTCAGAAGGCTTCAATCGCACGTTCTGGTTCACAGAAAACTCTGCGAAATGACTTCCGGAAAGTTTTTCGACGTAGCTACAAGCATCAAAACTACGCTGAAAACTCAACTGGTCAGCCAGCAAGCACGACAAAAACTCCACTAAGTCATGCCAGGCTCTTTCCCTCTTATACAGCCACCTATCTTAAGGCGTAGCTAACAGCAATTGGAACGCGTCCCCAAATTCGAAAACTGCACTAAAAAGTACATCGTTTCCAAACACTAGGCAAATAGAATGCAATATGTTCAAAATCCTGTGTCAGGACTAAAAACAGCAACAAGCGACAACTTTGAGGCTTGTATTCTCACGTTAGGGGCTCCGAGTCCGACTTAAGCCGTCGGCGTTACCGTTGAGACTCCCTTTTTTGTCAGTTCAGTTCAGTCGTTCAGTCGTGTCCGACTCTTCGTGACCCTATGGACCATATCACGCCATGCTTTCCGGTCTCTCACTATCTTCCTAACATCACATAACTTCACCTGCAGCGCCTTGAGGATGCCACCTAACCATCGCGTTCGCTGCCTACCCCTTCTCCGGTGACCCTGAACCTTTCCCAAAATCAAATCTTTCTCCAGCGACTCCTCTTCTCATCAGGTGACCAAAGTAGCTGAGCTTTAACTTTAGAATTTGACCCTCCAATGAGCAGTCAGGGTTTATGGTCGACAATATCGACTGATTTGATCTTCTGGCAGTCCAAGGAACTCTTAAGAGTCTTCGCCAACACCACAATTCAAACGCGTCAATTCTTCGGCGGTCAGCCTTCTTCACAGTCCAACTCTCGCATCCATACATCACAACTGGAAAGACCATAGCACGAGGTATACGGATCTTGGTTGACAGAATCCAATGTCTCTGCTCTTTACTAGGCGGTCAAGGCTAGCCATGGATCTCTTTCCCAGAAGCAGGCGTCTCCTAATTTCATGGCTGCAGTCTCCTTCCGGGGCAATCTTGGAGCCCAAGAGGAGAAAATCTGTCACAGCTTCCACTGCTTGTCCCTTGATGCTTCAGGACTTGATAGGGCAAGACGCCATGATCTTTGTCTTTTTAATGTTCAGTTTAAGCCCAAACTTCTCACTCTGTTCTTGGACGCGCGTCAGAAGTCTCTTGAGTTCCACTTCACTTTCTGCCATTGAAGTGGTATCATCCGCATATCTAAGGTGGTTGATACGTCTTCCAGCAATCTTCACTCCAGCTGAACACTCGTCCAGATCAGCCTTCCTCATGATGCACTCAGCATATAGGTTAAATAGACAGGGCGACAGTATGCAGCCTTGTCTCACTCCTTTCTCAATCGGAAACCAATCGGTAAGACCATATGCCCAGTTCTGACTCTGGCCTCTTGCCCTTCAAACAGGTTCCTGACGAGACAGATGAGGTGAATTGGAACTCCCATCTCTTGGAGAACTTGCCACAATCTGCTGTGATCTATGCAGTCAAATGCTTTCGCATAATCAATAAAGCAAAAGTAGATGGGCTTCTGGAACTGTCTTGCTTCTTCCATGATCCAAGGAAGGTTGGCAATCTGGTCTTTAGTTCCTCTGCCTTTGTGAAACCTAGCTTGCACGTCCGGAAGCTCCCGATCCACATACTGCTGCAGCTTACCGTGGAGGATTTTCAACATCACCTTGCTGGCATGCGAAATAAGCGCGATCGTGCGGTAGTTGGAACAATCTTAGGCACTGCATTTCTTTGGATGGGGGATGTAAACTGACCTCCTCCAATCTTGTGGCCACTGCGGGGTTGTCCAAATTTGCTGAAATAATGTATATAGAACGTTAACAGCGTCATGGTTGAGGTTTTGAAGCAACTCAGCTGGAATGCCATCAATTCCGCTAGCTTTGATCTTAGCAAGGCTGGCTAAAGCAAATTCAACTTCACTCTTCAGGATGCCCGGCTCGAGATCAGTAATCACAACCGTCTTATGTTGGGTTTGCACATCCGGGTCCTTCTTGTACCGTTCTTCTGTGTATTCCTGCCACCTCTTGTTTATCTCTGAGGCTTCAGTGAGGTTCCTGCCTCGTTTGTCCACGCCCAGCTTAGCCCAGAAGCTTCCTTTGATATCTTTGATTGTCTTATACAGAGCTCTTGTGTTCCTCAATTGGCTGTTGTCCTCAACTGCTTGGCACTGTGTGTTCAGGAAGGCATTATTATCTCTCCTTGCTATTTTCTGAAAAACCGCATTGAGAACCTTGTATCTTTCTCTTTCCCCCATAACTTTTGTCATCCTCCTTTCCTCAGCTATTTGCAAAGCGTCTTCAGATAACCAGTTTGTTTTCTTGCATTTCTTTTGCTTTGGAACTACCTTAGTAGCAACTTCTTGTATGATATCACAAACATCAGTCCACATCTCTTCAGGCTCTCTAGATCTAATTCTTGAAATCGATTCCTCACTTCCACAGCATATTTTGATAGAATTTGATCCAGATTATACCTGAAAGGCCTTCTAGTTTTCTGCGTTTTCCTCAATCAAAGCTTAAATTTGGCAACAAGAAGCTGATGATCGGTGCCACAATCTGCCCCGCCTTGTTTTTACTGCTTGTATAGCGCTTCTCCATCTCTGCCGGCAAAAAATATAATCAATCTGATTCCTGTACAGACCGTCCGGTGAAGTCCATGGGTACAGGCGCCTCTTGTGCTAGTATTCGCTATGGTCAGGTTGTTTTCTTGACAAAACTCTACTAGCCTCTGCCCAGCTTCATTTTGCTCACCAAGACCGAACTTGCCTGTAATTCCGTGTATTTCATCACTCCCCACCTTAGCATTCCAGTCTCCTATGAGAAAAAGGACGTCTGATGATGGAGTGCGGTCTAAAAGGCATTGCAGGTCCGCATAAAATCTCTCAACGTCAGCTTCTTCAGCAGTAGTGGTAGGTGCATAGACTTGGATAACTGTTATGTTGAAAGGGTGACCTTAGATCCGAAGTGAAATCATTCGGTCGTTTTTGGGCTTGCACCCTAGCACTGCTTTGCCCATTCTTCTGTTTACTATGAGAGCGAGCCCATTCCTTCTCCTGGATTCGTGCCCACAATAAAAGACATAATGGTCGCCGGAATTAAATTCTCCCATTCCGGTTCACTTGAGCTCGCTGATACCCAAGATATCAATGTTCAATCTGTCCATTTCTCGCTTGACGACATCCAGTTTACCTTGCGTCATAGATCTTACATTCTATGTTGCTATGTGATATATCTCCTTGCAACATCGGACTTTCCGGTCGCTTCCCGACACATCCACAACTGAGCGTCCTTTTGGCTTTAGCCCAGCCGCTTCATTCGTCCTGGAGCTACAAGGAATCGCCCTTTGTTCATCCCCAGTAACATGTGGGACGCCTTCCAACTGGGGGGGCTCATCTTTCGGCGCCATATCATTAATGCTATTGTGACTGGCCATAGGCTATTGTAACACACCTCAAAGGAATACTGCTGCAAAGCTAGGCTCCATCGCAAGAGGCTGCCATTTTTGGAAGAGGCTGTCTGCAGCCATTGGAGAGGGCAGTGATCCGTCTCAATGATAAACCTCGAACAGGCAAGGTAGCATGATAGTTTCTGAACGGCCGACACGAGACACACACTCTTTCTCGGTGGCACTGCACGCCTGCTCACGATCTGTCTGCTTGCGACTAGCACACTGAACGGGGTGTTCCTTTCCTTCATTTTCTTTTGTCACAGTAGAACGTCCATTCCTCGCCACTAACATTGCACTGAACTACAAACTCTTTAGTGTAGTCTGGCAATCGTAGCACAGGCTGGCACGTTAGAGCGCTCTTTAGGGCCCTAAAGGCACTTTAATTATTCTCGTCTCAGACGACTGTTTGGAGCTCCTTTTTTGTAAGAGTATCCATCGAGGGACTCGCGATATCAGAATACCTGGGGGTACCTCTGATATAGTAGCCGGCGACATCTAAGAACGACCGGATAACGATCTTTGTGCGCGGCTGGGGGAAGTTTCGTATCGCGGCCACCTTTATTACAGAAGGGCGGTGACCACCCCAAATAATGTGACCTAGGTAAACAACTTCGTACTTCGGCACGTGCCAACTGGCACTTGGGAGCTTTGACCGTCAAGCCTGCTTTGCACAAGCGGGTTAGAACTGCCTGCAAGTGTGTCATATGCTTAGACCAGGATGCGGATAATACCGCTACATCATCTAAAGGCAAAACGAATTCTTCGAGTCCCCTCAACACTTTTTCCATGAGGCTTTAGGACGAAAAGTTCCTATTGCCGAAATAAATGCTACATACCTACTAGCCTGCTCTTTAAGGGGAACCTGCCAGTAACCCCTGACAAGGTCTACTATGGAAATAAACTGAGCGCTACTAAGTTTCTCGATACGGCCCTCGATATTCGGGATCTTATAAATTTGATCTTTAGGGATGGAATTTAACGGCTGGAACGTTGAAACATGGGGCTGAAACGTGGAGGCTAGCCAAGAGGGTTCTACTTAAGTTGTGGTCAACGCAGAGGGCTATGGAACGAAAAATGGTAGGGGTAACATTGAGAGGTAGGAAGCGTGCAGAGTGGGTCAGAGAAATAACTCAAGTTATTGACATTCTAGTGGAAATCAAGAAGAAGAAATGGGCATGGGCAGGACATGCAGTGCGAAGAGAGGATAACCGATGGTCGCGTAGGGTAACAAACTGGATTCCAAGGGAAGGAAAGCATAACAGGGGGCGGCAGAAAGTAAGGTGGGCGGATGAGGTTAAGAAGTTCGCAGGGGTCAAGTGGATGCAGCTAGCACAGAACCGGGTTAATTGGAGAAATATGGAAGAGGTCTTCGCCCTGCAGTGGGTATAGTCAGGCTGATGGTGATGATGATGGAATTTAGCTTACGATAGTCGACACAAGGACGAGAGCCCTTGCGCAGTACCTGAACTAAAATCAAAGTGGAGGTGTAATCACATCTCACAGGTTTCAATAACATCCAGTTATAGCATTTTCTTTACCTCAGCCTCCATAATATCGTGCTGACGGGGTGGTACACGGTACGCCTTGGACCTTACTGGCTCTGAGGAGGTAAGTTCAGTGTCATGAGTAAGGATGGAAGTCCTACCAGGCCTATCAGAGAATTGACCTCGAAACTCTTGCAAGAGCTCGTGCAATTTGGTTTTCTGCTCAGGCGACAGCGGTGATTTAGAGACTAAGTCACTAATTAGTTGTTCGGTGTCTTCCTTGTTCGACACTGTGCCTAGTCCCGGAGGCTCTTCTGCACGTTCACCATCATACGCACCACTGCCTCCCTTTGCCTATAGGGTTTAAGCAGATTACAATGGCAAACTTGCTGCACTTTCCGTTTTCCTGGCAAACTCAAGGTGTAGTTAACGTCCGACAGCTTTTGAACAGCCCGTGCCGGACCCTCACAGTGCACGTCCAGTTTGTTTTTCAGCGATAGGCGTAAAATCATTACCTCATCGCCCACCTCAAAGCGACGGGCCCGGCTGTCCGATCATAACAGACTCTGGCCCTCTGCTGGGGTTTGATCATTGCTACCTTTGACAACTCTTGAGCCCTCTTTAAACATTCGGGTAACATAAGCACGTACTCCATCATGACTTGGGTCATCGCCCCGGCCTTCCCACGATTCTCGAAGCATGCGAAGAGGAGACCGCAGCGTCCGACTGTACACATGTTCTGCTGGCGAAACCCCTGTAGTCGCATGCGGCGCATGACTTGGGTCGTCGCCCCGGCCTTCCCACGATTCTCGAAGCATGCGAAGAGGAGACCGCAGCGTCCGACTGTACACATGCTCTGCTGGCGAAACCCCTGTAGTCGCATGCGGCGCGGTTCTTAATGCTAACCTTGACGCAGACAGGGAAAGCTCCCAGTCAGCTTTCCGTTCAAAACACATTCCTCTCATCATCCGCTTTATGACGGAGTGGAGCTTCTCAACGGAATTTGACTGTGGGTGATACACGGAGAAATATGCTAGAGCTTTATCCCATATCTTTTCAGAAAGGCTGAGGTCAAAGCGCTAGTAAACACTGTCACCTGATCTGATTAGATTTCCACATGGAAACCAACTCGCGCAAATATGAACAGCAGTCCATTAACTCTCTCTGCTGAACTGAGTTCTTCGGGACTGCCTCAAGGAGCCTTGTCGCGGGGCAAATCACTGTCAGAATATGTCTGTACCCTGAGGTTCTTACCGCCACGGGTCGTACTGTGTCAATAACGTGCCGTCTAAAGGGTTCCGTAAATGCAGGCACCAACTTCAACAGCACTCTCGATTTGTCCCCAGGTTTGCCTACACTCTGAAATGTGTCACATGTCGTTACAAACTCCTCCGCGTCCCGAAAACAGCCTGGCCAATATTACTCTTGCAATATGCGGTCCTTAGTCTTTTTAACTCCTAGAACCTTCATGCGATAAGCGCAACAAATCCTGATAGCACTGAGGCACGATCAGGTGATCGAACTCCATTCCATTGCGGTCTAGATACCTCTGGCACAGGAACCTGTTTCTTTCTTCAAAACGGACATTTTTCTTGGCGATACCGTCTTTAACACACTGCATACATTATGTCAGAAGATTTGGACAACCCTGCAGTGGCCACAGGATTGGAGGAGGTCAGTTTACATCCCCATTCCAAAGAAAGGCAGTGCCAAAGATTGTTCCAACTACCGCACGATCGCGCTTATTTCGCATGCTAGCAAGGTGATGTTAAAAATCCTGCAAGGTAGGCTGCAGCAGTATGTGGATCGGGAGCTTCCGGACGTGCAAGCTGGGTTTCGCAAGGGCAGAGGAACTAGAGACCAAATTGCCAACCTTCGCTGGATCATGGAAAAAGCAAGAGAGTTCCAGAAACCCATTTACTTCTGCTTTATTGATTATGCGAAAGCGTTTGACTGCGTAGATCACAGCAGATTGTGGCAAGCTCTCCAAGAGATGGGAGTTCCAATTCACCTCATCTGTCTCCTCAGGAACCTGTATGAAGGGCAAGAGGCCACAGTCAGAACTGGGCATGGTCTTACTGATTGGTTTCCGATTGAGAAAGGGGTGAGGCAAGGCTGCATACTGTCGCCCTGCCTATTTAACCTATATGCAGAGTGCATCATAAGGAAGGCCGGTCTGGACGAGTCTTCAGCTGGAGTGAAGATTGCTGGAAAACGTATCAACAACCTTAGATATGCGGATGATACCACTTTAATGGCAGAAAGTGAAGTGGAACTCAAGAGACTTCTGATGCGCGTACAAGAAGAGAGTGAGAAGTTTGGGCTTAAACTGAACATTAAAAAGACGAAGATTATGGCGTCTTGCCCTATCAAGTCCTGGAGCATCAATGGACAAGAAGTGGAAGCTGTGACAGATTTTCTGTTCTTGGGCGCCAAGATTACCTCGGAAGGAGACTGCAGCCATGAAATTAGGAGACGCCTGCTTCTGGGAAAGAGAGAATTGGTTAGCCTTGACCGCCTAGTAAAGAGCAGAGACATTAGTCTGCCAACCAAGATCCGTATAACTCGTGCTATGGTCTTTCCAGTTGTGATGTATGGATGCGAGAGTTGGACTGTGAAAAAGGCTGACCGCCGAAGAATTGACGCGTTTGAATTGTGGTGCTGGCGAAGACTCTTGAGAGTTCCTTGGACTGCCAGAAGATCAAATCAGTCGATATTGTCGACCATAAACCTTGACTGCTCATTGGAGGGTCAAATTCTAAAGTTAAAGCTCAGCTACTTTGGTCATCTGATGAGAAGAGAGGAGTCGCTGGAGAAAGATTTGATGTTGGGAATTAGGTCGAGGGTCGCCGGAGAAGGGGTAGGCAGCGAACGCGATGGTTAGATGGCATCCTCGAGGCATTGCAGATGAAGCTATGTGATGTTAAGAAGATAGTGAGAGACCGGAAAGCGTGGCGTGACATGGTCCATAGGGTCACGAAGAGTTGGACACGACTGAACGCCTGAACTGAACTGAACCGTCTTTTAGATTGCAGCGGGTGTTTTCAAGGCTGCGATCCCTTTTTTAGTGCATAGCACTAAGCCACAATCACGGATTTCGCCGATGTCTGTCCGAAGCCACTCACTCTCTCTCTTTTCGTGAACTTGAAGTGAAAAAAGAGAAGGTGGCGACGCGCGCGTCGCGCGGCTCAGCCTTGACGAGGCGGAGCGCCGCACAGCTGCAGCGGAAGCCGTTTTCTCTCTTTCTCTCTGCCCATCCATCTCTCCAGGAACGTGAAGAGTAGGAAGGGAAAATGGCGACGCCCGCATCACGCGGCTTTACACTGAGGGGGCAGAGCGGCCGCATAGATGCACCTAGTGAGAGAGTAAGACAGTGACAGAGGGGTGTGTCAGTTGCGAACGTGGCGGCTGTCACTGGGCAGCGTTGCACAAACGTATGTTACTTCGGAGTGGGCAATCGTGTGTCGCTCGCGCGTCCTCAACCTCGGCAGCTCTCCTTTCGCATCGGTTACTCCTCAGCCTTCGCGGACAGCAGAAGTGTACGCGCGGTGCTCCCTGGACTCCAGCTGCGAGCCGGACGTCAGCTTGTGCTTACCTCCGCGCCTTAACTGGCGCTCGCCTTCAAGCGCGTTTCCCTCTCTCTTCACTCTTTTACTCCCCCTATGATCACACCCCAAGCCTTTCGGCCGCAGAGCAGTGCTTGTAAAAAGGTACATTGTGCCTATTTTCGTTCATTTTTGAAGATTGTGTAAGGAAAGCTAAGGACGCGGCTGCGCCACGCTTTTGCTTCGCATTGCAATGGATAAAGCCGGGCCGCCTGGCACTGCGGCGCAGGTTCGCCGGGCTTGACGTGCTGTAGTACAACGGTTAAGCAGTGCTACGCCCCTACTTCGCATTTGATTATTTATCCTCATCGTTCGCTGTTAATTGTCTTAAGACTGTTGCCTTTCTTCGATTTGTTCGACTTGTTGATGTTTCAGGATCCTTTAATTATTTACAACTCGCTTTCGCTTTAATTTGCTCGGCTATCGAAGCAGACTTGCTGACATTCAACAACCTGTTAAGTCCCTCTGACGTATGCGCGACGATCAAATCTGCAGATAGCTTCTCTAATGTCCCTGTGTCGGGCATTTTTTCT
Organism: Amblyomma maculatum; assembly: GCF_055883805.1. Taxonomy (NCBI): domain Eukaryota; kingdom Metazoa; phylum Arthropoda; class Arachnida; order Ixodida; family Ixodidae; genus Amblyomma; species Amblyomma maculatum. Next base: position 34,824,662 of record NC_139351.1, on the reverse strand, counting down.
TCTGTATCTGATGCCTCTAACATTAAGGCTCACTTGTATCTTCACAATCTCTTGTATGGTCACAATCTCAGCGTGCTGTGGCTCCGACGCTTTCTCATTGTTCGACAACGTCATCTCCGGAACTACCGCTTTTGCAGCAAGCTTCTCTAAACGCTAGCTTCTCCAAACACAAGCTCATTTTCGCACTGGAGGTGATCAGAACTGTTTGAAAAGAGATACGGGTATTGAGGGGAAAGCATAGATGACACCGCAGCTTGTTTCAAGTGCACTGAAAGGTCCTTCAATAAGCATTTTGGCTGTGGAGAAACACACGCTGCGAGCTTTTACGGTTTGTTTGATCCACGCGCACTCACTCGTAAACATATCTATAGTTCTATGTAAGAGGGGTGAACCACATCCATGGCAGCCGCAGAATCACGAAGCACACGACACTCTTTTCCGTTCACGAGGAGATCTCGAGTGTCTGATCCGAGAAGCTTCATCTTCTCGTCAGTGCTGCATAGCGACAAAAACACAACCTTTGTGTTTGTTTCTGAACACTGCGCCGAAAAGTGACCCTGCTTCTGACACGTATAACAGACGCGTGATTGCCTTGACTCGAACCTCTTCGCGTTCGGCTTCGGCCACCACCGTCTCTTTATGTTCGGCCGGGATGCTTCCAGACGCATCCGCACCCTGTTTGTCCTCCTTGTCTCGAATGGGCGTGAACGGCTAAGGACGGTCAAAAGGGGGAATACGGCTTTGGAGCCATATTCCCCCTTTTGACCGTCCTTAGCTCCGCGAGCCCGATGCGTCACAAAATCTTCAGCTAGCTCGGCGGCTCTATCCACCGTACTAACGTCTGGCCTATCCAAGACCCAATACAGACCCAATACCGCACATTTCCAGGTAACCAACTATAAAACTGCTCCAGTCTGAAACACTGCGTAACTTTATTGTGGTCACCATATGCTTTTTCTTCTTTGAGCCACTCATACATGTTTGACATAAGCTTGTACGCAAACTCTGTATACGACTCGCTTTTGCTTTTCTTACTGTTATAACGGGTCAAGCAATCCTTTCACTAGGTGTCACGTGAGTGCGGCTTCCCCGGCCCGTCTGTACCCTGACTCCGACAGTAAAGGATTTAACATAATAGGCGGCGAGGTTCGAAACATAGGCCTGATTAGGCGTAGGGCTAGCTGAAGTGGTTGGCGGTACAGAAAATGGCAGCTGCACTGGGCACGATTGGGGAATTCGTTCCGACTGAGGCGACGCCTTGGCCCTTGTATTTGGAGCGCCTTGAATTCTTTCAAGCAAACGACATCGACGGCAACGAGAAGAAGCGAGCAACGCTCTGAAGTGTTTTTGGCCCAGCAACGTATGCCATATTTCGCTCCCTTGGTTCTGCGGATGCGCCGTAGGCGGTGGCCTACGATGAGATTGTCAGGCGCATCTCTCAAACCACTTCTCGCCGCGACCGTCGGTGACAGTACAGCGTTTTTGGCACACGTCAGCAGCAGCCCGGTGAGTCAATTGCCAATTACATTGCAGAATTGCGACGTCTTTCAGAACATTGCGATTTCGGTGCGTCGCTCGACGACATGTGTGACCGGCTGGTGTGCGGGGTACGAAGCGAGACTCTTCAGCGTCGGCTGCCGGCGGAGCCAGAGCTTACGTTTGCTCCAACTAGGGAGAAAGCCATTGCAATGAAATCTGCGCAGTGACAGACCAAACAAATTCGCTGCAGTACGAAACCGTCTGAAGTTTGCAGCGTGAGCGGGAAGCGTTTCCACCCATGTGTCGCGAAGGCCACTGTGACAGCCAAGGGCGGTACACATAAGCAGGCTGGTTCTCCTGGGAGCACAAGCGGATGTTTCCGCACGCAAGGGTGGGCATTTTCCAAGCAGCTGCCCATTAATTAATATTCAGTGCCACTTCTGCAAGCAACGAGGGCACATAGTAGGAGCCTGTAGGAGGAAGGCTGCAGCTCGTGGTTCGGCTGAATCCAACCTTCAAAACAAAAGACGAATCATTGGAGGCCGCCACAAGAATGTTGCGTCGGACGTTTACGACGTGTTCGTGCTGTCAAGTGAGGAGTCAGCCGTGAAAGTGAAAGCGCGCGTCAACAGGAGTCCCATAGATATGAAGGTGGACTCGGGTGCGATGTGTTCAGTCATCCACGACCGGACTAGGGAAGCTGCAAATATCAAAAAGCGCGTTGCGCCCGAGTAGTCATCTCCGAGCTTACAATAACAAGGGACTACGAGTGTTGGGTGAACTGACAGTGACGGTGGAATTGAAGGGGCGGTAATATCGCCTGCGATTGGTTGTGGTTAAGGGTGCTAGTATCGGACTTCTCGGCCGGGACTGTTACCCTGGGAAATATGTCTGCGTGGTGTTCACAGTGTGTGCGAGCCGAGCAGAACTGGCAGTCGGGGAACAACGCCCTTTGATCAAGAATATTCTGATTCCATGGCACGCGTTTGGCGTGCGGCCACTCCTCAGATAGATGACAGGTCGCAGAAGCACAAGGTAAATAATATTATTCGTGCATTTTACAACTTGTAAAAACTCGGTGCTACCGCAGTCGCGCAGCGCGGTTAGAAAACGAAAAATTTATCGCGTAAGAGGAGGAGGATTGATGTTCTGGTTGGGGATAGGAGAAAGGGGGGTAACGTGGTGCTTTCAAGATGAATTTTGAAGAGGGAGGATAGAGACAGAGAGAGAAAGCGCGTGAGCGAGAGTGAAGGCACGTGGGGAGAAGGAAGAGAAGGCGCGTGGAGAGAAGTCCAGTGTTTCTAGATGAAGGTTGTGTGCGGCGGGAAAATTGAACTCAAATCATGTAACAGCACACTCCCCGTCTGGGTATATACCACTACATGGTGTTTCAGTCCTCGCGCGGAATAAGCAGGACCGTTTCAGTCACAGGACGAAGAAATGTCTATCACTCCCGGGATTGCAGTCTTGATCTCGACCATTCGCACGTCGCCATCCACACTTTCGATAGCGTTCACAATGAGTCCCATGGGCCACTCGTTGCGATGACCCTGGCTGTCCCTCAAGAGCCCGATGTCGCCTGCCTTGAGGTTACGAGTTGGGTACCGCCACTTGCGACGACTCTGTAGCGTAGCAAGGAATTCGCGTCGCCAATGGCACCAAAACGAGTCTGTCAACCACTGAACTTGCCGCCACTGTCGTCGGTATGTATCCTTTTCACTGAAGACTGGTGGCACTGTGTTACCGCCGACCTTTTGGGTCAGAAACATTGCAGGACTGAGCACTTCACAGCACTCGGGATCTGTTGAAACAGGAACGAGTGGTCTCGCATTTATTATTCCTGAGACTTCTGCCAAGAAGGTGACCAAGACCTCGTGAGTAAGGCGACCAGGGGCGTTCTCAAGAAGCATGGAATCCAAAATTCGACGTGCGACTCCGATCATCCTTTCCCATGCTCCTCCCATGTGTGAAACGTGAGGGGGTTGAATACCCATGTGCACCCATGGTGCAACAAGAATGTTCCCATCTTCTCGTGGCCTGGACCACTGGTCTTCAGTTTTAGTTCGGAGCATGCTTCCACAAAATTTGTCCTGCAATCAGACCTCAATTGCTTAGCCGGGCCTCTTATGGCAAAGAATCTCCGGAGAGCATTAATAAGACATGCAGTATCCATGGTCTAGATTACTTCAATATGAACAGCGCGAATGCTCATGCAAGTGAAGAGCACGGCCCAACGTTTGCTGTTGGCCTCGCCGCCTCTGATCCGACGGGACGTTATTTGCCATGGGCCAAATATATCCAGTTCAACATAAGTGAATGGTGGGTCGGCGCTTAGTCTTTCTGGTGGCAGGTCTGCCATCTTCTGCTGTAGCTGTATCCCTCGGAGTTTATGTAACACAATTGTGTATATAGGAAGTAATGTTACGCTTAGCTCCGACGATCCGGAACCCAGCTGCTCTGACTGCTCCCTCAGTGAAGTGGCGTCCGTGATGGGGGGGGGGGGACTGGCCTGCTCGTGGCAATGCCGAACAATCAGGGTCGTGACGTGATGTCGCGCCGGCACGATTATGGGCTTCTGCTGGTCGAAGTGGTTAGCCCTGTCGAGGCGGCAATCAATTCTCAAAAGACCGTCGGAATCAATCCATGGATTTAGTCTCCACAGAGAGCTTGACATCGCAAGCAGCTTTTCTTGTTGCAAGCTCTTCGACTCGCCTGAATAGACCTCTTTCTGCACAGAGAGGATAATGACTGTTTTCGCTTGAGTCAGGTGTTCTGCCGAAGGTCGTAGTTGGTCTGATGAGTTGTTACGCGGACAGGCCACCGACACATCGTGAGAAGTGCTCCGAAATCTGCTCGCCAGACGTACGAGCACTGCGAATGCACGAGTCAACCTAATGCAGTTTGAAAAGCACTCTTACCGAAAACTGCCGAGTTCTTTCACATTTAGGCAGGTTGAAAGAACACTTGCTTGGGGCCGCTCCTCCGTGTCAGAATCAGCATCAACCAGGTCGAACTTGCTCTTGTGTACCTGCGAACAGCGTTCTTTATGATACAAGAACTCCGGGCCCGTCAGCCAGGTTGATCCTGCCATTTGGGCTGCAGGCATAAACCTTGTTCCAAGATCCGCAGGGTTTATGTCAGAAGGAACGTAATGCCACTGTTCTGGACGTGTCGAGCTTCTGATGCGTTCCACCCTGTTACTGACATACACATAAAACATTCGGGTCTCATTATGTATGTAGCCTAGGACCGCCTTGCTGTCGGTATAGAAGTCTACAACATCAAGTTCTGTGTCCATTTCACGATTGATGACCTCTGCTTGCTCTACTGCCAACACTGCACCGCAAAGCTCCAGCCTTGGGATAGTGTGTTCCGGATGCGGTGCTAGCTTAGCCTTTCCGATGACGAACCCGACGTAGTACGCGCCATGTGGATATATTACTCTGAGGTAAGCCACTGCAGCCACAGCCTTGGTTGATGCATCTAGATGTGCAGTTCCTTGCGCTGTGCGGTGGTGAGTGAGGTAGGGACATAAGTGTGAGTTATGGCCAGCTGCTTGAGTAATTGTAAGGAGGCTTTCCAAGTCTCCCATGTGGCTCTCTTGTTATCAGGAAGTGGACAGTCCCAGTCGCATGACTAAGCGAGTAGCTCTCGGAGGAGGGACTTCCCTTGAATGGTGACTGGAGCAACAAACCCAAGTGGGTTATACAGACTGTTCACTACTGACAAGACATGCGCCGAGTGAATGGTTTTTCTTGGATTGGAGTCGTTAAGATGAAGATGTCCTTCGTCAGGTCCCAAGAAATTCCCAGACTGTGTTGGATCGGTGGTGCACCATTATATAGATCAAGATCCGTCAAATCCTTAGCGCGGTCTTTCTCAGGAAATGCCTCCAACACGGTTGGGCTGTTAGAGGCTATCTTGTGGAGCCTAAAGTTTGATGCTGCCAGCGTGTGTTGCGTGCGGCGTATCAGGCTGATGGCTTCTTTGTCTGTAGAGAGAGACTTCAAACCATTGTCGACATAGAAATCTCTCTTGACGAAGTGCCTGATGTCACTGCCAAATACTTCTCCTTCTTGTGCTCTTCTTCGAAGCCCACAGGTTACAACTGCTGTTGAAGGGCTATTTCCAAACACATGTACCTTCATTCGGTACTCCACTATGTGATCTTGGAAGTCGTTGTTGCGGAACCACAGAAATCTTAGATAATTCCGATGGTCGTCTCGCTACAGGAAGCAGTAGAACATGTGCTGAATGTCCACGGTTACGGCCACAGGTTCTTTCCGGAATCGGATGAGCACTCCAAGCTGGCTGTTCATCATGTCTGGTCCAGTAAGCACACAGTGTTCAGTAACACGCCCTTAAACTGTGCACTGGAATCGAACACGACTCGTGTTTCCCTGGGCTTTCGCGGGTGGCAAATATCAAAGATGGGGAGGCACCAGCATTTATCTCCATCTCGAAGCGGTGGGGCTTCCTCGGCATGGCCGTTCTTGAACATCTTGACCATGAAGTTCGTGAATTGTTCCCTCAGTTCTGGTTTCTTCTTCAAGGTCCGTTGGAGAGAAGCGAGATGAGTCTGGGTCAGATTCTTGTTATTCGAAAGCCTTAGTCTTGGAGAACGGAAGGGAAGAGGCGCTACCCAACTGTTTGATTCGTCCCGTGAGAACTCACCATCCATTATCTTCAAGAACTTCCTATCTTCCACGAAAAGGGAAGGTCTCTTGTCAGCCTTCGTAGCCTGGAACAGAGTTTCTGCGATTCCATTATTATAGCTGTCGCTCCTAGCAGCGTGCTGAGCAGGTGGGAAGCAGTGTGTCAACTCAGGAGGGCTTGCATCTTCTCCTTCACCAAGAAGTGATTCTGGCATGGCTCAAAAAGAGAGGGACGTCCATTTTCGAGGACGTTTGTCTTGAAGTTGTTGACATAGTCTGGTGTGCGGCTTCGACTTATGCAGACATTCCCTACAATAACCCATCCCAGGCCCAGTTTCTGAGCAAATGGTGCATCAGCTGGCCCATTGCGCTGTTGTCGAACCTTGTGTACTCTGAGGATGTCTCTCCAGAGGAGAAGTAAAATTTTGGCCTCCGAGTACAAACAAGGAATGAATCTAGCTACAGATCTGAGACGGGGGTGATGGAATGTTTCTTCTGGTGTAAGAATCTCGTTCCTGTTGTCAGGCATCTCGTTGCACTCAATGATTGTTTGTAAGGGCAGCTTCAAGGAGCCGTGAATGTCTTCAATGAGAAATCCGGATGCCCTTCTTCCAATTGCTGCCGTAATTCCTGCATGCACTTAGAGGGTAGGCAGAACTTTATCCATTAGGACCGAAAATGTCGAAGAACTTCGTTCTTGCAAGGTACCTGCTGCTCTGGTCGTCTAGAATGGCATACATTTTTGCAGTCTTGTGAGGCTGGCTCGGATGACTGACATTAACCAAACAGATCTTTGAGCACGGCTTGTCAGCGTAGCCTTGACCGCACACTTCTGTACACTTGGACGATACTTCAAGTGAAAAATCCTGGTCTCCTCTGGCGTCTTCAGTACTGTGCTCAAAGACGGAAGGCCCATGGGTGACGTTCCCTGCATGGAGTGGTGTGGCATGCCTGTCTCTACCACAATCGGCACCCTTGAGAACTATCTTGCAGTCCCTTGCAAAGTGATCAGTAGAAGCGCAGCACCTGAAGCAGACCAATATTCTTTTAGCAGACTTTCGTTCATCCAGTGGCGTTTCTCCGAAGGCGCGACACTTCCGGAGAGGGTGAGGTTTCTTGTGCAGAGGACAATGCTTGGTTACATCCTGCAGTTTCGGCATGTTTGGGGGTGGATGCTCAGTTCCTGCCTCCACGTCAGTCAATTGGACTGAGATGGGTGCTCTTCTCATGCCCTCATTCGTTGCCCATCGGTATGCTTTTGGGAGACTTGAAGGAGTGGTACTTGCTGAGCTCAATTTGAAGCTGGGGTTGTTTCTCATTTTCACTCGGTCTCTGACAAAGCTGGAGAAGATCGAGAAGGGGGGAAAGGCGACCTGATGATCTTGCTTGTACTTGGAGCCTTTTCTGATCCAGATCTCCTGCAATCGGTGCGGCAGCTTTTCTACGATGGGATTTACACCTTTTCCGGTGTCCAGATAAGCTAGCCCAATCAAGTGAGGGTCCTCGTTTGCAGCCGCAACCTAAAGAAGCCGATCTCCCAGCTCTCTGAATTTATGGGTGCCTTTTCGGACAATCTGGGGAAGCTTGAAATTCTCCTAAAAATGGTCTCTTCTATAATTTGTGGGTGGCCATAACATTTCTCGAGTCTTTCCCAGACTATTTTCAGTTCAGCCTCCGGGTTGTCCACGTGCACTGAACGTAGCCTCTTTGCATAGCCTGACGACTCTGTTCCAAGCCACTTTACGAGAAGATCAATTTCCTCGCTTGCCGTGAGAGTCCTTGTCATTCCCTTGAACATAGATTTCCACGACTGGTAGTTTTCCGGGCAGTCGTCGACCTTCGTAAGCGCGGTACTCACTAGATCGCGTCGAATCAGATACTTTGGCATGGCGGTCAGCTCCGGAACAATAGCTTGATCAGCGAGCGCTTGGTGTGTATGGAGCGTGGCCCTCAGGTGTCGTTGCAGCGTTCTGAGAGACGTGGTGCTCCCCGCCGTCATGCTGCTGCGATTGTGGACGCCGGTTGTTGCGCACGTGAGCCTGGTGTACCAGGGTTGCCTGCTGTGGTGTAATCTTGTGGTCGTTCCGGAGCCATATAGACTGTATGTCAGACATTCTTCACACAGCTCACCCAGGAATTGTCAAGATGAAAAGGCTCGTCAGAGGAGCTTTGTAGTGACCAGGAAATGACGGAGATGTTGAGCAGAAAGTGAGGGACTGTGCACCTTGTCAAGAAATTCCAGGTCTGCGCCAGTAGCTGCAAAGCTTCACCCTTGGGAATTTACCAAGCGTCCTTGGACAAGACTGCACATCGATTTTGCTGGGCTTTTCCAAGACACCTTCGTCATTGTGGTGGGCTATCACTCAGTGGTTGGAAGCTTGCCGAATGAATTCCATGTTGGCATCTGCAGTGTGTGTAAAGCTTCGTTTTCTTTTTGCTACCCATGGAATCCCAGAAACTGTTAATTCTGATAATGAAATTGCCTTTTGTTCGCAGGAGTTCACAGACGTTATGTGTCGAGATCAAATATGACATGTGACTGTTGCATGATACCACCCTTCTTCGAATGGTCAAGCAGAACGGATGGTGCGCGAAACCAAGGAAGTACTGAAGCGCATGATTGGAGGCAACATCGACACACGTCTGGCTGTATTTTTAATAACCCGGCATATCCTGCCTTATGCTACAAAAGGCAAGAGCCCAGTTGAATCGCTAATGGGCAGAAAACTTTCAACGGTGTTAGAGCGTCTGCATGCTGACCTGCAATCCAGTGTGCAGCAAAAACAAGAGCATGTGACGAAGCGCCGAAACCAGACAGTATGACTGTACTGTTTGACGTGGGGAGCCAGTGTTTGTGCGCCACTATCTCTATTGGCCCAAATGGTTGCCGGACATTGTGGATGCTGCCACTGGGCCAGTGTGGTACTTGGTCGTCACCAAGAATGGACGTCGATGGAGACATGATGTTGATCAACTCAGGAGTCGTTCTGCCAGCTACACGGTGGACAGCTCCACTTCTGGGGTGCCCGAAGAGGAAGAACAGTTGGTTGCGTCCCCGGCAGGGTGTTTCGAACATGGCATTCCTTCAAGCCCCGAGGACCCTGAAAGACGAGACTAAGGAGAATTGAGGGGGGGGGGGGAGGATGAAGAGCCCAGTGCCAAAGCGGGTTCCTGAGAAGAGGACCGTAAAGTGAGCGCACCCCCGAAGTCCAGCGATCACAGCGTCAACGCAACCACCCCGTGTATCTGAAGGACTTCATGACACAGAGAGGAGGAACGTTATAGAGGGTCAAGCAACCCTGTCACTAGGTGTCACGTGAGTGCGGCTTGCCGGCTTGTCTGTACCCTGACTCCGGGTATAAACGATGTAACACTCACACTCTAGAAACTTCCGACGGAACGCTTCTGCTGACAGCCTTTACTTTTTTAGCAGACTCGATTTCACTTTGTCGTAATCCTCTGTCTTCTCTTTTTCAAATGAGTCATTACGTCTGCCGCCTCACTGGGTAACAAAGTGAGCAAGCGCCGTGCCCACGTTTCCCGAGAAAACACTTGCTTCTAGCACGTTCGTTCGAAATTAACCAGGAACAAACCAATGTCCTTTCCAAGCTTAAACGGCCGCATCAATCACTCATTTTAAATGTCTCCCGTTTTCCTGCACCTTGATCCCGACTTGCAATATAAGCGCGTTTTATCTCTACCTCGAGATGTTTCATTTGTAAAGCGTGTTGACGCTGCTTTTTTTCTCTTTCTTTACGTTCAAGTTCCTCTTTTTCTCTTTCTTTACGCTCAAGTTTCTCTCTTTCTTGAGGTTCCCAACGTTTTTCCTTTTCTCTTCCTTTACGTTGTTGTTACTCAATGATCTCAATACATTTCGAACGCTCGTCGTCATTAGCCTCCAACATAAGAATAGCCCTTAGAACTTCTGATTTTCTGAGTTTGTCTAAGATATTCGGACTTAATTCCTTCGCAAGCTCCAGCAATTTCGGTTTGCGCAACGACTTCAAATTCATGACTGTTCCGAGTGCTGCCTTCTTTACTGCCCACTATTGCCTTGCTGCAAATTAACCCAACAGCAACGGCATTACAATTACCAGCTCTGTTTTCTACACTAACCAAAGCCTGGCAAAACTCAGAAGAAGAAAGTTCCGCACTCACCAAACCTCGCCGCCAAGTATCCATCGCAGTAGTTCCGCTGCAAGCGACCAGTCATCACACAGGGCTCTTTACACTGCTCCTGGCTTGCCGTTGAGCTGTTCGTTGCACGGGTCACGCCTGGGACATCCCACCGCTGTCACCAGCTATTATGAGGCTCGAAAGCCACAAGGGTAGCGTTGGCCTTCGTCTAAGGGTCCAGCGGAAGCCATCAGCAGTCCCTGCAAATTAAGAGGCGTCGACGAACAAAAACAACGTTCAATACAGCACCACGTAGGAACGGGCACAGAAGCAGGCCCGTAGAGAAAACTGACATGCTCACATAGCGGGTGTCTCGGCGTCGTCTCTCCGTCGTTTCTCGCAGGGAAATAATAATAATAATTGGTTCACAGGAAGGGAAAGGGGCAGTATCTCGTTGCCGCTGATTTTTTATACACTCGGCAGTTGAGAGGGAAAGGGAGAAGGATTCATGTTAGAGCAAGCTTTGTTGACTCTGTCACGGCGGCGTGGAGGAACCCAGCTAGGGGCGACACATCTCCCTCGAGCGCTGGGCTTGGTCAGTGTTTGCACACACATGCACGCAGCCACTAGCTTGGGCACGATGGACAACGCCGGCTGGAGGAAGCGTTGGTCGTCCGAATGCACGGCGCTGAAATGGCCGAAATGCCCGTTGCTTTGACTGACGAGAGAGAGGGGCCCTTTAATGAAAACAGATAGTTTAGTCGGCGTTAAGATTTCGCTGGCTTGCTACTCTGCGTAGGAAGGGAATTTTGGAGAGAAAGACGGAAAAGGAATGGTGAGGAAATAAAAAAATGAGGAGATAAAATGCGGCCATTAAATGCATTGTAAGGTGCATCGTGGAGTAATGGTATAAAATGAAATCATGAAATGCATCATCCGACAAATATGCTTAGAGTTCACAGTGGGAAAAATGTCTAAAGGTAACATGCAAGGTGAATTTATAATTTGCCAAGAGGTCCGATCTCTTTCTAATACGTAAATAAAAAGTTAATCGCGACTCTCTGTTGCCTAGGGCAGATTAAGGGACCTAAAACACTGTCCATTGTTAAAGGAGGAGGAGGAGGAGGAAAAACATTTATTATGTAAACTTCCTTTTCTTCCTGAGTGGAGCCCTCAGTCCAGGGCTCCATGTGCCGCCTCAATCCTGCAGGCCCGCCAGAACAGCTGTCGCTGGTCTTGCGGGTTGGTGCTGATGAAGCGGTCTCAGAAAGAAATAAATACACGTCAGTCCATAAGCCCATGGGCCACGGCAATCCTCTCGGCCCGCTCGATTAGCCGGCGTTGTTCGGCCAGCTCCGTGCGGGACAAGGCATCTTCCCAAGATGAGAGGGTGGGGTGAGGTGCAGGTAGAATGCCGCCGGGTGGCTTTGGGCAGGCCCAAACAGAATGGTATAGTGTAGGTCGGTGTTGTTGGCAGGTGGGGCATTTATCTGGGTAGCGGGTGGGGAAGAACAAATGTTTGTGGTACAAATTTGTATACGTGTGAGTCTGCAGTTGTCGCCATGCCACAGCTTCGGCCTTGGTGAGTGTTGGGTGCGGCGGTGGCAGAGTTCTTCTTTGTGTGCGGTAATATAACGTAATGTGGGTGTAAGACTGTGGAACTGTGCTGGCGTCCTCGGTGTCTACTTCCCCCTCTGCTCCCGTCGACAGCGCCCGGAAGGTTGCTGCTCGGGCGAGCGCGTGCGCACTCTCGTTGCCAGGAAGGGAGGAGTGACCAGGAGTCCAAACAATTTTAACAATGGGAAAGGTATGATAGTTTATAGGTGAGAGCACGCGTGAAGCCTCGAAAGATAATGTATTCTTCGCGAAGGCGCGACACGCAGCTTGTGAATCTGTGATTATTGTGTATGTCGGACTGGTGGGATGTTTGTAACATGTGTCCATGTGGTGTATGAAGGTGAGTGCTACCGCTATGGCAGTCTCCTCAGCCGTCGTGCTCGAGTTCCTGCCACGAACGGAGCCCGTAATCTTAATTGAGCCGTTGGCGTCCGGAACAGCTAGCGCCATAGCGTCTGTGCCCGATGGATATCTCGCCGCGTCGACATATAAAACAGTTTGGACACCTCTGTACTGGCGCAGGAGTGCCTTGACTCTAGCGGTCCTACGACCAGTGTGGAGTGCGGGGTCCATATTCTTTAGAACTGGCGCGACCCTGATCTTAGCTGCCAGTTTGGGCGAGATGGCATGGTACCTCTGTTGCAGCGGTGTTGTCGACTCCGGGTAGCCTAGTCTACGGAGAACAGTCCGGCCCACTCTAGTGTCTCGAAGGCGCGTGAGTTGGCCATTCCTTTGGGCTTCTATCAGCTCTTCTGCGGTATTGTGGAGGCCAAGCTGAAGCAGGCGATGCGTCGAGGTGTACGGGGGAAGTCCGAGGGCTGTCTTTACTGCCGATCGTAGAAAGATGTTCAGATGATTGAGTTCCATTGTTAAAGGCACTGGGAAGAGCCTCTCCATGTTCTGTTCATAGTACGCACTCTCGTCAGCGTACGCTGGGCACTCAAGCAAGATATGTTCTACAGTTTCAATCGAGCCGCAGTTGTCACAATGCATACTGTTCATATGACCGAAATGGTACCACAAGCCATTTTATAGGACTGATGCTCTTGCTCTCCGTGAATTTCGCTACGACCGCGTCGGCGGTCGCACACATGATGGCGAATCGTAACACTGGGTAAGTGGGAACTGCCAGTGATGGCGTTAGGCTGCTGTACGTGAAAAGGATGAGATAAGTTCATCTTCAATATCAGCCGGCTTGTCATTGAGGAGGAGCTCGGCGAGAGGTGGGGTCCAGCGTGCCTTGTCATTTAGCTAGGCCACGAAAGGTGCGCCGAAGGTATGATAGGCCTGGTACTTGTACAAGGCGGCCGCGTGTAGTGTGTCAAGCCTCACTTTGGGGGTGAAGCTGGTATGTCCGGATAAGCCTGAATTCTCGAAGACGAATGAGATCGTTATGACATTGTCCGCGCTTTCGAAAATGTTGCGTGAGGTGATCTGCGCGACGCCAAAAGTCGGGTGAGTATAGACCCGGCCAACCGTGCAGTTGTCGCAGGATATATATATTCGAGACCTTGAGTGCGGGTCTCTCGGATCCGAAAAGGGGGTCGCAGTATTGGCCCTAAACTTGCCCAGTTGAGAAAAGAACGTGCTATCGAACGCGAAGTCGTTTGAGATTGAGAGTGAGCGAGATGGGCAAGTGATTACTGTTCCAAAAATTAGAAAGGATTTCCCAGCACCGAAGGACATGGGGTAATGAGAATATATGGTCTGGTCTGGTGTCCGCTTGAGAGTGATGGCCGATACGGGTCGGCGTGTCATGTTCGTTGCATCCCACTTGCATTTCTGCAAACTGATCGAGCGCCTGCAGCATATCCGATTTAGTCACTACATCGAATACGTCGGTCCTGGATTTCATCCAGCCCAAGCCGGTTTCCGCCCTAAGTAAATGTCTTGCTTTTGCGAAGAGTCCCGAATAGAGCTCATCGTAAACCCTTGCCTGACTACCTTCTGACTGATGATATACATACAGCCTTTGACAATGTTCGCTATGAGGTTATCCTGAAGGAACTCGCTAAAAGCTTTGTGCCCAATCTTGATCCGTAATCACTTGACATCTGGACGTATTCAGCGATACATGGTAAAGCTTCAAAAAGGGTGTCCAAAACCTATTATTCGAATAAGGGGTGCCCCAGGGCTCCATTCTCGGATCCATATTGCTTAACTTGGCCATGACATGCGTCATCTAGAATCTTGAGCTTGGTGCAAGCTTAACAATACCTATATATGCCGATGATATTACTGCCTGGACTAAGACGGCGGATTACGTATACTAATATTCTATGCAGACTGAACTTCATGGCTCCAGTTTCGTCACCACTGTCACGAATGCAGCCCCCGATTTCCCGATGCCAGCATCAATGAACGCCGCAAAGTTAAGTTCGGGTCTAGCTTGATCATCTCCTTTTCGATGACTTTGGCTTTGTTGTCTATCTCTGTTGTGAATTGGGCTCATGTTTCTTCGCATGGGTGAGATGTACAGGTTGGCTATGCAGTTTTGGCTCAGGTTGCTCTTGTCTCTCTGTCGGAGCCCGGCCCACTCTAGGATTCTTTTCCCGTCTTGGATTGAGTGAGGCTTTTTATTCTCGTGTCTTGTGGCTTCCATTATTTCCTCCCATGTGTTGTGTACCCCCATTCGCAGCAGTCTGGTCGTGGAGATGCCGTTGGGAAGGCTGAGTGGGCTTTTGATGCTTTTCCTTATTACGATGTCTATTTTCTGTCAGTGTAGATCGGGTGTTGCATATATCCTACCCTGCTGATGATATAAGCCTGTACTAGTCTTAGCAGGCGCTTTTCGTTGAGTCTCTTGTTTTTAAAAGGTAGTCGTCTGACGACACCCGTCCCGTGTGCTGCGTAGTTGTGTAGTTTAGCTATTAGGGATCCCTTTCTGCCGGCTGCCTGGATGATGAGTCCGAGAATCCTACTCTGATTAACCTGAGACACTTTTTGACTATCCACTGTGATTTAGAAGCTTAACTTTTCCTTCTTGTTCGGGTAGATTAGCAGCTCCGAGTTTTGTGGAACACTTGAGTCCTATATTTTCCGCGTACCGTACGGTTCTAGCCGGGTACTAGAGGTTCTCTTGTATTTCTGTCTGAGCCTGTTTAATCAAATGTTGATGTCCGCTTAGAAGCTAAACTTGATGCCTGGTATTGTGTAGAGCAGGGGCGGGAAGTTGATTATTGCTATGTTGAAGAGCAATTGGGAGAGCAGCGAAACATGTTGTGTGCTTCTGCCTGTTGTCCTCATGATTGGGGATTCTGCCTCTAGGAATTTTAACTTGAGTCTTCTGTCTGAGAGTTAGCTGCTTACGTAAGCGAAGGTTCTTGCACCATCGTTTAGCTCTTCGAGTTTCTTGAGGATTGCATCGTACCTTACATGGTCGAACGCCTTAGGTAAGTCCAGGCCTAGAATGGCCTTTGTGTCTGGTTTTTCTGTTTGATCCTCAGCATGACGTCTTGCGTACCACCGAGCCTTCTGAAGCCGACCAATTCATGGGGCTGTAGTCCTTCGGCATCCATATAGTTGGCGAGTCTTGTTTGGACCTATATCTCCATAAGCTTCTACAGACATGAGGTGAAGGTAATGTGTCTTAGATTTTATAACTCGTGTTGTTTTCTTTGCTTGGGTATGAAGATGACATCTGCTGACTTCCACTGTGTGGGGAGCTCCTCATTTTCCCATATTTCCTGTATGTACTTGGTGATGCTGACAATGGAGTCATCGCCTAAGCTCCTTATTAATTAGTCGGCTATACCGTCCGGTCCAGGGGTGGAGTTTCTTTAGAGGCTGGCTGTCCCTACCCTGACCTCGTCTTCTGTTTTGGGTCGGCCTAGTTCCGGGTTGTCTAGTATTTGATATTGAAACAGTTGTTACACAGAAATATAGCACAGAACACAAGGACTACTGCTGCGGCTGAACGAGGGCCAGAACGGGCCTACAATTCTATGTCATCTACCTCTATAATCCCTGTGGTGTTTCTTCTTCACATAAAACATACGTGTCGTGCACCATCCTCTGCAGCATCGCCCCGACGCGGTGTTACCGCCGAACAGAAGAGCGGAGAGAAGGAGCGTACAGGAGTTAGAACAAGGGTCGCGCAACACGTAATGGCCGCAGCCAGGTTAGTCGAGAGGTCGCTCGTAATAGGGTTTAATTCTCACGACGTGCACAACGTCGCTGCGCTGGCTGCTGTGCAATGAGTGGGCTGGTGCAACTAGGTGCGTTACGCCGCTGAGGCGGCGGACAAGGTAAGGGCCGAAATAGTAGTGTAGTAATTTATCGGACAGCCTGCGGCGACGAACGGGTGTCCAGACCCACACTTAATCGCCTGGTGTGCAGGTAACGAAGCGGCGTCCAAGGTTGTAGCGGTCAGGATCAATCTGCCGTTGACGGTGTATTCGTTGTCTGGCTAGTTGCCTCACTTCTTCCTCGCGCTGAACATAGGTGGCGGCGTCGAAGTCAAGTTCAGTCTCACTGTCAGAGTCAACCGGTAGCATAGCGTCCAGAGGAATGGTAACCTGGCGACTGAAGACTAATTCGAACGGAGTGAGCCGCGCCGTCTCTTGCTGCGCCGCATTATACGCGAATGTTGCGTATGAAAGAATTCGATCCCATGTTTTCGGCTCGACATCAACATACATGGAAAACACGTCGGTCAAGATTATGTTGAGGCGTTTCACCAAGCCATTTGTCTGCGGGTGGTAGGTCGCTGTATGTCTATGGCAGGTGTGCGTGAGCTTCAGCACAGCCTCGGTGAAACGGGCCATAAACGCAGCTCCATTGTCAGTAATGATAGCTGCAGGAGCGCCATGACGCAGGACGATGTTGTGCACAAAGAATTCGGCGACTTCAGCAGCAATACCACTTTCAAGTGACGTGGTTCGATCTCAGCGTACCGTATAAAGTAATATGTTGCGACCACAATCTACCGTTTTCCAGGAAACGACTTCAGAAAAGGTTCGAGGATGTCCATATCAACTTGCTTGAAAGGGGTCGTTGGTGGTGCTATGGGTTGCAGAAAGCCTGCTGGTTTCAAAGGAGGATACTTGCGCCGTTGGCAATTGCAGCATGTTTTAACATAATTACGCACTGAGTCAGCAATCAAGGTTAATAATACTTCAGCCGAATCTTTGCCAGCGTACGACTGACTCTTAAGTGACCGGCGGATGGCTCATCATGACAAGCGCTCAAGAGTTCGGAGCGTAACTGCGATGGTACAAGCAGAAACGTCTCCTTGTTGCTGTCAAAGTTGCGCTTGTAGAGCACTCCACGTCGCAGAGTAAAGGACGACAGTCAATGGCGAAACATACGCGGTACACTTAATTAAAGCCCTCCAGGTACCCAATGAGTGGTGCCAAATTAGAGTCGGTCCGTTTAAGTTGCGGTAGGATAGTTAGAGAGGATACCGGTAAGCTGTCTAAGGAGACGAAAGATTTGATTAAGAAACGGCAGAGTATGAAAGCTTCCAATCCAACAGACCAGATCGAATTGGCCGAGATATCAAAGCTAATCAATAAGCGCAAGGTGGCCGATATTAGGAAATATAACATGGAGAAAATTGAGCATGCTGTAAAGAACGGGGGAAGCCTTAAAGCGGTAAAGAAGAAATTGGGCATAGGCAAAAACCAGATGTATGCGATAAGGGACAAGGCGGGCAACGTCATCACTAATATGGAAAAGATAGTCAAAGTAGCCGAGCAGTTCTATACAGATCTCTACAGTAGCCAAAGTAGTCAGGACCGTAATGAGATTGGCGGTAGGGAAAAACAGTCAGACGTTCCACCAGTGACGAAGGACGAGGTCAAGAAAGCACTAGAAACTATGAAAAGGGGGAAATCAGCTGGAGAGGATCAGATAACTACAGATTTGCTGAAGGACGGGGGGGATATCGTGCTAGAAAACCTGGCCACCCTGTATACGCAGTGCCTGGTGTCATCGACGGTACCGGAACCATGGAAGAATGCAAACATTATCCTCATTCACAAGAAAGGGGACTCTAAGGACCTTAAAAATTACAGACCAATCAGCTTACTGTCTGTTACGTATAAGGTATTTACTAAGGTAATCGCTAATAGAATCAGGACAACCTTAGACTGCAATCAAGCAAAGGATCAAGCAGGGTTTCGGAAACGGTACTCTACTATCGATCATATCCATACCATCCATCAAGTGATAGAAAAATGCTCGGAATATAACCAGCCCTTATACATAGCACTCATTGATTACGAAAAAGCATTTGACTCAGTTGAAACCTCGGCGGTGATGCAGGCATTGCGAAATCAGGGGGTAGACGAGCCATACGTGAAAGTGCTGGAAGATATATATAGCGGCTGCACAGCAACCATAGTTCTGCATAAAGAAAGTAACAAAATTCCCATAAAGAAAGGTGTTAGGCAAGGAGACACAATCTCCCCAGTACTATTCACAGCTTGTTTAGAGGAAGTATTCAGAGACTTGGAATGGGAGCAGCTAGGGATAAGGGTAGATGGAGAATACCTCAGTAATCTGCGATTTGCTGATGACATTGCCTTGCTAAGCAACTCGGGGGATGAACTGCAAATAATGATTGATGACCTAGACAGGAAAAGTAGAAAGGTAGGCTTGAAAATCAATATGCAGAAGACTAAGGTAATGTTCAACAGCCTCGGGAAGGAACAACAGTTTACATTAGGCAGCGAAATACTGGAAGTAGTAGGCGAATATGTCTACTTAGGAGAGGTAGTAACCGCAGATCCGGACCACGAAAAGGAAATAACAAGAAGAATACGATTGGGATGGAGCGCATTTGGCAAGCACTCGCAGATTATGAGTAGCAACTTACCGGTATCGCTCAAGAGGAAAGTATACAACAGTTGCATCTTGCCTGTACTCACCTATGGGGCTGAAACTTGGAGGCTAACGAAGAGAGTTCTACTTAAGTTGAGGACAACCCAGAGGGCTATGGAACGAAAAATGGTAGGGGTAACATTAAGAGATAGAAAGCGTGCAGTGTGGGTCAGAGAAATAACTCAAGTTGCCGACATTCAAGTAGAAATTAAGAAGAAGAAATGGACATGGGCAGGACATGTAGTGCGAAGAGAGGATAACCGATGGTCGCTGAGGGTAACAAACTGGATTCCAAGGGAAGGAAAGCGTAGCAGGGGGCGGCAGAAAGTTAGGTGGGCGGATGAGATTAAGAAGTTCGCAGGGGTCAAGTGGATGCAGCTAGCACAGAACCGGGTTAAGTGGAGAAATATGGGAGAGGCCTTCGCCCTGCAGTGGGTTTAATCAGGCTGATGATGATGATGATGATGATGATGATGATGATACGGGATACGCCAATGGCGCAAAGAAAAGGGGCAATTTTCGATGGTGTCTTGCGAAGCAGGTGCCACGGTCGCTAGTGATAAACAGTCCGGGTGATGTTGGCTGGTCTTGTAGACGATCGTCACGTCATACTCCTGCAACCAGAGGCTCCATCTGGCCAACCGGCCTGAAGGTCAGGTTATTCGGTTCTTCTTCAAATTCTTCTTCGCCTCTTTAAGGTGCTCATCGATTGGGCGGACGACATTCAGTTCACACATACAATGAGAAGAAGAACGGCGAACTTGAAGTAAAGATGAAACTTAACTTTTGATAGCAAAAACACGAAGTACAGAAAGGCATTTACAAAAGGCAGAGAGGCGCCCACACATAGCAAAGGACTGATTGAAAGAAAACTATGCTCAGCTCCACGAGCTGGCACGCTACCTGCAACATGAGCGCATAGCTCCCTTGACGACTTCATATAAGCCGGAGCTTGCCTGCTACCGCTGTCGTAGCTTCGTCGACGACCAGAACCGGCGATCGCCACGCGGCGCGCTTTCAAATAACCGGCGCCGAACCTTCCAGACGCAGAGGAAGAGCGGAAACAGCTTAGCGCTGCCAAAACTATGCTGCACCCTCCGGTTCGCTGAGTAGCCCAGACATTTCTCAAAGATATGGGCTGCATGCTTGGCCACAAGGACACGGAGTGAGGTGGGCCCAGGTCGGCGCGGTGGGATGAACGCGTGAATCAGCGTGCCTTTCCGCCATGTCTTCGGTGGCGAGGAGGTGCAGCGCGTTGGCCGGGATTGCGCAATCAGGTGGTGGTGGTGAAAAACATTTATTGCACTCAAAAAGAGTATTACATGGAGGTATATATATATATATATATATATATATATATATATATATATATATATATATGCGTGGGCCGAACTTACAGGGCTGGTCCGTAGAAACACTAGGTAGAATCCTTAGTGCGGGGCCCCAGTGACTTCAGCCGCTGCCCGGGCTCGCTCGCTCGACCAAAGCCTTTTGGGCCTGTAGGTCTGAGCAGCCGAGCAGGGTCGCCTCCCAGTCCTCGCGGGTAGGGTTTGGGTTTTGGGGGATTGCAGGGTTGGATGGGCGGCCCACACCATATGGTAGATGTCCGAGGTCTTTTCCGCACAGTGCAGGCAGTTCCCCGAAAAGGAGAAGTCTAAATGTTTTAGGACTGTCGGGCACAGTAAAGTATTGGTATAAAGGCGGAGTAGGAGCCGCTCTTTCGCCTTTAAGAGGACTCTGCAGGGCAGAGGGTAAATGCTGTGTTCGGATTGATAGTATACGGTGATATCTTTATATTTATACGCCGAGTTAAATTCGAGCTCCTGTTGGTCAGGACTAGAAGGAGATGTCCGGGAAGAGAGCGCGCGGGCGGCATCGTAGGCTGCCTCATTTCCTTCTAAGCCCATATGTGCAGGAGCCCATACGATGTTGCGGAGGGCGGCGTCTCGGGTGTGATCACTGCTTTAAAGGATTCGATAGCCTAGGTATGGTATCCAGCCTTGTTCGACATTCCGGCACGCTCCTCGCGAGTCGTAAAGTATTGTTTTGGAGGTGGTGTGACAGGCTGCTAGCATAATGTTGACCTTCTCCGCGTGTGTGATGTCACGTGCTCGGAAAGTAAGATCATCTATCGTTTTGGACTGGTGGACGACTGCGGCTGTGTACCATCCCCCGTGATGAGGGCCGGAGGCGTCCACGTAGTATAACCGGGTCTCTGCCCATAGTGGCAGCCCAGGACTTCTGCTCGCGCCAGGCGGCGGCCATTATGGTCCCCTCGGGTCATGTTTGTGGAAAGAGGGCGTAAGCGTAAGACGCGTCTCCACTGGGATGGGATGCGTACCCGCTCCTTTGTGAGAGTTGTATTTTGAATGTGTAGTCGGTTCAGAAGGCGGCGCTCCGACAATGTTTTCGATAGCCGTGAGTATTGGTTTGTTAAATGGGCTTCTCTGAGGTCTCTAAACGTGTTGACCATGCCCAGCCCTAGGAGACGTTGATTGGAGGTTTTCACAGGGAGGTCAAGAGCCCGCTTGATAATTTTGCGGAGGTCGACTTCAAGTACTTCATCATGTTTCCGCAGATGAAAATATGGGGTCGAATATAGGGTTCGATTGGTTACGAATGCATGCGCCAGCCGCATGGCGTCTTTGTATCGCAGCCCCCCGCGCTTGTTAGACTGCCTGGCGAACCATGCGGCCCACTTGGTCTCCTACCTTGCGGAGTTTGACCAGTGTTGTCTCTGGTCGCTTATTTTGGTGTATGCAGAGTCCCAGTACTCGGACGTCAGTGCGTTCCGGAATTGGACCTGTCTCGAGGAACAATACACTTTTAGTTCTGTCCTTTGGTGAAGGGCGTATGTGTACGAATTCGAATTTCTGGGGGGGGGGGGGGCATGGAGACCGCAGTGTTGAGCATATTGGTCCACTATGGTCGCCGCCTGTTGCAGGTCGTCCTCAATGTCTCCAAGAGAGCCCTGTGTTGCCAACAGTGTGATATCGTCGGAGTACAGCACATGCTGCCCTCTGCGACTGCACCCAACTGGTTTGGAAGGTTTTTCATCGCCACATTGAATAATAGGCGGGATAACATTGCGCCCTGTGATGTACCCCTGGTTCTTATAAAGAGAAAGGTCCATGTTCTTTGTCTTGAATTTTTATGAAGGATTGTTTATCTGTTAGGAATTGTCGAACATACTGAAATACGTGCTTGCCACAGTTTGTTTCGGAGAGGTGGCTGAGAATAGCATCGCACGTAACGTTGTCGAATGCACCTTTCAGGTCCAAAGCGAGTACGACCTTGTCACTGTGAGGGCATTCGACGGGGTCAAGGACCTATCGGTTTGGCTGTAGTACAACATCTTGTGCGGACCTGTTTGGGCGAAATCCAAACATGGTGTCTGCGAAAATGTGTTGGGATTTTATGAAATCGGGCAACCTATCACGTACCCTTGTCTCCATGAGTTTACCCACACATGAGGTTAGGGAGATGGGGCGGAGATGGTACGTATTTACGGTTTTGCCAGTTTTGGGGAAAATGTGACAAAGCGGCTTTTCATCCTTTTGGGAGTGGCTCTTCCCCAGTCCAAATTAAGTTAATGTACTCCAATAGAGATAAGTGTGCCGAATCAGGAAGGTTGGCTATTTTTTTAACTATGATTTCGTCCCGACCCGGTGCAGCGCCACGTTTCATCCTGGCCAGGGCCGCCCTTAAATCGTTAGGCTGGAATGGCTGATCCAGCTCTGCGTTCTCAGACCCTGCATAGGAGTATGCCGGTCCACGGGGGTCCTGGATGGTGCACATATATTGGTCCCTAAGCTTATGTGCCAGTTATGTTGTGCTGCCTTGAAAAATGTGTATTGCCTTTTGGAGATGTTTTTGGGTTTCCGTGCGTGTTTCTGTTGGGTCGATTAGAGCGTGGAAAAGTCGCCAAGTGTTCCGGATGGACATTTGTCTCGCGGCCGCGTTGCATCAGGTCACCCAGTTGGAGTCGGCGAGTTGGGCCGCGTACTCGGCCGCTTGTTGGGTGAGCGCTGCGATACGAGCTTTAAGTTTCCGGTTATGTTTCGGCCGGCGCCACCTTCATGTAAGGCTGTGTCGGGCCTTCCATATTTGGAGGAGATGGTTATCTATGTCCGTTACCGTCTCAGAGAGCTGGATTTGAGTTTTGGTTGAGCGAATGCTGGAGACCAATTGTTGGGACAAGGTTTGGTATCCTTGCTCACGTATATGTTGTGGTATTGTAGTTTTCCCTAAATGTAGTCCATTTTGGGAGTAGAGCTTGTGTTGTGGGTGTGGTAAATGGTCGCGTCCTAATAGTAGTATTAAGAAGGCAGGGCCATCGCTGCCTTACAGAGTTCTTAATCCTGGCTAGCCAGCATATCGAGTGGTGGTACAATAATATTTGCTGGGGGGCTAGTTGGTGCATGTTCCTTTGGAAAGATGTAGCGCCAAAACGGACGACACTCAGAAAGAGGACAGCCAGGACTAGGATGCACCTATCCTGTCTGTCTATTTCTGAGTGTCGTCCGCTTTGGCGCTACATCTTTTCGAGTGGTGGTAACTGACAACGCGAAACGGTAGTTCATAGATTAACGGCTGGAACTTACCGTGAGCTCGGATATCAGCAAGTCATTCTTTTTCTGTCGTCGTATAGTTCCTTTCCGATTGAGAAAGTATGCGGCTTGCGTAGGCGATGGCTCGTTCTGCACCACCCTGCCACTGTATGAGAACCGCCCCGAGGCCAACATTGCTGGCATCAATGTGGACACCAGTGTCTGCATTCTTGTCAAAATGAGCTAGTATTGGTGGACTTTGAAAGCAGTGGCGGAGCTCGGTGAAAGCTTCACTTTGGGCACTGCCCCATGAAAAGAGTGTCATCTCGAATCAAGGTGTTGTGGGAACAGGCAATGACGGCACGGAGACACAGACGACGAAACTATCGAACTTCTAGATTATATATGGGGACGTTAAACAAGAGTACAACACACACACGTCTTCTTTCAGTTCACAGAGCAAAGTAAACGTGATCCGCAGGCGAGTCCCTCGCTCTCGGCGCCGGGGTGAGGTCCCACTAATTATGTTTCGACTTTAGACTCAATGGTGCCAGATCACAAGGTAACCAGCAAAAAGGTTGGTTATTCCGGCTCGGCTCCCGCGCCGCGCCACGCACAGGATGAGGTAACACCCCTCGCAGACAACACAGAAAGGGAGGAGGAAATAACTAAATCACCACACACTATCGAACTTTAATCTCAGAAGAGAAGGGAGGGGCCATATCGGTAGATCACGGCACACGCGCGAACTTCCAACCCAAAAGAAAAGAAAACACAACAACGTCCCTGGCCTTTGCCGTGGTAGAGGGTAGCACTAAGCACACAATTTGAGCGCATATAGAAGTTGAACCGGCCGTTGCAGTGTGGTTTCGTTGGCCAGCTTCAAAACACAGGCTCTGATGTGTCCATCTCTTTCTGGGATCGCTTCCACTACCCTGGCAGTCTTCCACTTCTGTAGAGGCGCCTTTTCGTCGTGAAAGAGAACCAGGTCACCGACGGAGGTCTTTGTAGTACGCTGGCTCTGACACGTGTGAGCCGACTTAAGAGACAAAAGATGTTCCTTACGCCAACGCCTCCAAAGCTGCTCAAGCAATCGTTGCTAATGTCTCCACTTTCGTGTCAAAGTTTGGTTGACGAGATGACATCAGGATACGATGATGGTAACAATGTAAATCTCTTTCCAATCAGAAAGTGGGCTGGCGTAAGAACACCTGGTTCTTCAGGCGATTCAGAAACATAGGTCAGGGGGCGGGAGTTCACGATGCCTCTGACTTCCTATAAAACAGTATTAAGCTCTTCGAAGGTGAGTCTTGCCTGACGTAGAATTTTGCGCAAATTTTCACAGTTCTCATCCAGAATCCACCTTACTATGCTGCTCTTCGAAAATGGATTTCCATCCAATTCTTGTCTTTGCACAGTGGTCGTGCAACTTTCTGTCAAATAACATGCCCTTCAGTGCTGCAATTTCCTTAGAAGCCCTCTGGAATATTTTCGCGTTGTCACTGTATATAACAGTTGGTAATCCCCGTCGGGCGGCAAATCTTCGGAAAGCCAATAGAAAGACACCAGATGAAAGGTTTTATACAAGCTCTAAATAAACAGCTCGAGTGACAGCGCACGTGAAAAGTGCAATGTACGATTTTGAGACCGTTTCGTTGTCTTTAATGAAGAGCGGTCCAGCGAAGTCCGTGCCCAAGACTTCAAACGGTTCCGAACGGTATGCTCTTTCTGCTGGCAAAGCTGGCGTGAGAGCTCCTCCTGGCCTTGCACGACCTCTCAGGCAGCTGTTGCAATGATGTATAGCCTGTTCAATTTGCTGAAGGACGCGTGAAATCCAAAGCATTTCTCTCACTTCAGTGAGAGTGCCTCGAGCGCCGATGTGGAACGTTCGAAAATTGGCGTCAGGAATAAAAAGCTCCGTGAATGCGTGGCTGGGAGGGGAAGCTTAACCTCTTCATTCTCATCGGAAAAGTGCAACCTGCCTCCAACTCGGAGTAATCCCTCCTTGTCTAGAATGGGCTGTAGTTTCGGGATGCTTAACTGAGAGCTCACCGACATTTCTTGGCGAAGACGTGATACGTCATCCAGGTAGGAGCTTCTTAAACAGATTTCAACCAATATAACTCTGACTTTCGATCTCTTCTGCTACGAGCAAAGATGTAACTTTGCTCGACGGACTCCGGCACGCAGTTATGAATATGAGCACCCAGGCAGTTAAAACTGGACAAAAACTGCAGTGGCGTGTCAAGTCAACGATCGGCCTAAATGTCCGTACTCGCAACAGTTTCACTTCTTTTCTTTCTTCTGAACTTCCTTCGGCCTTTGGGATGTAGTTCTCTTGCAGAATAGGCCAGGGATATTCATTCTCTGAAAGCTAAGTCGGTCTAAACTACCAAAGTGGTAGTTTAGACCGACTTAGCTTTCAGAGCTTTCGGTCGCTCTGAAGGCTTTGTAAACTGACCCCGCGGGTGACACGATCTGCAGGGTTTTTACAACCAGGACAATGTCTCCATTGGTCTTTCTCTTGGAGGTTTGAATCTCGTTTATTCTGTTTCTTATAAATTGGGTCCACTGCAAAGAGTTTCCTTCAATCAATGTAGTAAACTACTTGCAGCTCTTCGGCATACATTTTCAAACAGCCTCTTATAAACTTGGCAATTCTGGCACCTAGCAGCGCACACATCAGCTCAAGTCAGAGAAGTGGCATACTCTTTAGTGGCGAAGCTCTCGATTTCCTGAATATAAATTTCGTGTGGATGCAACCGTTTGTGTCCTCTATTCGTATGTCGGCGCAGGTCCCGTAAGCTGGCTGGCTGGCATCGCAGAAGATATGCAACTGTACACTCTGCGGTTTCAGCACAGGAGCAACACATCGTCAGTGAAGAAAGGTCCACTAGCTCTGACATCCAGCCTTCCCACTTTTTGGCAATATTATTGGGCAATGGATCGTCCCAATCAATGTTCCACTGCCATAATTCTGGAAAGAGTGTCTTGGCTTGTATGGTGAATGGCACTAGCATTCCGAGAGGACCAAATATTCTGGCGATTGTTTGCAGAATACGTCTTTTGCAGCTGTGCAGACTCTCCAAAATGGTTGGAAATGACTTTGTGGCCTCGGCAGTTATTTCACTTCCCGATTCCTAATAAGGCCAAGAATCGTCACAGTTTCCTTTGAGTCGTTCCGACCTTCCTGCGATGCAAATGTATCTTGCAAGCGCTTGGAGTTCGAAGACCACTTTCGCAAACTCATTCCACAAGCTTCAAGAATGTCATTGGCTTGAGCGAAAATCTCATCCGCCTCCTCTTTGTGTCTTCTCTAACCAACAGGTCGTCGACGTAGACGGATTCCGCCAGAAGCGCAGCTGTTTTTTTTTTTTTTTTTGGTTAGGAGCTTCAACAGCTTTGGGTGATGTTGCAGAGTGGCATTCAGCAGGAAGGGGCTCGCTTCGGTGCCAAACGGAAGTAGTTTCATACGACATTATTCGATTTCAGGGTCGGGTTCCGCATTTGAAGGCAGACCCTTGAATCAGGGAAAACTTAGAGCGTCTCTGTCTTCTTTTCTGAGACTGATCTGTAAAAATGCTTTCTCAATGTCAGTGTCAAAGCGATCTCATACAGTCGAAAACGATCAGTAGTTTGACGAGATCTGTGAGAAGACAAGATGCCTTCCCTAGATGTTCGTTCAGAGAAGAAGCACCTTGCTCATGTGAGGATGCATCAAACACAATGCGCATCTTCGTGGTTCTTGAGTCGTTGCCCATAACTGCGTGGTTAGGCATGCAATGAACTTGAGAGGTGGATTCTTCATCCGTAGTCACACGTTTGGCGTAGCGTATCTGTATGTAGCTTCGCATATTAGACTAGTAGTCGGCTCCGAATTCTGGAGTACGCTTAATTCTTTTACCGAGGCTCTTGAGTCGCTTCGGAGCTTGGGATCGGTTATCAGAAAGGTGTCCGCTGTTTTCTTTCCAAGGAAGGGCGACTTCGTAGCGGCCATTCTGCATTCTGATGATTCTTTCAAATTGATGAATGGTCGCTTCCGTTTCCTCATCCGGCCCTCCAGTGTACTCCATGATGCCGATGCTTTCCAAGTTCCAGAGCTTTTATTGCGATAGCAATACTGCTCCAGGTTTCGAGCCATCGCGTCTTCCCGGCGGAGGCCACGCTTGGCATTGAACAGCCGAGGAGGAGGAGGTAGAGCAGAAGAAAAAGAAGAAGACTGGTAACTTACGCTCTCGCGTCATGCTCTTACAGGAGGAGCTTGAGTGTCCCCAATAATGTAGCACCTTACACTGATAGGGCGTGATAGGGGAATAATGTAGCAGGCAAAAGAAGCTTCCGCGGTTGCTATCACAATTTAATGAGGGTTAACCAGAGTTAAACCACCACTAATTTT
This sequence comes from Amblyomma maculatum, assembly GCF_055883805.1. Taxonomy (NCBI): domain Eukaryota; kingdom Metazoa; phylum Arthropoda; class Arachnida; order Ixodida; family Ixodidae; genus Amblyomma; species Amblyomma maculatum. The sequence goes on along the minus strand of NC_139351.1, from coordinate 34,797,024 downwards.
TACTAGCTTTTTGGTGGTGTCAAGCGACATGCTTACCCTCAGAACACAGATGTTGGATGCAGTGTCAACTGAGGTATGCACTGATATTGGGCCTTGAAACATGCAGCCCAAGACTGAGCCTTGGGCAACCAAATCAGCGTTTTGCTGACAATGTTGAATTTCGCCTGTCGTGAACTTCTACAGGTGCTCAGAGCCAATAAGAAGACCGATACCTGGTACTGCTGGCATGCTGGCAACAAACATGCCGGCAACAAACGTCCTGTCTGCTCTATAATCTTGGCAAACTCATATTTAACAGGCACTTGAACTAAGTCGTTGCAGATGGAAGGAATTTTAATAGCTTCGATTAGGTATTCCTTGTAATTGTACTGGCTGCGAAGAAGAACCTCTACGAGACGATATCTTTTAGTTGCAGAGGTGGCTGTCCCGAATGTTCTCAGTTGGAGAGAGGTTTGGATTCTTTCTTTGAAACCCAGAAATTTCGATATGTCCTCACGAATAAAACTGCGGTTACTGCCGCCATCCACGATGCCTAGAATGTAGCCGCATTGACTTTCGCCAACCCAAAGCCGGCAAGTCTGCAGCAGAATTTCACTAGTCATGCAGTTGCGGCTGCTGGCATGCAAGCTGCTGACATACAAATTTGGAGTGATCTCCCTTTTGTTCGGCTTCCAGTTAGGGTCGCATACCGATAGGGCATGCCTTCCGCTGAATTTTCCGCATTTCTATCGGCGGCGACAGTCTCTCGAAAGCTGCCCTCGTAAGGTGCATCGGAAGCAGCGATTTTCTCTTTTCAGTTTCTCCAGTCGCTCCTCCCGGCCCATGTCACTGTTGCAGTCCGCAGTGTTGGGCTTCAGAGATCCGCAGAACATGCACTGCGCTTTTGCGTGGGATGTTGCGTGCAGTACTGCAGATGTAGGCGGTAAGGACTACCGCTTCTTTTCACTTCCCTGTCCGAATTGCTTGTTTCGACTGAGGCCAGTTCCAGTCTTTTCGCGGTTTTCCACTTCTACGGTCAAGTAATTGAGAAGTTGTTCGAACTTACCGCCTGTAAGACCCGTGGCAAATGTGGGTTCCCCGCTGCTCGGGGCATCGCTCTGGGAACGTGATGAGCTCGGATGGTTAGCCAGTTGCTTATAATATTGTTACGAGCATCAACTATTCTACACAGCTTGAGGACTTCTATGTACGCTGTGCAGGTCTCCCCCGGTAATTGCGCTCGCTGAGCCAGAGTTTGTTCGGGGCTCTTTTTTCGAGCATCGGCATTGCCAAATCCCGCTGTCATTTCTTCCATGAAGCGATCCCAGGTGATAAGGGATGCTTCATGATCATCAAACCATGTTAGCACCGTTTCTTCAAGAAAGAATACTACGTTCGCCAACTTGGTCTTTGCATCCCAGCGGTTGTATTTGCTCACCCGATTGTAGTGGGTCAGCCAGTCATCCACGTCTTCCCCGGGCTTGCCATAGAAGTGCCGGGGTTCCCGATAGGGCTGTGTGGTGGTCGGTTGAGCTGTTGGCATTGACTGCGTTGGAACATCTGCTTGTGCCATCTCCATTCGTAGAGGGGGTAGCCCAGCTATTCTTCTGCTTCGACGGGGTAGGAGAGGTTCCGTGGTGATCAATACCCGGAAACTCCACCACAGTTGTTACGTGGTTTATTTACAGGGCGGGTGTTAGATGCGCTGGTCGTTAGCACACCCAGATCGAGCCAATCCAGCTTCCTCCTCCTCTTCAGCTTCTCCTGCAACCCCTCATCTTCCTCCAATACAGGGCCACCGCAGGACATGCGTGACAATATAACCCGACGATGTCGGCAGCTAGAGCTTTCATAAGAATGTCGACCATCATTGTAGAATAAATGTTCGAGCTCACGTTCAGTCCCTTTTAGTCCGCGCACATGGCTCTAAACGTGATCGAGTAGCTTCCTTAGGCATCTCACGTCGTCCGATGACGTAAGCGATGGTAGCGCTCAAAGTTGGGCCAGGTGGTCCCGGATGATATTTCGGGTGTCACCGAAGCTCTTGGAGAGAATGGCCACAGCGTCTTCGTAATACTCGCCTGTCATCTGTAATCCGGCTATCGATGAGGCCGCAGCTCCGCTCAGTAGGCTTCACAGATAATGAAACTTCATGCCCTTTGTGAGCTCCACATTGTCATCGACGGCCTCTTTAAATTGTTCTCAGAAGCTGCGACGCTATTGAAGCTCTCTGTTGAATGTTGTGAGTTGAAGTGTGGATAGCTTCACTGCACTGTTATGTGAAGCTTCACGGCCGATATGTTGCCAGCCCCGCTGTGGTTCTGCCGAATGCGCTGTCAGGAGGTGCAGAGAGCTTAGAAGCTCAGCCTTTCTTGCCTTGAGTTGACCAAGCATACCCCTGGCTGCATCCTCGTACCGCATGACGCCTTCGGACTGCCTGTGGGATTAAACTCCTCCTGAGGGCGGACGGCCTTTCCTGAAACTCGCGCCTATCGTGGTCGGAAAAAGTGCTCTTTTTCTATTGCTCTTGCGAACGCGCGAGTCCCTCGTGTGCGTCGAGTGACCATGAGCTGTGTCGGAGAGTTTACATGACGCACCGCGTGAAGGGTTTCTGTTTGCCTCTGCAGTCGTTTTCTCTCCGTTGCTACTAGCCGGCCTTAGCGCCGCCGAATCAAGAGCCTGGCATTTGACCTGTCTCTACCTAACCTTTGCTATAACCTAACCTTTGTTATAACCATGAACCGACTAGCCCAACATCACGTCTTACTGGATTACATTTCTTCTACTCTGGGCTCTACTAGTACCACTCCTCCTATCAACAAGGGACAAACGGCAACCACCTATGAGAAGACCGGCTACAGCCCGTTCTTCCTGCTATATGCCCGTCCTCCTCGGTATTGTCTAGACACCATTCTTCCTTTCTCCGTCCATGACGATCCGTGCATCGCGGAAACTCTTTGTCGAGCCGAAGAAGCTCGCCGTCTCGCCTGGTTGCGAATTCTCGCTTCGCAAGAGCGTTCAAAAGCTCGGTATGACAGCCAGCATAACCATGTGTCTTACGCACCTGGAGACAGTGTGGCTTTGGCGACCTCTCCGAAAGCGTAGTTTAGCCCAGAAAATGTTGGCGCATTACGCTGGCCCATACGTTGTGCTTGAGCGCGTCAGTGAAGTGAACTACCAAAATAGCACGTATGACAGCCAGTGGTCGTCGCACAGTCAGAACTGAAGTTGCTCATGTCGCCCGGATGAAGCCGTGTCACTCTCGTGGAAACGAATAACTACCTCGCCCGGGGGGCTTCGTCTGCCCAGGGGGGAAATGTAACAGTATAGAAGAAGGTGATGCTTACAACACAAGTGAAGGAGAAAGACGTTGGAAAAAGACTCGTGCCGGACGCGCTGCCGTTGACCATCACGAGCTCCTTGCCCTATCGTCGTGTTGTTCAGCGCTCCGACGTCTTAACCCCGTCGTAACAATATTGTCACTGGGGTGACAAGGTCGACGACACAAATGAAGGGTCGATGATTGCACTGAAGAAACTCTTTATTGGGCTGACTTGCGCCCGCAAAAGAACTAAGCAACTCGGCGGCGGCGATAGCAACAAGCGCGCTCGTCGGTCGTCGGACAAAGAATGCCCGTCACACTCGTCAACGCTCAATTTAAAGGCTGCACAGAACAATCTAGTTAACGTCGCAAATAGCTACCAGCACGGGCTGGAACATTGTGGAAAGACACCCGAGTGGCTGAAACCTTCAAGACAGATCTCGGTGCATCTTGCGCTACAACAAAACTGATAAAGGTGTGACTCGCGACATCGAGCATTAACAAAGATTACGGAACTGATACGCGGTCCAGAATCAGAGTGATAAGCCTGAATGCCGGCGTCTGTTAAAAAACAACAAATACTGTTTTGAAGGTTTCGCGGCATTACTCCCCCCTTAAAAAAACATCGCCTCGATGTTTCAAAACAAAGAAACTTAAACATAAACACTGCAAAGTTTAAACACAACAGATTCTTTAACGCGCGTAATATGGCTTCAGTCGTACAACATGTACAATTTCTGGGCGTGCGCGTCGCCGTTGTGATGCTGAGGTTCCGTCGGGAATGATTTCATAGTCCAGTGGTCCGACGCGGCGAAAGATTTTGTATGGCCCAAAGTATCGACGCAACAACTTTTCACTTAATTCGCGACGGCGAATTGGTGTCCAAACCCACACTTGGTCTCCTGGATTGTACTCTGCGTGGCGTCGTCGTAAATTGTATCGTCGGCTGTCATTGCGCTGTTGGTCTTTAATACGCAGCCGTGCTAGTCGTCGGGCTTCCTCTGCACGCTGCAGGTAGGCGGCGACGTCAAGGTTGTCTTCGCTGGTTCTGTGCGGCAGCATTGCGTCGAGCGTCGTCGTGGGCTCCCTGCCGTACACAAGCTTAAACGGGGTCGCTCTGCTCGTCTCCTGGACTGCCGTGTTATACGCGAAGATCACGTACGGCAAGATGGCGTCCCAGGTCTTGTGGTCAGCGTCAACGTACATAGCGATCGTGTCCGCGATCGTTTAGTTCAGGCGCTCCGTACGGCCATTGGACTGGGGATGGTACGCAGTTGTTCGTCGATGGCTTGTGTGACTGTATTCCAGGATGGCTTGCGTCAACTCTGCCGTAAACGCCGTTCCCCTGTCCGTGATGAGCACTTCTGGGGCGCCGTGTCGCAAGAGAATTTGCTCGACAAAAACTTTGGCGACTTCTGCCGCGGTACCATTTGGTAATGCTCTTGCTTCGGCGTAACGGGTAAGGTAGTCAGTGGCCACGATGATCCACTTGTTACCCATAGACGAAGATGGAAAGGGGCCGAGGAGATCCATCCCAGTTTGTTGAAAGGGCAGGATTGGGGGCGGAACGGGTTTAGTAGTCCTGCTGGTCTGATCGGCGGCGTCTTGCGTCGTTGGCACTCACGACACGTCTTCACGTAGTGGGCAACTTCGGCGGGCAGTCGCGGCCAGTAATACTTCTCCTGGATTCGACGCAACGTGCGCGCAAATACGAGATGGCCTGCTGTGGGCTCAACGTGCAACGCCTGCAGAATTTCTTGCCGAAGGGTTTTAGGCACTACGAGAAGCTGCGCGGTCTTGTTGGGTGCGAGGTGCGAAGTTCTTCTTCACGAGGAGGCCATTGCTTAACGGGAAGGATGATAAATGTCGCCTAAACACCCCAGTAGGGGAAACGGTCTTTCCTCCCAAGTAATCGGCTAGCGCTTTCAGCTCAGGGTCTGATCGCTGTTGTTCTGCGAAACTGCTGGCGCTTACCGGTCCCAAAAAGGCGTCGTCGTCATCGTCCTTCGGGGGAGCATCGACGGGAGCGCGGGATAAGCAGTCTGCGTCGGAATGCTTCCGGCCCGACTTATAGACTACAGTCATGTCAAATTCTTGAAGTCGTAGGCTCCATCTGGCAAGGCGGCCGGAAGGATCTTTCAAATTAGCCAGCCAGCAGAGCGCGTGATGGTCGCTCACCACCTTGAATGGCCGGCCGTATAGGTATGGATGAAACATAGAAGTGCCCCAGATGATTGCAAGGCACTCCTTTTCGGTCGTCGAGTAATTGATTTCGGATTTTGTGAGGGACCTGCTAGCGTAGGCGATTACTTTCTCCTGTCCGGCACTCTTTTGGACGAGAACGGCTCCTAGGCCCACACTGCTCGCGTCGGTGTGAATTTCGGTCACGGCGTTTTCATCAAAGTGGCCAAGTACAGGAGAGCATTGCAGGCGGCGCTTGAGTTCGTCGAAGGCTTCTCCTTGCGGCGCTTCCCATTTAGAAGGTACGTCAGCCTTTGTAAGCTGCGTCAACGGTTCGGCAATCCGCGAAATGTTTCTGACAAATCGTCGATAATAAGCGCACAGCCCAAGGAATCGGCGCACAGCTTTTTTGTGGGCAGGCGGTGGGAATTGTGCGATTGCAGCTGTTTTCTCCGGGTCTGGGCGAATACCTTCCTTGCTAACGATGTGACCTAGGCACCGGAGTTCTTTGTAGGCGAAGTGACACTCCTCTGCTTTTAGCGTTAGTCCCGATGACTTGATGGCTTCCAGCACTGTCTGTAGTCGTTTTAGATGGTCTTCAAAGTTTGACGAGAAGACGACAACGTCGTCCAAATATACCAAACAAATTTGCCTCTTCAAGCCTGCCAGGACTGTGTCCATTACTCGTTGAAACGTGGCTGGTGCGGAGCAGAGGCCAAATGGCATCACCTTGAACTCATAAAGGCCGTCCGGTGTGATGAATGCGGTCTTCTCGCGATCTCTTTCATCGACCTCAATATGCCAATATCCGCTCTTCAGGTCCATCGATGAGAAGTACCTTGCATTGCAGAGCCGGTTGACAGTGTCGTCGATGCAGGGAAGCGGGTAGACATCCTTCTTCGTTATGCTATTCAAGCGGCGGTAATCAACGCAGAAGCGAAGTGTGCTGTCTTCCTTCTTGACCAAAACGACTGGTGCCGCCCACGGGCTGTTCGATGGCTGGATTACGTCATCACGAACCATTTCCTCAACTTGATCGCGAATGGCCTGCCATTCTCGCGGTGATACACGATAATGGCTTTGGCGCAGAGGTCGGTCGTGTTCGTCCGTTATAATGCGGTGCTTGGCCAGTGGTGTTTGTCGTACCTTCCATGATGACGAGAAGCACTCCCTGAAGTTTCGAAGAAGACTGCGAATCTGGTTTTTCCTGCTGTGGGTCAATACTGGGTTGATGTCAAATGTGGGCTGACGGAATTGGTTCGGTGCGTCTTCCAGTGGTTGGTCGTGGAGGGCGAATACGTCTTTGAGGTCCGCTAATTCGTCGAGAAAAGCTATGGTCGTGCCCTTGTTGAGATGCCGGTATTCTTCAGTGAAGTTTGTTACCAGCACCTGAGCTTGTCCCCTCCGGAATTTCGCGATGCCTCTTGCGATGCCGATACCTCGTTCCAAGAGCAATTGGATATTTCCTTCGACGATGCCTTCAGCGGTTTCGATGTCTGTGCTGCCTACGCTGACGGCGACTCTTGATCGAGGCGGCACGGTCAATTCTCCGTCGAGGACGTTTAGAGCGACGTGTTGCGTCGAAGTCGTCGTAGCAGGTATGGCTTTGTCTGCAGAGAGCTTGATGAGCTTGGATCGGAGGTCGACGATAGCCCTATTTTCATTTAGGAAGTCCATGCCTAAAATCACGTCGCGGGAGCACTGCTGCAAGACCACAAAGCTGGTGGGGTAAGTACGCCCATTTACGGTTATTCTTGCAGTACATCGTCCCGATGGAGTAATCAGGTTGCCACCTGCGGTGCGAATAAGCGGGCCATCCCAAGAGGTTGTAACTTTCCTGAGATGGGAGGCTAACGGTCTACTGATGACTGAATAGTCAGCTCCGGTGTCTACAAGGGCAGTGACTCTGCGACCGTCAATATCAACTTCAGGGTCACTTGTTCGCGTCCTCGCATTGCACGTGGGGCTTAGTGTCCGATCTTGGCTCCGTCGTTTCTTCAGATCATGGCCGGGGCATACCGTTGTTACTTCGCTGGGAGGCGGTGTCTGCTTGCACTCTGGTCGTGTTGTCGTCGATGTCGTCGTGTGGAGCGGCGATGAAGTGGTTGCGTCGTCGTTAGTGGTCGTCGTCGGCGGAGGATCTTCGTCTTTTCGCCGTTGAGCAACCTCAACTCCAAAGGTCGCTGCCTTTAGTTTCCCCTACGGGGGCTAGGAGACCGTCCTTCCACTTAACTGCGGCCCGTCGACGCAAATCGGGCATTGTACGGTGTTGGGGAGCGTGACAGACGCCTTGGCGACGAGTGCTCTCCGCTGCGCAGGAAGTCGTTGATTTCCTGTGGTCGCTCGCCAGGACGGGGTCGTGGGGCGTCGACAGCGAAACCACGGAGGCCGATCCTCCTGTACGGGCAGTGACGGAGGATGTGTCGCCTCACCACAATGGAAGCAGAGCGGTCGGTTGTTTGCTGTCCTTCAGGCGTCGCACTTTCTGGGGCTTGAGGGTCGTTGGTAGGCTTGGCGGGCGGGGACCAAGGGGCGGCTTTCGGAAGCAGGATGGTAGCGACGAGGGCTTGGGAGGTCGCGTCGGGGTGCAGGACGACATAATGCAGCTGCATAGTCCATCGCTGCTGATTCATGCTCTGGAGCCGTCGGAGTCATCGCTTTAGGAACGCCCAGCGCCTGCTGAACTTCCTCACGGACGACGTCCGCGAGCGTCGCCACCTGGGGTTGTTGCGATGATGGTAGCACTCGGCGGAGCTCCTCTCGCACGATCTCCCGGATGAGGTCCCGAAGGTTCTCTCCGCTTGAAGATGCGTTGGGGTAGTGAGTCGAGCAGTCCAGCTGAAGTGGTCGCTCGTAGTGGCGCATCCGGATGGCCAACGTCTTTTTGATAGTAGACGACTCCGTTTCAAATTCCGCCACGGTTTGTGATGGATTTCGGACAAGACTCGCAAAAAGCGATTCTTGACGCCTCGCATTAAAAATTTCACTCTCTCACCTTCGGTCATGTTAGGGTCGGCGCGGCGAAAGAGGCGCTTCATCTCCTCAACGTATGCCAGGACAGGCTCGTCAGTAAGTTGAAGTCTTGACTGAAGGAGGGCCTGGGCTCTTTCCTTTCGGACGATGCTTGAAAAGGCAGTCAAAAACGCTTCCTTGAAAATCTCCCAATCCTTCATAGCTGCCTCATGATTTTCGAACCAAACTCGGGCATGTCCTTGAAGAGCAAAGTTGACCTGCCTGAGTTTCGCAGCGTCGTTCCAGCCGTTGAATTCTGCCACACGGTCGAAAAGGTCCATCCAGTCTCCAGCATCTTCATCCGGTCGTCCGTGGAAGCAGGGGGGCTCACGGGGTTGGACGAAAACAACCGGTGCTGTAGTAGGCTGAGCCATTGTCAGCGTCGATGCCCTCCGAGATCGAATGGGATCAGGCAGCAGACCGTGTTCGGGTTGTAGGCCTTGAAGTCGGCGGCTGGCTCGGTGACCTGTAGGCTGGTCTTCCAGGGCGACAGGAACACGGCTTGGGTCTTCGCTTGAAGGATCAAAGGCAGCACCTCCACCAGATGTCACGTAGGGGTGACAAGGTCGACGACACAAATGAAGGGTCGATGATTGCACTAAAGAAACTCTTTATTTGGGCAGACTTGCGCCCGCAAAACAACTAAGCAACTCGGCGGCGGCGATAGAAACAAACGTGCTCGTCGATCGTCGAACAAAGAATGCTCGTCACACTCGTCAACGCTCAATTTAAAGGCTGCACAGAACAATCTAGATAACGTCGCAAACAGCTACCAGCACGGGCTGGAACATTGTGGAAAGACACCCGAGTGGCCGGAACCTTCGAGACAGATCTCGGTGCATCTTGCGCTACAACAAAACTGATAAAGGTGTGACTCGCGACATCGAGCATTAACAAAGATTACGGAACTGATAAGCGGCCCAGAATCAGAGTGATAAGCCTGAATGCCGGCGGCTGTTAAAAAACAACAAATACTGTTTTGAAGGTTTCGCGGCAATATTAATAACAATACACCGACATGGACCTCAGGGCAGGGGCTCAGCCAGAGGGATTGGGTCTCCTTGCCGGCTCTCCTGCGCCGTGGTCGCAGAGAAGGTCTTGGAGTAAGCCTCCTCCGCCAGACGTAGGACGCTCTTTTGTTCATCCGCATTTGTGATGTAAGACTCCCACGTAATTTGATCAAGGGGATCAGTTTATTTAGCTCCCGGAGAATTGAGGCATTGTCAGATTAGATGATTTTGCCTCAGAGGTGCGTTGCAGAGATTGCAAGCCTCTGGGTCACCTGTCAACTCATTATGCAGAGTAGCACAAGGAAAGAAACGATGGGCCTGAATTTTTCACCATACCCTGTATTCTGAGGGTGTTAGGGACCTATCGGATGGTGGATGGATCCTTCTGCTTAGTCTGGGAGCCTCAGAGAGCTCCTTGTAGGTGATGAGGGGTTTTTGTCTCCGGGTAGCGGGGTCTCTATGGCCGCTCGGGTGTATACATCTCGAGGGAGGCGATGGATTGCACCGATCCCTAAGAATTTGCACCCGATTCATGACAAGGAAGAAGACAACATAGAGCAAAATTTATTCAAAGCAAGCTAATAAACTTTTGTTGTCACTGCGGGAGTTTTAATGCGATGAGGCCAGTCTAACACTGGCTGATCATGACATTCATTCACGCATATTGCCTCGTGTGTCTTTTAACATGCTTTGATCGGAGTTTCGTGTTATGTCGTGTGCCAAAGCCAGGCAATAAAGAAAAAAAAAAGCCGGGACGTGGCACAGTGGTAAAGCGCTCGGCTGGGGATCCAAGGAATGGAGGTTCGATTTCCGGTGGAGATTATTTTTTTTTAATGAGGAGGAGTCGCAAACCTCTTAAGCGTTGCTAGACAACGCTGGAAGAGTTTGGCGAGGGGGCTGCGCAGCTGGCATTGGATGTGACGTCACGCGAATGCGCAGAACTAGGCTATGTGGAACCACGCGAAGCTGTGGTCTGACACGGGTAGTGAAGCTTTCGCTTCAAAAATTCTATGGGGAACTTTGGATCACGAAACTGCGATGAGCCAAAAACCTCTTCGCGTAGTGGTCCGAAGCCCTCCACTACGGCACATCTTTTTCATTGTTTTCACTCCCACCTTCAGTTAAGGTGTCCGCGGAGAATTGTGACAGACACTGCGCCTTTTATTTCCCGTGAACCAATCTGAAACGCTGCTGATGCCTGCTGTACTGCGTCTGCTTCTATATGCATGCTGTGTGGTGCAGCATTCGAGGAAGCATTAAATGAAAAGCGCCGCACGGACACCTGATCGTTATGAAGCGATAACGTAAGCTACCAGCCAACATATAAAGCCCCGCTTTAACCGATCCGCATGAACGTGCCTGCGTGGGATAACGTGAATGCAAGGGTCTTGGCAGGCTGATATGTTCACGGGACCTGTATATGTGACCATCGGTCGGGCGAGCAAGAACGCGTGCGTGCACGTTGCCTCGGAACAGTATAGCCTTCCCTGTGTTAGCTACAACTCTCCATGCTCGAGCAGAAGAGTACGTGCTGCCTGTGTCGTACGTTCCCCACTCAAGGTCACCCCTACAACGTCCAAAGTATAGAGCTTCCTTTGTATATCCGTATATTCTTTTTTCCTTGGCAATGTGACCCCCGGAAGAACCGAAGTTAGGGGTGTACGTGACTCTTGTTTTTGTTGTGCGTTGTTTTTCAAACCTAAGATAGCGGCCATGCAGTGCTGAAGTGTGGTGTGTCTACGTGCGCCTTCCTCTGTGAGTGAACTACTTTGTGCGCTCTATGTGTGTGTTTTGTTTCGGACCCCGACCCTGCGCACAAGGAATCGTCGACAAGGGTTTAAAAAGGAGCCGCTGAGGCCCCAAAGTCAGTCCGCCCAGTTCGCTCCTGGAGAAGGAAACCCGAGCTGCCGCGTGCTCCCGGGGGGTACCCGAGCGCCGCCGCCGGCACCGCATCCTCAGACCGCAAGCTGCACCGGAAGGACAGTCGCCTTCGAGTGCCGCCCATCTGCGTCGTCTCAGTGATGGACTTCCGCCGCGCTTCCCGGTCAATTGTATGTTCGAAACTGCTCTGAACTTTGTTTCCCTTACTGGTACTTGAATTGTTACCCCCATCCCGGAAAAGCATGACCCTGTATATGTAATTCGAAGAATCTAATTAGATTGTTTCTTCACTCATCTCGCTGCCTTTTAGAATGTTAATTGCTGCCCTCTAAATGTTTTATGTATTCGTCGTTCTCAGCCTATAAACCTCTTCTTATTTTGTTTCAAGTCAACGCGTCTTCGTCTCATTCTCCACGTTTGCTTACCGGCTACGCCGGACATCGAACGACCACCCCCCTCTTTTGTCATGTCTCGGTGATGACCTCCGGTGATTACCGAGCGCGTGACAATGTTCTAAGGCGTCGTTTCTGCCACCGATCCCGCCGTTCTCGTCGAGCTCCAACCCCGCAGCAGACTGGAGGGATTGGAAACAAAAGTTCGACATTTTCGAGGTGTCGACAAAATATCACAAGGAAAATGACGAGACGCGGCTCGCACTGCTGCTACACGTTGGAGGGCTGGAACCCTTGCAGAAATACCATACCCTCGTATTTACGTTAGTGGAACGGAAATTCAAACACGTCGTGGAGCGTCTCGACCAGCACTTCGCAAAGTACAGCAATACGACGTATGCGTTATACGTGTTCCACAACTTCAGCCAGACGACAGGTCAGGGTTTCGAAACATTTGCACACTGCCGGCAGTGGCCAAGCAAGCGGATCAGCGTCAATTTGGCCCCGCACGCGACCGGATAATCATGGGTCGGCTGGCCCATAGCGTAAACGACAGCGTGCTCAGAGAACGTCTTCTGTGTGAAAAGATGCTTACGCTGGAGAAAGTTATGGGCCAGCGCATAGAAGCGCAATTGTCCAAGACGTACGCTCAAGAAATGCAACCGCAGACACTGGATCGGCGCAACTAACCCGGCTTGCATCGTGATGATAAGCAGAAACAGCCCTGGCGAGGCGCGACATCATACCGCCAACAGCCACAGCATCATGCTAACACACAAAGAATGTGCTCTAGGTGTGGCCAGCAGTGCCATGGCAGTGCTCAGCATTTGGCCAAAAAATGCTACAACTTTGGCAAAAGCTCAACCACTATGCTACATTGTGTCTGCAGCCACAGCCACCATGCCAATGGCACCCCAATCAGTCACGAGTTTGCGAGAATTGTACGACGATACGCCTCAAGATGGAGCTCTCTCGTTAGATGTGCTGACCGTTCGTGCCGTCCAACACTCGTCCTCATGGCTCCAAACGATCAAAGTGAACGGACATGACATGTCGTTCAAACTGGATGCTGGTTCAGATGTCAATCTGATCTCTGCAGACGAACTGCAGAAATGGCCCGATACTCCCACTGCTGAGTGATCCCAGTGCCTGCGTGACCACTTACACTGATGAACCACTGCCATTGAGGGAAGTGCTTTCTCCAGTGCGACTCGCCAGGTGCGTCTGCAACATTGAAAGTCTGCGTAAATGATTTTCCAGCTGCTCCCATCTTGGGGCTAGATGCCTGTCGGAAGTTGAAGCTAATTCAGCGCATCAGCCGTCTGGACTGCAGCCCGGCTCATTACATGCCAACAAGTAATGAGATGCCAGGGAACATAATTAAAGGGTACAGTGACGTGTTTGAGGGAGCAGGACGTCCCTCTGGAGAGTTCATAACTCTAAATGAAAAAGCAAAGCCATTTATCTCCGCACCATGCAAAATCCCATTGGTCATAGAAAAGGTGAAGCAAGAATAGCAGCGCCTCGAGGAAGAACGAGTGATCATAAGGGCCACTGAGCGCACAGATTGAGTTAGCCCAGTTGTTGTAGGGACCAAAAAGGATGGGTCTCTTCGGATCTGCCTAGACCCACGCAAGCTCAATGAGGCAATAAAGCGGCCACACTACCAAATGCCAACATTTGAAACTCTCCTCATAAAGTTGCACGGCTCTTCGGTGTTCACTCTACTTCGCCTCACATGCCTTTCATCACATCAGGCTCATTGATGCCAGTTCCTGGCTTTGTATATTCACTACACCCTTTGGACGTTACCAATTCCTTGTGATGCCGTTCGGTCTGAGTTGTGCCCCTGAGGTGTATTAGCAGGCAATGGATCAAGTGTTTGCATCAGAGGAAAACATCAACCCATACTTCGATGACATGACTGATTTTGAGTGTTCCGGTGCTCTGTCGTTAATACAATGACCTCAAAATTGCTAAAGAATGGAACCGGGTCTAATTTGCCCCTTCATTGCAAAGAGTGCATATGTGAGTCGGTGCTTGACGGTATAAATATTCTTGGCAGAAGTCGCGATAAAACAGCGCGTGACGTTCTTGAAGCCCACCAGATAGCCAAGAAAGGAGAAGCACGCTGTAGTGACTGTTCTTTTTCCTTACGAAGTAAAGAAATCGTGTTCACGAAATTGGTTTTATAATCAACAGGCCTTGTTAGATAAAGTGTGTGCCCACTTATATGCGTTGATTTATGGTTGTATACCCATGCGCAAAGAGTTTTGTCACTGTTTGTATTGCGTATGAGTTTGGTTGTTTCTGACGCTGCTTTGCATAGATAGTGCTGTATTACAAGTAGGTAGTGATAACGGGGTAAGCGAAGGTAAGATAAAGGAGTTTCGATCAGTGTAAATTGTGTTTCTACGACGGAAGGTTGTGACGGCGATTGTGAGAAGATCATGTGACTGAGCGCCTCTATATATTCGAGCCCCAATCTTGCAAATAAACAGTTGGTAGTCCAGCCTCTTCCTATCTGCGTCTGTTTTTTCCGGTGTGCATCTTCTTGGTTTGTTAGTCTTTCTTCATGCAATGCATCAACTCGCTCAACAACGTGTTTTACTAAAGTTCATAAGAACTGTGGCAAATACGATTTTCTGTCCATTAATCTGAGTGGCACGTTGAGCGGCAAGGTGCTCGCCGGCTGTATTATTCACCCCCAACTGCAAACACGGTCCACATAGAAGTTCTTTGTGGCAGGTCAGTGCGTTTAGGATGATTATTTTGTAATATCCCGTATTTAGGCGCAAATATGGAGTGTAATATACAAATCATTTAATGATGAATGCTTGGACCAGGCGCAGGGTCTCTTATTCGAGCATGCCCTTGCTTTTGGTAGTAATCCTAGCTATCATGTGCGCAACCTGAAAACGTGTTCTGAGCCGAGTGAGGGTGTATCCTTTTGTTTGAGCTGCTGTTTTAAGGAAGACATGCTGACAGATGGTTCGCTATGACATCTTGACCAAGATGAAAAAATATGGGTGGCCAGTTAAGCTCCGCTTCAAAGGGTATGACGTGACAGCGTAGGCTACCACTCGAAATATAACGCCCCACATCAACCAAGCCGTACGAATCTACAGTCTTTGTCAAAAGTGTAGAGACTGGGGGATCTGCTTCTGAGCCGTGCAGTGGCGCTGATTTAGCATTAGTGGAAGTCTTTCCTATTGGAGAGGGCAGAACAAAAAATCTTACCGTCAAGGGGTTCGGGACACTGGCAATGCAGTGCAAGCCGCACGAAGTAGCTCAGAAGCAGACCCCCTGGGCTCTACACTTTTGACAAAGACTGTACCTGTTTGGCCTGGGAGTAGCGTGCTTGACTCGACATCCAAGAACACTGGAATGTTGATTATTACTCCACTTTCCAGCCTCAGATGAGCAACCCGATTTTGCAGCTTCTCCCATTGTTCTTATATTGCAAAAAGTCGCACAAAACATCAAATAATCAGTCCTTGGCCATGTCAGCCGCCAGCTACCACCTGATATCGCCAAGCTCGTACTTTATCCTGACAACGCATGACGCTGGCCACGCCTACGCCGTATTTTCTGCTGAACGCGGGCCTTACCACTATTGTATCAAGAATGTGTAGAGCCAAGCTTCGTGGCTTAGCCCGCCAGGTACCGTGGGGTAACTGCATGGTATTTGCCGTCGAAAGATATGAATCGTAATAAGGCTGCGAGTCTGCCGCCCCATGGTTCCCACTACAGGGCGGGGAACGAACATGGCTACTCAGCAGTCGCTATCCCGCTTTTCCCACTGCATCGACGCAGCGTCTCGTGTTACGCGTTCGGCCGACGGAAGTTTAAAGCTTTCAGTGCGACCAACTGCCGCCCTTATTTGACCCCCAAGGCACGTGTCGCGTCTTCATTCTCCTGCTGCCACTCCGTCGGCCACAGGTAGTGGGTGGTGGGCAAGAATGAGCGCTGCGAAACGCGGCAGAGTGGTTGCTAAGAGAAGGGTCCGCTTGAGAACGGTCTGTGTAGCTAGGTTATATTATTTTGCTGGGCCAGTTGTTTTCTGTCAGTCATGGCGTTCTGCAGACCAGGACACGGAACGAGGGCAGATGTGTTCAACGCAGTTGTGTGTGTGTTTGTGTGTGTGTGTGTGTTCTTATCCTGCGTCTTCGTCCAGAATCGCTCTGGTTCCTTCTAACAGCACATTCGAACGCCAGCCACAATCTAAGAGTAAACATGATGTTACGGCGGCTGCCGCAGCTCGCAACGGCTGATATGCAGCTTATCGGGAGATGATCGGGGGAGGCAGGTGCGAAACAAATACACCTCTCACCCCCCCTTCTTCGCTTTGCGACCGCGGTTTCAGTTTCAGGAGTAGAGGCACCTTGCCGAGTGGGAGAAGGCCCCGCACTTTTCACTGACGCTTTCCCATGGCTGCTCAGGCGGGGAGGAGCGGGGCCCATTAAATCACAAGCAATAATCTTGCGATCTGAAAGGCCCTGTTACGGTCGGCGAGGTTTCTTTTTTTTTTTTTTTTTTTTTCTAATTTCGCTACGGCTTCATTTCGGGGATTGTTTGTCTAGGAGACCGCCTTAAACCATAAGCATGGCCTCCGAGATTACCCCCGCGCGCGTGTTTCTCTCCGGCCGTTCCAATCGGCGCGCCACAGCCAAATTACAGTGCCAAATGTTGTAAGTTTGTCAGTTCGTCCAGGCGCCACCAGGCGGCAGTGCGTACCTAGGCGTCGATATAGGGAGAAAAATGAGCATGATAGCTACTGCTACCACACCGTTTCAAAGGGGACGCTCCTATATTCCATCCATCCATCCATCCATCGATCGATGCCCGATGCATCGTCCAGCCCGCTCGCGGTATATCTCCGCTGGCGGTTCTCTCGTTTTTTTGCGCGTGTACATTGACGAAAAATTTGTTACGAGCGTGTCACGTAGTCTTTCATTTTTAGCTGGTTTTATAGCAAAGACTGGCCGCAAGGTGCGTCCGAAATGTTTCACAATTTAAGTGTCGTGTTACTACCGAAGCGGAGTATTGATGTTCTTGCTGCGTTCACATAGTGCATTCCGTTCTACTTAGAATTTACGCATTGTGCTCGTGTAGATAGTTTTCTTTGCTTGTGAAACAGTTACTTGTCAACACTACCTCGTGTAGGTGGTAGTCTTTCGTGAAGCCGGCAGTCAATCAACGTACGTTACGAGCGTATGCTCGAGTGGTTAAAGACATGCATATGTTTCTCAGCTGCAAGGTCTTGTTGCAGTTTGGTGAACTGATGAGACATTCGTTTTCCTCCCCATTTTTAATCCTAATGCTTCTGCGCTTGCTTGCAAATATAACAAATTCAAGTGGAGCGTACATCGCTACATTCCATGTGTAGCGTACATGTCGCTATCTTATGTTGCTTACTTCGAGAGGTGCTCTCTTCTAGCTTCGTGCAGCAAGGAAAGACCACGCCACTGAAACAACGAAGATAATCATAGAAACATTGCTTAGGCCACAACTTATCAACACAGGAAAAATAGTAATTGATCAAGCAGCTTACCGGATCGAAAGAAAATAAAACTGCTGAGCAAGATAGAAGCTGCGTGTTTAGTCTAACGAGTTTTATCTTTGCGAATTGAAAACTAAACAAGTATTCATCATGTGGTGATTGAACTTT
The DNA here is from genome assembly GCF_055883805.1 of Amblyomma maculatum. Taxonomy (NCBI): domain Eukaryota; kingdom Metazoa; phylum Arthropoda; class Arachnida; order Ixodida; family Ixodidae; genus Amblyomma; species Amblyomma maculatum. The sequence continues at coordinate 34,779,576 of NC_139351.1, read as the reverse complement.
GTAAATAACGAAATGTTCATGTGTACTTCTTGACTGTGCTTGCCCATATTGTTTTTCTCTATGTCCACCTCATGAGTTTTGTAAATAAAGAAACATGTCTTTTTTAAATTGCTCACAGTGTTTGCCTCGTAATTTTGTTCAGAAAGTGGCTAGTATCATTACAACCGGCGGAGGTTTAGTGCCAAAAATGTTCTTATAAGTCTCGCGTATCATTGAAAGTTAATGAAAAATTGCTAACTATTGTGGCAGGCATGCCATTATTCTATAGTCTAATCATAATTCGTTTGAATTAACCCACTTGCTCGGCTTGGCCCTTTTCGTGTATAGGCATTGGAGTAATAATTAAAAATAAAAGCACTGCACCCAGTCTTTAGCATATGCAAACAAGTGAAAACAAGAAATAAGCTGCAACTGCGCACATTTATGCTATGGCGGGCCGCGTAGTTTACAAACGAGGTAATAGCTTCTCCTCACTTTCGATCGTATAAGCTGATCCGTTTTTAACGGAATCACTTCCGAAAACCTCGCATATATGACGGCAGAGGTGCCTGAACGTGCCCCGATTACCCTTCACCTTTATCGAACTTTTCTTTTTATTACGCAAGCTTGCCATTATAAAAACCCACCTAAATTGTTTTCCGTAAGAACTCTATGAAACTTGCGTGCTTACGATCTTTGAAGGCTGCTTTAAAATCGTGCGAGAAAAAAAAATAGCTATCGTGACATGAATCCAAGTAAGCAATAATCTTGTGGCTGTGGCGGAACCATTTAGAGAATTGCATTCATGCAATGGATGTTTATGTAAGTCTCCACACTCGTAAATACTGTTTAGCGAGTGAATGAACTGGAAAATGCACGGCATGTATATACACATTGACACACACACACACACACACACACACACACACACACACACACACACACACACACACACACACACACACACACACACACACACACACACACACACACACACACACACACACACACACACACACACACACACACACACACACACACACACACACACACACACACACGCACACGCACAGGCACACGCACACGCACACGCACACGCACACGCACACGCACACGCACACGCACACGCACACACACACACACACACACACACACACACACACACACACACACACACACACACACACACACACACACACACACACACACACACACACACACACACACACACACACACACACACACACACAGACACACACAAAACGCGGAACCGCAGCAGACAGCGCTCTAGAGCAGGCATTCATGCTTCGGCCAGGCATGCAACTTCGGGTAGTCGTTGCCTAACTTTACGCATGTGGGCCTCATAATATTAGGACTTTAACAATCGCGAAATTGTTGACTACAGTCTTGCCCGTGGCATTTTAAAGCTGGCAGCTCGACTGTGGTGCGAGCGCAAGCTGAGGAAACTCGTGTTTTATAGTTTCCGCCAAGCTGCGGCGGAACACTTGATGCATAGGTGGCGAGCGCCGGGGTGCAGCGAAAGACGCTGCCACGCCCCTTTTCCAACTTGCGCTCTCTTCGGTCGATTGGAACGGCCGGAGGGAAACGTGCGCGCGGAGGTGATCTCGGAGGCCATGCCATAAGAGATGCAACTTCGTGCTGCTAAACGAGATGGCGCCACCAGTGCCATCGCTGTAGCAGTGGCGGAGACCGTCGTCGTGATTCCGCCGAATGTTATCGAGAGCTTTGCTGCCTCAGCGCTGCACTCGTTTCTACAGGACTCCTTTGAACCCCAAGAGATGCTGCGCACGCTCCAAAATAATTAGCGATCTGAGAGACTCGGAACGTCCCTGAAACGCATTTAATTTATTGGGTATTTCACCCACTGCACCTATGGGGAAGCGCCGCCACGGTGGTACAGTAATTAGGGCGCTCGATTACTGAGGCGGGTTCGAATCGCGGCCGCTGCGGTTGCTTTTCGGTGGAAGCGACTAGGGCGCTTCGATGTTGCCCGCCGCCGCCGTTCAGGGTGAAGACAGCACCGCGGCGCCGCCATTTGGTTAAGAGGAGCGCTTCGCGCATTGGCATGGCCGCGCATGACCGCGCTAACCGGCTGCCGACGCCGCGTCAGGACGAATCTATCTATGGGCGCGGTGCGGTACAAAGCGTGTCATCACCATACCCTGAACCGCGGCGTGCGGACAACATCGAGGCACCCTAGAAGCGACAGTTAAGGCGCCCATCTACTGTGCGGCGTCAGTGCACGTTAAAGAACCCCTGACTAAATTTCCATAGTCCTGTACTACGGCCTCTCTCCTACTCTGAGTCGCTTTGGAATGCGAAAGGAAACATGGAAAGGCTGCTGTGAAGGAAGGAAAGAAGCCTACAGTCGGCGAGGCCAAGGAAAGCGTTGGGGATGGTACTTAGTTTTTTTTTTTAATGTTTACTTGGATAATCATAGAAATTAGTAATTTAATCTGTTTAGGGGAAATATAATTAACGAAGCGTCTAAAGGTACGTCCGACGTATCCATTCGATTCTCGTAAAGATACGGCGGACGTCGATATACAGGCTCATGGCTATATGCACGTCGAACGCGGCCACATTCCGCTTGCTACGCGTGAATGAATCTTATCCTCTATGATATCAGCTTTGCCGCGACTCTCGATGAGGTGCTACGAAGAGTGCATCCGTTCTACCATAGATCGCGGTCTTCACTTTGGGTTGTGTACGGCAAGCATCGCTGTCACGCATATAGCTGCAGGCGATGCTACGTACTGCACCAGCTCCACCAGCTGGCATCGGGATACGCACATTCACGAGCAGCTTTCGCTTCGCACTAAACTATCACCTCGATCTGCCCATAATGCGAGCGAGCTGTTCCTAGCATTTACGCTGTCTTAGGTCCTGCATCGACCTCCGAAGATCCAGCGCCGGCACAACACACCTCGCCGTGCAGAACATTCGGCAGTCCAAAGTATGTATGTGAAATGGCGTTCCTCACATGCAGACCGAGGAAACAGGATGTTTCTAGCTAAATTCTTCGTTTAAATTCTACCTCAGAGCCGTGGCAGAAGACATGCCGAATCTACTAGAGACCTGCGCTGCTACTGCGGCGAGCTGCACATCGACTCGTCGAGGCGAAGACCTACTGCACCGCACCGCAAGAGTGCACAACCGGAAAGCCGGAAGCGCGAATGATCCGAATTCTCTGTGAACAGCAATGTTCTTTGGTATTTAGGGGAAGACTAGACTAAAGTGCTTAGCCTGCATCTTTTTCTTGTCGTTGAATTTTGCGTACATGTAGTTTAAACCCCCGCATGCTCGATGTTAGCGTGACCAGACTGAACGGCCGCGCAGCTTTGAAACGATCGGGATCGATATGCATGCATCGCCGGACTTAGGTACGCGGTAGAAAATGTGCGCTGCACATTTCGTTGCAGAAGCTGACTCTTGGAATTTTGCAGAGTGCGCCATGCAAGTGATCGTTGCTACAACCACGCATCCATGTTCCAACGGCTGGCCTACCCCGAGGCGCATAAATGTTCAACCGTGGACGTATCAATGATCGAAGAAAGGACAGATTTTCACAATATTGGGCGCGAAATCGATAGCTACCAGTGCTCAGTGTTCGAGAAATTCTGCCTTGATCATGCGCAATTCAGTGTTTCAGGTGTGGTCAGTAGCTATAAGTTTGAACAGTTCGCCTGTCAAGTCAGCGGCGCCAGCGATGCACCGGCGGAGCGATTTTTCACGCTACACCGCTGTCTTGCTAGAAATCCTACCTAGGCGGCGTTTGACATTCAGCTGCTTTTTATGGGCCCCGTAATTGAAAGCAACGCCTTCAGAAATGCGTTAAATGTTCAAAAATGTATTCTCTTCAACAGTTTCACTCCAGGCTGTCAAAGCAGGCGGACGTTGATAAAACAGTTGAGCACTCCAGTCTTTAGAAATCTGTAGAATCGCCTTCTTTTTGTAAAATTATTGGAATAGGTCACTTTACGATCGCTGGGACATGGACCCTCATGACAGCGCTTTCACGTGAATAAGGACCGCACCAGACCGAAAGCTTGTCTCATATAGCATAGCTAACCAAGGTATACCTTACAGCATTGTGTTGATTTTTATGGTGCATAAGCGACTAATGCTGCCATGCACCAAGAACAAGGTTTAATGTATTTATTTTGTGTGTAATGACTAAAATGTTCTTTAGGATGTAGCTTGTTTAGGAACATTTTAGGAAACCAAAAATGCAGGAAATTTGCATGTCTCTCCTAGGATCATGCTGGGATGGAAAGGGATCTGTTGCAAAATTGTACAAAATGTTTTTTCTTATTTTCTCGACTCTGGCGCACGTGTAAGATATGGTTTATTGTTAGTTCATCTCCACACTCCTTGCATATTGGTTTGTCCTCTTTCATAAGTATGAAGCTGTGTGTGGGGTGTGGGTATGTGTTTTGTGAAGATGACCTAAAATGTCCTCCATGTTGTGTTTTTGATTACTGCACGATTTCCATTCCTTAATGACAGGTTTGACAAGTATAGTTTGTAGTTTATTTCAATGTTTCAAAAATCCTGCCATTTCACTCTCACTTTTCTTTGTACAAGCTTCTTGGTATCTTCATGCAGCATATTCACCCTCTGTAATTTAGCATTGCGTCAAGGTAACCTGGTTATTTCTTTTCATCACCTTTCAAGACAACTGTCCCGATTTCATAAAGTGTAGGGTTTCTGACGACAGGAACTCCTTGGAAGTCATCGAAATAAATGAGATCCACAGTCATGAGCTATCTAGGGTATGCATATACATGTCCATCGCTCAGTGGAATGGTGTCAGTACGCTGTTAGAACAGGTCTTGTGGTAACAACAACCATTGTCTGAGGTGGTCCTTTAATGAGCATTGAAATGCTATGTAACCACAGGTACTGATAGAACTCTTGATCATATTATGTGATGATGCGATCCTTGCATGCATATAAGTATACATTTCAGAATCTGCAGTGCACCACTTGACCATTTGCCACCAGTTTGTGTGAAAATGTATTTTTCACGCATGTTAACCAGTATTTAACAGATGGCCCCTGTGCACAAGCCAAAAGTGCCACGAGCCAAATGTCACGAGGCCACACGACATGGCAGGAGCTGTTAAGTCAAGCTTACAAAGTTATATTTGAAATATGTTCTGGGACGTTTCAGCTCCAATTAAGAAAGGTTGAGGCTTACAGAGGTCTATGCCAGGTTGTCTATCACCTAACAGGGCAGCCTACGACCGTATGCTAATGAGTATATCTGAGATAACAGACATGAATTAAGGAATTAGTAATTATGTTTGTAGCAAAGGGCATGTAAATTAACAGGAATCCACAGTGGGATCTGCAGACAAGAACCATTAACGCTGGCACACCATACCCTTACAGGTGGAAATTAGGAGTCTCCCTAATTTTTTGTCCGCTCAAAGGCTGTCATTTCCTTCGTTCTTCCAGATGAGGAAGGTGTGAAAATGATAGCATCGAAAATGCCAGAGACCATCGTTAACAAGGATGCTGATCCTAACAGCGTAAAAACGAATTTCAGAAAAGATGGGTGACTAGTAATGTTGCCAACAGTTGAAGCTAAGTGGAAAGGCATGAAATTGAAATGCAACATATGCAGAGATATGTTGCGAGACAACCAGTCTGTGGTGTGCGACATCTGTCTCCGTTAGTTTCATCAAGTGATTGGCCAAAGCAGATGGGGCTTGTGGTTTTGTGATAAGTGCAATGTAGTAGCATAGATGCAACCTTGCCCATTAATAATTGGAGTGGAGTAAGTGCATTGTTTTTTTGTAAGATGTTCATGGTTTCCATTCAAACATTATGAGAATTTTTTTCCTAGAGAATGTTTGCTGAAATGTGAATATAATGTGCAATAAAACTAGTGTTTTCTTGCTATTTACTTTTCCTTGTATACATTAGTTCTGTGAAGAAAACCACAGGCTAGAAGGAAATGTAATGGCATGCATTTTGATACTTGGCCCCGTTGTGCTGGCTCAGTAGTTAGAGTGCTTGGCTGCTGAACCCAAAGATGCAGATTTGGTTCCAGCCAGAGCAGGAGCATTTCAATAGAGGCGAAACAATAGGCCGTCATGCACCGTGCGGTGTCAGTGCATGTAAAAGAACCCCAGGTGGTCGAAATTATACCGGAGCCCTCAACTATCGTGTTCCTCATAGCCGTAGTTATTTTGGGATGCTAAACCAGATATACACATCATACTCTGAGTAAGACGCTATTCATGGTCAGTTAATCATACACTAAACGATCAATTTTTTTCTGCATGGTACAGCAGCTGTTGTACAATTCTACTTTAGCCTTCATGAAGAATATCACACTGGCTCCACATGGCCTTCTGTTGACCCTTGATATGCGTCACAATCACACACCCGAGTATGTATTTGTCTAAGGGCACTTATGCATGCAAGGAGGGGACCGTTACTTTCCATTTGTCCGAACTGATATGCACGATCCACATCATTTCTGTAATTCAACTGCCTGCTATTTGAACTGTCCAGCATTGATGCAAGTTTCAAAGAACTGCAATTATCAAATTAATCCAAGCAGGAAACCATGCCAAGAACTGCATCGGTTTCATCTTTAACAACTGTTTGAGAACTAAAATTAGCCAAATGTTGCAAAACATAGATGAGAGGTTACAAAATCTAAAAAACAATGCAGCCTACCTGTGGCATGTAGGGTTTCACATCCTAAAGTGACATATGTACCTAAAGTGACATATGTAGCTATGAAAAATACCGTAGTGGAGAGCCCCAGACTAATTTGACTGCCCGGGCTTTGTACTTTGCGTTGACATCTTGCAGGAAACAGAAGCATTTGCATTTCACCTGCACCAAAGTGCGACTGCCATCACTGGCATTAAACATCACGACCTTGGGGCAAGTAGCCGAACGTGCCACTAAGATGTCGCAGCGTCTACGTACATGCTATACACGTCAACCTTTATAGCATTAAAGCTGTCACATGCATTGCAGATATTCATGTTCAGCTTTAGTCTGACAAGTTTAAAAGTGTACTATTTGTGTTTTTCTAGCATGAAAAACAAAGAAAACTAAGGAAAAACGAAAAAAAAATGAACATATGTTGAAAAAGCACTAGTCATTAACACATAAAGCATATTCGTTCCTTTATTAATGATAAAGTAGCCTTCAACAATAGTACAAAGCCTGAACATTTAGGAAGGTGCTGTGCCAGGCAGCTATTTTACAGAAACCTGAACCATTTCACCTGTAGTAATGCGCATCCCGGCGGTGTGGGCTGGGCACTTATTTTTCGGTCCACTAGCTCGAACACGCGAAAACTGCATCATGTGCATTCCCATTTTCCGAGTTTTGAGCTCTGTAGTGCAGGCTAACAAATTGTCGATGACTTATTTTCGTCTGATTGTTGCACAGCGCGTGTAAATAAATTACCACTGCACCTAATAAACACTGACATGCACGTGCAACATCGCCGATCATAAACGGACACACTGATGTCCGTCCGGACATCGGCGCACTCATCACAGCACTCTTCGTAGTCTCACACAGCACTCTAGTAGGACGTAATCCGTACATCACAGCATCTCACGGTAAGCACCAACCACACCTCCAACAAACACGAATGACGCGATGCTTGGGCTAGAGACACGCCGGCGGCACCCAGCTTTTTCAGCGACTACGTAGAACTTGCAGCACCAAACCTCAATGCGAGCAGAAAGCGATGCGTTACGTGACGCATATCTCATCACAGATGGAAGTGACGAAACTTTGAAGAATCAAAACTACATAACTACATAATGACCGTCGTAGACGTTAATGCACATGATAACGAGGACCAAATGAGCGGGCGTGCGGGCCGCGGGCTGGCCGTCAACACCGCGATTACATGCGCTTGCGACCCTGCCGCGGTCCAACTCACGTAAACCTATCATCATGCCATCACGTAGTATATCACCCATTCTAGGCACTATTCTTGCCACTGTACTATTCTTTGTAATTTCACATTTCACGCATGCAGTAGTACATACTTCCTGCACCTCGCACGTACACCTCATACCAACTTCGATTTGGTTACATATGGCTACCATGTTGTTGCTACAACCACATCTGGGGATCTCGGATCCGTCCGGCTTTCCCGACAGATCCCAAGGCCCATATCGGAGAAAAATGCGTTGGGTCCGTCGGAAGAACCCTACCGATCGGGTCCGTCCGCCGTACCTCTGAAAAATATTTCCCGGATCCGTCCGTCGTATCCCGAAGAAAAACGCACCGGGTCCGTCGGACGTACCTTTAAGACCATTGATCGGGTCCGTCGGACGTACCTTTAGCCACAGCCTATAATTAAACACAAAGTAGAAGAAAAAACAACGTGCCGATGGTGGGAACCGAACCCACGACCTCCGAATATCGCGTCCGGTGCTCTTCCAACTGAGCTACATCGGCCGCGGTCCCCCCTGCTACTTGCTTGGGTATTTATGTTGTCTATATACGAACCTTGAGAGGGTTCACCAGCGCCACCCTCAACCATAGCGGCGGATGTGGAACGTCCTTTGTTACCGCCAACGTCACGTAGTACGTGATCAAGAGCGAGGGCGAAAGCTGTGCTAGAACCCTCTTGCGCTACCTATGGCTTCAAGACTGCAAGAACCGAGACCCCCGTAAGCTACAAGCAGATCAATTACGGGGAAATGAGGGTGCTCGTTATAATACATGAAGGAAAGAAGCCAACAGTCGGCGAGGCCAAGGAAAGTGTTGGGGATGGTACTTTATGTATTTGCCTGGCTGCGGCACTGCTGGTTGCGTGTTAGTCGCGATGTTGAACGCGTGTCAGTGTGTATAACAATTGTATAACTGCCATATTCAACCAATAATATGTTTATTTTGTATATATTCTTCATACGTGTACCCACCGCTTATGTTTATTTTGTATATAATCTTCATACATGTACCCACCCCTTATGTAATACCCCCGAACTGGGGGTCTTTAAGGTAATAGTGATGTGATGTGTGCAAGGTAGAACGAGGGAAAGAAGAATGTTAAACAGTATGAAACAGTACTGAAAAAGATTTGGGGAGGGGGGGGGGGGGGGAAAGGGTGCTGATGGTGCGAGGAAAAATGGAAAATTTCAACAAATTTCATCTTGAAAAATAAGGTGTTAGAAGCGCTTTGTGATAGGGTCGTGTATTTCTTGCGGGCATCGGAGAATTATAAAGCGAAGTGTCCAGCCTAAGTTTATTGTTCAGAAATCATGAAATAAAATCTAAACGAAAATTTTGCGTCCTTAGCTCTAGTTGCTCAATACTATGGGCTAGCATTAGTTCTGTTGGGGAATCAGTAGGGAGAAACTTTGAGTATATAAACCTAACTGCTTTTCTTTATATTCTTTCGAGCTTCTTGATGTTAGCCTTAGTGTAAGGATCCCAAGTTATCCACGCGTATTCAAGCTTAGGTCTAATTAGTGTATAATAGCTTAGGAGCCATAAGCGGGAGTGTTGCGGAGCTTATGCCTGAGGTACCACAGTTTTCGGAATGCAAGTGAGCAGATATTATCGATATGAGTGTTCCAAGAAAGGTTATTAGTATGTGTTATACATAAGTACTTTACTGAGGCCCCTTGCTGCACTAATGATGATTCGAGTTTGTATCGAAATAGTAGCGGATTTGTCTTGTGAGTTTATGGATAAATATACTTTTTTTTTTCTGTATTGAGCCATGTCCCATCGCGTGCACCAGTGTACAATATTAATAAGGCTGTTGTGGTGTTTTCGAAGGTTGAAGCAGAGTCCAGCCGTCCCGAACGAACGCAACCCGTTTATTCACACACACACAATAGATAACGAAAACCGAAACGCCCCCTGGGAAATAAAGATTCAAATCGAAAACTAAACTGAACATACTCCCCCCCCCCCCCCCCTTATTTTTAGTGATTAGATGTTAGTAGGTATTAGTAGAAAAAATTTGGAGGACGCTTAAGCTTCGCCTTCAAGAGTGGAACGCGATAGCGTTATTGCACCTCGTCGATAAAACTTATTAAACGCAAGGGTATTGGGGCATCCTCGCACCGGTACCCGCGCGGCCCGAAGGGGAGAACCGGGTGAGCGAAGATAGTAATCTAAAGAAAGGAAATACGCTTGATTGTACAACCCCTGAGGGTGCACGGCGAAACGTCAGGGGCGAGTGGCGCGCCACGTGTCGGGGCAGCGCCGCACATTGCGAGGAGGGGTTCTGTGTTTGGCCTCAGGTCATCCTCATGAATAAAGGTTTATGAATGAATTAATGAATGAATGTGTTTGCCGCAAGATGGCTCTGCATGTGCGCAGAGCGCAGAAGAAATGTAGCGGAAACGTACTTCGCTACTCGTGTAACTGCGACTTCTGTAAGTAACATGCTCATAATTACCGATATACACCGCAGTATAACGTTCTACGGCACGTTTTTAAGGCAACACCGCATTCACTAGAAGCGCTTTTGTACCGCTTTCAAGCATCGAACTCGTGGCTGAGTCAAGACGTACTGAAGCGTGTTAAAAGAATGCCAGTTTCTCCTGGGGTAAAGACGTTTTTCTTTAAGTTACATACAGGAACATTATCGGTACAAACGTTTTTTGAAAGCAAGGGCTTTTATCTGCCATGGGGTTCACTTTGCTTAATATGTAAACAGCCAGAGACAATAGACCATGTATTTCTGCACTGTTGGGAGGGCGTCTATTTTTGGGATGTGCTGCAACGAACTGTTAAAAAAGAATTACCATTAGACTCATACGGGATTAGATTCCTGCCAACTGAAAATAATGATGGGATTCCACTTGATACGGTTATGCTAATAGGCCTGCACAGTCTATGGCGGTCCAGAATGGCGGGTTTTCACTGTGACACTGACGCCCGCCCTGCAAGGGTCTACTTCCGCGAGAGTATACACGCATTGGTTGAAATGTATAAATTGAAGACCACAGTGCCAGACTGGATTTCAAGAGTCGAACCACTATGCGAGCTGAAGGAATTTTAACTTGACAAAGGCAACTCGTATGAGCCTGCCGGCTTCTGTATTAAGTGCCATGCTTGTGGTAACCGCTCTGCTGTGAGCATTCTGATTGTAGCGCGTTTTTGTTGGTTTTGTTGTGTGGTGGTGATAACCGGCAATAAAGAAAAAAAAACAAAAACTCGTGGCTGAGTGGTAGCGTCTCCGTCTCACACTCCGGAGACCCTGGTTCGATTCCCACCCAGCCCATCTTGGAAATTGCTTTTAATTTATGAAGTGCATGCCGGGATTTATCGCTCACGGCCGAGGCCGCCGCCGACACCGGCTTTTCTGCGACACGAGCTCCTTAACGCTACCGCGTTAAAACCCCAAGACATGCACACTGTACTTATTTACACATATTTACATATTCACACATATGTACAGTACTCACGGATTGAAATAGGACACTCGGAGCGCGTGACCGTCGCTGCATCCAGCGCCGCCCGTGGATGCTCATGGAACCAAGGTGCTGCATTGTGGTATAGCGCGAGGGGGAGAACATCTAAAAAGCAGAACTGATCCTTCCGGTCGCCAATAAGCCGGCCTGTTGTTTACCACACTGCCTTGCATGCAGCGACGGCCACGCGCTCCGAGTGTCCTATTTCAATCCGTGAGTACTGTACATATCAGTCCCAACTAATGGGTCTCGTAATCTTGGAGCCAGGCCGGTGGCCGGCGCTCTCGCTTTGAACGCCGCACTGTCGGCGCTGGTGACAGCGCTCGTAGGCTGCTGCTGCAGTACGCCAGGAGACCGAGCCTGCGTCCTGGGGGATGGCGGCTGCAGCTCAGCAGGCCGCAGTATGCAGGAGACCGGGGTTGCGGTGCGGCAGGAGGCAGCACGCCAGGAGACCGAGGTTGCGGTGCGGCAGGAGGCAGCACACCAGCAGACCGGGGCTGCGGCGTGGCAGGAGGTAGCACGCCCGGAGAGGCAGGGGACAGTATGCCAGAAGACCGGGGCTCTGGAACCCTGGAAAGCTTGGAGGCATTCCATGTACGGCCATCTCCAAGTCTGAAAGAAGCTGGTCCCCTCCTCTCGATCACTTTTGTCGGTGGAGAAAAAGCGCAGTCTTCCTTAAAGGAGCCGCGAAGCGCTTCGTAATATGATATCGGTTATGCTTCAGGTCAATTCTTTATGTCACAGGGATACTAGCTCAAAAAGAATTACAAGAATCGGTGCACAGGAACGGGAGTTATTCAATGAATAAATTTAAAAATAGAAGCAAGCAAAAAACTGCCCTCAACTCAAATTTTGCGGGGCTTCCCATTCCCATTTCGCTCTCCCATTGACGTCATTGGGTGCGACCAATCAAAAGAGGCAAACCGATGACGTCGCGGAAGTTATCACTGCATGGTTGCCTGTTTGCTTTAACTCGTTCCTGCCAAGGATGGCAGCGTCGTTTCTATGGTTACAAGGAACACGTGGGCGTAAGTTGACAGCGTCGCTCCCATGTTGATAAACAGGTGGATGGTCAGCGACGCTTCACCATCCGATATCAGCACTGCTAGCACCTTAGGAGTGCATAAGAAGTCACCGTAAATGGACTTGCCAGACTAATCGGAACTCGAACGCGAGATATCGCGACGGAGCGACGATCTGCGCGTTATTCCGTGCGGGGATACGCCGAAAGGGGACGAACAGCAGCCGACCAGCGTCGTCGCGTCCACCGCGCGGTGTTGACGACGATCGCCCAGCAACGCTGCCAGACCACCACCAAGCTGACGATGCGCACTGGTAAATATGAACCGCAGCACTTTTTTTGCATCTTTCTTGGGACTGAAACGAATTCTTGTAGAATGCAGTGGCTCGATTAGATCGTTTCCGCCAAGTCGTTCTCGGTAAGCAGGCACGCCTCGCGAACTTCGAAAAACAACATATGTGTATATTGACGAAATGTGCTTTGTCCATATCGCGATTAAAAACGTGGTGATAGAGCCACTGTGGTAACATTACGTTCAATTTTAACCCCGGAAGTCACGCGAGCGGAGAAAACACCACACTGATGACTTGAAACTGTTGCTGCGTGCAGGTGTACGGAGCCTCTGTGCTGCCGAGATGTTGAGCCATGTGGTTCCACATTAAGGACGTTTGAACCTTTCCAACATGTGTGCATGCTGTAAAAGCACAGTATTTCACTGGATTCACTAGTGCAGCTTACTCATTTATTATCATTGCATATGTGTAGAAAGCACTATCAGTAATGTAATGACTAATCTATAGCAGAACTTATTAGATCTATGTACAACCTTTTCTTTTATATTTTTTTATTCCCTGAGGCGAGAAAACATAAAAAAAAAGCACTCTACATAGGGTATTTTGTCTCAATGTATGGAGGTGATTTGTGGTGGTACTCTTTTTGCAGTATGCTAGACATTTGAGTCAAACCAATGTGGACTGGAGCTTTGTAAATCCCGAGATTGCTCTTTCACAGATGTCTCTCTTCTTTTCATTTTAGAAAATGTTATGTGGCCTACCACCAGTTTGAAAGATGGATTTGGGGGAGAGACTCAACTGGAGAACAAAGAGTGATCCCTTCAAGTGTGGTGACCATGATTAGGAAGATGTTTCCATCGGAACGCTACACAGGGTGAATTTCCCAACTGTGAGGGGTAAAAAAAAAATAAACCAGTTTTCAGTTTTTTCAAGCTTCATTTGTTTATACAGTGCACAGCTTGCAGCACGGATTACAGCATGTGGTACTGTTAAGCCGAAAAGAAATTAATGTGCCAGGCAAAGACAGAAAAGGGCAACACATATATACAACTTTTGAAACACTTTTTTTCAGGCCTCTTCATTTTTGGTCTTACACTTTCCGGAACCATGAGGCCAAACTACAACACCATATTGCAACACCGGGAAGAACCAAGAAAAGCAAATGCTTCCCCTGTGGTCATGTTAATGGCAATTTTTTAAATTCTCCTTAGCAAAACAGTGCACAGGGTGACGGAACAGAGTCATGAAGACACCAACACAGTACTCGCTAGCAACTGAATAAATATATTGCTTGCAGGCAAGAAATACTGCATGCTGCTCCACAAAGAGACATGCACCAACTGGCCAGGCTACTTTCAGTGATGCATTTTGGAAAGGCTCTTGTGCCAATGGCACTTCGGATACACATATAGGTGTCTGTTCCAAGGCTCAGCCACAACAATACCTATATTCTGATAGTGAGGCAAAAGTTCTGGCATTGCATAACTTTGACCTGCAGCTATGTTGACGCATGGAGTATTGCAGTAAGGTATGAAGCAGACCATGTTGAGCTTCCAATGTCGAGAGTATACCAAAAAAGAAAAAGAGGTTCATATTCTTGATGTGCAAGATTCGACACCTACTCCTTGCTGCCAAGTATACTAACCCGGATAGCAATTTTGGAGCCACATAGATGATTGGCAGCACTAAATGCAAGCAATGGTCACTCCAAATGCAGCAAGGTGCCAGTGACTGCTTCACTTGGATGTTGGATGAATGCAGGGGCAGGTCTACAGCAGAGGCTGAAGGATAATAAGAAGCGTGGCTTCTATCACTGTCAACAATGTCTAGAAGGTTTCACAAATAGGGATCTGTGTTCTTGGCACCCTGATAGACGGATAGAATTTTAAATCAACATGTGATCTGAGGAGATGGGCACCAGTTACAAAGCTACAGTTAAAATTTTCTGTGGAAGCACATACAAAGAAACAACAGAAAGAGCTTGTGAACAGAGTTGTATCCTCACAGCTGCTACTTTAATGACGTCCAACCAAAGATTGGTGATGTTATCAAAAGACACATGCGGAATTTCCTGGAGTATGTATAGCAGCGAGACTTATATCAGAAAAACAGTTTACGTGGCAGTTTTTATCGGTCATATATCTAGACAGAGATCTTCCTTTTAGCAAGCCAGTTTCAGAGAGGGCCACAATCTGGACCACAGGTTTTGTTCAAGAATATTTTCAGTTCAGGTTCGTCCCAGCGCAGCTGCACTGCATTACAACTGGCACATTTCGCTGGTTTTGAGTTCTGAAATGTTCAACAAGGTCATATACAACACAGCAAGCATTGCTTTCTAAGTGCTAAACATTAACTACAAGAAAAGCACAGCAGTAGGGAGTTGGTGAAGGTTCCAGGTAATAACTCTGGACATATGAACACAGGGCTTCGAACAAAATATAAAGGAAGGAAGGACAGATCTTCATTTCTGAGCTCCGTAATTTGCACATCATAATCCCTCACAACGTCGAAAAAAGATGCTGACTGGGACACACTGGACCACAACAGATTGTTTGCATGCCACTTATGACGTCTTGCAGTGGCCTGGTCCCTCAAGAACACGAACATTTTTGCTACAGCCGTTTGAACTTGTTTGCACTTAGGGGACAGTGGAGACTGGATCCAATGCAGTTGGTCAAAAACATGGACACACTTTGCAGATGCAGAAAAACATTCATCTTCAGCACACAGGTCATGCACAAGGTCGACTCGGCACGGTTAGATTTTGGAACTGGCAACAAGGAACTTTCAATGGTGTAGTGGCAGCCAGTAGGAGCAGCTATCGAAACCAGCTGGATGATCACCACACCTGGCATAATGTCCATTTTGCAAGTTTTGAAGTCATGGATGAAACCACACAACATGCAGCAATGATTCTTGGTACAAAACTTTGTCTAAGACATTTTGCATCTAAAGCAATGGGAAAGCATTTCAGCAAGCTCGATGGCTGCGTGCTCTTTGAACTCGCAGTCAAATTTTCTGTAGCATATGCTGTTATGGCAAATGTCAGAAAAACACAGTAGAACAGTGCACAAACACTTTGTAGCAGTCAGTGAGCAAGGTCATTCTTCATGTATCATGTCATAACACCTTGATAACACATCTCCTCTTATGCGGCTTGCAGAAACCAGGCTTTCACTGTGATGTTGGCAATATGGGATGAGAATGTGACTTGATCTTCTGTACGAACATTCATGTGCAAGCCCTTGCATTGAGAATCAGCTGCGAGTCTGTGCTGATCCCAGTACTAGTACTATGGGCTCATAAGGAACATGATGAAGCTTTGCCTTTTGAAAATGATGCCTTTCGTCGTTGGAGTAAGTGTCACCGAAAACCACGACATTCATTGCTTCAGACTCTTATTGTCCACATTGCTATACCAGTCACTATACTATCTTGTCACTTCTCGTGATCGTTGAGTGATGTGGCCGCGCTGAATTGTTGCTCATTCTCATGGTCTGGCAGCTCCATTAACCCACGGCCGATTCCTCAGCACTGGCCTGCTTTGGTTGTCAGTGGCCCCTTAGAAATGCTTATGCTGGAGCAGCCATATCCTTCCCATAGGGGCAGCACTGCCTTAAAGATGTGGCCATATTCCAAGTCTGCAAACACTACAATAAAATTGCAATTATTACCCCCCTCTTGCGTTTACCCACAGCCACAGCCAGTGTGGCAAAGGAACTACAACTGGCAGCCAAAGTAGCAGATGCGCTCATAATGTGAGTGCATCGCGTGAGCGTACTTGAGAGCTCGAGCGGTGCTATGAGGAGGAATGGCAACGAAATTTTAAGGTCGAGCGCTGCGTACAACCTCTCGAATTATATAATATTGGTCAACTGTCGTCGCGTGGCTTGTCTGACAGTTCGCGCAAGCTTGTTTTTTTTTTTTTCAGAGCATGGCTTGCCGGAGCTCCGACCGCATTATCGAAAAAAAAAGAGCAGGGGGGGGGGGTGGTAAAAACGCGTTTCATCTGCTTTGTTGCGTCAACAGACCTTGTGGCAAGGGACAGGGGAACGCGCGTGCTAGGTAGGGATGTACTCCGCCTCCCCCCCCCCCCCCCTTTTTTTAGTTGTACGCAGCGCTCGACCTTAAAATTTCGTTGCCATTCCTCCTCATAGCACCGCTCGAGCTCTCAAGTGTGCTTACGCGCTCACGCGGCCTGATCTGTTGACAGTCGAGAGAACAGTGAGCGGCTGCCAAGGTCGTTACTCGAAACGATGACTCTCTGAGAAAGTATACAGCAGTTAAAACATTGAATCCTTGATCGTGTATGAACTTCGACAGACTCGCTGACCAAAAACGTGGTCATTGGCACAACATTCACTGCTCAGTCCGTCGCGATACTTCCGTCTTCGCTGTTTTTCGCAGAGCGCCTGGCATCGTTGGCACCGCGTTGCTGCGTAGCCGCCGTTGCTTGTAGCCTACGGATGCATAAGCTACCGATGAACACTCGAAGGCGTCTGGAGTGAAGTGCGCCGAGCACTCACGCCGATTCGATTCTTTCTCAATGCCCAGAGCTTCTAACCACATTCTTTTTCGTTCATTATGGGAAGGAAATCTGTGGTACGACACTCCTCCAATGCATTCGCTGCTCGGGCAGCCTGTGACTGCGCAGAATTTCTTCATGACAGCACGAAATATAACCAGGCTTCACCAGCGAAAACCGATCGGTCTAGGCAGGACAGCCTACTAGGATACGAAGAACCACCTACAACAAACCACGAGGAATAAACAAACGGCAAACCACATGCAAAGTCTGGCAAGGTATACGCAAGTATACGCGAGGCAAACACAGGGCAAACAGGAGCTACATCCATCGGCTACATGAGCAACTATTTCTACTAGAGGGGCGCAAAATTCTTAGATTCGGGAAAATAGACAGAGCCTCTAGCGTTATTTTTTGTAACATTTTATTTGAAGTGCTTTAATCTAAAATAAATATGTCGGTTTTGTAAGTATATTAGAAAACGCAAGACCATTACAGAGCCTATCATTAATCATGAGTTCATTTAGCCTTGAATTTATTGTTCGTCCAATCATCAAATCGGACCCAATGTCGTCATATCCGCTGCCAAAAAATGGCCGCTGTGTGCCGGCACCATCAGTGGTCCAAACTCGCTTTCACGAACAAATTAAAATATTAAATAATGGATAATACACAAAACAACCACCGTTAATAGTGTCACTATAACTCAATCTACGTAACCAAGAGGCAAAACAATGTGCTTAAAAATCGTTTCGGGGCTCCTTTAAACCGAACTGGTAGTTCTCTGATTGGACAAAATCGCCTACGGCTATCTTAGCCTTCTTGGCAGCTCTCCTTTTGTCCGTGTAGCATTTGCTGCTCTGCTGTTGATTTCGGACTCTTTGACGGAGTCGCGCCAACTACTTGGCTGGGTCTTCCGCAAATACTGGGGCTGAAAAGCCCAGAACATCCAGCCTGGTTCGGGGCATTCTACAATGTAGCAGAACTGCTGGGGCGACCCCTGTGGTAGCGTGCGGAGTACATCAATAAATGGCGAGGTACTCTGTGACTGCTTGCCAGAGTGGTCATCGTTCGAGGAGTGCAACTTGAAGGAAGGTCTTCAGTGGGCGATTGAATCGCTCTATTTGCCCATTCGCTTGGGTATAGTACACCGACGAATGCGAAAGATGGATGCCTCTGCTTTGCAGGAAGGTGATGAATTCGTGCGATGTGAAATGAGGTCCTTCGTCAAAGACTATCTCTTCTGGATAGCCTTCACGGGCAAAAACACTTATTAAAAAGTCTTTTACGGTGCTTGTAGACACTTCGCTGCAAAAGTGTACTTCTGGCCATTTAGAATGGTAGTCAACAAGCGTTATGGCAAATCTGCTGTTGTAAGCTGCATGCGCCAAAGGACGACCAATGTCTAGGCCAAGCTTCTGCCATGGTTGCTCAGGCCATTCAACAGGTTGCAACGGTGCTGGTGATATTTTGGCGGACTTATCTGCTTCCAGGCATATGTGGCAGTTTTTTATTGCCATTTCCACTTGCTGATCCATTCGTGGCCACCAGAACCATTCACGCAGTCGCGCCTTCGTGCGCGTGATACCCGGATGTGTCTCGTGCGCGGTGCTGATCATCTGAGCCGTGAGGGAGGATGAAACAACGAGGCGCTCTGCACGCAGTAGCAAGTTGTCAACAACCGACAGTTCTTCCCGAATAGGGTAGAATGGTTTCGCCTCTTCTGGTATGGACTTCTTTGGCGGCCAGGAACTCAGCACGAATGACTTCACTGTTTTCAGGCAACCGTCGTCGAGGGCGGCCTGCCTTAACTTCTCTTTTGTCACACAGGCTGGCTCAATGAACGAGACAATTTCTTCCTCCTTATCAATCTCTGCCTCTGAGGTAGGTGCTGGCAGCCGAGAAAGTGCATCTGCTACAGTGTTTGTGGACCCCTTGCAGTATTCAACAGTGAAATTATAGCAAAGCAGTCGTGCACTCCAGCGTGCGATTCGGAGTGAGCGTCTTCCATGTCCTTGGGACGACAGTAAAGACACCAGTGCTTGGTGGCCTGTTCGAATTGTGAAATGGCGACCCCAAAGATATGTGTGCCATCGCTCACACGCCCATGCATGCCAGTGCTTCTCGTTCACCGACGGAATATTTCCTCTCCGCAGGCGACAGTGTACGAGATGCGAAAGCGACTGTGCGGAGCTTGTTGCCACTTTTTTGCTGCAGGACTGCTCCCAGTCCACAGTCAGACACCTCGGTCGACATAATTACTGGAAGTGACGGATCGAACATCTGGAGGACTGTACTTGAGGATAGCATTTCCTTAACCCTCCCGAAATTACTGTCTGGTTCAGCTGACCAGATGAATGGCTCATTTTTGCGAAGCAAGATTCTCATAGGCTCGACCACTTGTGCCAAGTGTGGAACAAACATGGAGTAATATTCTACAACATCCAGGAATGAACGGAGGGCGGAAACATCAGTTTGCACTGGCGTGTTAACTATAGAATCTACCTTCTCTTGGAGTAGCGATATACCACGTGCAGTGACCTTATGTCTAGGAACTCAAGTTCTGGAACGTCAAAAAGACATTTGTTCAGTTTCAGGCCAGCATTCTTGATCTTTTGCAGTACGGTCTTCAAGTTTGAAAGGTGCTCTTCTACGGTCTTGCCAAAAATGATCACATCATCGATGTAGAACAACACTCCAGGGCAACGGTCGAGGATTGTCGCCATCATCTTCTGAAATGCCGCTGGGGCAGAAGCTAACCCGAAGCAAACTCCTTTAAAAGGACCGTCATGAATGATGAAAGCTGTCAGATCCCTGCTGTCAGGGTGCGAAAGAACCTGATGGTAAGCAGAAGCCAAGTCAAGTTTTGTGAAGTGTGCAGCGCCTACCAACGCGTGAAGCAGCTCTTCTGTATGCGGCAATGGGAAACTGTCTGGAACATTAGCCTTGTTCCACTCTCGAAAGTCTACACATATTCTGATGCTACCATCTTTCTTGTCAACAACAACAATAGGGGACACCCATTTAGAAGAATCGATGCGCTCGATGATGTCAAGGCTCAGTAACCTCTGAAGCTCCTTTGATACTAACGACCGGAGAGAATATGGCAGACGGCGAAGCTTGGAATCTACAGGCTGCACGCCTTGCCGCGTCTTGATGCGATGGATGAACCCTTTAGCAAGACCCAACTCTGGACTGAAAAGCGAACTGAACTCGTCTGCTAAGGCTGGCGGCAGATCTTTGCTGCGGGGCTGCGCGCTTGACGGTGTGAAATGGAACGAGATAGCGGGTCATTGACAATCGACAGCGGAGCAACGGACGTGTGCAAGCATTTAAGAGCAGAACCCTCAATGCGAAGATCCAAGGCTTGAATGCCGTAAAGACCGATCAGACAAGTTCCTCGGTGAACAACATAAAAGCGTAGTGAAGCTGTGCGGCCTCTAAACTGAACGTCTGCCTGGAAACAACCCAGCACGGAAATCGGCCGTTGAGAGTAGTCGAACAGAGTGACATGCGGAGCAGGCAAGAGCGGAATGCTCTGAAAATATCGACAGTATTCTTGTTCCGACAGAATTGAAGCAGACGACCCTGAATCGAAAAGAAATGACAAAGTGACATTCGCGACTTTCACTTGAATATGAATTCCGCTAAGTGCGTTGCAAAGTCAAAACCTGCTCAGCACTGCTACATGACGAAACATGTTCATATAACTAACTTCATGAACTCGGCCTTGCATTTGAGTTCGTTTGCGGTTGCATACTTATTGAAAGGGGCCCTTGAGACCGCAAAATGAACAAGTCTTCCCATGCGCTGGGCACTGCGGCGCTGATGCGAAGTGGTCCTGCGAGCCGCATCGGAAACAATGTGTTGAACCGGAGCAGCTACTCGATCCGTTCTCGGTTCCGCTCAGGGGGGCGGTTCCGGTGCGGCGCACGTTGCCGCCCGCGCCCCTCCCTAACTTCTGCTGAAAGGGAGCTGCTGGCTGCGCTTTTTTTTTTTCGAATGATTCGAGGATGGTTTACGAAGCTGCCGCAATGAAATTGCCTCGACTGAAGCAGAAAGCTCCTTCAGTTCATCCGCTGCTTGCTCAAACTGAAGTGCAATTCGAACTGAATTATCGAAAGACAGTGTGGAACCCTCTAGCAGTAACCGCTCACGTACGCGGTTGGAAGCTACGCCAGCAACGAATTGATCCCGCAGAGCATCATCTTGCGAAGCAAACGAACAATATGCGGTGTCGCGCGGCTGGGACTAAGTTGACCCGGCCTTCACTTGGTAGCGTGCAGAGACTCGGGGTTGAAGAAGGATTGAATCTTCGAAGTTGGTGAAATATATACAAGCAGGTTTAATGGCACTTTGAGAAAACTTATTTACATGAATATTTACATGAACAAGAAGGGTATATTAACAAAATGGCAAGCGTAAAGAGTTCATAGCGAGAAGCGTCTTGGATGAGCCGTTTACCCAGGGCTCAGAGCGACATTTCGTGCTCTGCAACGTCCTTAAAACCCCCTATGTCCAGCCCCTCTCTGAAGATGCTGACCAACCAAATCCAGGGCACGCCCCTCAGATATCGGCATCCAATCGAACACATCACTGCACTGATGGTCTGAAGCACTGACTGGCCCGGCATTGTTTCGTTGAGCCTGGTCACTTGTTGGCGGGAAAAGCTTGGGAACGGCGAGGAGGTACATTTCTATTCTTCAGCCAATAATCGATAGGCTGGTTCCGGCAAGTGGATTTACTTCTCAGAAACCCAAGTGCACGTGCGCGCCGCATACGCTCCCAGCATTGTCCGTTTTCGACAATTGCAAATCTTTCCTGCATTCCCGGGAAATCATTTAATGGCCGTATGCGTCATGCTCCTTTCTTGTCCTGCACGTCAGCGGACGTGTCACTCTGTCGTCTCCTTTGGACAGTAGGTATTCCTCACTGGACGATAAGGCTTCTCGACGGGAAGGGTGAACAATTGAACCAAAGCACTTCCGGCTATTTCCCGCAGGGGGACATTTCTTTGTGTTTTTCTAGAGGTTCTCTTGACAGGGTCAATTTGGCATTTGCAGGGTGTCCACAAAGCAAAACAGGCTTACAAAACAGGATTCCTGGAAACAGGCTCACTAAGAGCCATTGTACCAACACCACATATCCACAGCACTTATCCATGTCCACAGGCGAACAATAGAGCGCGCATGTGCGGATGATGCACGGTCGTAACAGCCTCCTCCCCCGCCAGAAGAGTCTCGGAGGGCAGCAGTCGCAGCTGCTGCATGAAGAGACGACTTAATGGCCTGCACATGAACGCTTGAAGCTCGCTGTTGCTTGTCGCGTTGTCTTGATTGTCGTAGGCCAAATGGCTCGAGCTGTCTGAAACTCAACCACATGTCCAAGCAAGCACTCGGTTCCCGTCTGAAGAGACCAGGTTAAAAGAAAACTGGCATTGTTGTTCGAGAAAAGCCCACTCTCAAGACGTTCAGGACCCACGTATTCCTAGAAAACCAAACGTGCTGCTTTACATAGTCACACATATACAAGCACACGAAAAAAAAAAACCTGATTATCAATTTGGATACATGGTGAGGAACATCTCGGACCGCTTAGAAAGAGCGGCTAAGCGCGTCCGCATTCCCATTTAACTTCCCCTTTTTGTATCTTATTTCAAAATTGTACTGCTGTAAAATCAAGCTCCACCTAAGAAGGCGACTGTTCTTCGATGTCGCAGTTTGCAGCCAAGCCATAGGGGACAATGGTCCGTCTCTACGGTGAATTTGGCCCCTCCAAGATAGCACTGCAATTTTTGAATGGTCCATACAATGCAAGCGCACTCTTTCTCTGACGCGCAATAAGCTCTCTCTCTAGAACTCAGTTTTCTGCTCAGGTAGAGCACGGGGTGCTCATTACCGTCGTCATCTCTCTGGCAGAGAACAGCACCTAGCCCTCGATCCCTGGCATCACACTGGACCGTGAATTCTCGGTCATAGTCTGGAGCTCGCAATACCGGACGGCTAATCAACACAGCCTTCAGGTTTACGAAGGAGGCTTCCTTTTGTTCGTCTCAGACTACATTTGTCTGTTCTGTCTTGCGGAGAGCGTCGGTCAGAGGGCTAGCCAAAGATGAATGGTTAGGGATGTAGTAATTGTAGTACCCAGTCAGACCCAGGAATGCTCGAATTTCCGTCTTCGTGCTCGGCCGCGGGTAGTCTGCCACCGCAGAAATCTTAATCTCGCTAGGTTTCCTGAAACCTTAACCTACATTGTGACCCAAGTAGTCCACGGTCGCCCTTGCCAGGCAACATTTCTCGGCCTTTACGGTTAGTCCAGCTTGACGCAAAAGGCTCAGTACAGCTCTTAGATGTACCATATGGTCCGCCCATGAGTCGGAAAAAACCTCAATGTCATCTAAATAAGGCACCGCGAATGTTTCACACCCCTTTAAAACCCTATCCATGAGTCGGGAAAAACAAAATGGAGCATTTTTGAGCCCGAAACTCATCATTGTTGGCTGGTAGCTGCCCGTCGGAGTGACGAAAGCCGCGTATCCGCTGGCGCGTTCAGTGAGCGGTACTTGCCAGTATCCTCGAGTAAGGTCCAGCGTAGTCACATATGCCGCTCTACTGACCTGTTCTACTCTCTCCTCAATATTCGGAATAGGATACACTTGATCCCTGGTGAGAGAATTTAGCTTTCGGTAGTCTACCACAGGCCTAGGGTCTTTACCTGGAGCTTCTACTAAGATCATAGGCGAAGCATAATCGCTTTCCGAGGGTTTTATTACTCCCAATTCCAGCATGCGAGTTACTTCCCTATCCAGAATTTCTCTTTGCCTTGGAGAGAATCGGTAGCACCTTGATCGCACTGGCACGTCTGAAGTCAGCTCAATATCGTGCTCAGTCAAATCAGTCCTGCCTGGCCTGTCCACGAAGCAGGCCTCAAACTCTGTTATTATTTCGCCCAGATCGGACAGCTGGGATTTCTTTAGTTCTCCTGTCTGCTCCGTCTTTCTGAGAAGCTCCTGAGCGTTGCTTCCTTTTCCGCTGAGGCAAATCAAGTTGTCCCCCATCTCCTCGGGAAGGTTTAATGTTAGATTTACCACGGCTTGCTCCATAGCTAAGTCCTCTCGGGTTCCACTTAAAAGTCTCGTGAGATTACTAGACACTGGCGGCAAGAGGTTACTCTCAAGAACGTCCTCATTCCGCGTCTCATCAAGCTCACTTTCAAGTTGACTTATCTGAGATGCCTCGCTCTCAAAGTTTTCTGACCTGCTATCTTCCGCATCTACCACTGTTTTAACTGCCATTTCCTCCGCTGTGGATTGTGTAGCTAGTTCTCGCGTCTTTGAACGTGTTAAGGCTTGCACAACTCTGTCTCCGAAAAGGATGCCCCTCTTTCGCAGTAGCATGTCCGATTTGTTGGAGAACAAATACGGATAGCACTTAGGAAGCTTTCCTGAAACGGCAGCCTCGGTTGTTAACTTGCCGGAAGGGCCCTCGATGACCACGTTCGCGATTGGCAAGCACACACTCTGTTCCTCCACTACCTGGCGGATCCATGCACACTGTCCTGTATAGTCGGAAGGCGACACATACGCCGGATGGACAACATACATCGTTGCGGCCGAATCGCGCAGTACCTTGCAAGGCTTCCCGTTGACTACTAGGTCATGCATGTAAGGTTCCAAAAGCTGCATATTTTCATCGCAGTCACTGACATACGAGAAAGCAATCTTTTCTTTCCGGCAGTTGACGGCAATGTGACCCTGCTCATTACACCTAAAGCATGTGAGCGGCTTCCTAGCCCCAAGCTTGTTCTTTGTGTTCTGCGCGTTGGTCACTTCCCCACTTACTGCCGTCCTTTCTAGGGCGTTTGCCTGAAGAAGCCTTCCTTTCTTCGTTTGCAAATCTAGTAAAGTGCCTTTTCTGACGGTTATTCATACTGAACTTGGGATTGCGGGGCCTATCCACTGCTGGGTTGCTGAATTGTCGGCGCGAAGTGTACTCCTCAATGAGTTCGGCAGCTTCAGTTGCCGACTTAATTTCGCCTCGGTCCTGTAACCAATTTCTTTCTTTTTCTGGGAGGCAGTTATAAAACTGCTCCAAAAGAATTCGCTCGACTACAGCGTCTCTATCACTGTAGGAATCAGTGCTCTTTAGCCACTCGCCCAAATTGACTCTTAAATTGTACAGGAATTCAGGGTAACTCTCGTCCCTGGACTTAGTAGCGTTCCGAAAACGTTGTCTGAACGCCTCGGCGCTAAGCCTATACTTTCTCAGAAGGCAAGCTTTGACCTTCTCGTAGTTGTCCGCGTCCTCCTTGCTTAGCCGCGCGACAACCTCCGCTGCCTCGCAGGGCAGAACCGTCAATAATCTCTGAGACCAAGTGTCTCGCTGGAAGGACAGTTTTTCGCAGGTTCGCTCAAAGTTAGCCAGATACAGACCGATATCCCCTGATATCACATATGGCTGCATGTACTTTGACATCTTGAAATCTGCCTCCTTGTTGAGACGAGGTACCGCTAGCTGGGGACAATTGCCCGACCTCTTGCTCAACTCTAGTTCTAATTTCCGGAGCTCAATGTCTAGCTTCTTTTCCTCTTTTTCCCTCTCACGTTCGCGCTCCTTTTCCTCTTTTTCCCGCTCTTTCTGCTGTCTGAGCTGCTCCTTTTTTTGACCGATGAGGTTCCATGCTTCACTGAGCTCCTCATCATCGGTTCCCAGATCAGTGATTGCCTTTATAATCAAGGGTTTTCGTGCCAAACCACTTGTATCAATTCCCAATTCCTCACACAATAGCAACAGGTCCGGTTTCTGCAGCTTTTGTAGGTCCATGATCGCTCCGAGTGTCGGCTACTTCCAAAACAACAGTGCAAACTACCAAACCTAAAGGCGTTTCAACGCTTTTTGCCAGTTCTAAAACCTAACCCTGTTCTAGAACCTGGTCCACATCAGAAGAAAAGCCAGGCACTCACCCACACATGCGATCGATGTTCCGAGCTGCTCTCTTTTTGACCGATTGCTGCTCCTGCTTGTTGCTTGAGATGCCACCTCCGATCACAAGATGTTGTGGCTTGTAGCTTCAGATCCACCTCCGATCACCAGATGTTGTGGCTTGTAGATTCAGATCCCAACGCTGGTCACCAGTTGTCGCGCGGCTGGGACTAAGTTGACCCGGCCTTCACTTGGTAGCGTGCAGAGACTCGGGGTTGAAGAAGGATTGAATCTTCGAAGTTGGTGAAATATATACAAGCAGGTTTAATGGCACTTTGAGAAAACTTATTTACATGAATATTTACATGAACAAGAAGGGTATATTAACAAAATGGCAAGCGTAAAGAGTTCATAGCGAGAAGCGTATTGGATGAGCCGTTTACCCAGGGCTCAGAGCGACATTTCGTGCTCTGCAACGTCCTTAAAACCCCCTATGTCCAGCCCCTCTCTGAAGATGCTGACCAACCAAATCCAGGGCACGCCCCTCAGATATCGGCATCCAATCGAACACATCACTGCACTGATGGTCTGAAGCACTGACTGGCCCGGCATTGTTTCGTTGAGCCTGGTCACTTGTTGGCGGGAAAAGCTTGGGAACGGCGAGGAGGTACATTTCTATTCTTCAGCCAAGAATCGATAGGCTGGTTCCGGCAAGTGGATTTACTTCTCAGAAACCCAAGTGCACGTGCGCGCCGCTTACGCTCCCAGCATTGTCCGTTTTCGACAATTGCAAATCTTTCCTGCATTCCCGGGAAATCATTTAATGGCCGTATGCGTCATGCTCCTTTCTTGTCCTGCACGTCAGCGGACGTGTCACTCTGTCGTCTCTTTTGGACAGTAGGTATTCCTCACTGGACGATAAGGCTTCTCGACGGGAAGGGTGAACAATTGAACCAAAGCACTTCCGGCTATTTCCCGCAGGGGGACATTTCTTTGTGTTTTTCTAGACGTTCTCTTGACAGGGTCAATTTGGCATTTGCAGGGTGTCCACAAAGCAAAACAGGCTTACAAAACAGGATTCCTGGAAACAGGCTCACTTAGAGCCATTGTACCAACACCACATATCCACATCACTTATCCATGTCCACAGGCGAACAATAGAGCGTGCAAGTGCGGATGATGCACGGTCGTAACAGCGGCTAGCTCCCGTAGGGCGACAACAAAGTCATGAACGGACTCACCTGTGTTTTGGTTGCGGCGGTGAAAACGATGGCGCTCGATGATAACGTTGCAAGACGTCGAAAACTGCTGCCATAGAGCGGCGAGTGCAGAGTCGTATTCGTCAGGAGCGGCGGACTTGTCATAGGCAAGGGCTGCGGCGCTTGGCACTGACAGTGCTGCTGCAGCGCTGGTCCCTGCATGTAACGTCTGATAAACAAGCTGGCCCTCCTCCCCCATAACAATGCAAAAGAATACCTTTGCGCTACTCTGGCTTGAATGCGGTGGCTCCGGATGCCACCAAGTACACGCTGAACATCTGCTCCCATGGCAATGACGGACGGCCGGGCGTCGGAAGAAAGAACGGTAGCGTAGCAAGCCCGGTGAAGTCCAAGGCGCCGGTTCCGGATGGTGCGGCGGGGTGGGGTAGGTAGGGGTAGGTTCACAGTATCCTCGTCGCCAATGTGGTATTTTCGAAGGTGGAAGCAGAGTCCAGCCATCCCGAACGAACACAACCCGTTTATTCACACACACATATAGATAACGAAAACAGAAACGCCCCCTGGGGAATAAAGATTCAAATCGAAAACGAAACTGAATATAACAGCTGTCTTTAAGATCACATTGGTCATTAGTATTATTAACTACCCGAAATAAAACACAGCCATCTGCATACAATCGAATTTGTACACCGGGGAAAACCTCATTGAATGTATAAAGGATCAGCAATGGCCCCAGAACGCTCCCCTGCGGCACACCTAATGTGACTGGCAGACAGCCAGAGTTAAGCCTACCAAGTGCAATGTACTGTGCGGTTTGTTAAATAATACTTTATCTAGTAAGTAAATATGCATTGAAGGTCAATGCTTTTTAGTTATAGAATTAGGCTGTAGTGCGAAACTTTATCGAATGCCTTACTGAAATCTTGGAACATCGCGTCAATTTGGCTGTTATTATCAAGTGCTGCTGCAAAAGAATGGACTACGGTGGTAGTTGTGTCACCGTGGAAAGTGCTTAGCGGAAGCCATGCTGGAAGTTTGTCAGAATAATGTTGTGATCGAAGAATTCATTAATGCTAGTAGCTATAATATTGCCACTTGTCTAGCGCAGCGCGGAAGCTGTGCTTGGTGCCGACGACGACAAAGCGGTTGCTGGCTCGAGAAGCGCGCTGGTGCTGGACTTTGTTATCGGAGCTAGAAGCCGACTTTATTCTCGGGACCTCGTCTACGTGTATCTAAGGCTCCCTGTGGCTTGAGTCGTGACACTGGTGGAGGTGCCATCGATGATCCCTTCTCCTGCGGACGACCCGACTTGCCGTTTCTCGTGACCACTCCTATTCATCGTACAAGCCGGAGGCTTCGAGGCTTGCCCCCCGAGACCTTCCCTCTTGACGAAGAACCCCTAGCTTCCACCCTAGCTATGGCAACGACACCGCCCGCCCATACCACGACAGTCCCTTCCACCCCTTCATCCTGTCTCATCCTTCAGACCCCGCGTACCCCTGAGCCATTTCACGGTGAGCAGTTCGAAGACGCCGAGGACTGGCTCACTCACTACGAAAGTGTCGCGACGTTTAACGGCTGGGATGATGCTGCGAAAAAGCGAAACGTCTACTTCAGCCTTGAAGACGCTGCTAGACGTGGTTCGAGAACCGCGAGGCCACATTTTCTACTTGGCCGGCCTTCCGAAGCCAGCTCTTCGGTACGTACGCCAACTATGACCGCCGGGAGAACGCGGAGCATGCCGTGACCTCTCGAGTCCAGTGTCCGAATGAAGGGATCGCAATGTACGTTGAAGACGTCATGCGTCTTTGCCATCACGCCGACCCGTCCATGAGTGAAGAGAAGGTGCGGCACCTGATGCGCGGCGTTAAAGACCAGCTTTTTTCCGGCCTCGTGCTGAACCCACCCACCACCGTCGTGATGTTTCTGGCTGAAGCTGTGATTATGGAGAAACTGCTACAGCAGCGATGCAGCCAGTACGCTCGGCCAATGAATTCCATCTCCGCACTACCGCCAACTGAGCGCACCGCACCGACTACAATTCCGGGGCAGATCTGAACTCAATTCGCGACCTCATTCGCACCGTGATTCGCGACGAGGTGCAGCAACTTCACTGCACATTTCCCCCTTAATTTTACGGCTTCTCTGGCCAGTGTCATCCGTGAGGAAATTCAGAACGCACGTACGCCACCGATAAGTGCAGTCGTTCAACCGCTGCCCCCGGGCCTCACCCAGCCGATGACGTATGCTGATGTCACACGCTGCCCAGCCCTGCTTCCTACCTTTTCGCCTTACACTCCACCTGAGGTCCCTGTGCACGCTGCGGAACCGCTGCCCCTCTGGGCAGATAGGCGCCAGGCGCCCGCGGTGTTTTCACGAGTCTCGTTCTTGACTTTATCTGTGTATTTGGTTCCTATATAACTATACCTTTCTAGGAATAAAAATTCAGTTGTTAGAAAGCGCTTGTGTCGTCTCCTGTTCCTTTTAGTCTTCTGTTTCGCGCTGCTTTAAGATGAATCGAATCCAACTCGACCAGTTCCCTATGCTCGTGTATACGCGCCCCGGAAGACTGATCTCTGACGCCCTCCAGATAACCGCTCTCTATGCTACCACTGGAGAGGCAGGTCACCTCTACCGGCGGTGCCCTTATCGCCAGATGGGCCTAAGAGGATTTTCTTCCGACAGCCCTCGTCCACGACCTGGTCAGAGGCCTCAGGACATCGCCGAGTACGTCGACCACCAGCGCAGTCCGCCGCATTCTCCTCGTCGCGAGTCGCGCTCACCTTTGCCACGCCGCTCTTCGCCCTCTGGGCCACGTTATACCGCTGCACACCGGGGTTCCTCGAGCCCTCGTCGGGAAAATTAGCTCCGGAGACCTTTGGGGGCGAGGCCACCGCACACCGATTCGCCGCAAAGCTTCCACCGCCGCAACGCTCGATTCGCCCCGACGTCGAATGCTGAATTCCCGTTCAGTTTTCGCCGCACAGACCAGTTCGCCCCGACGTCGTCCGCATCGCCGACCAGTTATCACCACCGTGTCGATTGAATCGCCCCGACGCAGACCACAGAACTGCCGCCCAGCTTCCGCCGCCGCACCGCTCGCTTCACTCCAAACCGACGTCGACAGGCCCAGGTCGGGGCCGGGTCTCCCTGGACATCCCTGTTATCGTTGATACGAAGGAGGTCAACGCTTTAGTTGATACGGAAGTCGATAATTCTATCCTTAGCGGGCGGTTTAAAAAGAGGCTGAGAAAAGTGATGACGCCATGGAATGGACCAGACATACGTACGACAGGCGGACATGTGGTTGCAGCACTGGGTATGTGTACGCCTTGGGTTACGGTGCGAGGCTGCACATTTGTCGCAACGTTTCTTGCTCTACCTGAATGTTCTCGCGATGTTATTCTTGGCATCGACTTCCTTCGTGAGCACGGTGCCACTATAGATCTCCCGAATCGCTTGGTGACGTTTCCGTCCAAACAGGCCACCGAAAAGCATGAGTACCGTGGGTCCCACTCTGTGCTGTGAGTTACCGATGATAGCCTCACAGTACCATCACGCGCCAGCATCCTCGCCAGTCACCTGCGACGAGCCGCGTACATCATGGCCTCCGGGTTGTTAAGCCTAATGTCTCCCTCTCACTCGCCTTGGGAGTTTCTGTGGCAAGAAGTCTTTGTTTCTTTCGTGGCAGAGACAGAGGTGCTTGTCACCAATTTCTCCAATGAACATCGGCATCTGTCCCGTGGCACTGCCATTGCTTACGTCGACCATCTGCAGGAAGTCGCCGAATGTTTTCCTTCCGAGGAAGCTACGCCTATCACCGAACCGGATGATGCCGTACACGCTGTCGACATCAATTCTAGCCTTTACTCCGCTGAAAAAAGGCAACTCCAGGATCTGTTGCTGAAGTTTCGTGCGTGCTTCACGTCTTCGTCTAAAGGGCAGCAAACGTCTGTCATTAAACACCGGATTATCAAGCATGAAGGCACTCGACCTATCCATCAACAGCCCTATCGTGTGTCTCCTCTGGAAAGAGAAGCTATCCAACAAGTCAAGGAGATGCTCGCCGATGGCGTCATTCAAACGTCAAGGAGCCCATGGTCTTCGTCTTTCGGCCTCGTCAAAAAGAAAGACGGAACACTGCGTTTCTGCGTTGACTACCGGAAGCTTAACAGTATGAGAAAGAAGGATGTCTATCCGCTGCCACGGATCGACGACTCCCTCGATCGACTTCGCTGAGCCAAGTACTTTTCCTCGATTCACCTCAGGAGTGGTGATTGGCAAATCGAGGTTGATGGGAGGGACCACGAAAGACTGCCTTCGTGACACCACATGGGCTCTTTGAATTCCGCGTCCTCCAATTTGGGCTCTGCTGCGCTCCTGCCACGTTCCAGCGGATGATGGACACTGTGCTCATAGGTCTGAAGTGGCAGGCATGCCTTGTTTATGTAGACGACGTGATAATCTTTCGCCGACGTTCACGGAACACCTACGCCGCCTGAGAACTGTTCTCGAAGCTGTTCGGTCTGCTAACCTCTCTCTCAAGCCTCAAAAGTGCCACTTCTGGTTCACCGAATTGAAGTTTCTTGGGCACATCGTGAGTACTGACGGCATCAGGGCTGACCCTGAGAAACTTGCTGCCTTTCCCATCCCCATCCACAAAAAAGCAGTTCGACAGTTTTTAGTACTGTGCTCCTATTATCGCCGCTTCATTAAAAACTTTGCACAGATGGCCAGCCCTCTAACACTCCTGACTCGAGATGACGCATAATTTTCATGGAGCGCCGATCAGCAGCAACTTACGAGTTACGAGTCACCCCCGATCCTGGCACATTTCGACGACGATGCCGACACGGAGCTACACACGGCTGCGAGCTACGTCGGCCTTGGTGCCGTTCTAGTTCAGCACCAAGACGGAGTCGACAAAGTAATTGCCTACGCCAACCGTACACTTTCCCGTGCTCAGTCCAACTATTCCACCACCGAAAAAGAACGTTTGGCGGTAGTATGGGCCGCTGCCAAGTTCCGCCCGTACCTTTATGGCCGACCGTTTCGAGTGATCACTGACCATCACTCGTTGTGTTAGCTCAAAAAAGTAAAGGACCCATGCGGCCGCTTAGCACTTTGGGCATTGCGCTTGCAGGAGTTCGATTTCGATGTTATTAATAAGTCTGGCCGAAAGCACGCCGATGCTGATAGCCTGTCCCGTGCTCCCGTCAGCCCTCCTGCGTCAGATGCCACCGACGACGATAGCTTCCTTGGAGCAGTCACTACGTCCGACCTCGTTTCCAAACAGCGTGCCGACGCCGAGCTGCGACTGATTATTGACCATCTTGAAGGTGGGCATCCTACAATACCCCGGAATCTTGCTCGGGGGCTGTCGTCGTATTGCCTCTGCAATGGGGTGCTTTATAAGAATTCTACGTCGAGTGCAAAAACATACCTGGCCATACCGGCTGATCTAAGGCACGAAATCCTCCTGGCCTGCCACGACGAACCAACTTCAGGGCATCTTGGCTTTACACGCACCCTAAACCGAGTCCGGCAGAACTATTACTGGCCACATCTTTCTCCGAGCGTTAGACGTTACGTATATACAGACTTGTCGTCAATTCCAGCGGCGAAACAAACCCGCGCTCAAGCCATCCGGCATGTTTTAGTCTATCGAACCACCCCTCACACCCTTTGAGCAAGTGGGCATGGACCTTTTAGGCCCATTTTCTTTATCTTCGAACGCCCACAAGTGGATCGTAGTCGCCACAGACTATCTGACACGCTACGCTGAAACGAAGGTCCTTGCCCAAGGTACTGCCGGGGAAGTTGTTCACTTCTTTATGAATGATATTGTGCTTAGACACGGTGTCACATCGACCATTTACTGACCGAGGCAAGGCGTTTACAGCTCGGCTACTGCAGGACATCTTAGCGCTCAGCTATACTGATCATCGCACAACAGCCTGCCACCCACAAACAAATTGCCTAACGGAACGACTCAAAAAAAAAAAAAACGTTGGCGGACATGATTTCAATGTACGCCGACGTTGAACATAAAATGTGGGACGAGATCTTTCCGTATGTCACCTTCGCCTACAATACGGCGCTGCAAGAAACCACGCAGTTTACCCCGTTCCTTTTTGTCTATGGCAGGGGGGCCCGCATGATGTGGGACGTGATGCTCTCGTGCGGGGCTGAAGCGGTCGAACCCGGTGCCGCCCATTTTGTGGAACAGGCCGAGCAAGCCCGTCAGCTGGCCCGCTTGCACATCAAGCAGCAGCATGCCACCGACGCTCGACACTATAACCTTCGGCACACGGAAGTCCACTTCAAACCAGGGGACCAGGTGTGGGTGTGGACCCCTGTGCGCCACAAAGGCTTGTGCGAAAAAATTTGCCCACGATTACGTTACTTCCTAATGCGAAATTTGAGCGTAGCTTATCAGCTGTTCCACCTTTTCGATTGATTGAGGCAAAGATTTCGAGCAAGACACGTATGTGCAATTACAGACAATGTTTTTTTTATAATTTTCGCACGTATTCCATCAAGAAACACTCCACTAACAGTTCTTGGCTGTCTTGAAAGAAGCTATGTGGTCGGAGAAAAGAAGAGACCAATTGAGTTATCGGAAGCTTGCGGGAAGCAGCGCGTGGGCCCATAGAAACATTGCGCGACGAAGAGATAGCAGCGACTAACTGACGCCGCTAGCGAGTGAAGCGAGTGAAAACGAGATGCACGCACCGTGATCCGCTGACAGCGAGCCGGCGTTTCGGCAACCGAAGAGCACCCTCGCCACCACGCAGGAAAAGGGGGAGCCCCTCCTCCTCTTTCTGCATGGCGGTAACGGTGTTCTACGCAGTCACGCTGTTTTGAGTCGCTAGCGGCAGCATCAGTCAGTCGCTGCTAGCGCTATCTCCGCTGGTGACTGAGAGCCGGGGTTGTATCCATGGCGGAAGTAGAATGGTAGCGAAGGCTGGGCCCAAAAGCGGTTCAGCGGTACCGCAGCATAGCCGCAGGTTGGGGGGCCAACCACTCAGATTAAGAAATTATACTACTACAAATTAAAAAGTATCAATCAACATAAAAAGAATAGACATTTTGATAACTTCGCTTGTGAATGAGGTAAGGTATTTTATAAATACATTCTTATTTTTTTTTTAAATCTTGCAACACTCTTATCGCCCCACTCCCTTGATGTTGCAGCGGTCAGGAGGCGCTGCCAGAGGTAACCAAGGCAACGGAGATAACGAAGCTGACGAAGCACGAAACGGTTTCTTATCACTGTCTGCTGCTCGTCTGCTGTGGTGCGGGCCTTGGTGCGCCCGGGAAAGCGTAATTTGGTTTGCAAGTCTGAAAATGTCCCTTTTGCGAAGATTTCGACGTCCTTGCTGGTCGCTGCTCTTTCGCCGTTTGGTGAGATTTTAGTATCCCTCTGCAGCCGTGTTTTTTTGGTTTCGTCCCCTTCGTCGTGCGGGCAGTGCGAAGTCTTTTTGCAGCATTTTATTACGCTTAGCGTTTTATCGCAAGATGAGCTCGCACAAAGTGAGGAAGCGATGCTCTGTGGCACGTTGCGACAGCATGGACTCAACCGTCGGTGTCTTGCCGCTTCCCGGCTGACTTTCACCGGTGAGCAGATCTGGAGGTTGCACACAGACTCAATGTATGCTCTAATGCTCCTGTGTTAAGCACATTTGTTGATTCTAAAGCTGTCTGGACTGGAGCATCTTGAAATTTCCTTGAAAACTGCGGTATACTTTCTGCCGAAGCATTCAAATGTGAAGAATGATCCCAGTGCTCTATGCACCACGTATGTTTTGATGCACCTACTAATTCATGACATTTTTATTTCAATTGCAGCTGTCATAGCTTTGTTTTCTGTACATGCATGTTTCTCATCTGGTGATGGTTTGTGGCAGGCATTTCAAGCCTTTTTCATGCCTTGGTTGTGACCATTGAGATGATTAGCCCGCTTAAACAGCGCTGCTCTTTGTGCTGTTTGCGACATGCATTTTTATTGTTGTGATTAGTTGCTGTATTTTATTGGTTGATGCAATAAACTATGGATATGAAAACCATAATTGTTCACTTGGTAAACTCTGTTGCGAACTGGGCACGACTGCCCCGTTGCACCAGTGTTTCTGGACCGCACCTTACTGTGCTGAGGGACAAAGGAAATGGCCAAAGTAGTTGCATGACTTACAGCAATATTTGTGTTATGAATTTGCATGCGTGGTCTCTATTTGGAAGTGTTGCTGCCTTTCTATGCCGACACCTTTGCCAACAACTTTCATTGTGCTAGAGCAACTGCTTATAAACAAGGGCGTAAACAACAGAAACTCGATTTCATTTAGATGGCAAAGGTTGGCGCGCGCTGAAAGGCAACGACCTTCAAAAGATGCAGGCTCGTCAATGCAACGCGGCGGTTTAAAAAAAAAAAAATATAATTCGCGCCAAAGTGAACGTATGCGTGACTTCATTTGACGTCATGGTCCCCCAATTTTCACTGGTCGCTGGAGCCCATGAGCCGCCATGTTTTGTACGTATGGGCGCCTATGGAGCCTTCGCTACCATAGTACATATACCTTGTTGCATCATGGAACTAATCATGGGAGGTTGCGGCCAATTACTGCACCAGGGTGGCCAACTCCTGTTCTGGGAGGGAGTGCATTGTTGGAAGTGTTCACCGGCATCAGGTCGCACCCTAAACCTGTTTTATGCAATTCCATCTACACGCGGATTTTTTTTTTTATCCGTTGGAAAATTGCGCGGCACCGGGATTTGAACCGGTCCTCTTGCCTGCGAGGCGGATGTTCTAGCTCTACGCCACCGCTGCGTATATATATATATATATATATATATATATATATATATAGAGCGCTGTAGAAGTAGGCGGTAGGATATTTAGAGAGGATACCGGTAAGCTATATAAGGAGACGACAGCTTTGCTTAAGAAACGCCAGCGTATGAAAGCTTCTAATCTAACAGACCAGATAGAATTGGCCGAGATATCTAAGCTAATCAATAAGCGCAAAGTGGCCGATATAAGGAAGTATAACATGGAGAAAATTGAGCATGCTGTAAAGAACGGGGGAAGCCTTAAAGCGGCGAAGAAGTAATTCGGCATAGGCAAAAATCAGATGTATGCGCTAAGGGACAAGGCGGGAAACGTCATCACGAATATGGACAAGATCGTCAAAGTGGCCGAGCAGTTCTATACAGATCTCTACAGAAGCCAAAGCAGTCAGGACTGTAATGAAATTGGCGGTAAGGAAAAACAGTCAGACGTTCCACCAGTGATAAAGGATGATGTTAAGAAAGCAACACAAACTATGAAAAGTGGGAAAGCAGCTGAAGATAATCAGATAACTATAGATTTGTCGAAGGACGGGGGGGGGGGGGGGTATCGTGCTAGAAAAACTGGCCACCCTGTATACGCAGTGCCTGGTGTCATCGACGGTACCGGAATCACGGAAGAATGCAAACATTACCCTCATCCATAAGAAAGGGGACGCTAAGGACCTTAAAACTTAGACCAATTAGCTTACTGTCTGTTACGTATAAGGTATTTACTAAGGTAATCGCCAATAGAATCAGGACAACGTCAGACTGCAATCAAGAAAAGCATCAAGCAGGTTTTCGGAAACGGTACTCTACTATCGATCATATCCATACCATCAACCAGGTGATAGAAAAATGCTCGGAATGTAACCAGCCCTTATACATATCATTCATTGATTACGAAAAAGAATTTGACTCAATAGAAACCTCGGCGGTGATACAGGCATTGCGAAATCAGGGGGTAGACGCGCCGTACGTGAAAGTTCTAGAAGATATATACCTATAGTGACTGCACAGCAACCATAGTTCTGCATAAAGAAAGTAACAAAATTCCCATAAAGAAAGGTGTTAGGCAAGGAGACACGATCTCCCCAGTACTATTCACAGTTTGTTTAGAGGAAGTATTCAGAGACTTGGAATAGGATCAGTTAGGGATAAGGGTAGATGGAGAATACCTCAGTAATCTGCGATTTGCTAATGACATTGCCTTGCTAAGTATCTCAGGAGATGAACTGCAAAGAATGATTGGTGACCAAGACAGAAAATGTAGAAAGGTAGGCTTGAAAATCAATTTGCAGAAGTGTAAGGTAATGTTCAACAGCCTCGGGAAGGAACAGCAGTTTACGTTAGGTAGCGAAGTACTGGAAGTAGTAGGCGAATATGTCTACTTAGGACAGGTTGTAACCGCAGATGCGGACCATGAAAAGGAAATAACACGAAGAATAAGATTGGGATGGAGCGCATTTAGCAAGCACTCATAGATTATGACTAGCAGCTTACCGGTATCGCTCAAGAGGAAAGTATACCACAGTTGCATCTTACCTGTACTCACCTATGGAGCTGAAACGTGGAGGCTAACCAAGAGTTCTACTTAAGTTGAGAACAACGCAGAGGGCTAAGGAACGAAAAATGGTAGGGGTAACATTAAGAGATATGAAGCGTGCAGAGTGGGTAAGAGAAATAACTCAAGTTACTGACATTCTAGTGGAAATCAAGAAGAAGAAATGGGCATGGGCAGGACATGTAGTGCGAAGAGAGGATAACCGATGGTCGCTTAGGGTAACAAACGGGATTCAAGGAGCGGAGAGCGTAGCAGGGGGCGGCAGAAAGTTAGGTGTGCGAATGAGGTTAAGTTCGCAGGGGTCAAGTGGATGCAGCTAGCACAGAACCGGGTTAATTGGAGAAATATGGGAGGTGTCTTTGCCCTGCAGTGGGTATAATCAGGCTGATGATGATGATGAACTATGAAGTTGTTCCAAATGGAAGGGAGTTTCATTAATTTGCAACAAGATGGTGTTAAGGATGGAGGTCGATAGTTTTTTTACACGAAGGCGGTCGCCTTTTCTAAACACAGGTACAATTAACTCGGGCTGTCTTCCAGTCATCAGGTGCTCTTCCTGTCAACAAAGAAACACGAAAAATGATTACAAGATATTTTGCCAGTGATTCCGCGTAACTACGAAGAAATGAATTCGGGAGGTCGTTGGGCCCAGGGGAATATTTAGTTTTTAAGTTTAGTAACATGAAAACCACACCGTTATACGAGATAAGCTAACCTGTGAATGATATGCTGCTGTAGGGCTTGAATCGTCATATGGATTTTATTGAGCAATTATATCCTGATTGGTAACCATAGTATTGTCGACTGACATTTCAGATATGGGTATCTTTTTCTCGCTAATGTGGCGCCATAGTTTACTGGGGTCATTTCGTGTGAAGTTTGGCAACCTCGTCTTGAAGTAATAACCTTTTGATCGGCGTACAGAACGTGCTAGTAATAATAATAATTGACTCACAGTTATGGAAAGACGCAGTATCTGTCACACGTGTTTCTTTGGGTCTGAACCAGGCTGTAAAGGAAGGGAGCAAGGTGAGAGAGAAAGTGGAAAGAGAGAAAGAGGAGCCGTACTGGAGGGCCACGGAGTAATTTGAACCACCTGAGGATCTGTTGTTGTGGCTGTAGGAAGGAGCAAAAGAAAATGCATGGGCCTGCTACTGGCTCTGTAGCTGAGCCACCAACGATGCCTTCTGCGGAGAGAAGAGAAAATAAAGAAATAAAAAAAGAGGGAGAGAAAGACGCGCGCCGCAATAGCCGTTGTTGTTGTGGCTGTAGAAAAAAAAAAAGGAAAATAAAATGCACGGGCCTGCTACTGGCTCTGTAGCTGAGCCATCTCCGCTGCCTCGTGCGGACAGAAGAGAGAGAGCAGCGAAGAAAGAAAAACAACAAAGACGCGCACCGCAGCAGCCGTCGTCCACCACCGAAGCTGTGGCGGGTGCAATGACGACCTACAACAGATAAAAATTCGATGGCAGGCTAGCCCCCGCCGCAAGCGGCGGTGAGGTGGTGAAGGGTGGCAGCTCCTGGCCCTACGGGGCTGGGACGGTAGGTCAACGCCGCTTGCGGCGGGGGTTAGCCAGCCACCGAATTATATCTGTTGTGTAGGCCGTCATGACACCCTCCACTGCTTCGATGGTGGATGGACGACGGCTGTTGTTACGGCGCGCGTCTTTCTCTCCCTCTTCTTTTTCTTCCTTCTCTATTTTCTCTTCTCTCCACACGAGGCAGCGGAGGTGGCTCAGCTACAGAGCCAGTAGCAGGCCCATGCATTTTCTTTTCCTTCTTCCTACAGCCACAACAACAACAACAACAACAACAACAACAACAACAACAACAACAACAACAACAACAACAACAACAACAACAACAACCTACCTATCCCAGCACCATGAGGGCCAGGACCAGCCACTCTCCGTCCCCCCCATGTCCGCCGCCTGGGGATCTTTAACGTGCGCTGACACCGCATAGCACACGGACTCCTCTTCGTCTCGCCTCCACCGAAACGCAGCCGCCGCTGTCGGAATCGAACCCGGGTACTTCGGCACAGTAGTAGGGCGTCGATCTTCTCGTAACTTATCGATTATGCTCTGCTTTGGATGTTGTTTATTTGGTCTTTCAAGCCGGCATTTTAGGTGACTGATGTTGCGAGTTATCCAGGGCGTCTGCTTTCGAATGGATTTATATTTTTTAGGTACAAACTTGCCTATACAATAGTGACATGTTGACTTAAATTGGCTCCACCATGCGCATGCGCCAATGCCATAAAATTCCGCAATGCATGTTTCAAGGTATTAGATGATTGAGGCGTCACCCGCACGTGTGAAGTCCAAGACGCGATGTGGTGCACTTTTTTTTTGGTCTGGCAAGCGGGTTTAGTTTATAGGTATAGAAACGCTGACTATTAGTCCTAATAGTCCATTATTGACAGAGTGCATTCATGGAAAGCATGGGGACAAATGCCAAATCTAGCACTGAGCTGCTTTTACGAAACACGCGCGCCAGTTCACGAACAACTTGGGACAAATTGTGCTTAAGCATTATATCGAAGACTATATACACGTGTTTATTGTACCCTAAGCGCGGCTGCAACCGTTCCCAGTCAACGCCGGGTAAGTTGAAGTCACCGAGTAACATTATTTTTTGTATTCTGACATTTGCAGTT
Organism: Amblyomma maculatum; assembly: GCF_055883805.1. NCBI lineage: Eukaryota > Metazoa > Arthropoda > Arachnida > Ixodida > Ixodidae > Amblyomma > Amblyomma maculatum. Next base: position 34,739,115 of record NC_139351.1, on the reverse strand, counting down.
GTAGCTTAGTTAGATAATCATGCGTGACGTTAGGAGGCCTGTAGACGGCATACAAGATGAAGCAATGACCCCAACAAAACAGCCTCAGACAAAGGCATTCAAGATCAGCCACTTCTTCCAGCAAGACAGCCTGTATGTTGTTTTTAACAATGACGGCTACTCCTTCACCCTGAAGGCCTATCTTTTCGAAATGTTCTGTACGTGGAAAGGGGGGGAATAAGGTCGTCAGGAATTTCGCTGTGCAGCCACGTTTCTTTAATTATCGTGACGTGAGGATCATGCTTAAGAAGGAAGATTTAAAGCTGCTCAGCTTTATTAATAATGCTTCGGACGTTGACGTTAATTACTCGAAGCCGCTTTTCTTTCCCCGCACTTCCCCTGTTTCCACGAATGCGTTTATGACGGGAAATTCGGTTTTCAGGAGCATGAGCATTCTGATTGAAATTTTGTAGTCTAAGTTGTTGATTGAGCCAGTGAAGGCATGGGAGAACGTGCTTGTTCTTTTGCGATAGTTTTTCTTTTCATTTGTACCCTGTCGTTCTTATCATCATCCTGAATGTAGGCTTCACTACTGATAAATAGTTTCTCAAATGCTAATGAAACTTTATCGCCTTTATCACGGTTTGGTTTAGCACTCTCCCACGGCTTTCTTCTTATCTCTCTGATTTCGCGAGAAAAGTCTTCCCCGATCGATACTCCAGTGTCTTTTAGTTTACGTCCTTGTTTCAAAATATCTGTTTTTTTTGACGAGTATCTAGTAGCTTGAATGTAACAGGCCTCGCTTTGTTTTCATCAGGCTTTCCCAAACGATTAATTCGTTGCGAGTTTAAGTATGTCTTCGATAATTATTTTCTTTTTTTTTTTTCTGTGAACGCCGCGTCCTAAAGAATCTGACGCCTCTGAATAAGACAACGCGGGCTAGTTGTTTCATCTCAAGGCAGAACAGCGCAAGCAACACAGGAACGTCTCGCTTTCTTGCGTTTCTAATCCATACACAATTAAATTTGACCTGCGGCTGTGATTTTCAGGGTCGTCTATTCGGTTCTCGAGGTTCTGAATCACACAATTCATTGATGCTAGTTTGCCTTGACCGAGAATGATTTTAGCTTCAAGTCTCGATACAGAGTCTAATTTAGTGTCGATGTAAGTCAGTCTTTTTTCTTTTATCTCTCTGATACTTGCTGCAATTTCCTCTAGTTGCTTTGCAAGTTGTGGATTGTTTGGAACGAGATTTGGCTCGATATCACCATCGAACAAGGGAAGTTCTTTCAAGAAGAGGGCAAATCGATAGAAGAAACAACACATCCATGGGCGTGGAAGCAAAAACAGGAAGGTATCACTAGAACGTGGAAAATCGTGTACATTTTCCATAACCTTTCTTCACCTGCGGGATGAAGTTAAACGGATTAGGTGACCACATCTTTGAAATGCTGCCGTGTCCAGTGGACGTGATGGGCCAAAGCGGGCCATTTATAGGCGAGTAGTGTAGGGGCGCTGTTTTTTAGTCATGCGCGTTGACATCGGTGCGTGTCGTCGCTGATCCCTTTATCGGTTGATCCCAGCACGTCGGTAGACCCACAGGAACCACGTGAAAGATGGTGACATTCAGGATGAGGTGATCATTTGCCGGCATTGGGGGCCCAGCGAAGCTGCTGACGGTAGCCAATAGCATGCCGATCCACAACTGCGGGATGAAGACAAAATGATTAGGTGACCACGTCCTTGAAATGCCGCCGTGCCCAGAATCAATCGTTCATCTTCGGATTTCTTTTATCGTTCCATTACGGGAACATAAACACTATCGGAATCAGCATACAAATTGGCATATCCGTTCGTCGGTGAAGAGTCTGCGTGGACAACGGTGATTGTATTATCTTTTTGCTGTTTAGTATTTGGCTGAGGAGCACCAATGTAAACATGATTTTATTCCATTCCATGGCACACGGTCCAAAGGGCTACGTCCCGCTTTTACATAGAGAAATAATTTCTAAATAATGTATACTCGTCTTCTGGCTGCACAAACGTTAAAAGCCCCTGGCTTCTCTTTTAATATTTATTCAAGTTAAATTAATTAGCAAAATACGTTTGTGCCCGAAGTGGTGGCTCAGCTGCTGGGTGCTCTAGTGCCGAGTCCGAGGTGGCGAAGTGTATCCCGGCCGCGACGGCCGCTTTTCGTTGGAGGCAGAAGTACTTGTGGTTGAAATTTCGAAATTGGGGGTCTAAATTTTTGGAGCCCTCCACTACGGCGTACCGCATAGTCATGCCGCTTTGGGACCCTGAAAACTATTTATTCAATTCAAGTCTGACTTGTTATGCTCAAACTAGCATCCGTTTTCTCCTGTTCCTTGCTTAAATTTTTTAGTATATGTGCTAGAATTATGCATAAAATTTGAACAGATGGGTGACATGCAGGCCCAATGGTTTTACAGGCGCCAGTTTTTACAAACATAAAGAGAAGTAATCCTAATGCAGTGGTGCTTATACATAAAGCGTAACAAAAGTTACATTAGTTGAGTACACAGCGAGAATTTGCTGATGTGACTGGCGCACCATCATGAAGCGGAAAACACAGGCGAATTTGTGTGGTTCATTATGGCTGGCAGGAAGGATGCAGAATGCATTGGAATGGAAATTATATGTGGTCAGTACACCTAACAGTCATGCTTGAAAACGTTACTTGGCTCTAGGGTATCTAGACGGCAGCATCAGCACGAGTATTAAACGGCAACAAAATTGACGAGAATGTCGAACGCGTCTATTTTAACTTAGTGACAGCGCAAATAAACTTGCTAGACAGCCGTGTGTTGAAAAACCTACGGCAATATTTGAAACGCCCGAATGCCAGCAAATCGCGGTTACTTTGCAGGCCACGGATATACTGCGGACCCCAAAGAAAAGACCGAGTTGCTGCGTGTCAGTCGGCAGAAAATGGCTACCCGTGTGAACGACTGAAAAATCTGGTCCCAAGAGGAAAATGCAAGGTCAAGCAGCAGCAAACAACCCAAGCAAACATGTCGCCAATATCTTGTCCCTTCCCTGCAATCTTCCCTCCAGTCTTCCTAGCGCAAGCTAGTGCCTTATTAGGAATGCACACACTCGACCAAACCAAAGTATTGTAATCGCTGTTGCTATTACGCTGCACTCCTCTAGACTTAAAGGCTTCCTTGAAAGATTCTTTATAAGGCTTAACTGTGCGCTTTATGAGCTGGCGATGTCAAGATTTAGGAAGTTGCGCTTCACAATACGCAGGATGATTGGGAAGTGCACCTCTGTCATAAAATTTAGGCTTAAGACCGGTCGCTGGACGTGTTGGTACATATACACAGAGCGTCAAAGGAACGAAAAGGGGAAGTCACACACCACAGAGCTCTGTGTGGTGTTTGTGTTTTCCCGTGCCCTTGTATCTTAGTCTCGCAGTGCGTATGAAAGATAAATTTTAGGGCTTGCTTTCCCTTCTTGCCAGTTTCCTATTGATTTCGTCGTTTCTTATTAGCAACGTGCACATGTTAAACGACCTATCACTCATTCGCAGGTGCATGTATAGTGCTATCATGGGAACCACGTAAACAACATTCTGCGCGAAACACACGAACTATAGCTATATTATTCAGTTTTAAGCACTGACTCATCCTCCTTATTATGGTTCGCGTCACTGAAGTTATCGAAGTTCCTGACGCCTTTTGGTTTTGCTGCGGGTCATCACCGTACGCGTTATATGGAAGTGGACGTTTTCATATACGCTGCGTTTCCACACAGCCTTCTGCAAACGGTGTTCGGAGTAGCAATATTCAACAGCTACTAACGCAGCGGGCACGCGTATAAACACGAAGAAACACCAAGCATAGGCCGCCGACGAGCCTGGCGTACAATTTCTTCCACCGAAAGCGACGTTCCCACAAAGCCACAGGCAGCCAGGAGAGCGTTGCTGCTCCGGCCGCAGAAAAGCGCCTTTTTTACAACCTCGCCCTATTTTACGAGCATGTGGAAAGCCACAGGAGGAAGAAAGCAGTTCCGCGCGGGAACGTCAGCGCGCCATTTTTATATGGTACCCGATGGTGCGAGATGTCTTTCCTCGGTTCGCAATTCATAGACACGTAGCGATCTATTCCTCGCACTCTCAGGATATGCGGCTGTTTGCAACTTTCTCTCTTTTTTTTTCTTTTTTTACTGGCTGCTCGTGCATTTCTGAATTGTCACGCTCGCTTTCAGCGTCCGTTGACGACCGTCTCTTCCACGCCGCGCTGGCCTTGGCGCGCTGAAGCGTAAAATAAGATGGCCGTACCGAACCATTGGCGTTCTTAACACTGCAAGAACCGTTCTTTGTTGTTGCGCGCCGCGATGGAGAGCTCATGCTGAAGCGACCGTGTAGACATTTTTTTCTTTGCCTATGCTCTCGAAAGAGATTGCGATGATTGTACCTTCGCTTATTTAGTGTGCAGTGTTGTAGCACCACGACATGTGTGAGACAATTTTCACAAAGAAAAAAGGCATTCAAAAGGAGGCCACATCACTTAAAGCAAAAGGAGAGTAAACTAATTTTTTCTTTACTTCGGTGTGGAGTTAAGACACGAAACTAGCTTTCCATTATGACAACACATTGTGCCCTGCTACATGATGTCAGTTCAGGTTAAGAAACTCCAAGTGATCAAAATGATACGCACTTTTCCACCACGGCATCCCTGGTAACCTGAGTCGCTTCCCCATACCATGCACAAACTATTCTGCGCAGTACGCAACATACCATACATATCGCCCTAAATTGTTTGAAAAATGCTTGTAGCAATATTTAGTAACAAACGGGGGCAGGGGGCACATCCTCAGACGAACACTTCGAAGAGAAAATATAAGAGGGGGTACGGGGAGTGGAAGGGAGAAGGGGGGGGATCAACTACCCGCAGTGTCTTTCGTGGAAACTCCCGCATGTCGTGGCAACTCCCGCAGTGTCTTTAACATCTGTACTGTGTGCCTGTGTGCTGCGATGCAGGCCACAGCGGTAAGGAACCTGCGCTGGAGTTTCGCGTGTATCACTAGCGCCGTCTATATAATAGCAATCGCGTAACTCGCTTACTAAGAAGACTGCGGCTACCGCGGCTGAAGGCGCTGAACAGCGGTAAAAGTATTGTAAAAAAACGAAGACATTGCGCTATGTCTAAAAGTTTTAGGCTACGATAAAACGATACTCTGTATTCGATTCCGTTGTAGCTGCACAAAACAGAGGCGGCAGAGCAGCATTTATGCGGCTGGATGAGTACGGCAGGTCATTTTGCTTGTTTGTATGCTGCTCTGTCAAATCCATAATGGACTTCACTGTCATGCCGTATATAAACTTAATGTTATGATGTTTATTGGCTTTTATACCTTGCTCAATCTGATGGGTGGTGTGTATGGCGCCAGTTTAAAATGCGCGAGTGAGTTTCGTACTTAGTCGAGCTTCAGACCCCTCAGAGTGGCTCGTGAGCTTCACTGTGTTGTTAGGTGATGGACTGGAATACCTCGCAGTGAATAACAGGAGAGTGAAGGCTAGCGCACGAGGAATTGTAATGGGGACGTTATGGTTGCTTAGGTGGCAAACCAAGGTAGGCAGCGACCATTCCGAACACGCAGTGTTCTGTCCGAAATGCTAAGAATTGAGGTAGTGCAACAACCGTCATTCGATGACATTTCTTCCTGCATTAAACTATGGCAACTCAAATAAGTGACCCCTTAAAATGTTTGGAGAGGCAGAATAAGTGTGCCGCGCTTGAGAAACACTCCTCGACTGTAAAGTTTACTCACTGTTTGCTTTGTATAAAAGATCGCTTCACAAACACTAAACGATTTTAGTTTATTTGGTAATTAGCTGTTGGAGTTTTGTCGCATCGCCGAAAACGTTCATGCGATATCGGTTTCAGCATACGTGCGAATGAATCTCCAGTTAGTAGTTTCTTTCCCTTTTTTTTTATTTTCTCAATCCAGAACATGCCTATTGTAAACATCATGCTGCAGGCTAGCTGCTTCACAATGAATAACTGTTTGGAGCGCGTTTTCTCGTAATTAAGACGTCGCCATGTTTATTTATTTAAGGCATCGTTTCCATTCCCCCCCCCCCCCCCCTCCTGACGCGCGGGGCGAGGGTGGAAGGCAGGGAGGGGAAGCTAATTTAATCTTATATTTACAATAATGCCTGTAGCAGATTTCTTCCTGTCGAGGCAATGATGCATATAAACTTCGTTTTTTTTTTTTCAAGTTTGCATTGATTCTCTTTCGTACTCATCGGCAGAGATTGGAACACCTTCTATCGTAGCAATTGATTCTTGACTATTACCGACAGAAAGCGCTTGCTGAAGCTAAGGAGATTAGAAGCTAAATGGTCACCCTCCCTCCCCCCCCTCACTCTAGCATTGTAAGCCCCCAAACAATTTCTCATTCATCAACAGCGTGATAGCGGCTATTTAATTGTTAACATTGTCACAGAAGCAACCTTTTCACATGCTACGAACGCGCCCGTATGGGGGCGCGCGCATATCGCACAACTGGTCGGGAGAAAAACGATATCATTGACTGCTGATCTTTGTGCTCACCGCTTTTAGTAACAAACAAAATACAAAGTCTCATAGAATGCCTGCGCGATCGTAAAACGGCAGGGTCAAAACTCGGCGACAGGCTTTTGTTTCTGTATAGATATGTTTCATTGCTTCCTCGGTACAAAAAGTTATATATTACGGCACACGAAGTACAGTTCTAGTAGACACATTAAAAAAAAAAAAGTTTTTGTTGCCTCGTGAGTGCAGTGACGTGATCCTGCGAACGAAATATGTGGCCGGATATATGACGTCATAACTTATGTGACATCTAACCTAGATAAATGTCCAAGTCTAAAACTATTCCGTGAATCTAGGAACAACTTTCTCTAAATCAGGGGACAAATTTCCAAAACTTGACAACATCTACACTCCATGCATGCATACATCACTTTATTTCGCCCATTCCATTTCACCTATTCTATTCATTCCGTCGAAGCTAATAGGACATGAAACCTCAAGATGAACTCTTTTATTCGCGTCTGATTACTATTTTAGTAATGGTGACTACACTTATCACACATATAATTATTAGCACTCACTTCTAACGTGAAACTACGAGAAGGGCCACGTAATATAGACGGTTTACAGAGATCAGTTCCACTATCTCCAACAGGTGGCGACACTACGCTACCACCCCGTTTCAAAGAGGACGCTCCTATATTCAAATCATATTTCTGGCCTTCGGAACGTATAAGGTCGCAGAGTGCACTCTTGTTGCGCAGCTTGTGCAAGGATGTCGACTGACTTTTACACACCGCTGCTTTGGTGCGGGTGTCTTCTGTCTCGCCGAAGAAATATGTAGGCAAATAGAGCTAATGACCTTGTGGTTTATTGGCGGAGAATTAGACAATGCTTTCTACATTGGCGCACTGTGTGGCCTAGGCAGCCGCTTTCCTAGGAGCCTTATCATTGGATGTTTCTGTCTTGAAGAAGAGAGCGCCTGTGCGCTGTAGGGAAAGACTATCGTAAACCTCATGGCCCAACCTATTTCAGCGCCGGCAGTAACTGCGGGAATGCGATAACGACCCTGATGTTTTCGCAGCAGCTGTATGTTGCGTCGTTAGTACTGCTGATTCGTTAATTTCGGAGGAAGCTGAAGAGTTGCTGATTGCGGCTATTATTATCTATATAGTCATACTGAATTCATTACGCAGAAAGGGATTTCCATTCATACTTTTGGCCGTGCGCTGGCGAACGACGCTGAGCTCCTGACGCGATCTTTGAGCAGAGTAATAGACATTAAAGCTGGGAAGTTTAAAGGTCAACTCCGGTGATTTTTGGATGCCCATAGACATTAACGAAATTTGCATTACGTCGCAGGCAACAATTTTCCACGGGTAACGGCTCTCCACAGGTTGCAAGAAGCCCGGTGGTTTACCTCCCCTTGCCTTCGCTGTCTGGCACGTAAGACAAGTACGGACGTATGCCACGACATCCTTTCTCATGCGGGGCCAAGTCACAATGCGACCGAACTTTTCATGTCTTCTTACCATCGCTGTGGCCTGCAAGGCGTGTGTTGTGAAAATAATCTAAAAAGAGCTTGCGGAGGCTCTTTGGTACGACAACATGAAATGGGGACTCACCACCATCTGTGTCGGCAGCGGGTATGTATCTCAGGAGAAGTCCATCCTCTGCTACCAGGTAGCAGTGCCGGTAGGCGCTGTGCTTCCTGCAGGGTTGGCTCTGTCCAGGCCCTTTCGTATTTGGATGCACTGAGGATCGCTCAGCTGAGATTCGAGCAGCTGTTGACGGGAAACCAGCGTTCCCCAGGCATCAGCGGCTTCTGCGATCACCAGGACGTGTGGTGCTTGCTCGCCATCTGCAAGTAACGGAGCTCGGGACAGGGCATCGGCTGCCTTGTTGAAGGTGCCTTTCTTGTACTCCACCCTGTCATTATATTTCTGAAGAGCGAGTGCCCAGCTGGCTAGACGGCCGGCTGGGTTTTGCAGCTTTGATAACCAAGACAGTGCCTGATGATCTGTCTGAATTGTAAACTCAGCCCCATCCATATACATGTCAAACTTTTTTAGCGCAAATACAATTGTCAAGTACTCTTTCTCTGTTACCATGTAGTTTCGTTCCGGCGATGAGAGAGTGCGACTTGCAAATGCCAAGGGGCAAAGCTTCCCTTCGTGATCCTGAAGTAAAACAGCAACTATTCCATACTCACTCGCATCAGTTTGCCCTGTAAAGGGCCGGTTTAGGTCCGGGAGCCGCAGACGAGCAGTATCGGCGATAGCTGTTGACAGCGCCCGAAACGATTCCTGCTCCGTGTCTGTCCAGGACCAACGGGCACCTTTCCGGAGAAGCTGATAAAGCGGTCTTGCCAGGTCCACACAGTTTGGAATGAAGTGGTGGTAGAAACCGACCATGCCCAAGAATCGCTGCAGGCTCTTGACGTTTGTTGGTGATGGCAGCTGCAATATGGCCTGCAGTTTCTCCTCGTCAGGCCGGACTGTGCCCTGTTCAACAATGAAACCAAGCAGCTTGATTCTGCGTGAAACCAACTGCACTTTGCGGGGGTTTATGGTGAGGCCTGCGGCCTGCATCCGTTGCAAAACAGTGGTTAAATGGATCAGATGTTCATCTAGGCTTTCTGAAAACACCACGGCATCATCCATGTATGCCATTGCATAGTTGAATTTCGCGTCTCCTAGCACTATATCCATCGCGCGCTGAAAGGTAGCAGGAGAATTGCATGAGCCGAAAGGCAGTCGAACAAACTCGAATAATTCCCGATGGCAAGTGAATGCAGTTTTTTCGATGCCACTCTGGTCAATCGGTATCTGCAGAAAATCCCTGCTACAGTCCAGAGTAGTAAAAAAATTTCGCTGATCCAAGCGTATACATAACACAGTCAACTGACGGAAAAGGGTATGAATCTCTGACTGTTATCGCGTTCACCCGCCGATAGTTGACTCATAAGCGTGCTGTGCAGTCTTTCTTAGGCGCAAGAACAACGGGCTTGGGCTCTTTGAGGGTCTTACTGCACCGGTAGCTACCATTTCATCCAGAGCGGCATCGAGGAGTCCTCGCTTGTGGATGCTCAACGGCCTGAGGTTAAAACGGATCGGGCGGGAGCTGCCGGTGTCAATCCTGTGCGTCAGCACGTTAGCTTTTCCAGGAGCCTCCGTGAACATAGTAGCGAAGGGCTCGAGTGTCGCCTGGATTCTGGATCTTTCCGTTTGTGACCTTGTGAAAGACTGGAGGACAGCGAGAACACCATTTTCTGGCACTCCAGCTGAGGGGGGGGGGTCTGCGACCAGAATATTTGAGTGACATTCTGTTATGTTTGTAATGAACTTGAGTGGTTTGCAGTAACGCCGTACCGGTAGCTGCCTGAATGTAGGTCGACAATGATTCCTGCCTTCGAGATGAAGTTACGGCCCAAAATTACCGGACAAGAGTCCGCGAAGATGCAGAAAGCTCTGCCTTATTTTGCGACCATTCAGGGTAACTGTCAGACGTGCCGCAGAGGTTGTCGAGGCTATCTGTGGCGATGCCATCCGAAGCTTTATGGTCACGTCTCGTAACTGCAAATGTCTTGTATCGCATGCTCGCTTGACCTCATCGCCAAAAACAGAAACAGTGGAACCCGTGTCGAGTAGAGCGGGCACTTCCATCCCCGCTATTTTGACAGCAACCAACGGTGCATTATCAGGGTGGGCATCCTGGAGGCGGAAAGTGGACGGCAAATCGCTTACCGTTTGGTCCTTGATGTCCTGGGGCCGTGATTCACGCTCCAAGGGGCCGCCGATCACCTCTGGTGCCGGGGCTGTCTGGGCCAGAGGAGACTTCTTTCCTCGTCTCTTACGTCGCTTAGGCTGACGTCTGCAGCAGCCCCATACCCAAGCCGCCGGGTGGTGAGATGACCAAAACACCAGGCTCTGTGCTGGCCACGCTCCTTCGCCCGCATTGCAGCAGGCAGCAGCCGGAAGAGGCCCGTTCAGGCCTGCCACCCCATGCACTCGGCCAGTCACCGGAGGAGGCCCGTTTAGGCCTGCCACCCCTTGCACTCGGCCAGTCACCGGAGGAAGCCCGGTCCGGCCTGCCACCCCTTGCACTAGGCCAGTCACCGGAGGAGACCCGGTCCGGCCTGCCACCCCTCGCACTCGGCCAATCACCGGAGGAGACCCGGTCCGGCCTGCCACCCCTTGCGCTCGGCCACTCACCGGAGGAGGCCCGGTCCGGCCTGCCACCCCTTGCGCTCGGCCACTCACCGGAGGAGGCCCGGTCCGGCCTGCCACCCCTTGCGCTCGGCCACTCACTGCAGGAGGCCCGGTCCCACCAGCCACCCATTGCACTCGGCCAGTCACCGGAGGAGGCCCGGTCCGGCCTGCCACCCCTTGCGCTCGGCCAATCACCGGAGGAGACCCGGTCCGGCCTGCCACCCCTTGCGCTCGGCCACTCACCGGAGGAGGCGCGGTCCGGCCTGCCACTCCCTGCAGTTGCCAAGTCAGCGGAGCAGGCCCGGTCCGGCCTGCCACCCCCTGCAGCCGGTCAGTCATCGGAGGAGGCCCGGTCCGGCCTGCCACCCCTTGCGCTCGGCCAGTCACCGGAGGAGGCCCGGTCCGGCCTGCCACTCCCTGCAGTCGCCAAGTCAGCGGAGGAGGACCGGTCCGGCCTGCCACCCCCTGCAGTCGGTCAGTCAGCGGAGGAGGCCCAGTCCGGCCTGGTACCCCCTGCAGTAGGCCAGTCACCGGAGGAGGCCCAGTCCGGCCTGCCACCCCCTGCAGTCAGCCAGTCACCGCAGGAGGCCCGCTCTGGCCTGTCATCCACTGCAGTCGGCTCGGTTCAGGAGGAGGCGCACCAGGGATTGCGACCTCGTGGAAGTCGCCTGCCCCCCTACAGCAGCTGGATGTCATCACGCTGTGGACTGCCAATGATCCGAGCCATGCACAGGACGGCTCGAGGCAGGTCTCCGCTGTGGGAGGTGGCTTGTAGTCGAGCTCCGCCAGAAAAGATGCCTCGATGCGGGAGGCCTCCCTGGCCATGTGCTCAAAGTTCATGAACTGGCGGCGCCGGAGGTATGGCTGGTACCTTGGATGGCACCGATGTATGGCATGAGCCACCTTCTCTGGTTCCGGAGCTCCAGGATCTGCCCACTCGTGCAGCTCTTGAAAACTACACAAAAACTCGAGCAAACTCTTGTGTTCGCCTTGAATCCTGGCACAAAGCTCATCCTTGATGCGGATGACCTAGTCAGACGGCAAAAACTCTTCCCGAAAACGCTGTACAAAGTCCTGTTTTGTTGTGAATGGCCGCTGTTTACGCCTCCAGGTTGCTGCGGAACCTACTAAAGCTACAAGAATCACACGTGTGACCAGTGCACTGTCCGAAATTGCGGGTTCATGAAGAAAATCGCAAACAGATGTCTTGTCGGCATATCCTTCAAACCTCGGCACCGGCAAATTTAGTTGCAGATGGTTATCGCGATACAAGGGAGTGGGCGTTAACGAAACTGGCTCGCTTCCCATCACTTCTCAAAATTGTGCCTTTGATGCAAGTAGCTGGGACAGTAGGCCAATAATTCCGCTTTAAAAATCAGACTGCTCACTTTACCGGTCTCCTAATTGCTCATGCATAGAACCCGCATGGATGGGGGGTGGAAATTCAGCTTTCAACTTGGCGCTTGCGCCAGGTAAGTTGAGATTATCCGCCATAGCTACGCATGAAAGCATGGAATGTTCTCACTAAAGTTGCGACACTCGCGGGGCAAACCAAAGCTCGAGCAAAAATCACGTTGGGCGCCAGATGAAGGCCTAGCCTTCAAAAAACGGGTCCGCGAGCCATGGTCCCGCCCGACGAGTGACATATCCAGTCTGTTAAAAACACCGGTTTATTCCGGATAAACAAAAAAAGCAAAACAAAGAAACATAAGGTGTTACTGCGCTGAGAACAGGCTGTTCATGCGCGCGACAATAGAACACCAACGGAAAGCGGGAAGAATGTCATGACCTTACCGCGGCGAAACAGAACACACTGCGGAGCGAATAAAACGAGCAATGGGTCCAAAGCGCTAACGGCGACACAAGAAAGATTGCTCCTCGCGGGACCACAACTCACAGGAATACGCCTAGGCTGTTCCTGCAGGCACTGCTTCCATCTTCGTGTCGGCGATCTTCTTTCAGTCGTCCGTGCCCACCCTGCTGGCCCATGACGCTCGCCGGTTGCCCCGCGCCGGTCTCTCCTCTCCGCCGGGGCAAAAAAGCCCCGCGCCTCGCTTCCGACGCGCTTATCTACCCGTCAGTCGCCGCTAACATCACGCCAACCAAGATTATCTGCTTGCTCATGCTCACTCGCGCTGCCCATGAAAACACAATACAAATAGAAAGACGCGCGCGCGGTTGCAAACGCCTAAAGGGGCTGCGGAGCCCCGCAGGCTAAATCGACGAATTCGATCTCCGTAGGCTAGGGTATAGCCATTTGAACAAGAATCATAACGGTAGTGCTGAAACAACATCAAAGTACTGTAGGTAATGAACAGACTCGGCGTTCTTGACGTCTTAGCTCAAGCTATTAGATAGCCCCGCCGTGTTGGTACACTGGTTATTGCGCTCGGCATCTGTGTCTAAGGATGCGGAATCGAGTCCCGGCCTCGGCGGCTGCTTTTCCAAGAAGGCGAAATGCAAGGTGACCGTGTGCTGTACGATGTTAGTGCGTGTTAAAGAACCCCAGGTGATTGATATTTCCGGAGCCCTCCACTACGACGTCTCTCACAGCCTAAGTCACATGTTAAACCCTACATACCAAACCAAACCAGTAAAGCTAAGATATAAATAAATAGGTTCAGGCAAGAGATGCAATCCCGCGAAAAGCTGACCGGGGTTTTTAAGAGTAATTTAATTTATTGAAAGGAAGGAGACCGCTGGAGGTAGGCTGCTAAGTTGAAAGAACACATACTTGATGTGATCATGCAGTTGTCGTTGTGGCTGTAGGAAGAAGGAAAAGAAAATACACGGGCCTGCTTCTGGCTCTATAGCTGAGCCACTTCCACTGCCTCGTGTGGAGAGAAGAGAAAATAGAGGAGCAATAAAAAGAAGAGGGAGAGAAAGACGAGCGCCGCAACAGCCGTCGTGCACCACCGAAGCGATGGCGGGTGCATGACGACCTACAACAGATAAAAATTCTGTGGTAGGCTAGCCTCCGATGCAAGCGGTGGTGACCTACCTGTCCCAGCCCCATCAGGGCCAGGAGCAGTTACCTCGCTCTAGAGCATCTCAGCTGGCACAGGGAAAGGTAGAGAGAGAGAGAGGAAAAACTTTATTTGTCAGCGATGGTTTTTGTCTTGGGTTGCATTCAGCTGCTCCAGGTGGCGGGTAGTTTACATCTGTCAGCGACCTCTTGCGCTATTGAAGAGGCCCGGGACTGGACGTCTGGGTCCCGGCTGGCGAGAACAGCTTCCCAGTGTTCCAGCGAGGCAGATGGTACTAGATCGACTGGAGGCGGTAAATTGATCATACCTTCGTCTTACATTGAAAATTTCCAGTAGGATGATAATTAGGAAAGATAACCAGAAAAGTTGATAGGACCGCAGGTGATGCCGACGCGTTGTAGTTTCAGATCACTTCAGCTATAACGCTTGTTGAAAACCCGCCTAAAAAATTGTAGAGTTATCCTTGAACCAAGTCAGCAACGTTAGACACCTGCCGGCGCCGCATTTGCTGCTGCTGTATGGTTATAGTGAACCAGTAGTAGGGTGTCTGTAGCTCCTGCTTCGATCTTTGAAGAGGAGGAACAAGCAAAGATAGAAAGAAGGAAAGATAGAGCTTATACGTGCGGCATTGAAAATACACCGGTGCTGTGGGCTGACTTTACTCGGGGGCGGGACCGAACAAGGGCAACAACACTATTCTGCGCTGCCATCACTGCACTGGATCAGCAGAACTTTAGGTAGGTCGGGAAACTTTTCTTCCAGTCGTTGTTAGATTGCCGTAAGGAGGTCCCGTTAAAGGTGATAGGAGGCATCTTCTGTAGACGTGAACAAGCACCTAGGCCCTCTAGTGGTCCACAGCGGCCTTTTTACACCCATGTGACGAAACTATGCAGGCAAAAGCTCAGACATCAGAGCGAAGAGAGCCTTCATCCTGCACGAGGCCTGTTCTTTACACCTTTGGATATATTGATACGGGGCAGAAGGCTAGCACAGGAAACCACAGCAGGTGATGAGCAAGTGTTCACAGCACAGCAGAGCAGAACACAGCAGGTGTTTAGGCAAGCCCAACAGTTTCTTCTGCTTCGTCGTCTCTCACTCTATTTTCTGTCGTCGTCCTCTTCGGTGGCATATACGTAACATTACCCCGCCACGAAAAGCACAGTCCCGGTGCGCACTAGGACAAACTACTGCAGGGGTAGTACAGCTTCATTCTGGCGACATGAACAATTTCGGTGCGTGGCATAGAGGACTGTCGCGGCGGATGTACAGGGGCGACCTCGTATGTCACAGGAGTGACTGGCCGTAAAACACGGTATACGGTCCTGCGTAGCGTGGCAAGAGCTTCTCACACAGCCCAACTTTACGAGCGGGAGTCCAGAGCAAGACGAGAGAGCCCGGAGAGTAGTGGACATCCCGGTGGCGAGAATCATGGCGTCTTTTTGGAGAATTTAGGGAGGAGGCCAGTCGGCGGCGAGCCTTCTACCCCGCACCTCCACCAAGATGATACGGGGCAGAAGGCTAGCACAGGAAACCACAGCAGGTGATGAGCAAGTGTTCACAGCACAGCAGAGCAGAACACAGCAGGTGTTTAGGCCATGGAGGAAGAAAAAAACTAGGAGGGAGCGCGCGCAGCCTCCGCAAGCCAACCTCCTCTGACGCCGCTCCCTTCTCTCTCTTGCGCGCAATGATTCTTGGGAATTTAGCCAACATAGTTGCTAGACTCAAAAGCAGCAGTGTACATGGTATTTTTTAGTGACTTTGGGTGTCCCCGCGGAAAGCCTACCGAAGTGGTCTGCCGAAAGTTGCGCGTCGCGTCGTAACACATAAGTTACTTTGTTTACAATTGTTGTATTGTACTCCGTGTTTATAGACACACTAGTGAGAACTGCAGGTGGTCTTTCCATGTTTAGTTTCGTTAGGGAGACTACGAATTCGACATAACGTTGCATGCCTGGGGAACTGGCTTCAGCGTAACAATGTGCATTTGAGGTCTGCATTTCCTAAATGAATCAAACGATTTTCGTCTCGAACCATACATGCACATGCCCTGACAAACAAACGTTTCGTTTCTCGAGGAGTGCGCATAACAGGATACTCACCGTTGGAGCGACAGCCCCGAGAGGTATATCCGTGTAGTTCTTGCATCCCGGCACGCAGCATTTCATATATGGCAGTACTTTTTGTTGGGCTAGTTGGTTTGATTCCGTGCTTGCGGGACACAGCGCACAAAGACAGAGCACAAGAACACAGCGGACGACAGGACGCGCTTCGTCCCCTCGTCCTTCTTGTTCTCGAGTGCTTCGCCTGATCGCCGAGCCCCGAAAGCATTTCATATGGCGCAGCTGAGAGAACCCAGCCATACTTCGCGAAATACACGGGTGCACTGCGCGGCGGCGGCAGCCCCCACGGGATCAGCCCGTCTAAAAGTCCAAAGTTCCATCTACCGCCTGTTCGCAGCGCGCGCCTCAGATTTCTAGTGCAGGCGTCGCGTAGCGAAGGCCACGCGAAGGCATTCCTTCAGAGCAAAGCGTGCGAAACCGCAACCGAAACCAGCTACCGGCTACCGCTTGCCGTATCACGTGACGGCTAATTTCCCATGATTCTTTCCATTATATTTTTTATGACTAGGCTTCACTTTCCCGCCGCGGCACTCCCTCCTAGTTTTTTTCTTCCTCCATGGTTTAGGCAAGCCCAACAGTTTCTTCTGCTTCGTCGTCTCTCACTCTATTTTCTGTCGTCGTCCTCTTCGGTGGCATATACGTAACAATATTGTTAACTTCGAAATCTGCTGCAGCACCGGATTTGTAGGAGCCCAGAAAGCGCATGTTAGCTTTACAAGCATGAAACTGTAACTTTTCTCTATCTTTCTGAAATTCGGTACTTTCACGAGGATATGGGAGTCTCGCCCTATCTTAGTGGCGAACCAGTGCGTAATAGGTTAATTGCGTTGGCTATTTGCTTTGAATAAGACGTTGTTGTTGTTGCGACTGTAGGAAGAAAGAAAATAAAATGCATGGGCCTGCTGCTGGCTCTGTAGCTGAGCCACCTCCGCTGCCTCCTGCAGAAAGAAGAGAAAATAGAAAAGAAAGAAAAAGCTGCCGCAACAGGCGTCATCCACCACCGAAGTGGTGGCGAAGTAGTGGTGGTGGCATTGTTCTCGCATGCATCCTTTTTTTATTTCGGGCAGTTTCCGGTAAATGCTGAATACGCCTCTTGCGCGCACGTAAAAATATGGCGCGCACTGAAGATGACGAAGATTGGGTTCGCCGCTGGTGTCGTTGCATGCACCAAGGAGAGAAGAAGAAGAAGGACAAGAAAAAGCGTGCCTCGGGGGAGAGGCGGTCAGTGTAGGACTGCGCGTTCTACAATGAGCCCTCCAGCCGGCGCTTCGACCGGAGACGTGCTCTACGCAAACGCCGACAGGGCATCGCTCAACAACGTCTTCTGGTCTCCGCCGTCGTCACACCGCCACTCCCTCCTCAGCAAGCTCGGGCACCCAATGTAAGTCCATAGCTCCCGGCGTAAGGCAACATCTCGAAACTAGGTGTCGAAGCTCAGAGGAAGGGTTTATTCTTAGTGCCCATCTGAAGGCCTAAGCTTCTAAAATTACACAACAATATTTTTATGTACTTCAAGGTCGACACTTTGGGCATGAAAGACAAACAAGGAGGATAGCGTGATGCTAAGGCCTTGTGTGCTTCTCTCTTTGTATCTGTCCGTGTTCCAGCGCTGTTTTAAAATAATGTTCAACCAACTAGCCTAACAAGCCACTTTGCTAAAACCTTCGTTGGCTAGGTACTGTAATGACATCTAGGCTACCGGCCTGCAGTGAACACTGCTGCTGTTAAACTATAGAATACGCATCATGTATCTTTTTAAAAACAGTGGTTTATGTGTGTTGGTGAACCACTTTTAGTGTAGTAACAGTGTAATAGACACCAGATTCTCAGCAGAGGCAACCAAAAGTGTGTTATGGCAGCAGAGTGAACACCAAGGCGCGCGAAACACAGGCGGTGGTTGCAAACACTCAGCTCAGGAGGGGAGTTTACGTAATTTGCTCTGCTTAGTTGCTGCTGACTCGCAGTAGATGGCTGGTTGGCGATGAGTGGGACACCTTTTGTCCTATCCTGCAGTGAACGTAGCGTACATAACAAGGGAGTTAATGGGCACCCTCCAAGTAATCGCCATCACCACCGGACTATATCCACTGCAGGGCGAAGGCCTCTCCCATTATCCTCTAATTAACCCGGTCCTGTGCTAGCTGTATCCACTCGACCACTGCAAATTTTTTAACCTCATCCGCCCACCTAATTTTCTGCTTCCCCCTGCTGCTACGCGGTTACCTTCCCTTGGAATCCAGTTGTGTATTATTAGAGACCATCGGTTATCCTCTCTTCTCACCACATGTCCTACCCACGCCGATTTCTTCTTTTTGATTTCGCCTATAATGTCCTCACCTTAAGTTATTTCTTTTACCCACTCTGGGAGAGGCATGCTTTCTACCTGTTACAGTTACACCTACCATTTTCCGTTCCATGGCTCTCTACGTTGCCCTCGATCTAAGTAGAGCTATTTTCGTCAGCCTTCACGTCACAGCCCCATAAGTGAGTGGCAGTAATATGCAAATAGAACATGGTGAGTACGGGCTGATTGATACATGATGAAAAAGACAATAAAACAGCACCATAGAAGACAGGACAAGACAGGGACGAACACAGCGCATATGCTTGTCCCTGTCTTGTCCCGTTTGCGCAGTGCAGCTGACCAGTCTAATTTTTCAAGTCGCTGATGGCCTTTTGTAGATTAAGATAATCATAAGGTTGTTCTAAGTTCCCGGTATGGTTGAGGTCATTAGGTATTTTGTATACAGGGTGAGCAGGTGTTCTTACGCGATGTCACCTCTGTCGTAGAACAGTTTTACTCTACCTGATCATCACCAGCTGCTATCATCGCTTGCACTGCTACTAAGGCTTTCTCCCCCCCCCCCCCCCTCTTTTTTTTTTTACCGGCGCTATGTCTAATCGCTCTACACTTGCCTGACTTATTGTCATACCGATTGCTTCGGATACTTCGGATGCTTCGGATTGCTTCACATTTATCACGCCTACGGAATACATGTATCTATCTGATCTTCTCGACTGTTCCGGTTTGACAACATTGGAAACCCGTCGAAAAATGCACCGCTTGAAAATGTTATATATTACCATTAACAATCATAATAAACTAGAATTTCATATTTATATGCAGTACAACAGAACACTACAAACTCGGTACAAACATGACAAAACAATTGCAATTCCTCAGTGCCGAACCATTGCATACAAGTTGCCGTTCTTTCCGAGAACGATAGCCGAATGGAATAAGTTACTTTGCGATGTGGTATCCTTATTGTCATCCGATGTGTTTTTTTCTGCAATAAGGTCTTGCCAATAAATAGTGTGGTCGGTTTAATTTTTTGAGCTTCGTTTTTTATTCTTCTGTTTTGTATTTAGATGTAACGCGCTTGTGTCTTGTTTGTTTCTTCCTGATTCGTTTCACAGTAACTTTACTATGTGCCAATGTATGCGTTTTTTTTGTTTTCTTTGCTTTGTTGTCGTTCGCTTTGGTGGACCGTAATTTGTTACCATACGTGATGTACCCACTCCTTCCTTAGCTACCAAAAGGCGGCCGGCAGTATTGAATAAATAAATTAAAATACTGTATAAGTGTGTAGAGTTACTGTGCTACTTTTAACTAATTCGTACTAGTCTTGTCCTCCATACATTGTCCTCCTTGTCTTTTAGTTCGAACGTCTAATTGTTGCCTATGCCAAGTTCTCTTGAGACCGCATCTAGGCTACCTTCCTTCTTTAAACTATTCTTTTCTCGTCATATATTACACTTCTTTATGCCGGTTAAATTAAGTTTATCTCTGACAGCTCTGCTGGTTCTATTGTCTCTATAAGGTTTGCGTCTTTCGTACTCTTGCCATCCTAACATGAGCTTTCTTCTGAGAAGCTTTTCCTGGATCATGTAACTATCTCACGACCTGCTTCCATTGCGAATTCAGTAATGACATCAGCGAGGTTACCTGTCATGGGGTGAACACTTAGATCGTCGCCCCGACTAAAGGCAGATATATGTTCAGTACCCATACTGTGAATTTCTCTAATTTGTCTTATACTGGTGACAATATTGATAAGCGTCTTCCCTGCTAGTTACTTTCATTCCCGCATAACATCTAAGCAAATAACTGTCTAAATTGCTTTATAGTCCATGCATACAGCCGAGTGCAGACAGCATAAAGACTCCATTATACAGTAATTGCTTGACGATGAGGCTGAAGTGACCTTCTTTTGTAATTTTTTTTTGCGTAAGCAATACTACGCCAGGTTTCAGCCCGTCGCGTAAACCCGGCCGGTATCCATGTTTGACCTTCAGAGCGAGCGCAGATGGGGCTCCTGTTCAAGCTGTCGTGTAAACCCGGTCGGTAGCCACGCCACGCCGCAGATAGCGCGCCGTTGCTATAGCAACAAGAGCGACCGCAGATGGGCCCCCTCTTCAAGCCGTCGGGTAAACCCGGTCGGTAGCCACGCCGTGCCGCAGCCTAAACATATCGCACCAGACTTGTCTACACTATACATGCTGAACCTGAGCGCAGCCATGCAGTATTGCTTACGCAACCTACCGTGTTTAACTAAAACTAATTTGTTTCTGCGGCCGGAGTCCTTACGGATCACGCGTCTTGCAATCACTAGAGCGAGGAAGATGTTAGAGTGGGCAGGCAAAATGAAGGAAAATGAAAGCACCAAGCTAGTACTACTGACTGGCACATGGAATTTAAACAAATAGTCATATAACAGAATGAGGCCACGTGCCTATAAGATTTTAGTCGATGAAACAAGAATAAAAAAGAGGATCTACCGTCGGTGAAGCCACTGTGAGGAGAAAGGGGTGGGGATGGGCGCTTGCTCACTGGCGCGTATATTAGTTGATTTTGTCATTTGCGGGGAAAGTTTGGTTTTGGTTTGTGGTGTTCAACGTCCCAAAGCAACTCGGGCTATGAGAGACGCCATAGTGGAAGCCTCTGTAAATTTCTACCTCCTGGGGTTCTTCGTGCGCTGACATCGCACCGCACACGGGTGCCTTGCTTTTGCCTCCACCGAAAAGCTGCCGCCGAGGCCGGGATTTGATCCCACATCCTTCTAATACCACTCACCGGGGCCATTGGAGGTACTAATAACGATAAATAAACAGTAGTCGAGTGCCGTAGCCACTGCGCCACCCCGGCGGGGTCATTTGCGGAAAAAGTTTAGCATGTTTGCTCATCATCGAACTAGAATCCTAAACTTCCCCGCTGAAAGTGGAACATTGCTAATGCCGCTTTCTTGGGTCGAGTCGTATAAATGAATATCTGATCATGCGGATTTTCCAGTGCTTGCTTTTTTTTTTCGCCGTTGCAGAGGCCGCAAGCTTCGGCGCAAGCACCGCGACCCGGCGGGCGACCACTCGCCCGGTACGACGGAGCCAGTTTGCAACCTTGACTACCTCGACTACGAGAAGGATGTGCCTGCTGTAAGTGCTTCAGACCAAGGGAACGGTGAAGGGTTTCTACAAAAATATGAAATACTATCCACTATAACAATATTAAGGCCCCGCAACAACAGCCGTCGTCCACCACCGAAACAGTGGCGGGTGCAACGACGGCCTACAACAGATAAAAATTCTGTGGCAGGCTAGCCCCCGCCGCAAGCGGCGGTGACCCACCTGTCCCAGCCCCATCAGGGGACTACCAGATCAAGTGTACGATGCGCCCGTCTTCTACAGGGAAACCAACCGTCTATGTGTGAAGGCAGTTGCATAGAGACCATTGTAGCATCGTGATATCCCGTCGAACAGCCTTGAATGGCGGGTCTGTTTGGAACATGAAATCGGAGTGTTTCCGCATGACCAAGTACTCCCGCCAAGACGCACCATGCGTACAACCACCCGCAGACTTTACACGAATGACGTGGACGGCTGCCAGCGCCACGAAGCGAGAGTCATTAAGTGTCAGATAATTTCTTTTTACTTTTACAGCTGCTGACGATAGCTGGTATGCATATCGCGTTTACTGCTTTTTCGACTGCGTCCAATCTCCGCGTAGACAACGCATTTATTGCGTTGGCGTTTCTACACGTTTTTATCGCGGATGGAGCCTCACTCGCCAAACTTTGAAGTTTTCTTATCGTGGGAACCATAAATTGCGCGCTAAGATTCCGCAGCTCGCGCGCCTCGAGAGTTTCGTTCGAATACTGCGGATCTAACAAAACAAATTGAATCAGTGAGTGGCTGCACGCTTTGTACACGTGAATAGCAAGAGACAGGACAGCACCAACAATAACTGTCTTAAAATGCTACATCTCCACAAAATTATCAAGCGTAAGTAGACCAATCCATCTAGCCACAGTCCGGCCAAGAAACCGGGTTCGCTGTATTCATAAAAGAACAAATACTAGGGGGCACTTTGGATCACTAAACTGCGATGAGGCGAAAGCCTCGATCGCCGGTTTTCCGGAGCCCTCCACTACGGCACCTATCTCTGTTTTCTCTCCCACCTTCGCGATGACGCGATAGCGTAAGCTACCAGCCAACATATTGTTACGTGGTGACAAGCAAAGAGACGGCACAACATGGTGACATGATGAACGATAATTTTATGTCTGGCCTAGCGCAAGGGCTCCTCTTGCGCCACTGCCGATCTTTTTCTTCGCAACACTTCCCGGGGCCACCAAGCGATCGTCCCGATCGTATCGTTGAAGTCGATAGTGAGGGCAGGGTACAGATGTTCAAGAAAAGATAGAAGAGAATGATGCGCTTGCCAACACGATGACGATGAACACGATGATGCTTGGGTGATTCGCCTCCCCTGGAGCTGTTCAACCATCCGCCACCAGAGTCCATGGGACCGCTGACTCGAGTTCGTGACGAGCGGCTGAGCGGGGGTTGCGTGTATGTCCGGTTCCTTTGGGTTTTTCGGGTCTTTCGGGTCCTTCGTCTCGGGTCTGGTTGGTCTGTTTGTTCTTGTCTTCAGATCCTGGTTGGGGGCTGGGCAGTGGTAGTTGTTCAGGTCTGGGCTTGAAGGGCTGGGTCGAAGCTGCTCGGCGATGTCCCAGGACCCCCGGTCGATAGTCCCGGCTTGAAGATGGCATCGAAGCTCCAAGGCGAGGATGTGGATGACACACCCAGCACCTCCACCAAAATGTTACGTGGTGGCAAGCAAAGAGACAGCACAAAATGGCGACCGGATGAACGATGATTTTATGTCTGGCCTAGTGCGAGGGCTCCTCTCGCGGCACTGCCGATCTTCTTCGCAACAATATAAAGCCCCGCTTTAACATAACCGTATGAGCGTTCCTGCGTGGCCTAGGGATAATGTGAATGCAAGGGCCCTGGAAGGATGATCCTGATATCACACTCCCATATGAAAGGAGAGGCCCGAGTTGGAAGCTCCTGCCAAACGTGATGTCAAGAAGTCTTACGTTCAGTTAGTGCTCGGCCATGTCAGCTGCCAGCTACAGCCTCCTACATAACGAAAGCGTTACGGACGGATGGCCGGACACGATCCACGAGCGTGAGCCATTAAATGCTATCGCTTCAATATAATCGCATATTTTGGCTATGTCACTATACAAACACTCACCGGAAAAAAGAGGGCGCGCAGCTCAGTTAGAGAGCAGACGCTATCGTATGAACATACTGTTCGATTCCTCTTGTCCACCTCTCTTCTTTTCAACGAAACGAAAATACTGTCCAAACACGTCAGCGTCGCGGCAGGTGTCATGAAGGCGCCTTCAATCTAACAATCAAGAATTAAGAAATGACTTAGTGCCAGTTTATTAATGGTTATGGGGGAGAATATTGATTAGGCTGAAGCCACGCATGTATAAAATCATGTCTCTCAATATTTTTTTTTTGCATCAGCGTATTGATAAATTCAAATACTTAAAGAGCTATTGCATTACCGAGTGCCGCAAGCGTCCGCCATTTCTCTCTCTTTCTCTCTTTGTATCTTCATGGCGGTTACTCCTATAGGACGAACGTTACAGTCCGCCGGAGAACGATGTCGGGCAAAAAAGTAGAAACACATGTAGAACATCCGACATATCCAAAACAACGCTAATGTCCAACGCAGATATGCTTGGAACTCTGCCATCGGCCCTCATACAATTATTTTTTCACTTCAGCACAAAACTTGTGAAACTGTGCTCCTCATGTGACAAGAAAGGGCCGTTGTTCCTTCAGCGGGTTCTTTTACAGAGAAAGCAGCAACTTCGTAGGTTCTCTCGTTCAAGAAATATGAGAGAATAGGAAGCTGGCGAGGTGGTAAATAAGTGCTCAACATTTTTTACGGCTACCTCTCAATCAACTTGTAATCTTATTAACATATCTCATTTCTTTTACATTACAAGAATTTACCTGATTGGACCTTATAACCTCATATTTAGTTCGTTATATTATCTTAGCTAATCCTCTTTGCGTCGTACCACTTGTATTGACTTTCTTCTGTTTGCTTCATAAATGGCTAGACCTTTCACGCGCCCAGCGTATTTTTGGCCGTGGCGATACAAAAATAATAACCAGGCAAGGAACCTTTTTGCAATATCAAGCATAGGCATAACACCACAGCTCACTATGTTCAGGTCACCGTAGGAAATTCTGTGGGTCCATCCGAAATAATAACAGGGCACCACAGACACACACGAGAGGACACCATAGAAGAAAACAGCCAACGCGCATTAGCCAAGCAGCCATTAGCCTCCTTGGCTAATGCGCGCGCGTACCAATGTATCAGGGAAACAACGCCATTTTATTATCAAAGAAGGCGGGAGAGAAATATTTGCTCAACCTTATAAAGAAAAACCGATCTGTCGCTGAGTTTGAACGGGCTTTTTTTTATTTGAAACACTTCTACTGTTTCGCGAGCCATCTGTTGGCAGCCTCCACCCAGAGTTCTCACGCGCGGAACCGTGGTGCACAATAGGTGCAAGCCGTAGAGTGCAAAACAAGTTTTTCAGCCTCATTGTTTTCAACGTCTTTTGCATGTTCCCCAAGTTGGTCATTCGCACAAGGTCCCGTCTGTTCAGTGTAAGATTTCCTACAAGACAGTGGTATTTCATAGACGACACTGGTAATTTACTTAACGAACCGCTGACAATGCCTCTGACAGCCTTTTTCTCGTGTGTCTGCATGGCGCTGAATACAGCCTGCTTTTATGCCTTAAAACCAGCTATCAAACTATCATCATCATAATCATCGTCAGCCTGACTCTACCCACCGCAGGACTAAGGCCTCTCCCATATTCCTACTATTAAGCCGGTCCTGTGCTAGCTGAATCCACTTGACCCCTGCGAACTTCTTAACCTCATCCGCCTACCTTACTTCTTGCCGCCGCCTGCTACGCTTTATTTCCCTTGGAATCCAGTTTGTTAACCCTAAGCGACCGTCGGTTATCCTCTCCTCGTACTACATGTCCTGCCCATGCCTATTTCTTCTTCTTGATTTCCACTAGAATGTCGGTAACGTGAGTTATTTCTCTGACCCAGTCTGCACACTTCCTGTCTGTTAACATTACCCTTACTATTTTTCGTTCCATAGCCCTATGCATTGTACTCAACTTAAGTAGAACCCTCTTCGTTAGCCTCCACATTTCAGCCCCATTGGTGAGTACAGGTAAGATGCAACTGTTATATACTTTCCTCTTGAGCGATACCGGTAAGCTGCTAGTCATAATCTGCGAGTGCTTGCCAAATGCGCTCCATCCCAATCTTATTCTTGTTATTTCCTTTTCATGGTACGGATCTGCGGTTACTACCTGTCCTAAGTAGACATAATCGCCTACTACTTCCAGTACTTCGCTACCTATGTAAACTGCTGTTCCTTCGCAAGGCTGTTGAACATTACCTCAGTCTTCTGCATATTGATTTTCAAGCCTACCTATCTACTTTTCCTGTCTAGGTCATCAATCATTATTTGCAGTTCATCCCCAGAGTTGCTTAGCAAGACAATGTCATCAGCAAATCGCAGATTACTGAGGTATTCTCCATCTTCCCTTATCCTTAACTGCTTCCATTCCAAGTCTCTGAATACTTCCTCTAAGCAAGCTGTGAATAGTACTGGGGAGATTGTGTATCCTTGCCTAACACCTTTCTTTATGGGAATTTTGTTACTTTCTTTATTAAGAACTATGGTTGCTGTGCAGCCACTGTATATATCTTCCAGCACTTTCACGTACCGCTCATCTACCCCCTGATTTCGCAATGCCTGCATCACCACCGAGGTTTCAACTGAGTCAAATGCTTTTTCGTAGTCAATGAATGCTATGTATAAGGGCTGGTTATATTCCGAGCATTTTTCTATCACCTGATTGATGGTATGGATATGATCGATAGTAGAGTACCGTTTCCGAAAACCTGCTTGATCCTTTGCTTGATTGCAGTCTAAGGTTGTCCTGATTCTATTAGCGATTACCTTTTTAAATACCTTATACGTAACAGACAGTAAGCTGATTGGTCTGTAATTTTTAAGGTCCTTAGAGTCCCCTTTCTTATGAATGAGGATAATGTTTGCATTCTTTCATGGTTCCGGTACCGTCGATGACACCAGGCACTGCGTATACAGGGTGGCCAGTTTTTCTAGCACGATATCCCCCGTCCTTCAGCAAATCGGTAGTTATCGGATCCTCTCCAGCTGATTTCCCCCTTTTCATAGTTTCTAATGCTTTCTTGACCTCGTCCTTCGTCATTGGTGGAACGTCTGACTGTTTTTCCCTACCGCCAATCTCATTACGGTCCTGACTACTTTGGTTACTGTAGAGATCTGTATAGAACTCCTCGGTTACTTTGACTATATCTTGTCCATATTCGTGATGACGTTGCCCGCCTTGTCCTTTATCGCATACATGTGGATTTTGCCTATGCCCAATTTCTTTTTTACCGCTTTAAGGCTTCCCCCGTTCTTTACAGCATGCTCAATGTTCTCCATGTTATACTTCCTTATATCGGCCACCTTGCGCTTATTGATTAGCTTTGATATCTCGGCCAATTCGATCTGGTCTGTTGGATTGGAAGCTTTCATACTCTGGCGTTTCTTACTCAAATCTTTCGTCTCCTTAGACAGCTTACCGGTATCCTCTCTAACTATCCTACCGCTCTACCGCGCACTCAGTAATGATATCTCTGAAATTATTGTTGATTGCTTCTAGGGTAATGTCGCCATCCTCGGTTAGAGCTGAATATCTATTCTGTAGCGAGATCCTGAACTCTTCTGCCCTCCGCTCACCGCTAATTCGTTGACGGGTTTCTTTCTTACTAATCTGTTGCATTCCTTCTTCAGATTTAGACTAATTCGGGACCTCACCATCCTGTGGTCACTGCATCGCACTTTCCAGGTTACCTCTACATCTTGCATAATGGCGGGGGTTGAACACATTATGACGACAATTTCATTTTTGTTCTCCCCGTTAGGACTTTTCCATGTCCATTTCCGGTTCTTCCGTTTGCTGAAGAAGGTATTCATGATCCTTAAGTTATTGCGCTCTGCAAACTCAACTAGTAACTCCCCCCTGTTATTCCTAGAACCAATGCCATAGTCACCTACTGCCTGGTCTCCTGCCTGATTTTTCCCTACCTTAGCATTGAAGTCGCCCATTATTCTGCGTCGTTACATTTCGCATTGCTGATGTTACATCTTCGTAGAAGCTTTCAACTGCCTGGTCATCATAACTACATGTACGTGCATAGGCCTGCACAACCTTCAGTTCATCAATCATTAATTGCAGTTCATCCCCTGAGTTACTTAGCAAGGCAATGCAATAGACCCCTTTCATAAATGTTAAGTCAGCTTCTCCTCTATGCTGCATTCCCCTCTAATGGAGGAACAGCAATGTATTGAAACATTATATTATGGCCATAATTCATATCATTTATGCATCAGAACACATTCGCATAATTGCTCTATTACCACTACATGCATCTGTGTAGAAGCAACATGCGATTTCAGGTCTATATCGCCGTTTTTCTGGCGGCCAGTGACGCCATGTTTGGGGAAAGAAGCAGCGTGGGAAAGCCTACTTAACGATTTTTGCAAGGGGTCCATTAGCGTATGGTAGATCATTGAGGTATTCTCTATCTACCCTTATCCCTAACTTCTCCCATTCGAAGTCTCTAAGTACTTTCTCTAAGCAAGCTGTGAATAGTACTGGGGAGATAGTGTTTCCTTGCCTAACACCTCTCTTTATAGGATTTTTTTTCCTTTCTTTATGCAGAACTATGATTGCTGTGCAGCCACTATATATATATATATATATATATATATATATATATATATATATATATATATATATATATATATATATATATATATATATATATATATATATATATATATATATATATATATATATATATATATATATTTATATATATATATATATCTTCAAGTGCTTTCACGTACGGCTCGTCTACCTCCTGATTTCGCAATGCTTTCATGACCACCGAGGTTTCTACTAAGTCAAATGCTTTTTCGTAATGAATGAATGCTATATATAAGGGCTGGATATATTCCGAGCATATTTCTATCACCTAGTTGATAGTATGGATATGACTGAAAACCTGCTTGATTGTCCTGATTCGAATAGCGATTACCTTAGTAAATACCTTATATGTAACAGACAGTAAGCTGATTGGTCGGTAATGTTTCAGGTCCTTAGCGTCCCCTTTCCTATGAATTAAGACAATGTTTGCGTTCTTCCACGTCTCCGGTACCCTCGATGACACCAGGCAGTGCGTATACAAAGTAGCCAGTTTTCCTAGCACGATATCTAACCCCCCCCCCCCCCCCCCCCCCCGTTTTTCACAAATCTGTAATTACCTGATCCTCTAAAGCTGCTTTCCCCCTTTTCACAGTTAGTCTTTAACGCTTTCTTATTCTCGTCCTTCGTCACTGGCGGAACGTCTGGCTGCTTTAACCTACTGCCAATGTCAACATTGTCCTGTTTACTTTGGCTACTGTAGAGATAACCGATGGTCGCTTAGGGCAACAAACTGGATTCCAATGGAAGGAAAGCGTAGCAGGGGGCGGCAGAAAGTTAGGCGGGCGGATGAGATTAAGAAGTTCGCAGGGGTCAAGTGGATGCAGCTAGCACAGAACCGGGTTAAGTGGAGAAATATGGGAGAGGCCTCCGTCTGCAGTGGGTACAGACAGGCTGATGATGATGATGATGATGATGATGATGATGATGAGAGATCAGTATAGAACTCCTCGGCTACTTTCACTATCTTGTCCATATTCATGATGACGTTGCCTGCCTCGTCCCTTAGCGCATACATCTGATTTTCGCCTATGCCCAATTTCTTTTTCGCTGCTTTAAGGCGTCCTCCGTTGTACAGCATGCTCAATTTTCTCCATGTTATACTTCCTTATATCTGCCACCTTGCGCTTATTGATTAGCTTTGACATCTCTACCATTTCTGTCTTGTCTGTTGGATTGGAAACTTTCATATTCTGGCGTTTCTTCATCAAATAATTCGTCTCCTTAGACAGCTTCCTGGTATCCTCCCTAACTATCCTACCACCTACTTCTACAGCGCACTCATAAATGATATATCTGAAATTATTGCTCATTGCTTCTAGGCTAATGTCTTAATCCTCTGTTAGAGCTGAATATCTAATTTGTAGCGAAATCCTTAACTCTTCTGCCCTCCCCGTCAGCGCTAATTCGTTGATGGACGTCTTTCTTACTAATCCGTTTCGTTGCCTCTTCAGATTTAGAATAATTCGGGACCTCACCATTATGTGGTCATTGCATTGCACTTTACCGATTACCTCTACATCTTGCATAATGGCGTGTTCAGAACACATTGTGACGTCAATTTGATTTTAGTCTTCCCGTTAGGACTTTTCCATGTCCATTTCCGGTTCTTCCGTTTGCTGAAGAAGATATTCATGATTCTTGAGTTATTGCGCTCTGCAAACTCAACTAGCAACTCCCCCCTGCTATTCCTAGAGCAAATACCATAGTCACCATGCCTGGTCTCCTGCCTGCTTTTTCCTTACCTTGGCATTGAAGTCGCCCATAAATACAGTATACTGCGTCTTTCCTTTCCGCATTACCGATTCTACATCTTTAGAAACTTTCGAATGCCTGGTCGTCATGACATGTTGTAGAACCTTCAGTTTATACCGCTTATTAGGCTTACTTACGATGCCTGCCACCCTCTCATAAGTGCTATAAAATTCATCTATATTCCCAGCTATATAATTATTATCAAGGAAACCTATACTCCTAGTTCTCACCTCTCCAGTAAACCTCGATAACACAGAACATGCCCGTCTTTCAGTACAGCATATGCCTCATTCGGCCTCCTAACCTCACTTATCCCCGTGACATCCGATTTCATACCCTATAGGTCCTCTAACAGCACTGCTAAACTAGCTTCATTAGCTAGGATTCTAGCGTTCAACGTTGCCAAGGTCAGTTTCTATCCTCCTCCGCGGGGTCTGGAGCACTTCACCACCTGGGAGAAATGGGAGACCCTGCTACGGACCCGGTTCGGCAAAAGACCGCCACAGACCAAGCTGCCGACGTCATGAACCGTAGGAACATGAACTTTTGAGTGTGGTGGGGCCGTGTGGGGGCCCAGGGGCCTGCGTACCCCGAACTCCTCTTTTAAAATAAATGTTTTTACTACTACTACGTGGCAGATGCTGCGCCTTTCCTTTCCTATGAACCAATCCTTATAATTAATATAGCTGATGGACGCGCCGTATTATGTGAATGAAATCGTGACTTTTTCACGCTCACTGCCTTTTACTGGAGAGGATATTCTACTCTCGGCACTTGTTCTTCACTCCTTGACATTTCTGGCGATGGCTGTCATCGATAGCCAAGTGAAACAAATGTGCTCGCTTCACATTCACGATGAAACTGGCGCTACGCACAGGTGCGGACGGAGAAGCCAGTTTGTGAGGTGTGTCACTCGCACGGCCACCACCCGCCCCATCCGAAAAAGCTGCTGGACGATATGCTCAGGTGTCGCATCTGCGAGAACAGCTTCCACCTGCGGTGCCTGCACGCCGCCGGACTGCCCAAGCTGCCACACGGCACGCGGCTCGACCGCCACGCCTGGTCCTGCATGAAATGCGTACGTCAGAGCGATCGAGGACTTCAAATTCAGTTTACCAGCCTCGATTTTTCCTTCACGTGGAACGATGCGGCAGTAGGCTACATGGCTAGCGTCTTCCACGTAAAAGATGCCAGCAATAGATCCCGTCATCTACATCTCAGCAGTATAGTATCTTACCGGCTGCCGACTAATGTAGGATTTTGGTGCGAGATCTTGCGAAAAAATGGCTTCCTACATTACGCATTAAAAAGCTGATCCTCTTGTAGACTAATTGCTGATGCGCGAAACTACGTATACTCATCGTCAGACCAGAATATCGCGAAAGTGCAGAAGAGCCCTCTTACGCAGATCGCACTCGCATTGCCTCCTTCCGCTTTCATACTGGTATCTTTTACGGTGTTCAGCAGCTATGTATAATCGGGCATGATAATTAAATCGCTAACAGAATCAGGACAGCCTTAGACTTGAATCGAGCAAAATATCAAGTCGGGTTTTGGAAAGAATACTTCACTACCAATTATATTCATACCATCAACCAGGTGGTAGAAAAAATGAGAAGAGTTCAACACTGCTGAACCGAATATGGAGCGGATGCATTAGCTGCCGGTGACCAAGCGTTCTTCTTCTTCTTTTTCGCGGCTGTTCAAAGTCATTCGTGACTGCGGCCATGGACTACGCGACGCGCCGAAACCTGGAGTAGTATTGCTTTCGAAATGAAAATGCCCGGAATATAACCACCCTTTATACATAGCATTTATTAATTACGCAAAAGCATTTGACTGAGTAGAAACATCGGCGGTGATGCAGGCATAGCGAAATAAGTGTAGACGAGCCGTATGTGAAAGTACTGCAAGATGTTTACAGTGGCTGCACCATAGTTATACGTAAAGAAAGTAACAAAATTCTCACAAAGAAAGGTGTTCGGCAAGGAGACATCATCTCCGTATTACTATTCCAGCTTGCTTGGAGGAAGTATTCAGTGACTTGGAATGGGAGCAGTTATGGATAAGGGTAGATGGAGAATACCTCAGTAATCTGCGATTTGCTGATGACATTGCCTTGCTAAGCAACTCGGGGGATGAACTGCAAAGATTTATGGCCTAGACAGTAAAAGCAGAAAGGTAGACTTGAAAATCAAGATGCAGAAGACTAAAATATTGTTTAACAGCCTCGGGAAGAAGAAGCAGTTTACAATAGGTAGCGAAGCAGTGGAATTGGTAGGCGAATATATCTACTCAGGACAGTCTGCTGCGAAGGTGATGCATGTGGATGATGAAAAGTCTTGTGTGAGTAACCATTGTATGCTGCTCCCAACGTTATCTACAGATGGTCTTCGAAATAAATTGCCGTGGCTAACTAAGAACTTGTTGACTGTGTAGGAAACCCTGGAGCTTCTTCTCAGCGACCGCGAGCTCCATGGGGCGCTGGACGCCATGGGGGACGACGTCGCTGATGGCGACCTCACTTGGCCCGGCTTCCTGGCGCTGCACGAGCGTCTCTACGCTGGCGACAGGGACGAGCAAGGCGCGCTGCCACACGATGTGGTCGCGCTGCTGCGTGAGGACTTCGCGCGCTTCGACCGCGACCACGACGGCTGCATCTCGCAGGTGCAGGTGCTCACCCGTTTCGTGCTGCAGCTTCTGCGGCAACAACACGCGGACGTGAGCGACACCCCTATTGCGCTTGTTTTTTGTTTCTTGTCCGCAGTTGTTGCTACATCCGCCAACATGCAGAAGTGTGGCTTACAAAATAAAAGAAAAATAACCAAAAGAGGAGTTTAAAACGGGAAAAGCGGAGTAAATTCTACTTTAAGCGGAGCTTCCTCCTGTCTGGAGTGACACAAGTCTTTGGTCTACGAAGACTTAATTTGATCAGCGAAAATGCTTGCTGCTTGAAGATTGAGGCCTGTAGGGTTTCAAGGGCTAAATATTATAACGAGTAGAAGGCGGCAACCACTGAACGGATTAGTTTGACACAGTGCACTCAGCTTCGTCTTCCTTTTCCTCGGTTAAGAGAGGCACGCGGCATTAGAAGCAGGGAACACAAAGCTGCACACGCGCAAAAGATCGCTTCCTCTCATAATACGGTTTCATCCGCACTACTTGAATAGTTTCAGCACTTGAGCGCTGCCGTATTGAGGGTCGTTGACCCCGAGGAACAACTTCGTAGGTCACGTTACTGAGACGCCGAATGGCCTGGTATGGCCCAAAGTAACGGCGAAGTAGCTTCTCGGAGAGTGCTCGACGGCGCACTGGTGTCCACACCCATACAAGATCGCCAGGCTGGTAGTGAATGTCTCGGTGTCGGAGGTTGTACCGACTGGCATCGCGGTGTTGTTGATGTTGAATACGGCACCGTGCGAGATGGCGCTTTTCTTCGGCCTGCTGAAGAAATATGTCGACGGCCGCATAGGCGTTGGTGGCATCGTTGCGGTGATATATGGGTAGCATAGCGTCCAACACTTTGGTGACAGGACGACCGTAGACTAGCTGGAATAGCGCAAGACGCGTCGTCTCCTGTTCAGCCGTATTTTATGCAAAAGTTGCATACGAAAGGACTTCATCCCACGTGTGATGTTCAATGTCGACGTACATGGAAATCATGTTTGCAAGTGTTCTATTCAGGCGTTCAGTCAGTCCGTTTGTTTGCGGATGGTAAGCAGTAGTCTACGATGCCTGGTGCGGGTAAGACTGAAGAGAGCCTGCATTACTTAGGTCGTAAAGGCTGTACCGCGGTCAGTAATAATAACCGATGGGGCACCGTGGCGCAGTACGATGGTTTTGAGAAAACACTGGGCTACTTTAGCAGCAGTTGTACGGGAAAGTGGTTGTGTCTCGGCATATCGCGTTAAGTAGTCCATCACCACTACTATCCATCTGCTCCCTGATTCGGACGTTGGGAAAGGGCTCAGAAGATCCATGCCCACTTGCTGGAAAGGAGCTGTCGGTGGAGGTATCGGCTGAAGAAGCCCTGCAAGCTTCAGCGGAGGTGTCTTTCGCCGCTGGCAATCTCGGCATATTCTCACCTAGTACTTGACTGAAGGCAGCAACTTAGGCCAATAGTACTTTTGTCGAATGAGTGCTAATGTTCATGTGACTCCTAAATGAGCAGCCGAAGGCTCATCGTGGCATGCGTGCAAGATGTCTGGCCGTAGGTCGGACGGCACAACGAGAAGAAAGGTTTCCTTGTTGTGCTGAAAGCTTCTCTTATATAGGACGCGATTGCGAATGCTGTAGGAGGGTAAACCCCGTGCGAAAGCACGTGGGACAGCTACATTAAGGCCTTCAAGATGCTCTATAAGTGGGCGTAAACCGGGGTCAGCCCGTTGACGCTCGGCCATGTCTGTGGTCGTGACTACAGCAAGAAACAGGAAGTCGTCGTCTTCGCTGTCAGGATGGGCAGCATCAACTAGTGCACGCGACAAGCAATCGGCGTCGTTGTGCTTACGGCCGCACTTGTATACAACCGCAACGTCCCAGTCGAAAAAAACTACAGACCTGTGTCAAAAATACGACAAAATATCCTGTAGTTCTGTCGTAACCATCAGATTTTTCTGTAGTTCTGTAGTTTTTCTGTAATATATTTCTGTTGTCTGTAGTTCTGTTGCACTTTTCAGTTGTAACTACAGAAATTTCTGTTGTTACTACAAAATTTTCTGTTGTCACAATAGGCTTCCCGTCAAAAACCGCACAGAAATTCTGTTGTAACATCAGAAAAATTTTCTGTAGTTTTTCCAACTGGGGTCGTACTCTTGGAGACGGAGGCTCCACTTTGCAAGCCGTCCAGAGGGGTCTTTGAGGTTGTCTAGCCAGCATAACGAATGGTGGTCGCTCACAGTCCTAAAAGGGCGGCCGTAAAGATAGGGTCGGAGCTTAGCTATCGCCCACACTACCTCGAGACATTCCTTTAAAGTGGCTGAATAGTTTGCCTCTGCTTTTTAAAGAGAGCGGCTCGCGTAAGCGATAACTTTCTCGGTGCATTTTGCCACTGAATCAGAACGGCACCGAGTTCAAAATTACTGGAATCATTATGAATATCCGTAGCAGCGTTTTCATCAAAATGGGCAAGTATCGGGGCGGCCTGCAGTCGCCGGCGTAACTCGTTGAAGGCATCCTCTTGATCATCTTGCCACGCAAAAGGACCATTGTCTCGGTTAACAAGCGTAAGAAGCTCAGAAATCGCTGAAAAATTCTCGACGAAAAACCTTTAATAGGCACAAAGCCCCAAAAACCTTCTAACGGACTTTTTGCCGGTTGGGCGCGGGAAGCTTTCCACAGCAGCAGTCTTGTCGGGATCTGGTTTCACGCCTTCAGCACTAATAACATGGCCAAGAAAGCGGAGCTCCGGGAATCCGAAATGGCGTTTCTATGGTTTTATCGTCATTTGGGTTTTTGGGTTGCACGCAGCGCCTGTTGTACCACTCGCAGCCGGTCGAGGTGCTCCTTAAAACTAGCCGCGAAAATGACGACATAATCTAGATACACTAGACACGCTTGCCACTTCATTCAGAGAGAACGGTGTCCATATTCGTTGCAAGGTTGGTGGTGCAGAACAGAGACCGAAAGGAAGCACTTTAAATTCATAAAGGCCGTCGGGGGTGACGAACGCTGTTTTCTCTCTGTCCCTTTCGTCCACTTCTGTCTGCCAGTAGCCATTCTTGAGGTCAAGCGAAGAGAAATATTTTTACATTGCGTAACCGTTCCAATGCGTCGTCGATACGTGTGAGCGGGTAAGATAAGATAAATATTTTATTTCCATTGAACATGGTGGAGACGAGATAAAAAGCCGCTTTTCGCAGCTTGACTGGACCTTTACGTCATTTAACTTACGATAATCGACGCAGAAGCGCAAGGTGTTTTCTTTTTTCTTCATCAACACTACAGGCGAAGCCAACGGGCTGGTAGACGGCTGCACCACGTCGTCTGTAAGCATTTCTTGCGCCTGGTTTCGAATAGCCTCACGTTCCGTTGATGACAGTTGGTATGGGTGTAGGGAAATCGACCTGGTCACTGCGTCAACCATAATGCTGTGTTTGGCTACTGGGGTGCACCCAACTTTCGAAGACGTTGCAAAGCATCCAGCAAAATCTTGAAGGAGCTCTAGGAGTCACCGCCGCTCAACAACCGACAAATTGGGAATAATGTCTACAGTTGATAGGATGTCGGGTGCATCGTATCCGACTGGCGATGGCGGCGCCAGAGTACAGATGTTCACTGGCTCAATAAAGTTGGCGACATCCGCGATGACCGTTCCTTCCGCAATGTGCTGAAACTCGGCCCCGAAATTCGTAATCCAGAGCTTCGCACAATCGTCCCGCAAGCGAACAAGTTCTCTTGCAGCGCAGATCCCTTTATCAAGAAGCAGCCCACGTTCCTCTCTGCCAGTACGTCGCGGTCGCGTGGTGAGTCGTTTTCTACCAAGACCATAATGCTACACCGTGGCGGGACCGTAACGTCAGCAGCCGTAATTCGTAAAGCGGGTGTTGATGAACTGTCGATGCTAGATCTCGCAATGGCTTGGCTCGGCGAAAACGCCACATGTGATTCTTGCAAATTAATTATCGCACCGTTAACCTGTAAGAAGTCCAAGCCGAGTATGACATCTCGCGAACACTGGGTAAGAACAACGAAGTCGACAACATAAAGAAATCCTTCAATTGAAACTCTCGCAACGCATATTCCAGCTGGGGTAATAAGGTGTCCCCCTGCCGTGCGTATCTGAGGCCCAGTCAACTCGGTTATAACTTTCTTCAATTTCCTTGTTAACCCACTGCTCATAACTGAATAGTCCACACCCCTATCAACGCCATAATGAAAAAATCGTCGATAGAAACCAGTACGTCCGAAGCTGCATACTCAGGTTCATCGTTACATGATGCCGTCTGATAGCCGTTATCTTGTAATAAACGTGATGGAGGATGTTCGGCAGTTCGAGAGTAAGCGGCCTCACCTCCGTAGGTCGCTGTTCCTAGTTTTACCGACGGCTCAGGGAGCGGGGGCTCGGCGAGCGGCCAGTGCGGTATGTAGAGGGACATGTACTTGGGGAACTATAACGGGAAGAGGTAATGAGGCGGGACCCGTATTGTGGGGCGTCTGGGGGATCCGTATGCGCCGACAGGTGCTCTTCGATTTCGGGTGGTCGTTCACCACTGCGAGGACATCGTGCACGTGGATGAAAGCTACGAAGTCCGGCTCGGCGGTACGAACAGAACCTCAACATGTGACCGGCCTCACCACAGTGGTGATAAAGGGGCCGCTGGTCAGGGGCACGCAAGACGTCAGTCTTTCGAAACCGCACGTGCCTCGGCTAGAACAGGAGGATGACGCGGGCTTGGTTCAAATTTAGGAGTGTACATTCTGGCTCTAGGAGAGCCGTACCCTCTATGGTGCTGCTTTGGATGAGGCACAGTGGTATTGGCTCTTGGAGAATCGCACAGGGTATTCTGCCGAAGCACGGATGCGTACGTAGGTACACTCGGTGGCGGTGGCTGCACAGCAGGCACTGACGGCTCCGGGACGACTTGCCTAACTTCCTCATGAATGTCCTCCGCGAGTGACGGAAGCCTCGATGATGATGTTAGACCCTGTAGCTGAATTTGTCTCAGCTCTTCTCTGACCCCGGATAGAACAAGCTCCCTTAATGCGTCACCAGAACCGTTGAAGCCTGAACCATAGACGGCCGGTGACATGGCGGACACGTCACGGTTATAGTATTGGGCCCTGTCTTGAAGTGTTTGTTTCATCGTGGTGGCCTCCGCTAGAAAATCTGATGTCGTACCAGGTGGATTGCGCACGAGCCCAGCAAAATAGTTGTTGTTTCACCCCGTGCATTAGGTGGCGCACTTTCTTCTCAGACATATTTGGATCAGCGCGCCTAAAAAGGCGGGTCATGTCCTCGTAGTACATTCTAACACTTTCGTTCGGGGCTTAGCAGCCAGATCGTAGTGCCGACTCAGCACGCTCCCTTGGTCGTTGGCGGTGTAGGTCGCCAACAGCTGGCGACGAAAGAGTTCCCATGATGGTACCGTCATTTCGTGGTTCACGAACCACGTCTGCACCGAATCTTCGAGAGCAAAGTACACATTATGCAGCTTCCTTTGCTCATCCCAGCCGTTGTAGTTGGCGACCCGTTCGAATTGGTCCAGCCAGTTCTCAGCGTCCTCATAAAGCTCGCCATGGAAGGACGGTGGCGTTCGAGACTGGAGGACGACGAACTGGGGTGAGCTCTCTTCGTTAGCCACAATGTTCGTGTTCGATGCATGGTGGTCACAGGCGTCTAGGACAAAGGCCCAAACTCTGGCGACTGACCTCGGAGGCGGCGGCAGGTACTGCGGTGGACCGGTGTCAAATCCAGGTTGTCACACGGCAACTTTCAAGTGCAGTCGAGCTCGAGCCTTCTTGACTTCAAGCTGCTTCTTCAATCTAACTTGACATTTCAAGCACACTGGAAAGCGGTCGCCGACACCGTCGTAGCGCACATGAGGAAAACTCAATTTCTCATTGAAAACGCCTGTATAGCACAGGATGCTTCAATCCTTCTTGAAAACCTCAATGCAGATCGAGTTCAATAAGGATCGAAAGTGACCGTGTGACAGAGGTATTAGTCGATTCGTAGCGATCGGCGACTGAGAAAGCTGTGACGTGCATACAATGCTTGCCGAACTGTGCATGAATTGGGTTGCATGGCAGGCACAAAGGATACATGAAGTTTCACTTGGTAGCTCAATCTATGGGGTTTCACACTGCCAGCGAGAGCTCCAATGTGGCAAGCGGCCGGTCGTTGTCGTGGCGCAGTGCACTGGATGTCGTCGAACGTATTATCACCTTGCCCACCGGAAATGCGGTGGCGATCGAGGAAGTGGAACCGCGCTAGTATACGGCGACAGGAGAGAGAGAGTTTCTAAACGATTCTACGATAGCGGCAGCGGCTTGGTTACATTGTTTTATTGAATCTCTTTGCTAGCACATCGTCTGGGATTGAAGGTTGATGAAAGCCAGCTGCGCCGATGTTCGAATATAAAACATCCACATGTTCACAAAGATTATCAATGCTTTTGAGAAATCATTATTGGCCTACACTTGGCTAAGATCTTTTTTGCCCCTTACAGATTTCTTTTTTAAAGCTGTCAGAGGCACACTGGTGCTCCTTGTGTAGGCGAATTGTAGATAACAGTGTACATAATGTGTCGGAGAGAGTCTGTTATTTGGATGATAATTATACTATTATATTTACACGATTGCAAGGTGCGGCCGTTCTTCAAAGTCAAGAAAACAAAAAGTACAATACCTTCAGTTGCAACGAGAATTAAGTTTATGTGTTATAATAAAGAAATGACATTCTGTTAGCTGGGAACATAATCTAACCGCTTTTGCGACCGTCATGTTATTCGTGATGGGCAAAGCGTGCCAGCTCGGTTTTCAAGCGTATGACTGTTCGCTTGCGAAGAAATGTCGCTTTACAAAGTTTGTAATCAAGCACTTTTGATTTAGATTTCAATTTCAACTCCGTCGGTGATAAGTTTTTATGCCCCTGTCAGCTCGTCAGAAATACCTACCGCGGAAAGACACACAGGTACATAGTATTAAGTATCACCCAAACAATTATTGCCTCTCCCGTAATAGGCAGTAGACGTGACCAGAAAATAGGTTCATTACCAACTTAGCACATTGGCCAGCGCATTTAGCGTCCCTCGGCATTTATTTCAGTACACTGCAGGCCATTTTTTGCGCCAAGTAGGAGTGAAAAACACGTTTGCACACAATATAAGAATAAAAACATACTTACTAGCATAAAAAATTACAACTTCAATTCGCAACAGCGCATACTACCTCACTAATGAAGTCTTTACATTCAAACGCATATTTCTGATAAAAATTTCAGCCGTCAACCGTTCTAGTAAAGAAGCTATGATTAAAAGTGTTCGAGTGGAGATTGGTACAAGCTAGTGTTTGTGGACGGTACGAATTCTTGCTACTAAGGTTGTTTTGATGCATTGTCGAAGTTTAAGTTAGTTTTTACTGGCAAGTTGTTGTAGATGTCAGCCGATTTACTTTCCCTACAGGTTTCCAGTGGTTTAATATTATTTATATGCAAAAATTGTAATGGAAAGTCAGATATCTATTTTATTTTTTCAAGATATCAATCTTTCATGTGCCGGACTGTGCCGCCGGAGTACCCGGGTTCGAACCCGACCTCGGCGGCTGCGTTTCGATGGAGGCGAAACGAAGAGGCGTCGTGTGCTGTGCGATGTCAGCGCACGTTAAAGATCCCCAGGTGGTCGAAATTACTCCGTAGCTCTCCACTACGGCTCCTCTTTCTCTCTTCCCCTTTCTCTCCGACCTTCCTCCCTTCCCTTACGGCGCGGTTGAGGTGTTCATAGAAAACAAGTGAGACAGTTAACGCGCCTTTCCCTTCCTACAAATCAATCTACGCAGTCACGTTGTCTCGACTCGCTAACGGGGGCCCCCCCCCTCGGTTGCCGAAGCGCCGGCTCGAACTGGGAGGATGAAAGGTGGGCGGGGCTGGTTACGAGGCCGGCCGACGCCGACGACGACGCGAAACCCAGGAACGGGCGCCAAAGAGCTGCGCTCTAAAATAATAGCGGTCCAAGCACATTTGCTGCAGAACTCCGGAAGAAACACTGGAAGTGGTTGAAGTAGCTCTGGAAGTAGGAGGCGAATGTGTCTACTTAGGACAAGTAGTAAACGCAGATCCAGACCATGAAAGCGAAACAATTAGGAGATGCGCCCATTTGGCAGGTATTCGCAGATCAGGACTAGCAGCTTACCGGTATTGCTCAAGAGGAAAGTATACAACAATTGCAGCTTACATGTACTCGTCTATGGGGCTCAAACGTGGAGGCTAACAAAGAGAGTTCTACTTAAGTTGAGGACAACCCAGATGGCTATGGAACGAAAAATGGTAGGGGTAACGTGAAGATATATGGAAACATGCAGAGTGGGTTCAGAGAAATAACTCGAGTTGATAACATTCTAATAGAAATCAATAATACGAAATGGATATGGGCAGGACATGTAGCTCGAAGAGAGGATAACCGATGGTCTCTTAGGGTAACAAAATGAATTACAATGGAAGGAAAGCGTAGCAGAGGGCGGCAGACAGTCAGGGGGTTGATAAAAGCAAGAAATTCGCCGGGGTCAATGGGATGCAGGACCCTGTAGGTTGGAAGAATATGGGAGGGAGTCCGGCTGATTATGATGACAATGACGATTAATATATACGTATTTTTTCTCTCTTTAGGTAGACTTGAATCCATCGGATGATATTAAAACGAACAGCATTGTACTCCAATATTAAGAGAAGTCTGCGGTGAAGCACTGAGGCACCTTATCGAAAGCTTTTCTGAGGTACAAAAAAACGACATATGTTTGCCCGCTCGCTTCAAGCACCATGGAAAAATCTTGTACGGACAATACAGTCTGAGTTGCTGGATTACACTTTGTTTAAAGTCATGCTGATTATTAGAAAATGTATTACGATCATCAAAAAACCTGCGCAAGTATCCGGCTGCAATATTCTCATAAAGTTTACAAGTGCAGGTTATAAATACGAGACGATAATTTTCAACCGTCAGTGAATTATCTCTTTTAAACAAGGGAAATACACGCTCTGTTTTCCGATCAGAAGGTATTATTCCACTTACCAATGACAGCCTAAAAATATCTTAGAGAACCTCCGATATTTGCTCAGAATATCATCTTAAAAACAGCTTTGGTAAGCCAGTGAATCCAGCAGATTTCTTCGTGTCAAGA
This sequence comes from Amblyomma maculatum, assembly GCF_055883805.1. Lineage (NCBI taxonomy): Eukaryota > Metazoa > Arthropoda > Arachnida > Ixodida > Ixodidae > Amblyomma > Amblyomma maculatum. The sequence continues at coordinate 34,697,481 of NC_139351.1, read as the reverse complement.
TTTACAAACATTGTCAAGACTATTTCAATGTCAGCTTTTGGAACAGCCGTTGGTTGAATTTCTGACTCATCTGATGTTATAAACACCGCACAAAGATACCGATTAAAATTTTCAGCTATTTCAGCAGAATGCGATATTAATTGATCGCCAGTGTTGGTTTTCTTGAGTTCTTCTTTAGGCTGCTTAAGTGACACCAAACCTTTGTGGATCAGTGCGAATAAATCCGGCTAAAGTCTTCGAAAAAAAAAAAAAAAAGAAGAGGAAGAAAAAAAACGTAGTTCTTGCGCAGCTCACTTTAGAAGGGAGATCACATTTCATTTTCTTGAAACCTAGCGACGAATTCCCATGCTTGCTTCGAAACCTCTTAAGTCGCTGCTTAGTGTGTATAATATCACATGTTATTCAAAGATTAATCTGCCGTCTTTTTAAAATTTTTATCTCTGGTACAAAGTATGTTGGTTAAAGCATTACATGAGTGCTTCTGAGAGTCGTAGCCAGGTACTTCCAAAGTCATTTGGAGCTCTGCAATCGCTGCATATGAGCAGGTTAAAATTCGATATAAAGTGGAATTATCTTTTCTGGCTACAGCTGTCGCGATGGTGTTTATGTTTCCCCATGTAGCAAGCAACTCGGGGTGAAAAATTGTGCCTCCAGGTAGGTGGTACGTGTGCCGTCCGTTGCACACCCATGCGACACCCACCCTTTCATTTCTCATTGCAGCATTATTGCATCTGTCTGCTGTATTCAGCGGCCTTATGAGGGCAGTTCTCTGTTCCTAAAGGTACCTATATGCAGCGATTGCAGAGCTGACGGCACCATCTACAGACGACGCAGTGGCCAAGGACATCACAAAGAGGCTGAAGCGAATGCGCGAAGTTGGAAAAGAAATTGAAATTATATGGACACATGGGCATACTGGCACGGACGGGGAAGCGCAGCTGCGCAACCGGCCGTCGAGCAAGCGGGTGGGCTTGCTGAAAGGTACAATGTCCCATACCCCAACTCCATGCCTAATCCGATAGACCTAAATCCTTACCAAACAATGCTCACTAAAGGCTCCCCTGGCAGATTGATGATGCACTATGTACGCACCAAAATAAAATTCGATTTTTTTCTTGCAACCTTCCTCTTTAACCTTTCGATTGAGTGACCCTTACAAGTTACGTCATAATAGGGAGATCCTAAACGTTGTCAGTGTCTTTGAATTAGCGGCACATTGTGAAATAATGATGCCGAAGGGCTGCTTCGAGAGCTTCACAATTTTCGGGTAACTGCAATGATTAAACGCCTCTATTACATGCTCAGCTTTCTACGTGGTTGGCAAAAGACAGTGTCGCTATCTGTAGTGTAGCATGGGGTTCAGTAGCTTACTGAATCAATGCTCTCTTGGGGGTCTTTCACTATGGCGTGGCTAGTAAGGCCGCTCTAGATCCGTGGCAAAATATAAAAATTAACGAGATATGGCGCATCAGCATCGTTTCGCTATTTGCTAGCGGGGCTTTTACAGTGACGTTACGTATTTTGGCGAAGGGCAACGGAACCAGTCCGCACGAAGCATCGAGGGAATATGGCGCTGTAGGGACGCGGAAGAGTGGTCTTCATACAAGCATTAAACGAGAGTCTTGTCAAGCGTTGTTTGTGAGAGCGCGGATGTGTATTTGTATGCAATCATAACAGGCGGCTTTCCAGTGCGGGGTGGTTCTACGAGACTGCCAGCAAACGTCATTTGGTGGGGATAACATGCACCCGCGAAGCACAAGAAAAGTTAAGGCGGATAGTCGAAGCCTTAACCAGTTCAGATTGGTCTAGCTAGTTTACCCGGTTACTCCTAGTTGGCTGCAGCTGAAACCAAGTGGAAATTACTCAGACGAACGTATAACTCAATTCTGAAATGCGGCGCGTTCTGGTCAATTACCACTTTAGCAACTAAAATAGACAAGCTTGAAAAATGAAACGTCAGAAATAGGAAAATATTTGTTTCGGCATTTTCTGCTCAACTGCTCAAGTGGCTTGCGTTGTGTTTCATGGCTATTTTATCCAAAATGGGGAATTTTCAGCCACGAACTTCAGATATAGGTTTTTATACGCACTAACGCACGAAATGGGTATTCACGCACCATAAAACTTGTATTGAACATATCGTAAACATCTAGTCCGAGCTCATGTGTTAAACTAGGGTGCCTACAATGCGATGAAAAAAAAAAATACGCATTTGCCTAAAATCCGGTCTCTAGATACTGATAATGGTAGCGATGACAATGACGATGCTGTTAATAATAATGATAATGATGATAGTAGCAATAATAATGACGCTGCATTTAGTGATGACGATAATGATTATAGTAGCAAAGAGAATGACGCCGCAGTTAGTGATAATGATAATTGTAGCGATAACAATGATGGTGAACGTAGTTGAAAATGATGATAATAGTAGCAATAGTGATGATGATTATAAGTAGTAGCGATGAAATGACAGCCCTGCAAAGTGGCTTTCGCGCCATTTGCGCAGTTAAGCACAGCGTAGGCCTGAAATGTGTTTTTTTTTTCGCTCAGAACCGATGACAGATTTTTCGCAGAACTGGAGCTGTTACTTTAACTTCATTTCTGCAACCTGTTTAAGAAGAGCGAATGATGATATCAGTGCACAGCAACCTTCCTAAGCTTCCATACACATAATGTTTACAGCAGGTAAGGAGACGGACATCGCAGCTGTCGTCTTTTCACCTCATCGAAGGAACAGAAAAAAATCAAGAAATGTTTCGCACCTAAGCTCTCTCGTCACTCCTGTCGAATCTTTTGAAGATAGGATATACAAAAGGTGCATACTATCGTTGCGGACGCCTTGGGACTAAGAGCTGACAAAGCTCTGATGGCAACGAGCTGAGAGACAGCGTGGCTTGCGAAAAGAAAGTGAAAAAAAAAAACAAAAAAAAAAACATGGAAGCCGACCGGTGCTCCGCTCGCCGTTCTGACGGGAGCAGCTGACGCGCACTTAAGGCTGCACTCGCGAAAAGCCGCCGAACAGCCCGCGGCATTTGCATATAACGCACCGCGCCATATCCTCCTCTGTTCTCCCTGGCGCATCGAGATTGCCTTTTTCTACTTTTACTACTGGGGGCCCTTGGGAACCCAACGCTTCGGTGTCGTGAAAGTGCATCTGCCACTTGGGGAGCTGACGGCAAAAAATTGCTACCGCATCATCGCTTGAGTTGCACTGCGTACTTTGTCAGCAACAGGTGTAGCTTCTTCAGGCCGAGCTACAGTTCCGTTAGTCGGGGTTAATCGGAGTAATCTCTCAAATCTCGGTGTCAGAATTGAAGTGGACAATGTAGTTCACAGCCTCAGCTGCAACTATTTTTTGCTTACTCTTTTTCTGTGCATAGAATATTTAAAGAGCGTTAACGCGTCAAGGATGAAGTCGGCGGTGCAGCGGATGAGGGGCCCCTTCCTCCACTGGCTGAGTGGCAGGTTAGGCATGGCTTAGAAACCAATTTTGTTTCGCGCTTTCAGCGCATCTTAGCCGACCATTGTTCCTTGGTAGCATTCTTTGGCTGCAGTTGATACTTCAGCATGTATAGGGCTACTCAAACAAATTACTAGCATCGAAAAACGAAGTGCGAATTTCGAGGAGGAATAAGGACAAATTGACGAGAGAGATTTTCGAAGCCTGGGCGATATCTTTGGCTGGTGAGGATTGTGCAGCACACCTTCGTGCTCTTATCGAATAAGAGAGATACTTTTTAGACCACGGGGAGGACAGTGAAAGATGAAGTGGTTTGTGCTTAGAAGTTGAAAAGGAAAAAGGTGGTGGTGTAGAAATAATTAATTGTCAGTGCAGCATCGTCGATGCAATTGTTTATGTGTCTTTGTGCCTCTCCTACGTGTTGTCACTCATTCTGATGCGTGGTTCATCATGTCTGACCAACTAGCTCGACTTTCTATTGTAATATTGTAAATTGTACACTTTGCTATGTCTTGCCTATTAAAAGCGGGTACTATTACCTGCTAATGCTATATGTGCACTGCACGTTTTGTTAACACAAGGGGCAGGAATGTTTCATGACGTTCTTGCGCAAAATGCATTCATTTCGACGAGGCAAACGCAAATGAAGATGTTGATATCATGAATTCCAAATATTAATAGGCCACTACCGATAGCGAAGTATACCGTTCGTATATTTCATCATCGAAGTATACGAAAATTATGAGTATGATTGATGTAAACCTTATACTGACCTTTATCATCCAGCAGATGATTCATTTCTTGTTTTATCAAATACATACGTGCGAGAAACACCTAGTATTAGAAGAGCAGTGCCTGCAGAGAATCGCCAGACTGGCGACTGAGTTATCAATCTAGAGGTTTTGTCATTTGCAAGAACAAAGCAAGCATGCTGTTCGCAGGCACTTTTCTTTTTTGTCTACTGTGTAGCATACAAAGTGGCTAATCAACTATGAACATGTGATAAATCATTTTATGCCATGGCGATTCGACACCGCGAACACCTTGCTTTGCCCCAGATTCGTATATTTACAGAGTACCCTTTTCATAATGCGTTAACTTGGCTTTATCACATTTCGCGCTGCCCCAAACATGGCGTCACTAGCCACCAAGATAAAGTGCTAATACTGCATCTTACTGCTCCGTAAATGAATGAATGAATGAATGAATGAATGAATGAATGAATGAATGAATGAATGAATGAATGAATGAATGAATGAATGAATGAATGAATGCTTGCGGCATTGTGTGAATACCTTTTGCTGCATAACTTATGCTCATTATGGCCATAGCACGAAGTTCCAACGTAAAGCTTTGAAAAAAATTCGATCTAGCCATTGGGGCGAAGCCGGCTTATCATTTATGAAATGGACATACTATACCACGCGACCGCAATAAAATTTTCCCATGCGCAATTGCGCTGCCTCCTCGCGCACCAAGACAGAGGGAAAAGAGACTCTTGCGCCCCTCTTAGGGCGCAAGAGTCCCATACAATAAACGCAGACGCCATTTGAATGATGCGTACAAGAACGTGGTGCAATGATAACAGTGTGGAAAAAATTAAAATGCGCTGCAGAATTTGCATTGCAGTAATGCGAAAGCACGGATGCTGCTGTTGGTTGCTTCTTGTTGCTTCTAGTTGCCTAGTTCACTTCTTATTCAGCCATTTTAGTCTTTGGTACTTTCAATTTGCGCGCCAATCCCTTCCTATGCCCTTTTTCGGCTCTACTTTCGGTTGCGTGACGTCACATTCTCTACGTCGCATTATTTCACTTCTTGTTTATTCATTTTAGTCTGGTACATTCAAATTGCGCGCCAATCCCTTCCTATGCCCTTTTTCGGCTCTACTTCTGGTTGCGTGACGTCACATCCTTGACGTTACCTTAATTGACTGCCCTAATTAACTACTTTAGTCTTTGGTACTTTCAAATTGCGCGCCAATCCTTTCCTATGCTCTTTTTTGGCTCGACTTCAGGTTGCGGGACGTCACATCCTTGGCATCGCCCTAATTGACTTATTTAATTCACTATTTTAGTATTTGACATATTCAAATGGTGTGCGAAGCCATTCGCTAATGAGACCATTTTCGCTTTTACTTTTTTATTTGTTGCTATCTAATTATTTACCTAATAAACTCATCGGCCTAATTTATTTTTTGCATACAACATTATGTCACCTTCTATCGATTGATGCCACTCATTAACCTCTACGACTTCTCAATTACTCACAACTGCTGCGGACACGATCTTGCAAATTGCGCGCAAATCCCTTCCTATGCCCTTTTCCCGCTCATTTTCCGGCTCCGTGACGTCACATTGTCTTCGTCACATTAATTCACTTCTTATTTATTCATTTTAGCGTTTGGTACTTTCAAATTGCGCGCCAATCCCTTCCTATGCCTTTTACGGCTCTACTTCTAGTTGCGTGATGTCACATCCTTGACGTCACCCTAATTGACTGCTTTAATTAACTACTTCAGTTTTTGGTACTTTGAAATTGCGTGCCAATCCTTTCGTATGCCATTTTTGGCTCGACTACAGGTTGCGTGATGCCACCTTAATCGACGGATTTAATTACCTATTTTAGTATTTGATATATCAAATGTGGTGCCAATCCATTGACTAATGAGGCCATTTTAGCCTACTGTATCATTTTTGCCTCTTGTTAATTACCTAATTAACTTACGGGCCTAATTATGTTTCGCACACAACATTACATCACCATCTATCGATTGACACTACTCATTAATCTCTATGACATTTCTATTACTCATAACTGCTGCGGACACAATTTAGCATTTCTGCCTTTAATTATTTACCTAATTACCTTATTGACCTAATTATTATTTCGGACACAATATTACGTCACCCTCTATCGATTGACACCACCCATTAACCTCTATAACATCTCAATTACGCACAACTGCTGCGGACAACGTTCACGTTTTTCGCCTGTAATTAATACACCTAATTACCTTATTGGCCTAATTATTCTTTCTTCGGCAACTTTACGTCACCCTCTATCAATTGGCACCACTCATTACCCTCTACCACTTCTCAATTACTCGCAACTGCTGCGGACACGATTTTGCGGACGCGGTCTGCGGACAGAAATCTGTGAACAAGGCGAAGTAATGCTTCGCATTAAAAATAAAGTTCGCTGTAGCAGCGGAAACGATGTCGAATCGATGTTGGTTTGAGCACGAGCCGTCTGCATACGGACCAAAAAATAAAAACAGAACCATTACACTTCGTTGCCGGCGGTTGCTGCTGACGAGTCAAATAGAGCTGCGGTCAGAGCGTAAGCCAGCAGAACGTTAGCGATTAACCCTATAGTTCCCTGTGCCATATCTCTTTTACGGCAGCGCAGTCCTACGGCGTAGCTTCAAAGTCCCATTTTTTCTTAGTGTTTGGTGAAATTACGAGTTATCCCCTTCAATATGGTATTCATTTATTTTAGGATCACACTTTAATTACAAGGCTAAGCTTAATATAATGCTTTGTGTTTCGCATCGTCCCGATTGTTTATGTGCAGAAAGTCACGGATAACAAACTGGGCCTTCAAACATTCATAGCAGTACCATAAATGTTTAAATTGCACAAAAAGAGAGTAAGGGTTGAAGGCCGCATCTTTTTACGATATTAAGAGGCCCATTCGTCCTAAATGTGAAGAAAATAAATGGGCTGTGCATTTAGTGCGGGGAAAGAAGCGAGAAAAAGATAGTGGCTCGAAATGACTCCTGACTGAAGAAAAGCAAATATTATGGCATTTTCAGCTACTGGTTCACACCCTTACGTAAAAAAAAAGATCACCGATACAGTGACATCCTTAGTTCAGTTCAGTCGCTCAGTCGTGTCCTACTCTTCGTGACCCTATGGACCATGTCACGCTACGCTTTCCGGTCTCTATCTTCCTAACATCACATAACTTCATCTGCAGTGCCTCGAGGATGCCATCTAACCATTGCGTTCGCTGCCTACCCCTTCTCCGGCTACCCTCAACTTTTCCCAACATCAATCTTTCTCCAGCGACTCCTCTCTTCTCAACAGATGACCGAAGTAGCTGAGCTTTAACTTTAGAATTTGACCCTCCAATGAGCACTCAGGGTTTATGGTCGACAATATCGACTGATTTGATCTTCTGGCAGTCCAAGGAACTCTCAAGAGTTTTCGCCAGCGCCACGATTCAAACGCATCAATTCTTCGACGGTCAGCCTTTTTCACAGTCCAACTCTCGCATTCATACATCACAACTGGAAAGACCATAGCACGAGTTATACGGATCTTGGCTGGCAGACTAATGTCTCTGCTCTTTACTAGGCGGTCAAGGCTAACCATTTCTCTCTTTCCCAGAAGCAGGCGTCTCCTAATTTCATGGCTGCAGTCTCCTTCCGAGGTAATCTTGGAGCCCAAGAAGAGAAAATCTGTCACAACTTCCACTTCTTGTCCATTGATGCTCCAGGACTTGATAGGGCAAGACGCCATGATCTTTGTCTTTTTAATGTTCAGTTTAAGCCCAAACTTCTCACTCTCTTCTGTACGAGCCTCAGAAGTTTCTTGAGTTCCACTTCACTTTCTGCCATTAAAGTGGTATCATCCGCATATTTAAGGTTGTTGATACGTTTTCCAGCAATCGTCACTCCAGATGAAGACTCGTCCAGACCGGCCTTCCTCATGATGCACTCTGCATATAGGTTAAATAGGTAGGGTGACAGTATGCAGCCTTGCCTCACTCGAATTGGAATCGATGTCCTCAGCCGATTCGAGTCCCGAGGAAACTGCCCGGAGAGAAAGCGCGCGGGCAGCTGCGTCAGCTGCCTCGTTCCCTGCAAGACTCTGGTGACTAGGAGCCCAGATGAGATATCGGCACGCGGGGTCCGTGTACCGACAGCAATTTTGAAATATTCTATAGGCTAATGGGGTGGTCCACCCTTGGCGACGTTCCGGCAAACCCCTCGTGAGTCGGTGATGATATATTTAGAAGTGTGGTCTGAGGCGGCGAGTGCAATGGCTACCTCTTCAGCGTGTGTTATAGATCTGGCCTTGAATGTAAGGCCATCGACTGTGTTCCCGTTGTGAACGACTGCGGCCGTGTTTGTTGCCATAATGGCTGGCCAAGGCTTCCGCCCGCGCCGGGCGCCGCCCATTATGGTCTTCTCGTGAGATGTTGGCAGGGAGAGGCCGCACTATGAGGGCGCGTCTCCAGAGTTCTGGGATGCGAAGCCTCTCCTCTGTGAACTATTTATGTTGAATGTTCAGCCGGGCAAGAAGGCGGCGACCCGACACTGTCTGTGTGAGGGGGTATATTGGTTCATCAAATGTACTTCCCGAAGCTCCCTGAAAGTGTTCACCACCCCTATGGCCATGAGCCGACTGTTGGAGGTGGAGATTGGGAGGTCGAGGGCACGTTTCATGATTTTTCGGAGGATCACCTCAAGGGTATCCTCCTCGTGCTTCCGCAAGTGGAGGTAAGGAGTCGAATACAGGATCTGACTGGTTACGAAGGCGTTTGCCAGCCGCAAGGCATGCTTACTTCGCAACCCCCGCGTTTGTTAGACACCCGGTGGACCATACGGCCCACCTGGTCCCCCACCTGGCGGAGCTTGGCTAGTGTTGTGTCAGGGCGTCTTTGGTGATGGATGAAGATACCGAGTACTTTGATCTCTTTTGATTCATGAATTGGACCGCTCGCAAGCGACAGTGAGATTTGTGTGCTGCATCTCAGAGAGGGGCGGAGATGCACAATCTGTGATTTCTGGGGGGAACATTGAAGACCACAGCGCCGGGCATAGCGGTCCACTGTGCTCGCCGCCGTTTGCAGGCAGGTTTCAATGTCGCCCACACTGCCCTGCGTTGCCCATACCCATAGGGTGATGTCGTCGGCGTAGAGCGCGTGCTGCACGCCTTCGGCCTTAGCCAGCTGGGCCGGCAGACGCATCATGGCAATGTTAAAAAACAGCGGGGGAGAACTGCGCTCTGAGGTGTGCCCCGCGTGCCGAGCATAAATGGTCCGTGCTCCTTGTCTCGTATTTTGATGTATGATTGTCGGTATGTAAGGAATTGTCTTATATAATTGAGCGTATTACTGCCACAGTGTGTTTCACTTAGATGGGTCAGTATGACTTCGTGCGTGACGTTATCGAAGGCGCCTTTCAAGTCTAGGGCGAGTACAACCCGGTCATTGTGGGGGCGTTCGAATGGGTTGAGAATTTCTCTGTTAAGTTGGAGAAGGACATCCTGTGCGGATCTGTGTGGGCGAAATCCGGACATGGTGTCCGCGAAAGTGTGCCTGTGTTCAAGATTTTCGGATAGCCGATCGCGCACCATAGTCTCCATTAGTTTGCCCACACAGGAGGTGAGAGAGATGGGGCGGAGGTTATCCGTGTCTGTTGGCTTGCCAGCTTTCGGGATGAAAGTCACAAGTGCCGTTTTCCAATCGATGGGTAAGGGGGTTTCCCCTGTCCAGATTGCGTTAATTTATTCGAGTAGGCACTGGTACGTCGAGTCAGGCAGGTTCGTCAAAAGCTTGACGGTGACCTTGTCCCGACCAGGCGTGGTGCCTCTCTTCATTTTGACTAGACTGGCCCGAAGATCGTGAAGCTGGAAAGGTTTGTCCAGCTCCGATGCCTGCGTAGGAGTAGACCGATCCTCAGGGGTCTTGAGCTGGGACAACTAGCGGTCCCGGAGCGATTGTGCTAGCTGCATAGTGTTGCCTTTAAAGGAGTGGATTGCTCGGTGTAAATGTTTTGGGGTTTCGGTGCGGGTCTGCGTAGGATTGATGAGAGCTCGGAAGAGCCTCCATGTATTACGGCTAGACATTTGTCGGGCCGCTGTATTGCAACGATCCACCCAGTTCGAGTCAGCGAGCTGGGCCGCGAACTCGGCGGTTCGGTGGGTGATATCGGCAATCCGTTCTTTAAGTTTGCGGTTGTGTTTTTGGCGACGCCAGCGGCGTGTAAGGCTGCGGCGAGCTTCCCAGAGGTGAATGAGGTGATTATCCACGTCCGTTATTGCCTCTGTGAGCTGGATCTGCGTTTCATGTGTGCGAAGGTGTGACATCAGTGACCGGGGCCAGTTGGTGTATCCTTGCTCTGCTATGGCAGTGTTGGTAGTGGCGGGAAATCTTTTTATCAAAACTCGCATCGCAAATACCCTAACCCTAACCAGTTGGTGTACCCTTGCTCTGCTATGGCAGTGTTGGTAGTGGCGGGAAAAGGTTTTATCAAAACTCGCATGGCAAATACCCTAACCCCTGCAAGGGGTTAGGAAAAGCGAACGAGAGGCTGCTCCTGCGCCTCTTCACTAACACGATGCTGTGCCCGGCAGTAGTTAAACATTTTGACTCACAATTCACTGGACAGTGCCAGTACTGTGGGGAGGTGGCTGACACCTACCACAAGGTATGTGCCTGCCAACAAAACCCATCCCTTCCCCCCATCCCTAACCCTTCCCGGGACGACTGGGACGCGACCCTGCTCGGCTGCTGCGACCTACAGGCCCAAACGGCCTTAACGCGGCGTGCGCGGTCGGCGGCAACCGCCAATGGGGCCCCTGACTAGGGTCTCCACCCAGTATTATAAGGCCGAAGCCCTTAAGGCTCCTCGTCAAACCTCCCAATATGAAATAAACGTTTTCACCACCACCTTGCCTCACTCCTTCTCAATCGGAAACCAATCAGTAAGACCATGCCGAGTTCTGACTGTGGCCTCTTGCCCTTCATACAGGTTCCTGAGGAGACAGATGAGGTGAATTGGAACTCCCATCTCTTCGAGAGCTTGCCACAATCTGCTGTGATCTACGCAGTCAAACGCTTTCGCATAATCAATAAAGCAGAAGTAGATGGGTTTCTGGAACTCTCTTGCTTTTTCCGTGATCCAGCGAAGGTTGGCAATTTGGTCTCTAGTTCTTCTGCCCTTGCGAAACCCAGCTTGCACGTCCGGAGGCTCCCGATCCACATACTGCTGCAGCCTACCTTGGAGAATTTTCAACATCACCTTGCTAGCATGCGAAATAAGCGCGATCGTGCGGTAGTTGGAACAATCTTTGGCACTGCCTTTCTTTGGAATGGGGATGTAAACTGACCTCCTCCAATCCTGTGGCCACTGCAGGGTTGTCCAAATCTTCTGACATAATGTATGCAGAATGTTAACAGCGTCGTGGTTGAGGTTTTGAAGCAACTCAGCTGGAATGCCATCAATTCCGCTAGCTTTGTTCTTAGCAAGGCTGGCTAAGGCCCATTCAACTTCACTCTTCAGGATGTCCGGCTCGAGATCAGTAATCACAACCGTCTTATGTTGGGTTTGCGCATTCGGGTCCTTGTACAGTTCTTCTGTGTATTCCTGCCACCTCTTCTTTATCTCTGAGGCTTCAGTGAGGTCCTTGCCTCGTTTGTTCTTTATCACGCCCAGCTTAGCACAGAAGCTTCCTTTGATATCTTTGATTGTCTTATACAGAGCTCTTGTGTTCCTTATTTCGCTGTCCTCCTCAACTGCTTGGCACTATGTTCAGGAAGGCATTCTTATCTCTCCTTGCTATTTTCTGAAAACCCGCATTGAGAACCTTGTATCTTTCTCTTTCCCCCATAACTTTTGCCATCCTCCTTTCCTCAGCTATTTGCAAAGCCTCTTCAGATAACCAGTTTGCTTTCTTGCATTTCTTTTGCTTTGGAAATACCTTAGTAGCAACTTATTGTATTATATCACGGATATCCGTCCACATCTCTTCCAGATCTGTCTTCTAGATCTAATTCTTGAAATCGATTCCTCACTTCCACAGCATATTCTAATGGAATTTGATCCAGATCATACCTGAAAGGCCTTCTAGTTTTCTGCGTTTTCCTCAATCGAAGCTTAATTTTGGCGACAAGAAGCTGATGATCGGTGCCAGAATGGGCCCCAGGCCTTGTTTTTACTGCTTGTATAGCGCTTCTCCATCTCTGCCGGCAAATAATATAATAGACCGTCCGGTGAAGTCCATGTGTACAGGCGCCTCCTGTTTGTTGAAAATGGGTATTCGCTATGGTCAGGTTGTTTTCTTGACAAACCTCTACTAGCCTCTGCCCAGCTTCATTTGGCTCGCCAAGACCGAGCTTGCCTATAATTCTGGATATTTCTTCACTCCCGACCTTAGCATTCCAGTCTCCTATGACAAAAACGACGTCTGATGATGGGGTGTGATCTAAAAGGCATTGTAGGTCCGCATAAAATCTCTCAACGTCAGCTTCTTCAGCAGTAGTGGTCGGTGCATCGACTTGAATAACTGTTATGTTGAAAGGGTGACCTTGGATCCGAAGTGAAATCGTTCGGTCGTTTTTGGGGTTGTATCCTAGCACTGCTTTGCCCATTCTTCTGCCTACTTTGAGAGCGACCCCATTCCTTCTCTTGGATTCGTGCCCACAATAAAAGACATAATGGTCGCCGGAGTAGAATTCTCCCATTCCGGTCCACTTGAGCTCGCTGATACCCAAGATATCAATGTTCAATCTGTCCATTTCTCGCTTGACGGCATCCGGTTTACCTTGCGTCATAGATCTTACATTCCATGTTGCTATGTGATATATCTCCTTGCGACATCGGACTTTCCGGTCGCTTCCCGACACATCCACAACTGACCGTCCTTTTGGCTTTAGCCCAGCCGCTTCATTCGTCCTGGAGCTACTAGGAATCGCCCCTTGTTCATCCCCAGTAACATGTGGGACGCCTTCCAACCTGGGGGGCTCATCTTCCGGCGCCATAACATTAATGGTATTGTGACTGGCCATAGGGTTTTCTTGGCAGGAAATACTGGAGTGGATTGCCATTACCTTCTCCAGTGAATCACATTTTGTCAGAACTCTCTGCCGTGACCTGTCTATCCTGGGTGGCCCTACACAGCAGAGCTCACGACTTCATCGAGTTTCGCAAGCCCCTCCGCTACGACAAGGCAGTGATCCATGAAGGGGAGTGACATCCTAGCTCCATGATAAAGTTTACCTCAATTAAGCACAGTGATTTCAGCGACGGTTGCGCTCATACAGACAAAATTCTACCATGTCAAGATAATCGCGATCAAACATAGCGCGGAACGAGAGTTCGGCTTGCATAGTGTATGAACCACCTAGCCATCACGACGTTAGCCGCATGCATCTTATACCGAGAGAAGTATCACGTACGTCAGTGAGTTGAACTAGTGCCAAGAGATTTATACAGATAGTTCCACTTGCTATTGGATCGATGGACGCACTGATAGCAGAAGGTGCTACTTCAAGAATGATAGTTTAAATGAATTAAAAAACAGTTTCGAATGTCCACGTTAATTGATATGGAAAGACGAAAAGGCATCAATCTTCTTGTCATCGGTCACTCTTCGTGTATGGTGCTCGCACTGGGCGCAGTATTGTGATTAGTTGCTCTAATACACAGTCTAGAGAGCTGCAGAGTAATTTCACCAGGACCCTCACTGGCGAAATTTATGATGGCTATTTTCTAATTGCACAAATGAGGGGATTACCCTGCCACCAGCCAAACTCCATACAAGCATTCTGCAGTAAAACACGCATTTCAAACATAGGTATTCAGAAGGTGAAACTGTTGACTGAAAGCAAAAAAAGAATATAGTTCATACGCGGCGCACATCCACGTTATATTTTGGTACGCCTTCGTCGAAAACATGGGACCACCAACACAGAGGCTCAATTGCCAACACTTTTTCACTTGAGCTTCGTTGTGACATATGCGCGAAGAACTGCTCTTATCTCGCTGCACTAACATCCGGGTAAAGGCGATGTTTCGTTGCGCTTTTCTGTGGGTGCTCAGGTGGAGCTGGTGTCCCTCCTGAAGCCCGCTGAGGTTCGCTTGCTCAAGGAGGAGTTTGCCTTGCGTGACACGCACAACGGGGGTGCCATCAGTGTCGCCGATGCCAGACGCGTGGTGCAGGAGTGGCGAGATCGTATGGTGTGAGTGCAAATCTGCATCTAAATAGTATTCGTGTACAAACATATGAACAGTGTCGTCCACTTTTAGGATGAAAACACTAGCGAAGCACGACCGAACTGTGCTTCGATGCAAAATGACGATCTATGTGAAGCTCTACATCTGGGTTCTTCTGTATCTAGCGCTTGGAAGTGGCTGGCCACCACCTTGCTTTCTCGCCGTAATAGTGGACGCACCTTTATATATTGACGCAACAATCAAGATTATTGTTCCTTTTTTATTAGAGATAGCACTCTGCAGCATTGTACGAGCGTCTCACAGGAACACGAACGAAACAAAAAGGATCTTCATCTTCCGCTGCTGTAGCTTTTCTTTCGGTGTAGACAAGAAAGAGTGTATAAAAGTTTGTTGCACCTTGATACACGCATATGTATGACCTTTGACCACAAGTGTATCGGAACGGTTATCTCGCTAATTCCCGAAAAATTGCTGAATAATTCAAACGAGTTGGCGAGCTATTCCAAGCTCCTTATCATTTTCGCAGCATTCATATATATATATATATATATATATATATATATATATATATATATATATATATATATATATATATATATATATATATATATATATATATATATATATATATATATATGTGAAGGAAACAAGCCAGCAGTCGGCGAGGCCAAGGTAAGCGTTGGGGATGGTACTTTATGTAT
Source organism: Amblyomma maculatum (assembly GCF_055883805.1). Lineage (NCBI taxonomy): Eukaryota > Metazoa > Arthropoda > Arachnida > Ixodida > Ixodidae > Amblyomma > Amblyomma maculatum. The sequence continues at coordinate 34,682,351 of NC_139351.1, read as the reverse complement.
TTATTTTTTTAATGTTTACATGAATAATCACAGAAATTAGTAATGTAATCTGTTTAGGGGAAAGATAATTAAACACAAAGTAGAAGAAAAAACAACGTGCCGATGGTTTGAACCGTACCCACGACATATATATATATATATATATATATATATATATATATATATATATATATATATATATATATATATATATTATTGTAATGAAGCGGTTTAGATGGTTTGTACAGCAATATATTTATCTTACGTAGCAGCTACGAAGGCCAGCATTCACAGCGATAGCTCTAGCTTCGTCCTCTTTGTCGTCTTTACAACTTCATTGTCTTCGGCGCGCGACGTCTCCGTTTTCCTCTTCTTTCTGCTTTTTCGCTTTCAGGCATCCCTCTTACAATACTCCCCCTGCGAAAAGGCGCAATCCTAGCGTATTAGGCGGAGGCTACGATGCCAGGATCGTAGTATGGTTTGAGGTGGTCAAGGTGGACAATTTCACGTCCTCGTCGATGGTGGTCTTTTGGTGGCGTGAGGGGCTCGATAATGTAATTAACCGGGGAAGTTTGCTTGCACACGATAGGGTCCCTTGTATCGCCTCTGAAACTTGGGCGTAGAAGGCACCCATAGCCACATCAACGAGTCTGGACGATAAGCAGGCGGCAGACATGAGGAACCGGTGTGGTTGTTTTTCTTGTGGAACTGGTTCCGAGCTGTGATTTGACGTGCGATCTGACGGCACGTTTTGGCATAGGCAGCGGCTTGAGAAATGGGTGTCACTTCAGAGACATCGGAACGGTAGGGTAGGATCATGTCCATTGTGCAAGAATTTTCCAGGTCGTACAGAAGGAAACAAGGCGAGAAACAGGTAGTCGCTTGCGTAGCAGAATTGTAGGCGTTGGTTAATTATGAATGGTAACATGCGGTCCCAATTTGATTGGCTAGATGAAACATGCATAGCCATCATGTCTCCGAGGCTCCGATTAAACCACTTGACCATTCATTTATCTGGGGATGGTAGGCAGACGTCATACGATGAACAACACTGCACGCCTGAAGAAGGGCTTCTACGACATCAGACAAAAACACGCAATCACGGTCACTAAGTAATTCCTGTGGCTGGCTCACCGTGACGCAGGATAAGCTTCTCAATGATGAAACCAGCTACGTCACGAGCAGTTGCAGCTGGTAAAGCAGCATTTTCAGCATATCTGGTCAGGTGATGGATGGCAACAATGATCCACCTGCTGCCGGCGGAAGAGCAGGGAAGAGGCCTGTAAAGGTCGATTCAACCACGTGCAAATGGCCGAAGTGGACACAGTAGAGGCTGCAGGGGAGCTGGAGACCATTGTGAGTTCTTGCAACGCTGACAGTGTATACAAGAGCGGACGTACTGGCGAACAAAACGATACATGCCCTGCCAGTAGTAGCGATGACGTAGGCGGGTATATGTTTTCAGAAATCCAGCATGGGCGCACTGTGGGTCATCGTGAAGCTCGCGCAAGGACTGATTGGGCCATCAGGAAGGTAGTTTCTGAGGTAAGGGAGGTTGTCAGGGATAGTGAAGTGATGAGCTTAACGTCGGAGAGCTCGAGAAGGGTGGCACTGTGATTGGTTGGACAGGACAATCATGAGTGAAACAATCCGGGGATCTTTGCGCTGCTCAGATGCCATATCCATGGTTTCAAGGCAGAAATGCGTGACGCCGGTGACAGCGTGTGGTTCAGGGTCAGAGGTCACAGGGGAGCGTAAAAGGGCGTCTGCGTCGGAGTGCTTGCGACCAGTGCGATAAAGGACACGAATGTCATAGTCTTGTAAACGGAGAGTCCAGCGGGTGAGGCGGCTTGAAGGATCTTTGAGGGACGACAGCCAGCACAGAGCATGGTGATCGGTGATGATATCGAATGCCCAACCATATAAGGACGAAATTTAGTGATGGCCCAAACAATCGCTAGACACTCTTTTTCTATTACAGTATAGTTGGTCTCTGCTCTGGTCAGGGTACGACTGGCGTAAGCTATGCCGTACTCAGGAAAACCAGGTTTGCGCCGAGCGAGAACAGCACCGATACCGATGCCGCTGGCGTCCGTGTGGAGCTCGGTAGGAGCGCACGGCTCGAAGTGACGTAGTATCGTGGGGATGTCAGAAGTCGGCGGAGCGTAGCAAAAGCTTTATCACATTTAGGTGACCAGGCCGACAAGTCGGGGCTTCCTGTAAGAAACTGGGTCCAGGGGGCAATAATTTTGGCAACATTTTTGACGAAGCGGCGGAAATACGAGCAAAGACCTATAAAGCTGCGCAGTTCTAGTGGGGTGGGCTTGGAAATTCCGCCACTGCATGAAGTTTGGCAGGGTCCGGCAAGACTTCGTCCTTGGACACGACGTGGCCGAGTACCACCAACTGGCGAGCACCAAACCAACATTTCATCAAGGTTAGCTGCAAGCCTGTGTCGCTCAGACATCGAAGAACACTCTTGGGGCGAAGAAGATGAGATGGAAAGTCCTTCCAGAAGATAACATCATCTAGGTAGCAGAGACATATCTGCCATTTCAGCCCGCGGAGGATGTTGTCCATGCGCTCAAATGTGGCTGGCTGTAGCGTTGAACAAACCGAGAGGCATGACATTAAATTCATATAGACCATCTAGCGTTATGAATGCGGTTTTCTAGCGGTCGCCTTCAGTCATTGGCCCCTGCCAACAGCTAGAGGGGAGGTCCAGCGAAGAAAATACTTAGCTCCCTGCAAACAGTCAAGGGCGTCGTTGATGCGTGGAAGGGCATAAACGTCCTTCCGAGTAATCTTGTTGAGCCAACGGTAGTCGACGCAGAACCGAATGGAGCCGTCCTTTTTCTTTACTAGCACGACGGGTGAGGCCCACGGGCTGTGAGAAGGCTGGATCACTCCGCGCTCGAGCATGTCACTCACTTTGTCATCGATGACGCGGCGTTCTGCGGCTGAGACTCGGTAGGGGCGCTGGCGCAGTGGTGCGTCGAGCCCGGTGTCGATATGATGGCGAACCGCGGTTGTACGTCCCAACGAAGTTTGGTAAGAGTCGAAGGAGGCGCTGAATAGTTGAAGCAAGGTGACGAGCTCCTCGCGCTGGGTAGGCTGCAAAGAGGCGTCGACAGAGCGTTCGAAAATGTCAGATGTGGTCGAGTCGATGAATCCAGTGGGAAGAGTGAGGGCGGCTATGTGATGCACTATATGGTCTGCAATAACACTGGAGGCTTCGGCAGGATAAATTATATCGACAGTGCCAAGTGATTCTCCTCGAAGTAAAGTGGTTGGAAAAGGCATCGGGTTGGCGACGTACAGAGCGCTAATACCAGCAGAAATTGTTAGCACGGCATGCGGGAGCAGCACATATTTGCGATGAGCACGACGGACGGACGGTGTGTACATTACTGTAGCGTCATTGATGGCGTCACATTTCACAGGCACAAGAACGGAAGAGGAAGCAGGAACAGTATTGTCGTCGGCAGCGAAGATGGGCGCAGCTGGGGCAGGGGTTGTGTCTACGAGAGTGTCACAAAACGGCAACAAATCAATGTGAGCACGTGCGCAGTCGATGATGGCATGATGCTTGGACAAAAAGTCCCATCCGAGAATTATTTCATGACAAGAGTGAGCGAGAACGATGAACTCAATAACGTAGGGGATGCCTTGTATGATGAGTCGAGCGGTGCACGCAGCCAGTGGTCGAATATTTTCGGCGCTCGCGGTTCGCAGTGAAAGTTTGCAGCAAAGGTTGCAACTAATCACGGACACCGCAGCACCAGTGTCAACAAGCGTATCAACAGCAACGCCTTCGACGAAAGCCTCAATAATGTTTACAGGGCTTTACACAGTTACTGAGGACGCAGTTCTTGCTTCCGGAACTGCGGCGTCTAGTTTTCCGGCTGAAGGGGTGGTGATCGGCGGGTCATAGGAGAGCGGGACCGACGGCGGGGAGATGGCGACCGGTGGGCATATGACTCGGAACGTGTCGGAGAGTGATGCGAAGTCAGACGATCGAGCTCAGGTTCGAAAAAAGGTACGTCGTACACTGGAGCGCGCCCGTAGTCCGTGTGTACGGCACGGGATCCGTGTGTACGGCACCACCGTGCCACAATACCAGCTACGCCGCAAACGTAGCATATCGGACGGTTATCTTGTGGGCGCCGCGGATTCGGATTGTGGGGAACGGTTCGAGGCCGAGCAGGCTGCGTGGGTGGCACTGGAGACACGGGCGGCCGGCGATTGAAGACGGGGTTTAGGGGCGAGTACGTTGGCGGTTCGGGTGAAAGCGGTGGGTGGCGTAGGTCAGCAGAGCGGCCACTATAGGCGATGGGTTGGTATTTGGCAGGCTCTCGACAACCTGTACTGGATGAAGCTCTGTAGAGGAGCGACAGAGATGAAGAATCGGGCCGGCAGGTGATTTCGAGCCACCTCTTCCCGCACAAAGTGTTTTATTTGCTGAAGGAGCGCAGGTGACCCTGAGGAGCACCGGGAAGATCCAGTGTCGATAGTGCTTCATCCGAGGAAATGGCACGGCGCGTCATGAGACGCTGTTTGCCGAGCTCGTCATAACTCTGGCACAAAGAAATGACGTCAGAAACGGTTTGGGGAGTTATGGCGACGAGCATGTGGAATGCGTCCAGTTCAATTCCTTTGAGGACATGCTTGATCTTCTGTGCTTCAGTCATAGATGGATCAAGACGTTTACACAGGTCGACAATATCCTCAATATAGCTTGTGAAATTTTCACCTGGCTGCTGGATGCGAGAACCCAGCCGTTGTTCGGCGCGAAGTTTCCGAACAGCGGGGCGGCCGAAAACCTCCGTAAGGCTTGTTTTGAGTGCTGTCCAGGTTGAAATATCAGCTTCGTAGTGTCGGAACCACAAGCTGCAGGCGACATCACTTAAATAGAAGATGACGTTGGTGAGCTTAACGAGGTCATCCCACTTATTGTTAGCCCTCACACGCTCGTATGTAGTCAGCCACTCCTCTACGTCGGTGTCGTCTGTGCCGGTGAAAATAGGTGGGTCGTTCTGCCGCACTGGTCCCGAACAGATGATTGCGTTGGGAACAAGCGGGCCAGACTGGATCGTGGCGGCTGTCATAATGGTAGAGCCGGCCAAGGTGCGGCTGCGCAGCTCCAGGTCGGGAACAGGAGACACCTCCACCAAGTGTAATGAAGTGGTTTAGATGGTTCGCACAGCAATATAGTTATCTTACGTAGAAACTACGAAGACCAACGTTCACAGCAAAGGCTCGAGCTCGTCCTCTTTGTCGTCTTCACAACTTCTTGTCTTTGGCGCGCGACGCCTCCATTTTCCGCTTCTTTCTGCTTTTTCGCTGGTCAGGCATCCCTCGTACAATATATATATGCATGTATATATATATATATATATATATATATATATATATATATATATATATATATATATATATATATATATATATATATATATATATATATATATATATATATATATATATATATATATATATATATATAATGAAAGAAAGATGCCAACAGTCGGCGAGGCCAAGGAAAGCATTCGCGCGATTGTCCTTTGTCTTTTTGTTTAATTTTTACTTCAGCAATTACATAAATTAGTAATGTAATCTGTTTAGGGGAAAGATAAACAAACACAAAGTGAGAAGAAAAAACAACGTGCTGATGGTGGGAACTGAATACACTAATGATGTGCTTTCCGCTTCATAACTTGCGTTTCGCAACTACGACCAAACTGAAGGGGACGATTGGTGAACATGTTGCGCGTCCTTTCAGAAGAGGGAGATGAGCGAAGCTTGGCGCTTTGCGTAACTTCGATGTTATGCGCAAGGTATTCTCATGTTAAAGTAGCTCAACGTCATTTTAGGTGTGCTATATGGAGGTCTTCGGCCTTTTCTTCTTATTTTATGCGCTACATCATAATCATGCGTGCACTGCAGTTAGCCTAACTAAAACGTATCGGCGATCCTCGTGTGCTAAGCTTAATTCACAGCAAAGGATTTGAAGAAACCAACCACACCTCAGTCACAATGGCTCCGCCGCGGTAGTGCAGTGGTTAGGGCGCTCGACTGCTGTGCCCAAGGATGCAGGATCGAACCCCGGGCCGCGGCGGCCGCTTTTCGTTGGAGATGAAAAAGCAAGGACGTCAGTGGAAGCTAAATAACCCCAGGTGGTCGAAATTTCAGGATCCCTCCAATGCGTCGTCTCTTTCGCGCTTGTTTCGGTGTATTCTTTCTTTCGCCTCCTTTGTTCGCGCTGTTTTTTTGAAAATGTATCACCAACTCTCCCGCTTAGCTATCCTGTCTCTGACAGCCTCAGCCGCTTTGGGACGTTAAGCCCGATAATTCTACTTATCGTTATTTATCTTATGAAAGATAAGGGTCTCGATACGAATCAGGTTACACCCAGCAACGCCTGTCCAACACACTCTGCGATGACGAGGGCGGGTGACACCTCGCCGCAAAAAAAAAAAAAAGAAAAAATCTATCCTGGCTTACTAAAGTGATTGAAAAGTATTCTCACTTTTATTTTACAGAACGAACTTTCGTAATCACCTTCGAGTTCAGTGTATCAGATTCCAACTGCATATCGGTCTCTACTTTTTATCTGTCATTTGCTTACGTTGCTTATCAGCGGCGCCGCGAGAGACTGGAAATTGTGCATGTTGTGCGCGTAAAGCACTATTTTACATGCGTTGATTTACATTATTTTAAATTTTATGTTTATTTTTCGCATGTAGGTTTTAGTTTCTTTACCTTTCCATTTCATACAGCACCGGGTCAATGCTTCCTGAAGAAAGGAATGATTTGTGCCAGAAAGATTTGTGCCTGCTCACGATTAATGCTGCAAATCGGGGTTATATCACCTTCGTTATAGCGCGATATGAGTCGAGGTTTCTCTGGAATAATAGCTGCAGGTGCGACTGCTTCCACGATGTTCCAGAGTATTCTTTGTGCTCTCCTCTGGTACATCTTGATGTTTCTTTGGCGCAATTGACTTGAGTGGCGCCGGAAGCTCCGGGTATTCTTAACTGCACGACCAAGGAGCAGGATTTCCGCTATCAGCGCCAGCGAGTTGTACAGTCCTTTTGCGGACATAAGTCAGCGCAACAAAAGCTTATTTTGAAATAGTTTCGGTGCTTCCAGACTACCGTTACCACAACGAGGACGAAGAAAGACGAGGCACACACGGCAGCTGGACTAACAACTCTGCTTTATTGAAAATAGCATATTTACGAAGAAAACTTACAAGGCATGCGCAGCTCGACGACCAACACACAGCACAAAAGCACAAAAACAGCGACGTTTCGAGATAGCCAAGGCACTAGAGCCGGTCAGATAGGAAAGTTATTTCTTTCTGCATCAACGAGGTGCAGAAAGCATTTCGTTGATGCTTTCTTCGTCCGCGTCCTTTGGCTGGTTTATTATTCTTAGAGATTTTTCATTTGCCGGATATTGATGATAGAAGTATCTAAAGAGTTCTGCCTGAAAATGAAAATGGTACCTCTGCAGAGAAATTTCTGTTTTCTCAACAAACCGTAGCTGCGCATTCCAGAGAGCAGGAAACATTTACGTTTTCTTCCGATCATCGCCCATAGCTTAGTCACTTAGAATTCAACCTTGTGGGATAAATAATGGAAAATGTGCGACAGTCGGAGGTGATGTAGAAACATTGAAGCTGGCGCTGTATCCATGGTTGATATGAATTCAATTAAGGCGTCCCTTTGAGCTCGGTCTCAGAGGGTCTCTGCTCTGGTGAGTCCTTTCAATCCGGAAGCTAGCTATTTGTACGGGTGGCGATCCATTTAGGGTATATCCGGGACATGAAAGAATGGCAACAATTTCCTCAGGTAGACATGGGATTGCGAAAGCAACAAGGCCACATACAAAAGGCTGGCATGTAATTGAAACTGTATTTTGGGTTCACTTACAGCCACAAAAGTTAGAAAAAAAAATCGATGATGTTGTTAACAAGCGTAATTGATATTCGTTGAATCACAAAGACCTCGTTGATCTCGGGAGCTCGACTTCTTTTAAATTTTGGAGAAAATTCTAGTTGTGTTGATGACAAGCACCTACAGTCATCTTTACCAACGTCGAAGCAAAGTCTAGGTTAGTCTCATAACGCAACGTGACAAAGCCGGTTGCTGGCTTGTCTGAACATAAACCAACAAGCATTACAAGACTTCGCGCCACTGTGTTGATTTCCACTAACCTTCTGTTTCTTCGAAACAGAAAACTAGAAACCTTTTCCTTTCCAGATGAGCACATAATCTGCGGTCCAGTTTACTTGAATATTCCAAAATGCGTGAGCAAATGATGTCTAGAAGCATTCGATTAATTTCGAAACTCCGGGCAGCCCTTTCGTACTAACGAATTCGCCTACTCTCCAGTCTCAGTGACTGTAACCAAACAGGGCTCATTAGTAACATTGTCCCACTATGCTCAAACTTCGTTTTCCTAGAATCATTCAATAACAAAAAAAAAAAAAAAAACTTGCACCATGACCTCTACCTCAAATGCTTTTGATGTCGCATTACTGTATAAATATTAAAAATTGCCCTCCAGTGACAGCCTCCTGCCCCCTACGTTACGCCTCTACATTGGCGGCAGGTAACCACGTGGAAGTCGCTAAAGAAGTTTCACAAACTACATTTGAGCTCCATCGCTGTTTATTTGCTACAAATTTAAACAACGCAGTGAACATGTTTACAGAGTATTGCGCATATCACGAAAGCACTAAATGCTGAAAATGTCAAATATGACTGACCTAATAAAACAGCAAACTGATGAGAGTGACATATAAAAATAAAGGTATAAAATTCAGTGGCCATGCTATCGCCAACGGCAGCAAACGACTTGCTTCCACTACGAATTTTTAAAGCACACAAATATATGTTGATAAATACCGTATTTACTGGCCTAGTTAAAGCTTCGTTAAACGTCTTGCAAAATTTTGGACACTAATTCATTGCACGAATATTGTATTGAACAAAATCCGTGTTGCATCCTCAGTGCAATAGGTATGATTGTGGAATACACCGCTTGTCCGGAGCGAGTTTGTCTCATACTAAAAAGATTCCCATTCTTTCTGCCAGTTTTCGGCCTAAAGAGCATGAAAAGTGGTTATGAAGTGTGCTAGAAACATTATTTTAATTCTTGTATAATTCTATTAGCCTTTCATGAACCTGCCCAAAAACATGGCACATATAGCACAACTCTATACTTACAGCTGGAAGATAAACCGAAAAAAGTTTCTCCCTTAATATTTCCTTAATATTTCATTCTGAACAACAAACAGTTTTATGAATAGCCGTGTTATTTCTTGATCCTGACCTTCCTTTCCAGAAATATTTATTCGCTGAGCGCCCAATGTGCAAAGGGACAGAGCAGTGTCGTATGTAATCAGATGCGGATAGCTCACAGTAGTACTGCGAAGATTTTATGTGAATAAAAAAAGCCGCCTTCCGGCATTTGCAGTAATCAAGCATATCGGGTGCCAAAGGGTGGATTGAAGTGATTTCTTACCTCTAGGAGAGTGTACACACCCCACGTTTGTAGCGAAAGCTACATTGGCGGCGATGCAGAGATTTCGCCGTGGCACCAATTTCCATCGTGGTTACACTGCTCTTAGCGCCGCTGCCCTACAACCACCTTGTCGCCATCTAGCATGTACACGGCCTCAGCCGTTGCCTAGCAGCCGCTGTAACTGGCGGACGCCGCGCGCGCACCGCGCCATCTGGCATGACGTCACACCGCTGGGCCGGTCTCCTGATGAAAAAAAAAAAAATGGCAGTGGCTTAGCTTGCTTAAGCCTGGTAATTGCGAAAGCAATAGCTTTGGCTACGCCTAGGTTCAGCTGGTGGTGTAGCTGGTTGTGGGGTTTGTGGTTATGCTTATGGTTATGCAGTGATTCACTCTGGCCACGGAATATGGTTCAACTATTGTTTATTGCGGGATGCTACCTGGTTATTTTATGTATAACTAGTAGCGAGGCAGGGAGTGCCATGGCTGCAACGATATACTTGGTTGTGGGTGAGGTTAAGGCAGAATGTACAACTGCCGCTCCGGCACCGGCTGCAACGGCATTCTTTACGCCAGCAGAAATGAAATCATCCCTGGAGACTGCGTTGGTTCCACCTACCGCTAGGCCACCTCCTATAGTATCCAACGTTGCACCCCCGGCGGTAGCTGTGGCTGCAGCCCCATAATTCTTCTTAGCTTTAGGAGCATGTGGCAGAGCTGCAGCTCCGCCCGGCCGTAGATCAACGTTGGGCTTAACTCTCGGTGTGTAAGGGACTACCTGAACCGGCGCCCCAAACCCCGTTCTAAACGGTCTCACAAAAGTCTCAGGGATGACGTCACTCCGGCTGTGCTCCCTCACGGAGGGAGCGGGAGTTAGGCCGCGGCTGGTAGCTACCGCCTCGCGAGCCGATGACGCGAGTTGGGGCCCCTGTTTCTGCGGCAGATGGGATGACGTCCCTCCGGCTGTAGCGCCTCTCGTGGAAAGAGCGTGAGTTAGGCCGCGGTTGGTAGCTACTGCCTCGCGAGTTGACGGCGCAAGTTGGGGCCCCTGTTTTTGCGCAGCTGTGCTTGGCGGCGCGCCAAAGGTCACGCTAAAGGTCAGTGGTAGCTACCGCTTCGCTACGCGAAGGGCTGAAAAGTGAAAGTGGTATTGCTTTCACAATAAAAAAGAAGTCTCCACCGGGGAATCGAACCTTCATCCCTCTAATCCCTACTACAGTGGTTTACCAACTGCGCCACGCATCGTTTTTTATTGCCAGGTCTTAACGCATTGCATTTCACTAGAACAAATAAAAAAAATCACACAAAACGCTATTTACATTTGACACATTAAAATTCACGCATATACAACAAAAGCTCTAGTCTTGAGAGTCACTCGAGAATTTCTGCAGCAGCTTTCTGAATTTCCAAAAACCTGTCCTCGCTTTCCCGAAAATAAATTCGGGCGGGCAATGCGTTTATCACAATGGTAACCAGCCATTATTGAGCGCCATATACAGTGGATGCCCATGAGCACAATTAAATCAAATGGTACCCCATCCTCACTTTCTGCTCATAATTACCGGATACGTACGGGTCTAGTGGAAAATTTTCATTAGCTTTCTTTGCAATACATCCCAAAAGTATACCCCTACCCAACAGTGTAGAAAACATGGTCTATTGTTTCTGGCTTCCTGCATATTAAATAGTGGGATCCCCAGGGCATAAATCATTCCTTTTCCTCCAAAAATGATTTTACCGGCAAGGTTCCGGTGTGTAATTTAAAAAAGGTTTTTGCTCCTGGCGTCACCTGCATTCTTTTTACAGTTTTTACGTAAAACATCTGCACCTGGGCCTGCACTGTACAAGGCCCTGTACAAATGCACTTGGAATATAATGTCACACAAAGCACAATACAATTTTTTTCGTTTTACTATTGACAAATAATCGCTTCAGAACCGCGCCGAAAGAAACCGCACACTTGCTACGACATCTCTATCATCATCATCATCATCATCATCAGCCTGATTATACCCACTGCAGGGCGAAGGCCTCTCCCATATCTCTCCACTTCACCCGGTTCTGTGCTAGCTGCATCCACTTGACCCCTGCGAACTTCTTAATCTCATCCGCCCACCTAACTTTCTGTCGCCCCCTGCTACGCTTTCCTTCCCTTGGAATCCAGTTTGTTACCCTCAGCGACCATCGGTTATCCTCTCTTCGCACTACATGTCCTGCCCATGTCCATTTCTTCTTCTTAATTTCCACTAGAATGTCGTTAACTTGAGTTATTTCTCTGACCCACTCTGCACGCTTTCTATCTCTTAATGTTACCCCTACCATTTTTCGTTCCATAGCCCTCTGGGTTGTCCTCAACTTAAGTTGAACTCTCTTGGTTAGCCTCCACGTTTCAGCCCCATAGGTGAGTGCAGGCAAGATGCAACTGTTGTATACTTTCCTCTTGAGCGATACCGGTAAGCTGCTAGTCATAATCTGCGAGTGCTTGCCAAATGCGCTCCATCCCAATCTTATTCTTCTTGTTATTTCCTTTTCATGGTCCGGATCTGCGGTTACTACCTGTCCTAAGTAGATATATTCGCCTACTACTTCCAGTATTTCGCTACCTAATGTAAACTCCTGTTCCTTCCCGAGGCTGTTGAACATTACCTTAGTCTTCTGCATATTGATTTTCAAGCCTACCTTTCTACTTTTCCTGTCTAGGTCATCAATCATTATTTGCAGTTCATCTCCCGAGTTGCTTAGCAAGGCAATGTCATCAGCAAATCGCAGATTACATCTCTATAAAAGTCCTTAATCCCTGCGGAAAAATCTTTAGTTGAAACAACCTACTCCGGGAGCAGCCGCCTCCGCCTGATTTGGCATACGGTGCGTAACGAGATGGCTGACCCTTTCTTACTGCGCCATGCATCTTCTCCCGTGAGGAGGATAGTAGAGATGATGATAGGCTAACCAGCGGCGCGTTTCGAGAGAGCATGTACTCAGATTAGACAGGATTGGATTGGACTACATTAGATTGGACTGAATTGGATTCGACACGATTGGACTTGTTTGGATTGGACAAGTTTGGATTGAATTGGACAGGATTGGTTGGATTAAATTTGACTGCATTGAGTTACACTGGATTGTATGGGATTAGATTGGATTGGAGAGTAGTAGGCAGCCCATGCCAGACATATATGCTTTCGCTACGTATATCCTGGCCTAGCTGAGCTACGCCACGGCATTTTTTTTAGTGCGTAGCACTACTAGCCGCAATCACAGATTTCGCCGATGTCTGTCCGAAGCCGCTCACTCTTACTCTTCGTGAACTTGAAGTGGAGAAAGAAAAGGTGGCTAGGCGCACGTCTCGGGGCTCAGCATTGAGGAGGTAGAGCGGCCGCAGAGCTGTAGTAGAAGCCGTTTTCTCTCTCTGTCCATCCATCTCTCCATGAACTTGAAGAGGAGGAAGGGAAAGTGGCGACGCCCGCATCACGCCACTTAACACTGAGGGGGCGAGCGACCGCATGGAGTACGACAGTGAGAGGGGGGCGTGTCAGTTGTGGACGTGGCGGCCGACGCTGGGCAGCGTTGCACAAGCGTGTGAGCGTTTTCTTCGCGTCGCAATGGATAAAGCCGGGCCATCTGGCACTGCGGCGCAGATTCGCCGTGCTCGACGTGCTGAAGTACAACGGTTACGAAGGCAGAACCGGAAAACCGGAGGCCCATAAATCGACATTTAAGTTTGCGGGTTTCTCCCAGAAACGAAGTGTTCACCGCGGGTCCACTGTCACGGGGGATTCCGAAGGGGCGGCCAAGGTCAAGTGGCAGCTTGACACGAGTTTATTTATGAACGCAGACGGGCGCTCTTCGGAAGTGGTATAGGAACACATGGAAACCGGCGACGCCGTCGGTTCGGTCCGTTCCGATTCTCGGAAAAGTCGCGCTTCGACTGGTGCCACGAAGAAGGCAAACCAGAGCAGTTAAAAAGCACAGCGTAAGCGTAGTGGTTGTGGGTTCGGCACTAACGGCTCTGGCTCTCAGTTTGAGGGGAAAGGGTGCGGAGGCCATAAATCGCGGCGAAACACGGGCTGGGCAGAATGCGCGGCAGAGGGAGCTACTGCCGGTATCTTCTCTGGAAGAAGCCTGGACACGTCCCTTTGAAACCGCCACCCGCGCGTAACCGACTAGGTCAGCGATCGGAATGTTTGGCCATTAGGTTTGTCTGTTGTGTGTTTTGGAAGCGCAGCCGTCAGCGCTGTTTGTCTTTGTGACTGCTGGCTATCTCTTGCGTGAGCTGAAGGAAGATATTGGAGAGAGTAAATCTCAGATGTGTGTGGTAATCCGTGAAAGGTATAACGGGGATAAGCGGTGCTACGCACCTACTTCGTATTTGATTAACTATTCAAATAGGCCTTTTTTTTTTCTGAAGACACTCCCTTAATTCGTTGTAATGTTTTTACGCACTACGAGGAATTTTGTTTTAGAGCGCCGAAAGACGGGCACGTGAGTGGAGGGGCAAATCTTCCACAGCCTACTTGTGGTGTAACAAGCCACTAGTCTCAGACGAAAGAAAGTACGGCGAATACGACGACTGCCCTGGCTGTCAATATGTTCCTTGTGTATTCAATTATTGTATTGATGCGTTATGCTAGAGCATTGCAAAGGTGTGAATTTTACAGCGTTTTCCACGTCAGCGTCTCGAGAGTTGTGTTGAATAGAAGTTTTTCTTTTTATAAGGTTGCTCGCCAGTAACCTGAAATCCTGCGTAGTTTCTCGACACATTTTATGTAGTCCTGGTTCCTTTTTTTCTTGTTTCCTGCTCATAAATATGACCTTGGTCCATGTTAAGTAACTGTCCGCCAACTATCACATGAGTGTCGGAGTCAATAACATTTCTATTCCTACGCTACACGCCAAGAACAAAAATAAAAAATTAAAAATGACTTCTGCTTCTCTACCATCCAGCTGTAGCTGTAGGAACTGTAGCGGCCCGCCACTATAGTTCATTTGTTAGGGCTCTCGACGTTTGAGCCAGATGATGCGCCTTCTATCCTGGCCGCGGCAGCCATCTTTCTGAACTTGAGGCGCCGCGTACTGCTTGATGTTACTGCCCGTTAAATAACCTCGAATGGTAGAAATTACCGGAGCCCTCTACTTCGCTGCCCTATTAGCCCATTTTGCATTCAGACGCACAGCCTATATACTATCAGGTTTTCTGATACAAAACGTTTATTAGCTAAGTTAAAATTAGTTCACCACGGTGGACTCTCGTCGCCGTTTTATCTCCCATAGTCAACTGCTAAAACGGGCTGGCCGTCCGCATATTAGTACATGCACTAACTCTGCATGTATCCACCTTATGCTAATCTGTCACTGAAGCTTTCTGTAATAAGACTGATGATTACTCCTTCTCACAACTCATGACGTCACTGCGTTCTAGATATTCAACAGCATATGCGTCATGTTAAGGTGCCTTCAGCTTCCCTTTTTCTTTTGCTAGCAGTGTGAAACATATTCCTGACGTATTGGTAACTGCCAATCGCTAAATAGCTTTCTCTCGAAGTTATCCCTCTGTGTAAAACTTCAAGCGATCTTTAGTTTGACTATTTCGCCATTTGCTGGCATCCTGAAATTCTACATCAAATTCTCTGATGACAGCTTCTTATATTTTCACTTTGATTTTCGCTGATCAAGTGCTTTTGTCGACCTGTTCATGCATGCTTTGCTTCGGATAGTTCTTTTTTTATAGTGCGTGCAACCTCAGCAAGAAACTGTGAAATGACATAGATATGTGCACCAGGCAAAGTGCGCTATATACGTTTAACACGCACGGGAGGTACAGGAACTAAGCAGCCCTAGCAGGACATGCGCACATATGACAATGGTTTGCATGTTAACAACGTCCTTTATGCTTCAATACCGCTCAGCAAGTGTGCCCTTTGGTCACACAGCACGAAGGACTTCGCACCAAATTTACACTCAGTACGATCTTTGCTAATGCCGAATTGTAGGCAGCTGTTAACCAAGTCGTCTCGGGGGGTGGGGTGACAAACTGTGCAGTCTGACGACCAGCGTGGAATTCCTCGTGAATCGAATTCGAGCCGCCAGCGACCATCCGGAGTCTGACAGACATTTAGGGGACGTCGACAGGTGAGAACCCGCCAGCCATTTAGCATTTCAAGCCTGAAATAGATTTCTGGCTTCCATTGTTGCTTGTTTATCGCTATTAACGTGGCAGCTATAGCGGCCCCGTTTTCGTGAAAATATCGATAGCGTTACCAACATTAGCGTTGGGAGCGAAGAATCGCTGGTATGGCTGTGGCAGGCGGTAGTTGGCTGCCGTTACGGCTAGGCACCCACTGGTCACGTGTCTTGCGGGGAGGATCGAGCTCTCTTGGCCAACGTTACTAGTCTCGCATTCCGCATTCCCGTAGGCCACATAGCAACGTTAAGATTGGTTAAGACGGGAATAAGTAAGGCTACGTCGGGTGGTTTTTCACATATTGTGGTCGCTTACGACTCTATGCCCAAAGAGTGGGTGAAGTAATCAAAATTTGTTAATAAGGGAATTTTTAATTGTTCGCACGCGAATGTGGGCGCAAGGAAGCCGTTATATCGTTGTCGTGTCATAAACGTAAAGGCGATGCTTAAGTGTCCTACCCTCTTCAATTTTTCTTATCCCTTATGTGTTTGAGTTTGTTTGTTTGTTGTTTGTTATCATTGGTTGCTGTTGTTGATCGTTGTTGTTGTTTTGTTTATTGTGGTTCGTTGTTCTTGGTATCGATTGTTGTTGTGGTTGTTGGTATCGGTTGTTGTTGTTGGTTGTTGTTTGTTGCTGTTGGTTATTGGTTTTGGTTGTTGGTTGTCGTTGCTGTTCTTTGTTGTTCGTTCTTTGTTGTTTGTTGTTGCTGGTTGTTCTTGTTTGTTGTCGGTTGCTGTTGTGGTTGTGGTGGTGGCGGAAAGCATTTATTACAAAAGGAGAGGTTGCTTGGGGAGCCACCCCTAATGGGCCGCTCTCCTTACAATTCTTGGTGGAATCCCTTATTCCGGGACTTCATTGGTCTGGGCCGCCAGACGAGCTTTCTGGACCAGCGCTTGTTGTACCGCTAGATCCAGGCAGCCGAACAGGGCCGCTTCCCAGTCCTCTCGAGTAGAGGAAGGGGTTATGGGTAAAAAAGGATTTAGCTAGCATGCCCAGACCATGCGAAAGGTGTCAGTCACCTCCACATGAATGGCAGAGGCCAGAAAAGGAAGGGTCGAAAAGTTTGAGTGCTGCCGGGCACACTATAGTATTAGTAAAAAGTCTAAGAAGTATTCTTTCACCCGTTTTCCCTAGCCTCTTGAGAAGAGCCGGGTACTGATGGTGCGAGTCTCGGTAATAGGCACAGGTTTCTTGAAAAGTTAAGAGAGGGTGTGTGTCCTGGGTGCTGATCGGTAGGGTCTACGCCGGGGGCCCGGTTAGTGAGTGTGCCGGCGGCCGAGTTGGTAGCCTCGCTCCCTGGTAGGCCCTGACGCCCTGGAGTCCAAATGAGAAATCGAGTCTGGGGATCCTGATCCCGATCGAGCTGCTATCCGAAGTATTCTTTGTGCTGTAGGCGTTATCCAGCCCAGCTCATAATTCCAACAGTCCCCTCGCGAGTCGGGTAGGATGAATTTAGTTTGAGGGTGGGAGGCAGCCAGGGCGATTTCTACCTCCTCCGCGTGGGTTGCGCTAGGGGCCTTAAAGTGAGGCCGTCCACCTGTCTTTCCTCGTGAACGACTGCAGCCATGTACCATCCTTCCCTGCAATGGTGTGGGCCCACAACATCCACATATAAAACATTGTGATTAGAGCCATAATTGGGATGCAGGGCATTCGCTCGCGCCTGACGCCGTCCATTGAGGGCTTCTCTGTCCATTTTGGTAGGAAGGGGTCGAACACGGAGGGCGCCTCTCCATATCCCTGGCACTCGTACCCTTTCCTCAATGTGACGGTTGTGTTGTATATGTAGCCGGTCCAAAAGGCGACGGCCGGACACGTGTGGTCTGGGCAAGACGCGTCTATTGATTAGTGAGTTGCGCGCCTGGCGTAGTTCCCGATAGGTGTTCACCACCCCCAATGCAAGCAGCATCGCATTAGAGATAGAGATCAGGGGATCGAGCGCCCTCTTGATCATCTTGAGGAGAGTAACCTCCAGGATGTCTAACAACTGCAACCTAACAACTGTATGTATTGTAAAGAAGAATATGATACAGCGCCGACAGAAGCGACGATGAAGACTGCTAGGTTCCTGGCCGATCAGCCGGCGCGCGCACTCGAAGCTCGGACTGTCTTGTTTGGACGAGATTGTGCTTCGCTCCACGATTGTCGTGCGTCACCGGTCGCCGTCTCCAGTTCTCCGAAAAAAAACCTATAAACCCCTCTTCATTTGGTTGAACATGCCGGGGTAAGACTTACACGATCACCTTGGAACTCCGTAGTAGTACGATACTTATGGCGACAAACGAGGTAGTCTAACAGCCAGTGGCAGCCCCTTCGCAGTCCATCTCATTCTGCGGTGCCATTCGGCAGCGAGACCCCGCAGGTTTCAGCGGGCAGGGCGACCAGGACGTTGAAGATTGGTTGGCCTCGTACGAGCGGGTGAGTCGCCATAACTGGGATGACTGCATGAAGATGAACAACATCATCTTCTACCTGAGTGACGTTGCTAACCTATGGTATCGAAATCATGATGCCGATATGCCAACTTGGGCTAACTTCAAGGCAAAGTTCACGGAAGGTTTCGGTCGTCCCACAGTGCGGAAACTACGCGCTGAAGAAGCCCTGCGCGTACGAGGTCAGCATGAAGGTTAAACCTTCATGCTGACCTCGTCATGCTTCATGCTTCAAGCTACATTACGTGTCGGCCCGTCCATGTATGAGGCTAAAAAGATAAAGCACATAACGAAGGGCATTGATGCCGATGCATTTCACATGCTGGGGGCAAAGAGCCCCACCACGGTGGCCTCAGTATACAACCTTCGTCAACGTTTCGACGAGTTGCTCAAGCAACGCCTCTACACTCGTCGCCCTCCCGCACCTGCTGCGTCCATCTCTGGCCTGGCTGTGAGCAGCGACCTTTTGGCTCACATCAAATATTTCGTTCGAGATGAGGTCTCCCGCCAGCTTGGATGTTTATCTGGCCCACGCCCGTCGTCTACAGCCCAGCTGCTTACCCCTACGATCCGACACACCATCACGCAGGAGGTTGCCGATCCACTTCCCAGTTTTGGCCAGCCAGCGCCTGTGACACCTCATGTCGACCCTGTTTCACTGCAGCCCACACCTCTTGCTGCACCACTGAGTAACAGCCCCCCTGTTGTCGTGCCGCCTCTACCTGTGCCAGTACAGATGCCCCTCACTTATGCAGAAGTTACCGCCCGCCCTCCGTCGCCACAGTCCTTTGCGTATGTACCGACTATGGCGCCACCGTCTGTCGCTCCACGGTTCCGATCAACTACGTCTCCCTACAATCCTTGGCGCACGAATGACAACCGGACTACCTGCTATGCCTGCGGTGTTCCAGGCCACGTCGCCCGCCTGTGCCGTCGTACTTTGCGTTCTGCCCTTGCACGCACTATGGCTGACCACAATTATAAGTACGACACCTTGCGCTCACCTTCGCCAACATCTCCAGGGCAGCCGCACAACTCGTCGGGCCGCCAGCACATTCCCCTCGCCGTCGGTCCTTGTCGCCAATGCGGCGTCGCAGCATGACAAAAGACTCTGAAAACTAGCAACCGCAGTTCCTGGGGCACAAACTGCGCACATTTCGCTTACCACAAGTCCTCGTCTGTCTCCGCAGAACGTCCTCGAACTTTTTGTTGACGGTGTTCGTGCACTTGCACTCGTCGATACAGGGGCCACTCTCTCCGTCATTAGGGAAAGTTTTTGCCGCTCGCTTCTGGACTCTTCCCAACGGCAGGGCCAATTCCTCTCGTCCGTCTGCTGCTTGCACAGCGCATGTCATTATCGCGGACGTCTTATACATCGTTTAGTTTTTAGTCCTTGCGTCATGCTCGCATGATTTAATTCTTGCCTGGGATTTCCTTTCCCGCCACAATCCTGTTATTGACTGCGCCCGCGCCCACGTCGCCTTCTCTGCGCTCTGTGATGCGGTTCTTGACGATACGCTGTCTTTTTCTTGCGTCAAACTTGTTGTCGTCGACGACACCGACATTCCGCCCAACTGTGCTGTGATTGTTCCCGTGTGTGTACTCTTTTCCTTAGACGCGATTGATCTTTTTGCGCCTTCTCCCATGTTCGCTTCTCGCCGTAAACTCCTTCTTCCCTTTGCCATCATTGATATTAACCGCCTATGCACCTATATTACAGGCCTATGCACCTACATGTAGTTATGATGACCAGGCAGTTGAAAGCTTCTATGAAGATGTAGAATCGGCAATGCGAAAAGTAAAGACGCAGTATACTGTACTAATGGGCGACTTCAATGCCAAGGTAGGGAAAAAACAGGCAGGAGGCAAGGCAGTAGGTGACTATGGCATTGGTTCTAGGAATAGCAGGGGGGAGTTACTAGTTGAGTTTGCAGAGCGCAATAACTTACGAATCATGAATACCTTCTTTAGCAAACGGAAGAACCGAAAATGGACATGGAAAAGTCCTAACGGAGAGACTAAAAATGAAATCGACTTCATAATGTGTTCAACCCCCGCCATTGTGCAGGATGTAGAGGTAATCGGGAAAGTTCGATGTAGTGACCACAGGATGGTGAGGTCCCGAATTAGCCTAAATCTGAAGAAGGAACGCAATAGATTAGTAAGAAAGAAACCCATCAACGAATTAGCGGTGAGGGGGAGGGCAGAAGAGTTCAGGATCTCGCTACAGAATAGGTATTCAGCTCTAACTGAGGATGGCGACATTACCCTAGAGGCAAGGAACAATAATTTCAGAGATATCATTACTGAGTGCACGGTAGAAGTAGGCGGTAGGATAGTTAGAGAGGATACCGGTAAGCTGTCTAAGGAGACGAAAGATTTGATTAAGAAACGGCAGAGTATGAAAGCTTCCAATCCAACAGACCAGATCGAATTGGCCGAGATATCAAGGCTAATCAATAAGCGCAAGGTGGCCGATATAAGGAAGTATAACATGGAGAAAATTGAGCATGCTGTAAAGAACGGGGGAAGCCTTAAAGCGGTAAAGAAGAAATTGGGCATAGGCAAAAACCAGATGTATGCGATAAGGGACAAGGCGGGCAACGTCATCACTAATATGGACAAGATAGTCAAAGTAGCCGAGGAGTTCTATACAGATCTCTACAGCAGCCAAAGTAGTCAGGACCGTAATGAGATTGGCGGTAGGGAAAGACAGTCAGACGTTCCACCAGTGACGAAGGACGAGGTCAAGAAAGCACTAGAAACTATGAAAAGGGGGAAATCAGCTGGAGAGGATCAGATAACTACAGATTTGCTGAAGGACGGGGGGGATATCGTGCTAGAAAAACTGGCCGCCCTGTATACGCAGTGCCTGGTGTCATCGACGGTACCGGAAGCATGGAAGAATGCAAACATTATCCTCATTCACAAGAAAGGGGACTCTAAGGACCTTAAAAATTACAGACCAATCAGCTTACTGTCTGTTACGTATAAGGTATTTACTAAGGTAATCGCTAATAGAATCAGGACAACCTTAGACTGCAATCAAGCAAAGGATCAAGCAGGGTTTCGGAAACGGTACTCTACTATCGATCATATCCATACCATCAATCAGGTGATAGAAAAGTGCGCGGAATATAACCAGCCCTTATACATAGCATTCATTGATTACGAAAAAGCATTTGACTCAGTTGAAACCTCGGCGGTGATGCAGGCATTGCGAAATCAGGGGGTAGACGAGCCGTACGTGAAAGTGCTGGAAGATATATATAGTGGCTGCACAGCAACCATAGTTCTGCATAAAGAAAGTAACAAAATTCCCATAAAGAAAGGTGTTAGGCAAGGAGACACAATCTCCCCAGTACTATTCACAGCTTGTTTAGAGGAAGTATTCAGAGACTTGGAATGGGAGAAGTTAGGGATAAGGCTAGATGGAGAATACCTCAGTAATCTGCGATTTGCTGATGACATTGCCTTGCTAAGCAACTCGGGAGATGAACTGCAAATAATGATTGATGACCTAGACAGGAAAAGTAGAAAGGTAGGCTTGAAAATCAATATGCATGTTACGACCGTGCATCCGCATTTGCGCGCTCTATTGTTCGCCTGTGGGCATGGAAAAGTATTGTGAATATGTGGTGATGGTCCAATGGCTCTAAGTGAGCCTGTTTCCAGGAATCCTGTTTTGTAAGCCTGTTTTGCTTTGTGGAGGCCTGCAAATGCCAAATTGACCCTGTCAAGAGAACGTCTGGAAAAACACAAAGAAACGTCCCCCTGCGGGAAATAGCAGGAAGTGCTTTCTTTTGTTCACCCTTCCAGTCGAGAAGGGCTATCGTCCAGTGAGGAATGTCTACTTTTCAAAGGAGACGACAGAGTGACATGTCCGCTGACGTGCAGGACAAGAAAGGAGCATGACGCATACAGCCATTAAGTGATTTCCCAGGAATGCAGGAAAGATTTGCAATTGTCGAAAACGGACAATGCTGGGAGCGGATGCGGCGCCACGTGCACTCGGGTTTCTGAGAAGTAAAACCCCTTGTCAGAACCAGCCTGTGGTTTCTTTGCTGAAGAATAGAAATGTACCTCCTCTCCTCGCCGTTCCCAAGCTTTTCCCGCCAACAAGTGATCACGCCCAACGAATGAATGCCGGACCAGTCAGTGCTTCAGACCATCAGTGCAGTGATGTGTTCGATTGGATGCCGATACCTGAGGGGCGTGCCCTGGATTTGGTTGGTCAGCATCTTCAGAGAGGGGCTGGACATAGGGGGTTTTAAGGACGCTGCAGAGCACGAAATGTCGCTCTGGGCCCTGGGTAAACGGCTCATCCAGTCGCTTCTCGCTATGAACTCTTAACGTTTGCCATTTTGCTGGTGTACCCTTCTTTTTCGTGTAAATAATCTTGTAAATAAGTTTCTCAAAGTGCCATTAAACCTGCTTGTACATATTTCACCAACTTCGAAGATTCAATCCTGCTTCAACCCCGAGTCTCTGCACGCTACCAAGTGAAGGCCGGGTCGACGTAGCCCCAGCGTCACGACAATGCAGAAGACTAAGGTAATGTTCAACAGCCTCGGGAAGGAACAGGAGTTTACATTAGGTAGCGAAATACTGGAAGTAGTAGGCGAATATATCTACTTAGGACAGGTAGTAACCGCAGATCCGGACCATGAAAAGGAAATAACAAGAAGAATAAGATTGGGATGGAGCGCATTTGGCAAGCACTCGCAGATTATGACTAGCAGCTTACCGGTATCGCTCAAGAGGAAAGTATACAAAAGTTGCATCTTGCCTGTACTCACCTATGGGGCTGAAACGTGGAGGCTAACCAAGAGAGTTCTACTCTCTTGGTTAGCTATGGAAGAGCTATGGAAGAAGCTTGGTTAGAGGGCTATGGAACGAAAAATGGTAGGGGTAACATTAAGAGATAGAAAGCGTGCAGAGTGGGTCAGAGAAATAACTCAAGTTAACGACATTCTAGTGGAAATTAAGAAGAAGAAATGGACATGGGCAGGACATGTAGTGCGAAGAGAGGATAACCGATGGTCGCTGAGGGTAACAAACTGGATTCCAAGGGAAGGAAAGCGTAGCAGGGGGCGGCAGAAAGTTAGGTGGGCGGATGAGATTCCATAGCTAACCAGGTTAGCTATGGAAGAGCTATGGAAGAAGCTTGGTTAGAGGGCTATGGAACGAAAAATGGTAGGGGTAACATTAAGAGATAGAAAGCGTGCAGAGTGGGTCAGAGAAATAACTCAAGTTAACGACATTCTAGTGGAAATTAAGAAGAAGAAATGGACATGGGCAGGACATGTAGTGCGAAGAGAGGATAACCGATGGTCGCTGAGGGTAACAAACTGGATTCCAAGGGAAGGAAAGCGTAGCAGGGGGCGGCAGAAAGTTAGGTGGGCGGATGAGATTAAGAAGTTCGCAGGGGTCAAGTGGATGCAGCTAGCACAGAACCGGGTTAAGTGGAGAGATATGGGAGAGGCCTTCGCCCTGCAGTGGGTATAATCAGGCTGATGATGATGATGATATTAACCGCGGCGCCGCTGACATTGTTGTGAATGCCTCAACCGCTGTGGTCCCGCTACTTCGTGCCGAATGCATTGGCCATGATGAAGTTGCTGACCTCATCTCGCCGTTTGATCTTGATGGATATTTACCACAGAGTGCCCACGTAACCTCCCTCACGCCGATTACTGCTTCCTCCGATATACCGAGTTTGGACCTTTTTCAATCATCTGTGGCCAGTGACCTCGACCAGACTCACCACAAGCAACTCTTTGCTCTCCTCGACCAGTTCCATTCTTCGTTTGACGTTCAGACGACATTCTTGGGCTGTGCAACCGAGGTTGTTCACCACATCGACACCGGCAGTCATGCCCCTCTTCGCCAGCGCCCTTACCGTGTTTCGCCTACAGAGCGTCGTGTTATTGCTGAGCAGATCGACGACATGCTACAACGTGGTGTAATTCAGCCTTCGTCTAGTCCGTGGTCGTCTCCCGTGGTACTTGCCAAAAAGAAGGATGGCTCCATAAGATTTTGCGTTGATTATCACCATCTTAACAAAATTACCCCGTATACCCACTACCCTGCATTGACGACGCCATCGATTGTTTACATGGAGCCGGGTTCTTTTTGTCCCTAGACCTGCACTCTGGCTATTGGCAAGTACCTATGGCTGAGTCTGACCGACCGAAGACAGCCTTTGTTACTCCTGGTGGACTATATGAGTTCACTGTGATGCCGTTTGGTCTTTGCAACGCTCCTGCTACATTTCAGCGAATAATGGACATCTTACGCGGTCTCAAGTGGACCATTTGTCTTTGTTATTTCGATGACATTGTCGTTTTCTCTCCCGATTTTCCGACGCATCTCGTGCGCTTGCACTAAATCTTGAGCTGTCTCACTG
Organism: Amblyomma maculatum; assembly: GCF_055883805.1. Taxonomy (NCBI): domain Eukaryota; kingdom Metazoa; phylum Arthropoda; class Arachnida; order Ixodida; family Ixodidae; genus Amblyomma; species Amblyomma maculatum. The sequence continues at coordinate 34,657,819 of NC_139351.1, read as the reverse complement.
GCGCCGGTCTCCAACTTAACCTGATGAAATGCCGTTTTGGCGCCCGTAAGCAGACAATACTGGGTCATGTCGTGTCCAAAGATGGCGTTCTGCCTGATCCGGACAAACTACGTGCGGTCGCTGAATTTCCCGAAACCGACTTCTGCGCAGAGCTGCGCAGCTTCGTCGGCCTATGCTCATATTTTCGCCGTTTTGTCCTTACGTTTGCTACCATCATTGCACCGCTTACAAAATTGCTGAATGGTACCGCCGACTTGTCTACCTGGACCCCCAATCTGTGACAATGCTTTCACTACGCTCTGACGTCTACTCATTTCACCACCCATTCTTCGCCATTACGACCCATCCGCTCCTACAGAGGTGCACACTGACGCCAGCGGCATCGGCCTCGGTGCTGTCCTCGCTCAACGCAAACCCGGCTTTTCCGAATATGTAGTTGCTTACGCTAGCCAAGCGCTAACGAAAGCTGAATCCAACTGCACCGTCACGGAAAAGGAGTGTCTTGCAATCGTATGGGCCTTAACAAAGTTTCGCCCGTATACTTATATGGCCACCGCTTCAATGTCATCACCGACCACCATGCCCTCTGCTGGTTGGCTTCCCTGGAAGACCCTTTCGAACGCCTCGGCCGCTGGGCTCTTCGCCTTAAAGAGTTTGACTTTGACGTGATATATCGATCGGAACGCAAACACTCCGACGCTGACGTCTTGTCGGGTTCGAAGCTGCATTCTCCTGCACCCCGGACTCGATATCTGAACTCTCCGTTGCAGCCCTTATTTCCGACGACCTGCCGTTTGAACAACGCCGGGATCCCTGGATATCTTCGCTCCTAGACGTCCTCACCGCGTCCTCAACGTCTTCATTCCCGCGAGCTCATTTTATGATCCGGGGTGGTCTGCTGTATCGCAAAAGCTATCGCCCGGATGGTCGCAATTGGCTCTTGGTCATTCCTCGCCATCTATGCACAGGCATTTGTGCCCATCACGATGCCGACCCGCAAAGCGCACACGCTGGCTTGAAGACATACGAGCGTCTACGCCAGCGGTACTACTGGCGGGGGATGTACGACTTTGTCCGCCGCTATATTCGCACCTGTACTGCTTGCCAGCAGCGGAAGTCCTCTCCGCGCCCTTCCGCCGACCCATTACAGCCATTGCCGTCCAGCGCGACCCTTCGATTGTGTCGGAATCGACCTCTATGGCCCCCTTCCATCTTCGACATCAGGCAACCGCTGGATAATAGTCGCGGTGGATCACCTCACTGGCTACGCGGAGAATGCAGCCCTGCCTACGGCTAGTGCTTGTGACGTCGCCTCCTTCATCCTGCGTCACTTCGTTCTACGTCACGGGGCTCCTCGTGAACTTCTCAGTGACCGCGGCCGCGTCTTCCTATCACAAGTGGTCCACGAGCTGTTGAAAGCTTGCCAAATAATACATCGAACCACCACAGCTTACCATCCCTAAACCAACGGCCTCACAGAAAGGTTTAACGGAACTCTTGGCGACATGCTCGCCATGTACGTTTCTTCTGACGCATCTAATTGAAATCGGGTGCTTCCGTACGCCACCTATGCCTATAACAGTGTCTCAGGCAGTTACTGGATTTTCCCCATTCTTTCTCCTCTACAGTAGAGAGCTTTCCTGTCTACTGGACACCATACTTCCTTACCACCCCGACAGTTCAGAGTACACTTCTCTTTCTGCTGTAGCCCGTAATGCTGAGCAGTGCCGTCAGCTGGCTCGTTCATTCACGTCGGACATTCAAGATCTTCGCCGACACGAGAGCGATCACGGCGAGCCCGTTGCTGACTTTCCTACCAACACCCTCGTTTTTTCTCTGTGTTCCTCCTGATTAGAAATCCTCTGCAAAGTATAATGGCCCTTATTGTGTATTAGAGCGTACATCACCAGTTAACTACGTCGTGGAGCCGGCAACGCCTTCTTCAGACCACCGTCGCCGCGGGCGAGAAGTTGTTCACGTCAGTCGAGTTAAGCCATACTACGAACCCCTTGTCGTCCCCTCGCCTTAAGTCGCCAGGATGGATCCCTCTTTCCTCCGGGGCAATTGTAAGGAAGATGATGCAGCGCCGACACAAACAATGATGACGACTGCTAGGTTCCTGGCCGATCAGCTGGCGCGCGCACTGAAAGCTCGGACTGTCTTGTTCGGACGAGATTGTGCTTCGCTCCACGATCATCTTGCGTCCCCGGTCGCCGTCTCCAATTCTCCGAACAACCCCTAATAAACCCCTCTTCAGTATATTGTTTTGATAACTATTTTCGCTCCTTCGTTTGTAGATTTTTACACAATGTAACCTTTTTTAGAATCATTTTATGTCCCATTTGTTATTTCTTTTGTCAGTTTCTTTGCATTACATGAGATGTTGCCGGTGTCGCTGCTGCACCGTTTGCCATTGTTTCTTCATTAATCTCTTCCGATCGAGCATACTGGATGGTAATCATTGCCTTAGCGACCATATTACGCGCTTCTGCATGGCTCCAGCAGTTGTAAAAATAAAGAAAATGTTCCGATAAGCTACCCCGACGCATGAGCACGTGATTTATGCGTTATCTTCTCAGCGTACCAACCAATATAGTCTACTATGCGTGTGTTAAGTAACCCGGTTTACTGCACGGTGACTTTCGGGGGCTAATTTCTGCCCTCCATGCTCATTGCATTCGGGTAATTAAGAGATAAGCTTCCATTTAGCATGTGAGGCATATGCCGTAAGTAGTTGAGCAGATGGAGATTATCTGCGCTCAAACCTCTGCAACTTCTTTTAGCCCCATTATGCTCAGAAGCGTTATGGCACTGTTTTCAGTCAGTCTTTTGAAGGTTATGTGCCAAATGCGGTGCCCGCAGACTTATCTGTCAGACTTATTCGACTGTTTTTCTATTTTAAGAGCCTCCTGATTGGATACTGTTGCAGGTTCGTGACTTGGAGTCGGTTCCTGTGCATCATGGCGCTGCCCGTGATCGCTGCGCGGCTCAACACGTGGGGAGGTCCCGACTACGTGGCCTTCCTCGAGGACGCCCACGTCGGACTGTTGGGCTCGATGCGCTTCCCTCTCGCGTCCAAGCGCCCGCCGGCCACGAGCCGCGACTCGGATGATGACACTGACACTAGCCAGCCTCAATCAGATTAACAGTTTTCTTGAACTTTCTAGCGCTAAGTTTGAGACGATAGCGAAAAACATAATAATGGAACATAAGCTTACAAAAACTGAAACATGGGAAGTTATGCTAACCCGTAAATTCTCTTCTCTAAATGTGCCCAAAGCAAGGCTTTCTTAAGGGAAACAATGAAAATAGCCTTACTCAATTACCCGAGTTAAAACCCATTTGTAGCCCGGAAATATGTCTGTCCATCGACCACAAAATTTCATACCATCTATTCGCGAATCAATGTGGCCCATTTAATTTTATAGCACGAATTTTTCGACTGAAGATACTGTTTTGATCTAGCTCCTAAATTTCTCATTTATCCCGTGTCTGTGTATTGAAAATGTCACAGGATGTAAGGAAAATGTCTTTTAGAGGATGAATACGTGCACCATCAAAACGCAAAGTGATCAAATATGGCTTGGTGTATTCTGATATGAAGAGCTATCTTCTATTTTCAATTGATGATAATATACAAATGAACTACGGATAAAACTATTTCGCTGATATAAACGTATTATGTATGTGACCGCTGAATGCTCGAATCTTAAAGAACGTTTTAAAAATATCTAATACCTGTGGTCTTGTTTCTTTCTCAGAATCAAAAATATACCTGAGAAGCACCAATATGCTTTGATTGGTGTTACATTGAATGTTTTCATTCAAAAGAGCTTCACAAATCACACGTTCCTTAGTTGTAGTAACCGGGATACCCTGCGGTAACTCTGTCATCCCCACTGCATTGGTTCGCTGATTTTGGCATTCGACACCAGGAATACTGCTGCTTCAATACTAAAAATAACATCCGCATGTGGATAACGAAATAAAAGAGCGACCAGCTGCTGGGCGATTTATCCGTACGTTGGTGAACAGCAGGCGACTACAGGGGACATCCATTACGCCTTCCACCGTAACCTAAGTTTCATTTTGGTACGTTTAACCTTCACAACTTCTGATCATTACTTTCTCTCGTCCAATTTAAATAAATTTTTACATGTCCTCTCACTTGGTGATGTTCGGGTATCTATCTTCAGGGAGAGGGTTACAGCCCCTTTGCATTCGTTAAGCCCCACGGGTACAGTCTAAAATGAGCAACGGGGCAGATTATGTAGCAATTAGCGAACTTTCGTTGTGAAATATTTTTAGTGCTAGCGAAAAATGCCACAACAAAGCATCTCAGGTTCTTTGGGGCATTTTGCTGGGCGTTGTGGTCAAAACAATAGCTCGACGTTCGGCCGGCCGGTTTCGAAAGGCCTTCCTCAGTTTTAATTAACGACTGTTAAAACGTTGAATGATGGATGATCGACCAAATAAAGCTGCTGAAGGCTATGTGAGAATTAACTTAACGCATGAAGATCGTAACGTACGTTAAAACATTTACCCCTGGAAGGCTATAGTAAAACACTTCGAACCGTTCTTCTTGGGTAGCAAACAGGGGCGTTATCGCAACAGAAGGTAATCAAAAACATTGCTGCGTTTTGCCTCAAGTCGCCTGTGTAAGACTTGCATCCGATTCCTAAGAAAAGCATTAATTTTGAGACAGAGAAGAACAGATTGGTAATTTAGGTCACGTAATGAGCAGAGCAAGTGAAAAGGTTGTTCGCTGCATGCTTCTCGTTAAGGCGCGCTGCTTTGTTAAGCCTAACAAGAAAACTCAATCCCTTCTCGCAGGTTGGCAGAGGAGGTCACAACCATACACGACAACTTAAACAATGCTATCGATGAAGTTTACTACTACTACTGTTCGATGGTGTAAGTGCAGAAATATGAGCTTAGAAACGAATACGGCATTCCCATCACGATTCCATGCATTCATCGAGAAAGTAACAAAATTCCTGTAAAGAAAGGGGTTAGGCAAGGAGACACAATCTCTCCAGTACTATTCACAGCTTGCTTCGAGGAAGTATTCAGAAACTTCGAATGGGAGCAGTTAGCGATAAAGGTCGATGGAGAAACCTCACTAATCGCGATTCCCCGATGACATTGCCTTGCTAAGTCACTCAGGAGATGAACTGCAAATAATGATTGATGATCTAGACAGGAGAAGCAGAAAGGTAGGCTTGAAAATCAACATGCAAAAACTGTGATAAGGAAGGAACAGCAGTTTACGTTAGGTAGCGAAGCACTGGAAGTAGTTAGCGAATATGTCTACTTAGGACAGGCAGTAACCGCAGATCCGCACCATGAAAAGGAAATAACAAGGAGAATAGAATTGGGATGGAGGGCATTTGGCAAGCACTCGCAGGTTAGGACTAGCAGCTTACCGGTATCGCTCGAGAGGAAAGTATACAACAGTTGCATCTTACCTGTACTCACCTATGGGGCTGAAACGTGGAGGCTATTCAAGAGGGTTCTACTTAAGTTGAGGACAGCGCAGTGGGATATGGAACTAAAAATGGTAGGTGTAACATTAAGAGATAGGAAGCGTGCAGAGTGGATCAGAGAAATAACTCAAGTTACCGACATTCTAGTGGACATTAAGAAGAAATGGACATGGGCAGGGCATGTAGTGCGAAGAGAGGATAACCGATGGTCGCTTAGGGTAACAAACTGGATTCCAAGGGAAGGAAAGCGTAGCAGGGGGCGGCCGAAAGTTAGGTGAGGGGATGAGGTTAAGAAGTTCGCAGGGTGCAAGTGGATGCAGGCAGCACAGAACCGGGTTAATTGGAGGAATATAGGAGACGCCTTCACCCTGCAGTGGGTATAGTCCGGTTGATGATAGTGACAATAATTAACTTCTATCCTGCCTGTAGTTCTGAGCTTACGGTCGCCGTGTTAAGTGCTTCTCAAAATAAATTACACCCCAACCCCCCCCCCCCCCAAAAAAAAAAAAAAGGAAAGGAAAAAACCTGACATATTGATCAAGCTCGCAGACAAAGGTGGCAGCATAGTTACTCTACGAGTTTAAAAGTACAAAAAAAAATGTCCAACAGACAACTTAACAATGCCTACCAATAGAAAAGTTAGATGCTGACCCCACCAACAGGCAACAGATAAGTCACCTTGGGGAAAAAAACAAGTTAGATTAGGCCGAGAACTTATCAAGTGTGATAACTTTTTCAAACCAGAAAACGAACAAGCAGATCGATTCTACCAAAATTCAAAGGGTGTACGTCAGCGGAAGCATTGTCTAATAGAGACGTTCCAGGAAGACCGATCGTTTCTAATATTAATGTACTCGTAGAAAACCTGTTAATAATCCTGAATAATCTTTAGTAGACCTCCGAACACAGCTTCCTTGGTTCGTGCAGGACACATCACACTTGCTTCAATTATTAGAGCTAATTAATAACACGTCAGCATTTCAGGTGATTAAATACTTATCACACTTGATGTCATGGCACTGCACATAAATATTCCTATAAATAAAGGTATTGGTTCCCTCTCTTAATTACTAATTGAAAATCTCCACTCTAATCAATTTAAAGCTTATACGCACAATAAACTGGACTTATTATCCGCAAATATTCGAAACTAGCTTTGGCACTTCATTTGAGCCAACGTACGCAAACATGCTCTTGGGTCTTTTAGATTTGAAGTTGCTAAATTCCACGAAAAACCGACCATATACCTGCGCTACATTGACGACATCATGGTATTGTTCAGCATTCAAAAACTCTGCACTATTTTGTCTCTCATCCTAATAGTTAACACGGCAAGATTACATTTATATTTTAGTTTTCCTCGCTGGAAGTCAATTTTCTTAACACCAAGGTCCTCATAAAAAATGAAAACTTTAAAAATTTTTTTTTTTTTTGTACCGAAAACCAACAGGTTGACAATAATATCTGCATTTCACTAACCATTATCCAACACATTGTAAGTGATGCATGCTGATAGGACATGCGACAAGGCTGCAAAAAATACGCAACGATCAAAATCACTATTTCAAAGAGCTGTAATCGTTAAAAAAAGCACTAATTAAAAACACTATTCCCGTAAATACCTTAATACTCGAAAGGGAAACCCATTTAAATTACTGATGTGCTCAAAAATCGATGAAAAGTCAACTCTCAAAGAAGGTCCTCTTTTATAGATACTCCAACACTGTTCTGAACAATACCGATAGTCTGCGACCATAACACCGCCTAAAATTCAGTGTGTTCGTCATCATCATTATCACCTTCTCCAACTCTGGAACCGTGTTCTCTCTGGAAGCAATCTCAGCATCGGGCGAAGCGCATCCTCTCTGGACTGTTGCAACATGTTCCACTGCCGCTTCCACTGTGCTGATGTCATGGACACACAAAAGCCAAGCGAGCAATATGGTGAAGCCCAGTTAAGTCCTTGTTGCAAAGTTCTATAACCATCCATTGACCATATTTAATTTCATTTGTCGTGCCGTCAGTGGGGTGGTAGCGTCAGATGCAAGCATGCAGGCCGCCAATTATTGAAATCATCATGCAGGATCATTGTATGGGCCTCCAAGCTGTCACGATAGCGTTCGCGAATTCCTCAAAGCACTCTCTCACCATGGGCTGTGATAGGCAGCTAATGAAGAAGCTCAATTTCCGATCAGCCAATGGTCCGGTCGCTTCCTCCTGAGGCTTCTGCTTACTACTTCAGTAAAGCGTGATGCTGGCATAGTTGGTCAATCATACTCGGTAAGAAGACGGTAGGAGAACCACAGAAGAGGACACGACCCAAAAGATCTCTTTTTGTGTCGTGTCCTCTTCTGTGGTGGTCCTTTTTTGCGCTTTCTTCTTAACGAGTATTCTACCACGAACAACGGCTATGTCAGAGCACCGAATTAATTTGAGATGGCAAATCAATAATGAATCCCCAAAGAATATTGTTCCTGGTTACATCCGGTGCAGAAAAATTTGGAGGACGATTAAGCTTCGCCTTTAAGAATGGAACGCGATAGCGTTATCGCGCCCCGTTCACACCGTCTATGCTTGTCGCGATTTTGAGTGACACAAAGACGTAGTTCACGTGATACAACACTCGTTAACTTGTCCAAAGCATGACTGCTTGGTAATCACTTGTTCTGAAACGTGATTCTGACATTTGGGACGTAGAAGCGCTGCCATCCACCTTGCCGAAACGCACGGGCCTCAAGTTGCAGTCGTAGTTCGTCGGCAACATCGCTGCCGATCCGAGCCGGTGCGATGAAGATCTCGGAGGCCATGCCCTGTCTATCTTATTCCGTGCGCCACACGCATGATGGCGCTACGTGCACGCCAAGCGAGGAGGAAGTACAGCGGAAAAGTAATTTGCCACTCGCTTAACTGCGTGTTCTGTAATTCCGTAATTTACATGCTCATAATTATTATTATACGCCACAATACACTTCTCTAAGGGACATTTCTGAGACAACACCGCAATCAATAGACACGCCTTTGTCCATTTCAAACCATCTCGCTGGTGTGGCGGAGTGGTTATAGCGTGCTCGTCTCGCACCCCGGAGGCCCACGTTCGATCCCGCAGGTCGGCGATTTTTCCTACTCGTTTTATTTATTAATGCGTCTGGGATTTTTTGCTCACGGCCAACGCCGGACGATGCGGGACGGCGGCCACCGACGACGACACCGACTTTTCTGCGACACGGGGCTCTTCACGCTATCGCGTTAAAAAGGGCCCCATGCATATTCGATCTCCGAGTATTCATGACCTCAGTTGACAGCAGGCTGTAGCCCGTTATGTAAGCAAATTTTTGTTATCTAATCTAACTCCTCCCTCCTCGGCTAAATTTTCCTTCACTGAGAATCCGCGCTTACAGGCGGCAGGAATCGCATGCCTGCTCACTGCATTCCGTGACAGCTAATAGAGTCCAGAGGGCGATACCGTCACTGCAACCCAGAAAGGAGGAAAACGGCGTCGAAGATAGCACGCACGCGGTTTCCTATCAAAGTGTCACGCAGCCGGTCCTTGTGCAGCGTTCTCTGTTGTGTCAGATCAGTTTGCTTGTAATTTAGCCTCCGTCTGCTAGTCATTTTGGAGGCTAGTTCGCAACAGGGAATCCAAACGTCGACATATGTACAGCGTTGGTCAAAAATCCTGAAGCGAAAGTATTTTCGTCTGAGCCGCAACATGAAGCCGTTACGGTGACAATAATGACTAAAGGACCGTGAAATTCTTTGAGGCGGTTTCTTGCTACGATAAGAAATCATGTCGTAGCATTTCAATTGCCCTTCATTATTTATTGATGGCGTGATGGTTTCATTTTTAGGCTTAGTCGAAAATTCTTTGGCTTTAGTACTTTTGGCCAAGACTGTACCTTCAATGGTATACCTCCAATGGCATGCCTACAATATAGTATCTCCAATAATATGGTACCTCCCATATGGTAATTCCAAAAATATACTCCCGATGGTATACTGAAAACAGTGCTGTACGTAACTGATTACTGGTAATTACGTTATTTGGCGATTTCGTAACAAAGTGAGTAATTTTCAAACACTAATATTTCAGGTAATTCAAATATTTTTTTTTTTAATTTTAACCAGTTACCAATTTCTGTTGTGCAGAATGGGTTAGAGGCGAAGCTTGTGCGACGATGGGATTCCGTCAAATTGTTCGCCCGCGTGGCGGTGCCCGTGCCTGGCATGTTGCGCTCTCAGCGGTCTTCGTTCTTGGTGCAGCTTCAGGTGGCATATGTTGCAATGCCTCGGTTTAAAGCCGAATTGGTATCTGGAGAAGGACGACGTCAGGGACATCACCAGCCTTCGGCCAAAAAATTCAACAAGAAGTTGTCCCTGATGTTCTAAGGAAAATACCGGCACAATTATTTCGGGTCTTTGGCGGCGTTACCTGCAGTTCCTTTCACAGTGCCAATTGCGAAGCGCGGTTCTTCATAGATGTTTGGTTTGTAGAATTTAACGCCTTAAAGCAATACAGTCTACGAGACACGCCATAGTTGAGGCCAGCGGTGATTTCGACCACTTGGGTTTTTTTTTAAAGCGCGCTGATATCGTACAATACGCGGGCGCCTTGCTTTTCGCCTCTATAGAAAAGTGGTAGCGTGGCCGGGGTTCGATCTCGCGTCCTTGGATTCAGCAACCGAACGCCTTAACCACTGAGCCCCCGCGACTGCTCACAGAGAATGTACAAACTGGTATCGAAACATTGCCCAGACACGAGCGGGTGCATACGCGGTGTTCGTACGGTGTTCGTAATTCGTATGGCACGACACTGCCCTGACCCCTTGCGTTAAATCTTCGAGTGTTTAGTGAGGCGACTGATGTCTTCACGAGTTCCAAAATAAGTGAAGACAACTTTCAAAACCAACTCTGTTGAAAATTAACTCAGTGTAAAAAGAACGTTTGGGCAAGACGCAACTTGAGGGAGTTTGTGTTATGGCAATAAAGTTCGAAGAAAAGTAACTCCATATTAATCAATCACTGCTCTGTAATCATCAGTTACTTTTCTGAGGCTCCAATTGACCGTTGTAATAATTGTATCGTAATGGGTTACTTCTTTTCTGTAACACGTAAAAGAATGACTGCGAGTGCAGGTTTCCACCTAGAAGTGAGAGAGACACTGAACCTTTTTTGCCCCCAAAAGAAATCCATCTGTGTTGTTTAAAACTTTATCAAACTCTGTGCCAAGCTCTCAACGACGAACATGATTCGCAGAATGGAAAGGCGATGCTAAAGACGATATCGCGTCTACTCTTAAGGCGAATATTTTAAGCGGCCTTCTGATTATTTTTTTTTATCGCAAGCTAGTTCAAGTGGCCGTGAAACATCTGATTTTCGAGGTAGCATAAGGAGAATCTAACCTGATTAAATCAAATTGTTAGAGAGATTACATTTTGATAAGCGGCCTTCTGATTATTTTTTTTTATCGCAAGCTAGTTCAAGTGGCCGTGAAACATCTGATTTTCGAGGTAGCATAAGGAGAATCTAACCTGATTAAATCAAGTTGTTAGAGAGATTACATTTTGATCTGTCTTTAGATTTCACTGTATTTCGATGTGAGAAAATAATAGATTGGCGAGCGCTTTTTCTTTTCGATTTTGCAGTACCAGATAAAGGCAGGCATGTACTGTTATCGATAGCTACAGGTTGCCGAAGGCGCGATGGAACAAAGCCTTTTCGCTTACTAAAATAGATGCCAGATAGACAGCGCAAAAGTTCGCGCACACCTACAATGAACAGTGTATCACGGCCATGCTCTGGGGTTTCCCAGAAACCTACGCATTGATTTTCTCGCTTACATCCATTGCATAACAACGCATCTTGCAAAAGACATGCGCCATGACAGATTAATTTTAGTTGCAACAGACCATACCTGTTTATTCTGACGAACGTACGCTATTACTGTAGGGATGAAAGGAAAAAAAAAAAGACGATAGGGGCAAGCCGATTTTCACATTGCTGCAAGCAGCCAGTTGATTGGCAGCCAAACTAAATTCTCCAGGCGGTACCTCTGTTCCAAAAACAAATATAATCACAAACATACAGAAGCGAAATATGCGACCACAGCGTACTCTGGCTCTCCAAGAAATTTATTCACCGACCGCCCGTCCTCCTCATAGCTGACACGCCGGGGCGACGGCCGGCGCTCCTAAACAGATTGCGCGAGAAACGTTGAAATTCATGAGGCCTAAGCCATGCCATCGACACACAAGCCCTCAAAAAGGGCACGGGTTGCGGAGGCTGCGCAGAACCGGGTACAGAAAGAATGTGGGGGAAAGAGAAGGTCGTGCAAAGAAGAAGAGTCCTTCATAATGCGAAGCCGCCGGTTGCTGGCCGGCCGTCTCACGGTTCTCATGTCGCCAGCAGCGCGAAGGCAACATGCAACTGCAGCGCCGTCAGATGTAGCCGTTCTCCGCCAGGGGAAAAAGCGGCCGGCAAGTGTGAACCACGCCCGTCAACGGTGGCGCCTCCTGCGAGATTTAATAACGCGGAAGGATATCTGCACGCCATTTCTCTGGCTTCTCTTCTTCTACTTTTTAATATTGGCCCTGCCTCCTTCCTCGTCGGCTTTTCCTCTCTAACCGCGCCTGCTGGCGCGGCGCTAGCTGGCACGTACGCCACAGAATCGCGGGCGCGTTCGAAACACGGCCTCATAATTAAACTCTGGGAGAGGTTCGCGGTGAGTTTGCGGAACGATGTGTCGCCACGCTTTCGTGCCTCCCTCTCTTCGCCCCCCGTTTCCTAGTTGTCGTCGGTCGCGGTTTGCACGGTGAAGCAGCTATGTGGTGCCAACGCGAGCACGATGGCTTAGGTTTTATCGCAACCCTGTAAGCGTTTGCTTTTTTCTCGCTGTTTTCTGCGAGTAGCATGGGAAAATAGGCATTTTGGCATTTTCCGCTAGGCGCCGGCGTAAGCGAAAAGCGGTTCCGAGAGGAAGTCGAGATGATTTGAGGTTCAGGTTGGGCTCTGGAAGCGGTTTCTCTCGAATGCGAATGCGGGGGAAAAGTCAGAGGGCGAGGGACATATATAGCGGAATCGGGGAGTAGGGAAAATTTGAAAGCTACAGGAGACCCCGCGAATGTCTTTTCTTCGCGTCACGTCGAAAGTGGCCTCAGGGCGTCCACACACACATATGTATGTAAGCAGCGCCGACTCGGTTCGTTGCTCCGCTGACGTATGCGACGCGCACGGCGTCGCATTTTTCGAGCCATTCGGCGTCATTTCTGCCGCCTTAAGCGAAACAGATTTCCTGGCCTCGAGGGGTCGTTTTTCATTCCCCTTGACTATCCCCCTTTCTCCCGACTCCTCCCTTTATCGTTCTTACCAATTTGCTTTCTTCGCGCCAATGTCTCTGTTTCTTTATTGGACCGACCTCTTTTCTGGCGCAGACAAATTGCCTTTTGAGTGGAGGTTCTTTCCGGAACATTTGTCTCCCGCTCGAGCATATTCGATGCGGCCAGCGCCGGTGTTATTCGGCCGGCAAATCGAGAGGACGCGTGTGTGTGTCTGCATCTCGCCAGATAATGTGTCAATGAGCGATACCTACACCTATGAAATTCAGCATGAAAAAAAAAAGGTGAACCCATTATTCTGTTTGATGAGGAGAGCAAGGCACAGGCGCCGACCGCGACATAACTATATTTTGACAACTAAACTACCTACATGCACCATAGGACGCTCACCTCCAACTTTCTCTTGTGTGTAGCTGTCGCGATGACTAAAACGAATTGGGCTATAGTTGAAGATGCATAGCACTTCATCGCGCTAACAGCTAGAACGACAAAAAATACAGCAACAACAACATCTGTACTGTGTTTTTTGTCGTTCTAGATGTTAGCGCGGTGAACCACTATGTCGTGATGAGCCTAAGACAAAACATTTCCTAATTCCAATCTATGCACCTTACTTTCTAACAGCTATGTTACTGCTTCTGAAGGCTCTTTTTCTACGTTCTACTGTATTCTATTCCGATGAAAGTATAAAGAAGTCGTTCATTTGTCCACTGTTGATAGGTTGGTCACTTTGTCCAAACATTGTGTTGCTTTCGTCAGACATACAGTTGTAAGTGAGCGCTCTGTCACTGTCTTTTATGCTGTTTGCCTTTCAGTATACAGAAGCGTCAAGGGTAAACATCTGCTATTTTTAGTTTCCTTTGAAGTGCTTTGATTGTTCAAGCCCCAGTAAGAAAAAAAAATGAGCGCAATCTAAAAATGTATACCGCAAATTTATTTCTCTTATCTTTATTTCACCGCGGAGGTGAATAGGCCAAAGCTAGTGAAATATAACACATTAATTCATGTAGTCCAGTTACAGAAAGGAGAGCGACACTCAAGTTCCGCATCTTGAAGTATGAATTATCAACGTTAATGGCTCGCATCCCCGTTCGCCTACGTCCGCTCTGCTATACTGGCTCAATCACTAATTCCTTTATCACTTTCTTTGTCGTGCAAGATGCGCCAAGATCTGTCTCAAAGATTCCGATCACTCGCGTACGTTTCTACAATGTTCCAGGTTATGCTAGTAATAGTTTGCAACGTTATCTGGATGGTTCTGAGCAGCGTTTAAATTGAGCGTTGATGTGTGCGACAGGCATTCTTTGTTCGACGATCAACGAGCATGTTTGTTGCTATTGCAACAACAACAGCCCAATAAAGAGTTGATTTCAGTACCATCACGCTTGTGTCTTCTTTTGGTGTGTACGGCCTTGTCACCACTACGTGACATCTGGTGGAGGCTGCCCTTCTAGTCCAGGTTTACCCGGCTAAGCGAAGACACCAGCCCTGTTCCTGTCATCCTGGGGGATCAGTTAACAGGCTAGCGAACTAGCCGCCGTCTTCAAGGGCTCCAACCCGAACACGGTCTGCTGCCGGATCCCGTTCGTTCTCGGAAGGCATCAACGCTGACAATAACCCAGCCTTCAGCACCGGTTGTTTCCGTCCAACCTCGTGAGCCGCCCTGCTTCCATGGACGACCGGACGAGGATGCGGAAGACTTGCTCGACCTGTTAGAGCGCGTGGCAACTTTAAACTTTTGGAACGACGAGACGACGCTCAGGCAAGTCTACTTTTCTCTTGATGGATCTGCCCGAATTTGGTTCGAAAATCGTGAGGCAGCTTCGAAAGATTGGGAGATTTTCAAGAAAGAGATTTTGACTGCATTTTCAAAAGGAAAGAGCCCAAGCCCTCTTTCAGTCAAGACTTCAACTTCCTAACGAGCCTGTCCTGGTGAACATTGAGGAGATGAAGCGCCTCTTTCGCCGCGCAACCCCAATATGACCGAAGGTGAGAGAGTGAAATGTTTAACTCGAGGGATTAAAAAGTCTTTTTTTGCTGCAGTGCTTGTCAGGAATCCACCAAAAACGGCGGTGGATATTGAAATCGAAGTGATTACCATAGAGAAGAGGTTGGATACCGGGATGCACCACTACGAATGACCACTCAAACCAGTCTACGCCAGCCCCTACAGCAGCGCTTCTGCGAGCGGACAGAGCCTTCGGGACCTCATATGGGAGATCGTGCGAGAGGAGCTTCACCGATTGCTGCCATCATCCCAACAATCCCAAGTGGCGACGCTCGTGGACGCCGTCCGTGAAAAAGTCCAGCATGCGCTGGGCATTCTTCAAGTGACAGTTGCGACAGTTCCAGCACAAGAGGCAACAGCGATGAACTACGCTGCTGCATTACGTTACCCTGCGCCCCGACGTGATGACTTTCCAAGCCTTCGCTGCTACCGCCCTGTTCCTGAAAGTCGCCCCTTGGCCCCTGCCCGCCAAGCCGACCAACGACCTCCAAGTCCCAGGAAGTGCGACGCCTGGAGGACAGCGAACAACTGGTCATTATGCTTCCACTGCGGTGAGGCCTGCCACATTCTAAGTCACTGCCCGTACCAACGAATCGGCCTCCACGGATTTGCAGTCGATGCCCCACGACCCCGCCCCGGTGATCGACCGCAAGAAATCGAGAATTATCTGCGTAACGGTGAATTTGCACCACCAAACCCTCGGTTGAGGTCCCCATTGCCGTACAGGGCCCACTTTGCGCCGCCATGCTGTAATTACGTTGACAGTATGCGAGGAAGGCCCCCAATCCCCCGTAGGAGAAACTAAATAGAGCAACCTTTGGAGGTGATGTTCCTAAACGGCGAAAAGACGAAGATCCTCCGCCGCTGATGACGACTAACGACGACGTAGTCATTCCACCGCCAATCCACACGACGACATCATGACCAGAGTGCAAGCCGACACCACCACCCAGCGCAGTAACAACGGTATGCCCAGGCCGTGACCTAAAAAAAACGACGGAGCCGAGATCGGACCCCCAGCCCCCGTGCAATGTGAGGACGCGAACAAGCGCTGTTGACGTTGCTATCGACGGTCGCAGAGACACTGCCCTAGTAGACACCGGAGCTGACTATACAGTCATAAGTGGACCGTTAGCCTCCCAGCTCAGGAATGTTACGACCGCTTGAGATGGCCCACTGACTCGCACCACAGGTGGCAACTTGATTACTCCATCGGGATGATGCACTGCAAGAATACCTAACCATAAATGGGCGTACTTACCCAACCAGCTTTGTGGTCTTGCAGCAGTGCTCCCGCGACGTGATTCTGGGCATGGATTTTCTGAGCGAACATCGAGCGATCATCGACCTCCAATCCAAACTCATCAAGCTCTCGACCGACAAAGCCATACCTGCTACGAGAACTTCGACGCATCACGTCGCTCTCATCGCACTCGACGGAGAATTGACCATACCGCCTCGATCAAGCGTCATCGTCCATGTGGTTACAAAAGAAGTCGAATCACGGAAGGAGTTGTCGAAGGGAACACTCAGTTGTTACTGGATAGACGACTTGGCATTGCAAGAGGCATCGTTCGTTTACGTCATGAAAAAACTCAAGTTGTCCATCACGAACTTCACCGAAGAATACCGGTACCTAAACAAGGGCATGGTGATTGCTTTCCTTAACGAGCTAGCGGACACCCGGGAAGTCTTCGTCCTCCCCAGCCAACTTGAAGACGACGCACCCAACCCAGCCAAGCAGCCCAATTTCGACACCAACCCAGCGCTGCCCTGAGACAGACAAGACCAAATTCGCACTCTTCTTGAAACTTACAGCTAGTGCTTTTCTTCAGCGTCGAAGGTGCGGCAAACTCCGTTGGCAAAGCATCGCATCATAACGGACGAAAACGCTCGACCGCTACGTCAAAGCCCCTACCGTGTATCCCCACGAGAACGCCAGGCCATACGCGATCAAGTTGAGGAAACGCTGCTTGATGACGTGATCCAGCCATCGAACAGCCCCTGGGCGGCACCAGTCGATCTAACGAAGAAGAAACGGGACACTTCGCTTCTGCGTCGATTACCGCCGCCTGAACAGCATAACGGAGAAAGATGTTTATCCTGTTCTTCGCGTCGACGACACACTCGACCGGCTCTGCAGTGCAAGGTACTTCTCATCGATGGACCTGAAGAGCGGCTATTGGCAAATTGAGGTCGACGAAAGAGATCGCGAGAAGACCGCATTCATAACACCGGACGGCCTTTTCGAATTCAAGGTAATGCCATTTGGCTTGTGCTCCGCACCAGCCACATTTCAACGGGTAATGGACTCTGTCCTGGCGGGCTTAAAGTGGGAGATTTGTTTGGTGTACTTGGACGACGTCATTATGTTCTCGCCAAACTTTGAAGGCCCTCTGAGAAGGCTTCGAACAGTACTTAACGGTAGTAGCAGTTGCTGCGAAATTTCTGAAAGGAACCGTTGTTCCTGTTTCATATTACGTTCGACCAGCTGGAGGCGCCTCTTCCCGTGTTAATCTTGGCTGGTTATTAAGCGTTGGTCGGCAATACCCTGGGTGTCCAATTGTAGTCGGAGGCGACTTTAACGCCCCTCACCCAGATTGGGGGTATTCGACTGCAATCCCTCATGGTAGGCGTGTGCGGGACGCCTTCACTGATGCCCTGTTTGTTCTGCTTAATCACCCTGGGACAGCAACACGGCCTGTGCGTCACATACGTAGTGCTGCCTATGCTCCAGACTTGACGTGGTGGTTGGGCGCAGGAACTCCCTCGTGGCGCATGGAGCCGGACTGCTGGGGAAGTGATCACCACCCTATCCTCATCGGTCTCCATCCCTTCCGTCTCCGCCCTTTACGCCGCAAACGTTCTGTGATAAACCGGGACTGCTTTCGCTCATGTCTCGACAGTATGTCTTCAGATTCGCCGTCACTCCTTGTTGACCGTATACAGAGAGCACTAAACAGCGCTACGACTACTACCTGGATTGATGTAGGTCGACCGGCACCGGATCTCGGCCTGCTTAACTTGTGGGCAGCCCGCCGTCAAGCTGAGCTGGCTGCTACGCGAGACCCTACTTCGGGACAGGCACGTACACGACTGAATTATCTTACTGCGAAGGCTCGGAGATATGAACGCGACCTCTCGCGACGCCAGTGGCATGCATGGTGTGAAACATTTTCTGATAAATTATCGAATGCCTCACTCTGGCGAACGTTTCGTGCAATGGAACACGGTCGTCGATTAGACGCAACAGCATGCTTTGCGGCTAATCTGTCGCCGGGCGATTTCGCCAAAGAAGCTTCTCGAAAAGTTTTCCCAAAATACGATATTCTGCCTCCTTCAGCTATAAATCTTAATTTCGCAGGTATCCCATCAGACGCATGGAAACTACCACCTGCTGCCGACGCAGATGGAATTGCGAGCCCCTTTTCGATGTGCGAGCTGCTGGCTGCAATTGATGCGAAACGAAAAACAGCGGCCGGCCTGGACAAAATTCAGTATGAAGTTTACAAGAACCTCAGTACTGCTGCACTTCCTCAACTACTAGACACCATAAACAAAGTGTGGCTTGATGGTGTCGTATCCGACAGCTGGAAAACCACTGCCGTGATCCCTATTCCCAAACCTGAGAAGCCTCCAACGGACCTCGCTAACTTACGACCAATCTCCTTAACATCAACGCTTTGCAAGCTTGCAGAGAAAATGCTAGCCACACGACTTTCTTGGTGGCTTGAACAGCACGGTTTTTATAACCCTGCTCAAATTGGATTTCGTCCATACATAGGTACAGAGGACGGGTTGGCTGTCTTGGCATCAGCAGTTCTATTATCTACCCGCAGCCGCAATGTACGTACCATATTAGCAATGGACGTTGAAAAGGCATATGACAACATCAGTCATGCTGCAATCCTGAATGCCATTGACATGCTTCATCTCCCTCCGAGAGTACGCACTTTTGTCGTATCATTTTTGGACGGAAGAAAATTTGCAATACGCCTCAGCGGTGGCACTGTTAGTTCATTCGTTTCAGTACGTGGCGTGCCCAGGGATTAGTATTGTCTCCGATGTTGTTTAATATTACTTTCATCCCATTGGCGTGGCGCTTACATGATATCCCTGAAATCAAGTTTTTGCAATACGCAGATGATATCACGGTATAGAGCACTCACCATGATCTTCTCACTCAAGAGGCCGCCCTTCAGTCAGCATTAGACGTAACCTCTGATTACGCATCCTCCGTTGGCCTTCAACTTTCTGTGTGTAAAACTTCATACACGTCAGTCGCCAACCGCTGGGGACGCCGTAAACTTACCTCAAATCCAATTCGCCTCTCTCTATCAGGCACCCCAATACAAGAAAGTTCGAGCCTGAAAATTCTGGGCTTAACAATTCACCAATCAGGATCAACGACTGCTTGGCTTTCTCAGGCAAAAAAGCAAGCACTTCAAACTATGAGTTTAATAAGAAGGATTGCTCCTAAAACGGGTGGCGCTGGCTCGTCTGTTGCACGCCAGTTAGTGAGAGCGGTTCTGCAGCCACGTATTGATTATCAGGCCCAGTTCCAGCATCTTACAAGGGCACAATGGGATCGCCTTGAAGCCGTAAATCGAGAAGCCATGAGGACCATAACATGCCTTCCACGAATCACACCGGTCGTAGCGTTACAGGCAAATGCGCAGCTCAACACCATCGATGAGCTGGTGCAGCAGCGCCATGATGCTCGCAGACTCAAGGCCACTTTGTCACATTCCACGCAAGCACTGAGGGCGTATGCAACGTCACACATTATTCTTCAGCCACCTGCGCCAGTTCTCCCTCCCTGGAAATTTATACAGTTAGGAGACAACAAGCCAACTGATATCCGCAGACCGACGTCTGCCAACTAGGCATCGTTGCTACGCCAGAAATTTGAAGAGCAAGATACTCACCTGCCTCAAGATTCCATAGTAGTGTACGTAGATGGAAGCCTGCAAGGCTGTGAAGCCAAAACGGCAATCTAGTGTCCACGGAGACCTAGCCTGAATCAAACAACTACGTTTCAGCTTTCGGAACCACTTACATCTTTCTGCGCTGAGCTTGTGGCAGTTCGGGAGGCACTCTGCTCCGTGACTTCTATAACCATACTCCCTACAGCCCACGTTGTCATCCGCACTGACGCACTTCAGGCAGTACGTCTGCTCCGACGTGCCAGCCGCTGCTCTAAAACTTGCCAGGACATCCACCAGCTTGCGGCGCGAATCCCACAATCAATACGCATTGAGTGGGTCCCACGGGATCTGCTGCCCTCCCAAAGTCAAGCTGATTTTGCAACCCGCCTCGTAAACCAAGACGCATCAATCCCACGGCTTCTCGAAGTCGACGACGCTACCCTCCTTTTGTCAAAAAAGGAGCACCTCCGGCGCCGCACACGTGCACTTATCCCTCCGTGTGCGATATCCCTTCCCCGCGGTCTCACCCGTGCAGAGGAGGTTGCGCTTAGGAGGATCCGGGTCGGTGTTGCCCTTACACCAGCTGTAACCAGGACGTGGTCATACTTCCAACACTTATATCCTCGCCCAGGATGCCCGATCTCTAAAAACGAAGATGTCGAGGCCGACATCCACCACTTGCTGTGGGACTGCCCAGCACTCAAGCCAACACGAATCCGGCACCTGAGCATAGCTGGCCTTTCAGCAACCAATCCTGCCGCATACGTCACTTGGGCGCAGGGACCTCATCATCGCTCACTTCTGGACTTCATAAAATCAGCCAACCTTTTTCCATTCATTTAATCATTTATTCATCCTTCATCTCCTACCCTACAGATGCCCTGAGGCAATAAATATCGCCTAAAAAAACAGTACTTAACGCAATCAAGTCCTCAGGTTTAACTTTGAAAGCAGAGAAGTGTCACTTCGCGAAGAGATGTTTCTTGGTCATATCGTCAGTAAGGAGGGAGTTCGCTCCGGCCCACAGAAAACAGCTGCGATAGCACAGTTTGCACAGCCCGGTGACAAAAAGCTGTGCGCCGATTCCTCGGACTGTGCGCATATTACCGACGATTCGTCAAGAACTTTTCGCGCCTCACCGAGCCTTTGACGTAGCTTACAAATGCAAATGTGCTATTTCAATGGGAAGCACCGCAAGCGGAAGCCTTCGAGGAACTTAAGCGCCGTCTACAGTTTCCTCCTGTGCTAGGCCACTTAATGAGAACGCCGAGACCGAGATACACACCGACGCGAGCAGTGTGGACCTAGTAGACGCCGTTCTCGTCCAGAAGAGTGCCGGACAGGAGAAAGTAATCGCCTATGCTAGCAGGTCCCTCACAAAAGCCGAAGTCAATTACTCGACGATCGAGAAGGAGTGCTCGCGATCATCTGGGCCACTTCAAAGTTCCTCCCGTATATATACTTATACGGCCGACCGTTCAATGTGGTAAGCAATCACCACGCGCTCTGCTGGCTGGAAACGTTTGAAAGACCACTCCGGCCGCCTTGCCGTGGCTCAGGATATTCTCGACGCTTAGCCCTGCGTCTTAATTTTTAGAGCGCAGCTCTTTGGCGCCCGTTCCTGAGTTTCGCGTCGTCGTCGGCGTCGACCGCGTCGGCCTCGTAACCAGCTCCGCTCCCTTTCATTCCCCCAGTTCGAGCCGGCGCTTCTGCAACCGGAGCCTCGCAGGAAGAGGGGAGGGGGGTACACTCACTGCGAACGGTGTGGGCAGGAGCGCGGGCAGCAACCGGAGAACATCAGGAAAGGAGGGGGGCGGGGGTCATCGGCAGCGCTAGCAGCGACTGACTGATGCCGCTGCCGGCGCTAGCGAGTCAAGACAACGTGACTGCAGTGTTCTAGAAGGGCACTGTAACGTAACTGCGTAGAACACTGTCGTCGCCATGCAGAAAGAGGAGGAGGGGGTCCCCCCTCTTCCTGCGTGGTCCGCGAGGGTGCTCTCCGATTGCCGAAACGCCGGCTCGCTGTCAGCGGATCACGGTGCGTGCATCCCGTTCTCACTCGCTTCACTCGCTAGCAGCGTCAGCGGCATTAGTTAGTAGCTGCTATCTGTTCGTTGCGCAACGTTCCTATGGGCTCACGCACTGCTTCTCGCAACCTTCCGATAACTCAATTGCTCTCTTCTTTTCTCCGACCACAAAGCTTCTTTCATGACCGCCAAGACCTGTTAGTGGAGTGTTTCTTGATGGAATACGTGTGCAAAATTAAAAAAAATGTCTGTAATTGTACATACGTGTCTTGCTCGAAATATTTGCCTCAATCTATCGAAAAGGTGAGACAGCTGACAAGCTGCGCTCAAATTTCGCATTAGGAAGTAACGTAATCGTGGGCCATTTTTCGTTGCTCCTCCTCTTCCGTTAGGCTACTGACATCAGTAACATTCCGGTTTCTTGATAGAAAGCGAAAAATTTGGTATTGATTCAGTGCAAAACGTGGCAATGAATGCGTGTGCATGTGTGTGTGTGTTGGAAGGAAGGAAGGAAGGAAGGAAGGAAGGAAGGAAGGAAGGAAGGAAGGAAGGAAGGAAGGAAGGAAGGAAGGAAGGAAGGAAGGAAGGAAGGAAGGAAGGAAGGAAGGAAGGAAGGAAGGAAGGAAGGAAGGAAGGAAGGAAGGAAGAAAGGGAGGAAGGAAGGGAGGAAGGAAGGAAGGAAGGAAGGAAGGAAGGAAGGAAGGAAGGAAGGAAGGAAGGAAGGAAGGAAGGAAGGAAGGAAGGAAGGAAGGAAGGAAGGAAGGAAGGAAGGAAGGAAGGAAGGAAGGAAGGAAGGAAGGAAGGAAGGAAGGAAGGATTAACTTTTCCAACAGATATACGGAGGGATTTTACACTAACGCCTAGACGGCGGCCAGGACACCGGCGGAAGATCCTTTGGTGTCTCTGCGTCAGATCTGCGCGGTAGGGTATCCCATCGACTTAGGGTCCGAATATAACGACCTTCAGGTGGCACCAATTTCCATCCCTATAGCATATGGTTGATATCAGCCCTACCCGGATAGTAATTGCTGCAAGCAACCGAGATCGGATGAAAGCCTTGTTTGCAGGCGAAGCCATGTTTCTGCCTGACCTTTGTCTAACGAGCGGTCTGCGGCGGGTATTTAGCCTTTCCCATTGTGCAGTTCTGCATTATTTCCCTGTGGCTAAGTGGTCGCATCCAGTGAGTGCGCCGGGTGGAACACCGGTTAAAAAGATAAATCTTCATGCCAAGTCGCGAGCCTCCTCGTTCCCAGTCAGACAGGCGTACGTGTGTGGGATGTACAGGAGATTTAATTGTATCGACCTTTCGTTTCGGCGTGCTCGCACAATTTGTAGTGCAGAAGAGATCCTGGCTTTAGTGTAATTCTTCCCCGCCGACTTGAAGCCGTACACACTGATGTTGGCTTTTCTGTCCGTTATCGGAACGCTATTGCAAACTCTTCCACTGTCACTTATCCATTTCTCGGTTATCAATTTCTTATTTGTTATTAGTTTCTTATCGAAGTGGAGATATTTTTACTGGGAAATTATCCATGAGCTCGGGCACAGATACCGAGCAATTCAGAATTAAGTTCTAAAAAAATTTCTGAACGCAGTTTTTTCACACACTGACAATACATATACACACAGATTATCTTTTTTATATTTGTTTGCAAAATCACATCGCACTTGTTTTCTACAGTAGTCCTAGGTACCCGTTAAGAGCGCAGGACAAACACTTGATAAGCAAACTTTAGCTATTTATTGGGAGCAGAGACCATATTTATCAATATATCCATAAAAGTATGTTACAATTATTCCCAGTCAACCTCAAAAATGCAGCGTTTTGAAGATTTCTCTACCTGGTGCCGCGCAGGGAGAATTTAAATGCATAAAATGCTGAAACCAATTAAATCGAGGAATATGGAACTATTTGGGGATTGGAGCTGGCACAGTTGCCGGCATGAGGCGTACAACACTCTTGTTACTGGAGGTTCATTTCTGCATTGAAATCGAGCCTTTCTTCCACCCAGCAGCTCAAAGGCAGCGGTTTTATATTCGCCTGAGCCTTCGTCAACAACGGCAACCCTGTGGAAAGTGACCACTATCGTCCGTTATCAAGGATCACCGAACATTACTTTGATCCAGCTCGCCGAGCATGAAAGACTCGACCACCAACCAATCAGCTTCAGCGAAGAAAGCTCATGTGACGCCACGGAAACCTAGCGAGCGGCACAATGCTTTCGTCGGATTTGAAGCCAGCACACTTGCCGACATGACTCTTGTTACTGCAGGTTTGTGCACAGTTCTCTTCGCATGTTTTTAAATCGTTAAGTGCATTGTCGGCTCCTCCCCTGATGGCATGTGCTTCAAGTTGCAGCATAAAATGTTCAAGGCCGCGCCAAAGATGTTCGCATTGGTTTGCGAATAGGGTGCTTTATTTCGTTTTATTGCTTTTGCTTGCGGGTGACGTAGAGGTTAACACCAGTCCTCTTAATAATATTGAAATCGATTTGTTGAAAGAGCTACAGGAAAATACAGCAACATTGATAAGTAAACTGGACAGTATTGAGACAAGGTTTTCTACACATGAGGCTGCAATTAAAGAAGTCAGTGATAAACTAAGCTTAACTCAAGACCGGGTTGAGGATATGAACAAACTGGTACCTTACCAAGCTGATATAATTAAACCCCTCACGCGACAGGTGAAGACTTTGCAAAGCAAGACTAACTACATGGAAAATCGGAGCCGCAGGCAGGATCTTGACTTCTACGGTGTAGACGACAAAAATCCCTCTGAAAGATGGGAGGATCTTGACTTTTACGGTGTAGACGACAAAAATCCCTCTGAAAGATGGAAGGAATCCGAGGTCCTGGTAAAAACTATTTGCAAAATAAATATACAGATTGAACCAAAGTTTATAGAAAAAGCGCGTCGAGTCGGCTTTTGCAATGAGGTGACAAAACGACCACTTATTGCCTATCAGAGGTCCTGCGTGTTTGAAGAAAACCATGTTTGACCACACGAATCCTAAACCTTATCAAAAAAGAGGCGCGCGCTCCAAGCATTTGAGAAACCAAAATCAGTTCTTCATCTTTCAAGACTTTCTCAGATTACCGGTGGATGCATAGAAACGGCAAACGGCGAATACTTTTATTTTGGATGTATATTAGAGGGTGAGGATCTGAATCGTTAGGAATCAATGACTTAGTTGAAAATGTTCAGGTCCTCAGTAATAATGGGCGTACAGCAACGCGTCTAAATGTCTACCTTTAATCTGTCTATTTACCTAAACACGAATTGACCTCTGTACCAGCTGCGAGTAATGTCCCTGCGATGCAGCCAGTAGAAATTATTATGGGCGGTGTTCAGCAACTGCTGGAAAACGTCAACGAAAATAAAGCTATCGGGCCCGATGACATTTCCCGACGTATTTTGAAAGATGATCGGTAGAAATTTCTCGTTATCTGTACTTGATCTATAGCAAATCTTAAGCAGATGGCAGTTTACCGGATGACTGGAAAATTGCACATGTCGTACTTGTTCATAAGGGTGGTCCCAAAAATGATTCTAGTATTTATAGACTTATATTGTTAACATCGATAGCGCATGAAATCATTGAACATATTTTGTATACAGTGATAATGAGTTCCACAACCGAGAACAAATTGTTAATTAGAGAACAGCGCTGATTCCGTAAGGGGCTTTCATGCACTGCTCAAACTGGTCCAATTTTATCACGACTTGGAATCGGATACCGATGAAGGAGGACAAATTGACCGCATTTTTGTTTACAAAAACCTTTGGATACAGTCTAAAACTCACTCCTTGTTAACAAGCTCCGAGTAATAAACATTCACTAATCTGCGGCAACAATGCGTTGTCTGAAATGGTAAGAGCTCAGGGTACGTCAGTTTTAAAATAGGCGTTTCGCAAGATTCGGATTTAGGGACCATTCTTATTTTTGGTGTAAACAAACAATATCTAGGAAAGCCTTGCATCTCTTGTTCGGTTATTTGCTGACGACTGTGTTGTGTATCGAACAATTGTCACTGCTCTTAATGATTCATGTTTGCAAACAGATTTATCACGAATACAAACCTATTGTTCCATTTAGAAGTTGAATTTAAATTACAAAAAGTGCGTTCATGCTTGCTTTACCAAAACTAAAAAGCCTATTGACTTCCGGTATATGATTAATAACGATCTAATACGAGAGGAAGCTCCATATAAGTATTTCGGAGTAACGCTAGTCATCGGGTTGCTCATGGTATGCACATGTTGAAGACCTGATACGTAAGGCTAACAGGGCACTAAATTTTATTCAAAGGAATTTGAGATGCTCTAGTACGAATCTAAAAATTACGACCTGTATGAGTTGCGTAAGACCTATTCTAGAATGTAGATGTGTGGTTTGGGACCCTTCGAACAAGACGCTCATTGAGCACATTGAAAAAAAAAAATCAAAACCGCGCTACCAGATTCGTCTTGGGACGATTCGGAAGAAAGGATAGGGTAAGTGCCATTAAGGATAAACTCAGCTGGGAACTGTTTCCCGCCTTGTCTCCTCTCGAAATTTGTCTCCCGCCCAAGAAAAGTAAGGCTTTAACTGTTGCTTATGACTTACCACAAAGAAAAACGGTATTAACAAAGACGTCTATTTTAAAGATCTGCATTATGTCACCAGGCGCACAGACCACACTTTTAAAATTCGAGAATATTGATACGTGGCAGAAGGCTAGTACCACAACAGGGGAAACCACAACAGGTGATGAGAGACGTAGGTGTTCAGGCAAGCACCAACCGTTTCTTCAGCTTCGTCGTCTAGCAATGTGTAGTCCATCGTCGTCCTCTTTAGTGGCATGTACGTAACATTACCCCGGCACAAAAAACACAGTCCCGGTGTGTATACTACGTCGAGGAACTACAGCTGGAGTGGTGCGGCTTCATGCGAGCGACATGAACGATTTCTGTACGGGGCATATTGAATTGTTCGTGTGGGTGCACAGGGGTAACCTCATATGTCACGGAAGTGACTGGCCGTAAAACACGGTAGGGGCCTGTGTAGCACGGCAAGAGCTTTTCACAGAGCCCAATTCTACGAGCGGCAGTCCAGAGCAAGACAAGAGAGTCCGGAGAGTAGTGGACATCCCTATGACGAAAATCATGGCGGCATTTTTGAAAGTTTTGGGAGGAAGCCAGTCGGAGGCGAGCAATAACACGGGCGGCGTCAGCTCGGGATATGGCGTCACAAACATAGGAACTTGCATTAGCGGTGGGAGGCAGTACGCTGTCAAATAGATGAGAAGGGTCACGGCCGAACAGAAGATAGAAGGGCGGGTAGCCCATTGTATCGTTACTGGATGAATTATACGCAAAGGTCACAAGCGGTAAGGTAATATCCGAGTCACTGTGATCAGCCGATGCATACATTGACAGCATGTCCGTGAGTGTGAGATTGAGATGTTCGGTGAGGCTGCTCGTTTGTGGATGGTAAGCGGTGGTGAAGTAGTGCTTAATGGAGCAATTTCGGAGAATTTCTTAGACTACTCGAGCAAGAAAGCAGCGACCACGGTCAGTGAGCAGCTACGAGGTGCACCGGGGAACAGGATAACGTCGTGGAGGAGAAACGCTGCCACGTCACTGGTGGGTATCGCTCGTGTAACGGCGTAGCACGTAGTATAGTCCGTAGCCACCGCAATCCATTTATTCCCCGAAGCAGACAGAGGAAAAGGCCCGAGGAGATCAAGGCCAACTGGGAAAATGGGTCTATTGGAATGTCGATAGGCTGTAGGGATCCAGCAGGCACAACCGAGGGCTTCTTCCGTCGCTGACACCTGTTCCAAGAAGCCACGTAACGACGAACAGAGCGGTAGAGTGTAGAACAGCGCGAAAAAAACGACAGGGACGAAGAAAGATAAGACGAGCGCTGATTTTCCACTGACAAGTTTACTGCATGCCTGCATCCATATATATGAACACGTTCACACAATAAAAGGAACAAGAAGAAATAAACAATACACCAGAAAACGCAAGATATACAAGAGAAACATGTGTCATCCAGAATTTCACAACGCATCATTTTCTCGTGTTCTTACCAAGTCCATTTCGTGTAACAGTTTCAGAGACGGAGACCTGACAGACGTCTGTTGCATCATTTTTACAGAGACAACTCAAGCTTCTCGTGCTCATAAATCTTACTTCACGTTCCGATAAAGCTATAGACGGGCTGCTGATACAAGTTTCCTTTATCCTGTTGATTTGTTTTGCTTCGAAAATTTCCCGAACTGTCTGATCATTATGCCTATTGATTATTTCTGCTTCCTCTTGTTTTTTTCTTTTTTTTGCTTTTTTCATCTTGCTTCTTTTATTGGGTGAACGTGTTCATATATAAGGATGCAAGCATGCAGTAAACTTGTCAGTTGAAAGTTGTTGTTCTTGTCCAAATAACTTATGGCACATACCCATAGAGGGGGATCGGCCAAGAATTGGGTAGCAAAGAATTTTTTTTTTAAATATACTTGCATAAAGAAAATGATTTGAGGGGTAGAGGAAAGGAAACAAAACGGGAAATAAGTGAAATATAAAATGAAAAGTGGTAACACTCACGGGAGATTGACGCTATAATTGTAGAACAAGTGATGTTTAAATATTTAGCAAGGCAAACGATTTGAGTCCAGTAAAAAATTTTGCATGGAGGTAAAAACAGAGCTGTGACTGTGCCCAAGGATGGTGGCGCCAAATGATAACAATGTCGGGCTGTTTAAACTAAGGCCAAGCTGTTGCAATGGCCTTTCCATCAACTGTTTTCTCAACGTAGTAAAACGGCGGCAAAACAATAAAAAGTGATCTAATGTTTCTTGTTCACCGCAAAATGCGCAAACGGGAGGCAGTGCCAAACCAGACCTGTAAAGATAGAAATTTAAAGGTGGGATACGGCATCGCAGCCTCGTTAGCGAAATCTCAAGTTGCCGTGAATGACATAATTTTCTATTTCAAGAATAATTTAGATCCAGGTAGTCATCAGATCTTAAAAGATGTCCATTTTTCATATTTAATAGAACGTTTCTTCGAAACCTCGCTGCGGTGATGTGCGCGGTCGCCGGAAGGATAGATAATATGGGGCCATTAAGGGACTCTTTTGCCAAATTGTCAGCATATTCATTTAAAGTCACATTGCTGTGGCCTGCTACCCATACCATATGTACAATTTTCAAATGTCTAGGGATCAGGGAGGCAAATGTTTTTACTATTGCAGAATCCACCGATGAAGAGAGAGATGAACACAAGGATAGAGAGTCGGAAATTACAGCCACTTTAGAAAAAGAGGAGTCTAATTTCCGTAAAGCGAGTACCACCGCCAGAAACTCCGCTTCAAAAATTGGGGCGAAGTTCGGAAGCCGGACAGAAAAAGACCAGTCTAAATGTGGACAATATATACCCACACCCGCCTTTTCATTACTTTGAGATGCGTCAGTAGCTACAACTAAACTAGCAGAAAGGCTTCTTAAATGATCTTCTAATAATCTGTTTAGAATAACGGATGATAAGTTTTTAGCATTATTCGGGAATATGTCGTCAAAGACAATTTCAATAGATGAACCGATGGTTTGTATAGGTAGAATACTTGGAAGGGAAACATTTAAAGGGTCCAGCAAATTTTTGGCCATAACAACCTGCGGGGTGTGAAATTTAGGCCAATGGACACCGAAAAAGGAGGTCGGTTGAAAGCAAAAAATAGACATAGATCACATCACTTCACATCACTTTATTTTCCTTAAAGACCCCTTGCGGGGTGTTACATAAGGGGTGGGGTTTTTTATGAAGTACAGGTGTTCAATGCAGTCATGATAGATCGGTGAAACTCTGATTCATATATCCTCACGTACGTCTGAACGGTTAGAATTTGTAATCTATATATCAAGGCTGGAATCCGGGCTTCAAGGTAGAGCACATTGTTGGCAACAAATTTTGGAAGTCCAAGACACAACCGAAGCGCTTCTCGCTCCAAGAGAACAAGCGGTCGAATTTTATAAGCTGCTGATCCAGAAAACAAGACTGAACCGAACTCTAAAATTGGACGCACATAGATAACATAAATCATTAAAAGGACATCTCTCCGCATTCCAGACCTGGGACGACTAATTCGGCGCAACATGCCCACGGCCCGAGCCCCTTTCGTAGCAATATGGTTAATGTGGGGCTGCCATGAAAGATTATCATCATAAGTGACCCCTAAATACTTTAATGATTTAACCTGTGGTATTATTTGGTGCTGATACATTACATACAGACTTACAGAATCTTTTATATTGAATACGAGGACTGCGCTTTTGTTGACATTTAATGTGAGACGCAAGCCACACAACCAATTCTCAATAGAGTTTAGGTACGTTTGCAAGTGGAGATAAAGGGATTGAATATTCGATGGAGTTGCAAAAACGCAATATCATCCGCATATACGTAAGTGCGAACGTCATGATTAACTGGTATTGAGCTGAGTAGTATGTTGAAAAGGACTGGTGAAAGGACTGCTCCTTGCGGCACTCCCCTGGCTTGCTTATATCTGCCAGAATGAACGCCATTTAATGCACAGTAAAACTCTCGGTTTTGGAGGAATTCAGATATCCAGGCTACTAAATAATGTGGGAACTGAAGAGATTTTAATTTTTGCAATTGAATGCTATGCTTAACGCTATCATAGGCCTTGGCTATATCTAGCGTTATCAAGGAAGCGTGCATTTTTGGTGCCGCGCTAAAAGAACTCGACTCTCAAGATCAGCATGCGCATTCCAGATGGAACACTTCTGACGGAAACCAATTTGGCAAGGGCTGAGGATATTTTCTTTATTCATGAATTCCGAAACACGTATAAGTATGACTCTTTCAATTAATTTTACAATGTTTGTTGTTAATGCAATTGGTCTAATATTATCAATGGACAAGGCACCGCCTTTATTCTTAAGTAAAGGAATTATTTTGATAAGTTTCCATTCTGGGTGTATCCAAGCATGTTTTGATGGAATAATTTACTAGCTCTAATAACGTCTCAGGTGAGTCGTCAAAAATAATTTTTAACATTTTTGAAGTTACTTTATCAGGACCGGGAGCAGCGGCTGGTAATCTCATAGCTATAGGAGAAAGCTCAGAAACGGAAATTTGAGGATCATAATTAACTGGTTCAATTGGCATTACAGACATCGAGCCCGAAGGAAGTGCAGACGAGAAACGCTTCTCCAGTCCTTTGGCAATTGTTTCAATTGTGTCTATTGCTTCATGGGGAGTCAAAATAAAGCAATGTAGATTTTGTGCTTGCGGAATCTTTTTCCGCGAGCGTAAAAAACCAAAAAGAGCAGTTCGATTGCCAGATTTAGAGAGGAAATGTCTTGTTGTCTTCCTTCGTCCCTATCGTTGTTCTCGCGCTGTTCTACACAATGGTTTACCAACGTGCCCAATCTTCTGTTTTAGCGGTAGAGCCCTGACCAAAAGAAGCACCGGCGGACGCTGTCGTACGTACGAGATACGCCAAGATGACCCGCAGTGGGCGCTTCGTGCAGCTGCTGAAGAACGGAGGCACGCAGGTGGTCGGGGACTACGAGCAGGAGCTCAGCGCCATCTGGTCGCATCGTGCGCCTATATAAAGTGCTGTTGTGGAGCCTATACAAAGCAAGGGTAGCGTCAGGGTGGTCAGTGCTGAGGCGGTTGATAATGCCTCAAAGCTTGGGATCTAAGCACTGCTCATGACGAATGTTTGAAAGGTCAGAGATCAACAACACAAAGGGGTCATCGTTACTCGCTTTCAGACGGCGGATCTGCCGGGTTGCGGGACAGGCAATCGGCATCAGTGTGTAGCCGGCCGGACCTGTGGACGACAGAAAAAGTGTATTCTTGAAGACGCAGCGCCGAACGCCCGAGGCGACCAGTAGGGTCCTTCAGCGAAGAAAGCCAACAAAAGGCGTGGTGGTCGGTGATGACGGAGAACGGGCGGCCAAACAAGTAAGGGCAAAACTTTGTAATGGCCCACACCAGGGCTAAGCACTCACTTTCTGTGATCGAGTAATTTTGCTCAGCCGCTGAAAGGCGGCGACTGGCATAAGCAATGGCGCGAGTGCGGCCCATCTGCTGCTGCGCGAGAATGGCACCAATACCGTGACCACTGGCGTCGCTGCGTACCTCCGTTGGTGCTGAGGGGTTGAAGTGCGCCAGGACGGGCGGGTTGGTGAGGGCTGCAATTAGCGCAGAAAAGGCTTGTGATTGTTCTGGGCCCCAGCAAAATAGAACGTCGTTCTTCAGAAGAAGGGTGTGTGGACGAGCCGATTCCGCAAAGTTGGGGACAAACTGCCGAAAATACGAGCAAAGGCCAAGAAAACTGCAAACGTCACTGGTACAGCGGGATGTAGGAAATGCACTTAAAGCACGAATTTTGTCGGGGTCGGGTTGAACGCCGCGGGCATCGACCAAGTGTCCAAGTACCTTGAGTTGACGTCGGCCGAAGTTACACTTCTTAGAATTCAGCTGAAGGCCAGCTCTTCGGAAGACTCCAAGAATGGCATCAAGGCGGTGAAGATGGCTCTCGAAGGTCGAAGAAAAGACAACGACATCATTGAGATAACATAAGCACGTCGTCCATTTAAAACCACGTAGAAGAGAGTCCATCATACGCTCGAATGTAGCGGGCGCATTACACAGGCCAAAAGGCATCACCTTGAATTGGTACAGGCCATCGGGAGGGATGAAGACCGTCTTCTCTCGGTCCCGCTCGTCAACCGCGATCTGCCAATAACCGGAACGAAGATCAATCGAAGAGAAATAACTGTAACCGTGCAAGCAGTCGAGGGCATCATCTATCCTAGGAAGTTGGTAAACGTCCTTCTTCGTAACTTTGTTGAGGTCTCGGTAATCAACGCAGAACCTCCAAGTATTGTCCTTCTTTTTAATAAGCACGACTGGTGACGCACAGGGCCTGCTCGAGGGCTCTATAATGTTTTTTGCCGACATCTTGTCCACTGCATCTTTTTTGACGCGACGTTCAGAAATGGCGACTCGGTAAGGTCTTCTGTGAATTGGGCTGGAGTCTCCGGTATCGATACGGTGAGTAACGAGAGACATTTGTCCCAAGGGTTGGTTACCAAAATTGAAAATATCACTGTACGAGATCAGAAGGCTGGTAAGTGCTTGAGCACGATCAGGACACGAGTCAGGAGCTACCATTCCTGATATGCAGGCCTTTGTAGGCGAGGATGGCGCATGTCGTGTCGATACTCCAGCAGTTCAGTTCAGTTCAGTCGTTCAGTCGTGTCCGACTCTTCATGACTCTATGGACTCCATGCTTTCCGGTCTGTCACTATCTTCCTAACATCACATAACTTCATCTGCAGCGCCTCGAGGATGTCATCTAACCATCGCATTCGCTGCCTACCCCTTCTTCGGTGACCCTCAACCTTTCCCAACATCAAATCTTTCTCCAGTGACTCCTCTGTTCTCATCAGAGGACCAAAGTAGCTGAGTTTTAACTTTAGAATTTGACCCTTCAATGAGCAGGCAGGGTTTATGGTCGACAATATCGACTGATTTGATCTTCTGGAAGTCCAAGGAACTCTCAAGAGTCTCCGCCAGCACCACAATTCAAACGCATCAATTCTTCGGTGGTCAGCCTTCTTCACAGTCCAACTCTCGCATCCATACATCACAACTGGAAAGACCATAGCACGAGTTATACGGATCTTGGTTGGCAGTCTAATGTCTTTGCTCTTTACTAGGCGGTCAAGGCTAGCCATGGCTCTCTTTTCCAGAAACTCCAGCAGCAGGGTCGGGTAAAAGTGCACGCACATTAAAGTCAGACAATGGGGTCAGTTCGGCGAGAGAAATGCCCTAAGGAAGAACTTGTACAAAAAAGCTGAAGTTCAGGACTGTAAGATCAGTGTTAAATGCACGATATTGTGAGGGAGGGCTATGCTAGGCTGCAGAGTTGCATCGGCTAAGAGAAAAACAACGTAGTCGCCATCAGGAATGGAGGGAAAAGGCATCATCAGCACATGCACAGTGACTTCAAGTGGCAGGCGAGTAAATTCAGTGGAGCGAAGACGGAGCGTTGAAGTTGCGTGAGCTTGTTCATCGGGACAGAACGGCAAGTCTAGATGAAGCAGTCCAGAAGAACAGTCAATGAGAGTGGAGTGTGCATTTAAAAAGTCGAGGCCTAATTAACGTCTTGAGGGCAACTGGTGAGGACTGTAAGTAACACAGGGATGTTGCCGTCGGCAATGCTAATGCGTGCAGTACACATACTAATCACAGCAGCTGTGTTGCCATCCGCAACACGAACGGTAGATGAGGTGGTGGGTGTGAGGACTTTCTCGAGGCGTCGGCGGAGCGAGGAGCTGAGGGCAGAAATGTGGGCGCCAGTGTCAATAAGTGCAGAAATTGGGACTCTATCCACAAGGATATCAATTATATTACGTCTATGTGCGGGGTTCAGAGCCGAGTTGGCAGTCCGGGTCGGTAATGCAACGTCACTCCCGGGCGCTGCATTCGCTAGTTTCCCGAGTAGGTGCCGGCGTATGATGGGGAGTAGCCGCGACGAGGTACCCGTGAACGGGATCAACGAGCCCGGGGAGATGGAGATCGCCTTTAGCGACGAGCAGTTGGGACGGTTTTGGTGCAAGGCTCATCTGGTTCAGGAGGAAAGTGTCCAGGCCTATCACAGACGGGGTGGGGCTCCTCTGGTGGGGCAGCAAAGCGTCGAGGTCCATAGTAATACCGACGGTCAGCGTTGTAATAGGAGCGAAGGGTGGAAAAGGTACGGCTACGGCAATACCGCGAAGTGTGGCCGGCTCGACAGCAAATTGGCTTGTAGTCTGAGGTGCGCCACTCTGCAGGATTCTGACCAAGGTAGCGACGTGGGGAGGCTGTGCTGGTGGTTGTAGCAGCCACTAAAGGAACAGGGTACGATGGCGGTTTGGGCGGCACGGAGCTAGAGGAGAGGTCGACATTTGCAAGTTTCTGGCGGACAACGGCCTGTATCATGGCCACGGTGTCAGGCGGCGGAGACGGGAGTGGTGCAGGAGTTAGGGTCTTGAGTTCTCTCCGGACGATCCGAGTCACGGTCGTCGGATAGGAGGGCCAGGTCATCGCAGGATGAGGTAGCCGGCGTGTTCGGAAGACGCTCAAAGCGATGTACGAGACGTCTTTGTTTAGCCTGCTCAAATTTTCTGCAGACTTGAAGCACCGAGTCGACGGCAGAGCAATCCATGCAGAATAAGATGTGGAACGCATCCTCTGCGATACCCTTGAGGATATGCCCTACCTTGTAACTTTCCGGCATGGAGGTGTTGATCTTGCGACATAGCCCAAGCACGTCCTGAATGTAGGCGAGGTAGGACTCCGTGGGGGATTGAACACGAGAAGAAAGTTCCGCTTTTGCAGCCAGAGCGCGTCCAATTGTTTTCCCGAACAAGTCCTTAAGCTTTTGCTTGCAGATATCCCACGTAACGAGCTCTTGCTCGTGGTTTTGGAACCATGTTCGAGCTGTTCCCGCCAAATAAAAGATGATGTTAGCGAGCATGACGGTGGCGTCCCAGTCGTTGTTCCGTTTGCAGCGCTCATACTCATCTAGCCAATCGTCAACGTCTGGGTTGTCGTCGCCATTAAAGATGGGAGGGTGACGAATTTTCGTTAAAAGCTTTGATCTCTGCCGGGTAATCTCTAATTAAATAAATAAAATAAATAAATAAATAAATAACTGCTAAGTTAAGGTATTTTAGTCATTCGTTTTCTGAGGGGTCAAATAGAAATGTTTACATCCAGTAGGACCAATTGAACAAATTACTATATCGCAGCTAAAACACCTATTACGACAGTAATGAAAGTTAGTATACCAATGAGTGGGGAGGAACTGTGTAATGAATTTAATAGTTTCTTCGTTAACGAAACCAAAACATTATGCTGCCCCTGCGATACACCTGTACGTTACACGAATAACACGCTAAGTATTCTGGAATCCTTGCTGATAACAAATATTATTATACTCATGAAAGCGAAATCGTGACTAGTGGTGCTGCCTCGGACATGGCTAATTACAAGTCTATTTTAATTCTTCCTATATTATTAATGCGTCCAGTAAAGATTATTTACCTGAGAATTATTAATTTCTTAGTTAAACATTCAGTTTCATCAGGCAGTCAATTCCATTTCAGAAAGCAGAAGTCCACGGAAATGGCAATAATTTAAGCAAATATAGATAATAATGTATGCTTTAAAGGAAATAAAGCTCCTAGTACTCAGAATATTTGTTGATTTTTCAAAAGAATTTGACCTGCCAATTATATTTAACGTGTTCATAAACTCACTTACTATACACTAAGAAGAACCAGCTTATCTTCATTTCAATCATATTTGATATATTGTAAACAAATCATCTCCCTTAATAATGCTATATCAAACTCACAAGCTCTTTTCTCTGATGTGCCCCATGGCAGAATTCTGAGATCCCTATAATTTATTATTTGCATTCATATTATATTTTCTGCTTCTTTACCTGTACACATAATAGTGTATGCAATAGTGTATAGTGTATAGTGTATAATAGTGTGTATAATAATGTAATAGTGTATAATAGTGTATGTTTGCTTCAGGTAACACAGAAATTGATCTACTAGGACACGCAACGAGCTCTTATAATTTTTGCGTCAATGGTCTTTTAAGAATTACCGACGACTAAAGATCACCAAGACGAAATCAATATTATTCCAATCTAACAACAGAATGGTGCGTTCAAAATTTCGCCTTTGGTTAACAAATAAAAAATGAGGTGGTGCAAACCGTGAAGTGTCTTGGTGTTGTTTTGTCGACGTCTCTTAATTGGGGTGAAAATATTGAGAATAACTGCGCTAAAAGAAACAGGATTATTCGCACCCTGTGTCGCCAGAGGCACACCCTTCCGCCTAGAGTAAAAACATTAATTTACAATGCATTTAAATTGCTACACATAACTTATTGTCTAACAACGCAGCAAAACCGAATTAAAATTATAATAGCTTGAAAACGAGCAATTACATTAATATCGAATGTACCGTAGTGTACTCATACGGGTGCTTACTTTGCAAGGTTTAGTACAATGAAAATCGCAGAGTTTTTCCCATTCAAGTCACCCTATGTGTATAAAAATGCTGTTTCAGCTAAGCATGAGTTCATTTTATCAAGTCTCAACCTGACTAGTTCGATTCCATCCTACAATACACGGAACATATTGTCATGGTGCGTACCTTCCGCCTTCCTTTTCTCCTCCTCCTGCTCCTCCTCCTGCATACGGTAAGCAGTCACTGACATATAGCTTACCACGTACAAATTACCTCAATATTCTGCAAAGAACGACATCATATTTGATGAGGCTTCGCGGCATAAACCATTCGCCCTTATTCCCATGCTTTAATGTCCAGAGATTTGACATCATGATTTGAACAGATACAGATATAGCTTTGTGGACCTTCATTGTACTTGAATTTGCATTGTATCTTCCTTGCATTGTATATATATATATATATATATATATGCAGATCAATCAAGGGGAAATGAGGGTGCTCGTTATAATACATGAAGGAAAGAAGCCAACAGTCGGCGAGGCCAAGGAAAGCGTTGGGGATGGTACTTTGTCTTTTTTTTTATGTTTACTTGGATAATCACAGAAATTAGTAGTTATAATCTGTTAAGGGGAAAGATAATTAGACACAAAGTAGAAGAAAAAACAATCCCACCATCGGCACGTTGTTTTTTCTTCTACTTTGTGTCTAATTATCTTTCCCCTTAACAGATTATAACTACTAATTTCTGTGATTATCCAAGTAAACATAAAAAAAAAGACAAAGTACCATCCCCAACGCTTTCCTTGGCCTCGCCGACTGTTGGCTTCTTTCCTTCATATATATATATATATATATATATATATATATATATATATTTATTTATATATATATATATGTGTGTGTGTGTGTATGTATGTATGTATGTATGTATGTATGTATGTATGTATGTATGTATGTATGTATGTATGTATGTATGTATGTATGTATGTATGTATGTATGTATGTATGTATGTATGTATGTATGTATGTATGTATGTATGTATGTATGTATGTATGTATGTATGTATGTATGTATGTATGTGTGTATGTGTGTGCGTGTGTGTGTGCGTGTGTGTGTGTGTGTGTGTGTGTGTGTGTGTGTGTGTGTGTGTGTGTGTGTGTGTGTGTGTGTGTGTGTGTGTGTGTGTGTGTGTGTGTGTGTGTGTGTGTGTGTGTGTGTGTGTGTGTGTGTGTGTGTGTGTGTGTGTGTGTGTGTGTGTGCGCGTGTGCGTG
The DNA here is from genome assembly GCF_055883805.1 of Amblyomma maculatum. Classification (NCBI taxonomy): domain Eukaryota; kingdom Metazoa; phylum Arthropoda; class Arachnida; order Ixodida; family Ixodidae; genus Amblyomma; species Amblyomma maculatum. The sequence continues at coordinate 34,619,710 of NC_139351.1, read as the reverse complement.
TGTGTGCGTGTAGGGCAGCTTCACCACAGCTGTCACTGTGAGTTCCTGCTGCTACTATTTATGGTCGCGTATTATTACATTTTTTAGGCGAAAAACGTAGTGCGCGAATATGCATGTCACAAAAAACAGCATCGTATCAAAAACAGGTCAAACGTTTACGGTTGGCGCCAAATTTAACAGGGAGTTTCCTGTAACCAAATGAGTATATACAGTTTAGTTCATTAGAAAATTCCTTTATGACGACAGCAGAAATCAAACCCAGGTCTCTGAATTGCGAGACGCGCGCACGCTACAATCAAGAAAATATTAGGATAGCTTGAAATGGAACCACGAAAAACTACTGATAATGCAACGCTCCAGCTTTCCGTTCCATGAAGGCTCCTCGGCTCAAGCTGGATAAACGTGGACCTAATAGGAGGAGGAGGAGGAAACAACTTTATTTAACGTATTACATTAAGCGTTAAGAATGTCCTGGGCCAGGGTCACCAAGGCCAACTGATCTCGCAGCTGGTCAGAGGCTAACCAAGCCCGCCACGTTGGGGGAGGAGGGTGTGGAAAGTGAGGAGATTGGAGGGCGACAGGGCATGAAAAGATGCAATTCTCCAAGTTTGCATAGTGTTCTGGGAAATTTGGGCATGCAGGGGAATGTATGATTCTGTATAGAAAAGATCGGGCAGGAGTAAGCAGTGTATTTAGTTGTATGCGTCTAAGAATGCGGATTTGCGTGGTAGTGAGAGATTTATCAGGAAGAGGAAGTGTACGGAGAGTTTCTCTAATGTTGTCGTAGTGAACGTTGATTTCTTTTTTGTACTGAAGAGTAGTGTCCCACGTTGGTGCATAAGGCCAGGGAATCCCAGGCGCCCGGTGTTGAAGCTCGCGGGCGAGGTGATGCACTACCTCATTGCCTGGGATTCCAGCGTGACCAGGAATCCACCTCAGTGTTACAGTGTGGGGACGTAGTTTGCTCTGGACCTAATACATTCGCGATGCATTTGGTAGTAGAGACATATACGGGTTGTAGCAGTTAGTGATTGTCATGTGATATTTCCGCTACTGCTAATCCACCCTAGTCCATTTTTCAATAGATAACTTTCCGCAATAACAGCACTGAACATTTAAAAAAAAGAAAAGTTGTTCTCGTGGCCAACAAGGACTCAAGGCAAATTAGCGTACCTTGAAAAGGAGCCGCAAAACGCTACTGATGCTATGCTTTAGCTTTTTGTAGCTAAAAGTTTAATCCATGTTTTAACGCCTTAAATTAACGGAACGCTTCTTCTTTGCGCCTGTGCACGAACCAGTCATCTTGGCGGTTGTTGGCGTTTATAATAGCTAAGCGCTGTATCATCTCCTCTTTGTTGCTACATTCGTAAATATATGTATATTTCTAACAAAAAGTGCCTGAACCAAATACACAAGAACTGATGAAACCGTAAGTTTAGCCCTATATTGGAGTAAGTTTTTCGGAGCAAAGAAGACCAGCAGCTCCTCGTAATTTTGCGTTTAAATGCCAGTAACGCAGCATAAGTGAGGCTCGATCATGATTACGAACGACTCTTTTGTACAGTTTTTGTACAGCAAGCTCGTTTAGAACATGCCAAAAACCGATGAGTGACTTCTCCAGATAGGAAGTAATCATGCCCCAAGAAATTGCAGTATACTTGTTAATCGTCGCAAAAAAAAAAAAAAAAAAAAATTGCTTAGATGTAGATCTTGTACATTTTTTTTTATGTTTCTACTAAATCCACTAAAACCGCAAAAAAGCAGCTTCCTGCTGACGTCTCCTGCATTAGATTGTTAAAAGAACATTAATTTTTACATTTCTATACCATACTCAAGTGAGCATTTATTTACTGATAGAAACTTTTTATTTCGATCGAAATTCCGATTAAATTTAAAAATGGTCCTCTCTCGCCGACGCTGGACGAAATTAAATCCATTTTTTTTAAGTTTTACAGTATTGTAAACTGCTGCGACTGCTTTGAGCGTGAACACAATCTGACAGCGTTTTTTTTTTTTAAAATACGATGACATACATAGACATGTATTGTCTTCGTGACTAGGCAGGTGCAATATACGGCATTCAGATTGAACCCAAGCCCGCAATAGAGAAAATTGCCACCTTTAGTGCGAAATCTATTTCGTGTTTTCTGCCTGAAATGCATTAAATGCAAAGCTGTTTCAAAATTTTAGTGTTCTAACTTCAGATAAGGCAATGAAGTGAGCTTGTAGTAACTAATTTTAATAGTTGCTTTTGACCTAGTGGCATTAAGACGAAATTCTCTAATTCATCGGTAAGCTGTTTTTATCGGTTGTTGCGGACTGGGCCAGGCTGTGTCAGGAACGGTCCATGCCTCGTCCGATTCACCTCCTTTCACACAACTTTGATGCCACTAATAAGTTTACAATGGACCAGGCACTTCAAACCCCAGCAGTGTGAAAATGCCTTTACTGCGGCGAACGACCGGCCTCCCATGCACCTGCTGCACTGTAAGTCTTTGTAAGTGAGCGTGAACGGAATATGGAAGCTTCTTAAGCGACACAGCCTTTTGAGCTACGAAGGGGGGGGGGGGGGAGGGGGGGGAAGGGGGGGGGGGGGGGCTCCGTTTCTGCACTTTACGTGGCGCTAAACGAATGTGTTTTTCGAAAGAGTGGGTGCCTTCGAGTGTGACGTATGCGCCGGAGAGAAAGCGGTGCAGGTTCCCTTTATTCAAAAGGGTTGTCCTTTCCGTGTACTTAGGCATACCCGACTCGGGGGCAGCCTTCTCCCCAAACCTTCCCTCGCGTGGCTGTCTCGAATCGGGTTCGAGCTTTTCCGAGCGAACGCCTTTGGATCCAACGACCGAAGCGCGGAAGCGGAATCGCGTTTCAGGCGAAATCCTTCCTTCGTATCGCGTCTGTTTCCCGTTGTTCTGTGCAGTTTTGTTGCTTCAATCGCCGCCGCGGCCGAGTAATATAAAAGCCAACCAAGTAAGCTTCGCAAATATGCCTTTTTCTTGCTCGTGCTTTAAAAACACATCAGCACATAAGGGAAAATGATGACAAGGACGCCTCCGGAAGAGTAACGTCCCCCGAATACACGCCTATGCATGTGCGTGCCTAGAGAAAACCGTGGCATCGACGTATAATGCCGATGCATCGATACGTTACAAACCGAAAGATGCCCGGAGGGTTGCAGAAGAGGGTGGGATAAACCATACCATGCGCCGCTCAGGCTTAGGATTGATGTCAGCCTCAACGAGCGTCCATTTATCACTCGCAGAGAGCTGAGTACATACAAGCACGGGTCCCGCACCTCGCGGCGTCAGGGCGCACAGCGCCCCTCCATTTGCTGGTGGCATGGCACAGACGATCACTTCTTGACCGAGCTGATGCGCAGAGACAGCCGGTAACCGCGCCCGCGAACGTTCAATTCTGAAGAGGGGAAACCTTGTTTTTTAATCTTTTCCTTAGTTAATTCCTTTCATCTTGTTTAATTCGTTCCCGTCTTCCTTATTTTACCCCTCTTTTTTCTTTTTTTTTTTTTTCAAATCGGCTTCGAAAAGCTGCTTGTGGCATTCGTGTTTATATATGTACCAGCAATTCTTAAACTATTGCTTAGTTTCCGTTCAGAAAAAAAAATTTATTTCAGCATGAAGTGAACGCGAAGTAGGCTATCTGATTCCGCACTCAGGTGTTCATGTCGATTTGATTCCCATCTCAGAAATGCTTTCCAAGTTGCCAGGTGCTCCGAATAAGAGCACCTGCCAAGCGCCACCTGACAGACGCATGCTCGAAAGAAGGAAAGGAAAAACATCGGCGAAATTATGAAATTGTGGTTTGATATTTAGTTTATTATTACGTTTAGTGTTCACGAACTTAATGTTAGTTTATCACATAAAGTACATACGTGTTCCACCTCACGAGTCGTCAATAATAACGCGCCATAAATTCCGTCCTCCTTCCCAGCTCTTGCTTCCATCTCTAAACAAGCTGTTTATCGCTCACTGTCGAAAATAAACAGTGAGAGATTCGCCAATCTCCTTTCAGTTGAGTCTTCGACACTGGCGCGATGTGCGAAGTAAAAGATGGCGATGAACGGGCGCCGTCCCATTTTGTTTCATGTTTTGTAGCGTATTTTTCGTTTCCTTTTTTTTTTAAAATTTTCAACCCGCTTTTACTTTTGCACTCAGATCCGAGACTCATTTTTCCTTGTTCGAATCCCCTTCTCCCCCCCCCCCCCCTCCGCCCTTCTTTTCGTCGTGCACCGCACCCTCGCTGAAAGGAAAAACTCCTCCAGCCCCGACCACCCACAAACCCCGTTTCTGCACTTTCCTCTATGGTTACAGATGTATGTGCGATGCCGATGTGAGAAAGAAAGGATTCGTGTCGGGTGTTAAATGGCTCGAGGATTATATTCTCACGCATCAACGCGTCCTAACCCTCCGGGCGTCGGTGTGGAAGCGTGAACGCATTTGCGTGGAGGTGACTCGCGCACCCAGAGAGAGCGCTCTCGGAAAAGGACGCCAAAGGAAGGGAGAAGGACTCTCCTCTGTACGTTTAGCTCCGTGCTCTTGCTTTTCAAGCTTATTCGCAACGCACGCGTCCGATGTCCTGGGAGATGTCAAAATCGAAGAGACCCATTAGCTGCTCCCCGTCTTCGAATCGTCGGTTTCCCGAGAGACCCTCCCGGGAAGCGCCGTAAATGGTGACGATGACACACTCCTGGAGGAAACTAAGGAAAGATGTCAGCGAATTGTATTCACATCCTTTCATTTCTAGGCGCTAAAGTTCATTACAGGAGTTAGATGTTCTTTACATATTAGAGAAAGAGCACTAGCTTTTTTTGAGTAAAAATGTTGCTAGAATTTTGCTTCGAAGATGCCATAGTGCTTCTTAATCCATGGAAATCTAAGTTGCTTTTGTACGGAGTTTATGTTGCAAAAATAAATAATAAAATGAAATGGCAGGTGGAAGATGGAAGCAAAGGGAAGAAGCAACTGATTTCACTAAGAGCAATAGCTCTTCTATAAAATATTACGGATAACCTGCATTGAGATTGCAGTTCCTTGTTCCGTAAAACAAGAAATAAATTAAGTATGGCTTAAATATAATAGGTAAAGAAAATGAATTTACATTTACTATATTTGCGGTGGTCTTGTTGTCGACAGCAATTAAATAATTGCAGGAAAGGCTTACCGCATTCTATGGCTACTGATCGACGGTGAGAGTCCCTTTCGGATATTGGATGATTTTGGCTGCTGAATGTAGCCTCGCATTGACACGCTTCCATTCCGAACCTCGAGTGCTACCTTTGTCCGTTTTCGTGGTTAAAGCCGCCATATACTGTTTCCCTTCCAGCTGCCCTCCTCGCGACAGGAGTTCCTCGCCACTTTTCTCATTTCCGGTCCACAGCCTTCCGTCTGACATCCTTATTTATTTATTTTTTTTTTGCGTTAAGCAGCTTGTTCAGCGCGCTCAGTCTTCTCGTTGCTTGTAGCGCATCGGCGCTCATCCTTTTTCTTCAGCATTATCAACGCATTCTGCTGCCTTCGATTGAATTCTCACTTTTGTTCCCGGCTATTCGAAGTTTCCCTTGGCAATCAAGGCGGGCCTTTACCTAGTGCCTTCTCTGTGTCTTCACGCGATAGAGTTAAGGACTCCATTCGGAGCAGATCCGGTGTCGATGCTGGGAAATTACGCGCCACGTCATTGGCAGGTGATTGTAGGCAGGTGACACCTCAGGTGCTGAGCAGCCAGTGTTTTGTGTGACATAAGGAAAGCACGTGACATTGCCGAGTTTGAAGGAACTCTTTACGAAGGATGAGACAGAAGATTACAGATAACAGACATTTAGTTGGACGTACTTGGTAGTAAGTGCGAGCACGTATCTCTCCCTGCGTTGCGGGCGCTGCAAGTCGTAAGAGATCTCTGCGGTACCTGCATTGGAGAAATGCGTAAGCATTGATTCCAGTCACGTGACACATATGCAGACACGTCATACTTTCGGTCATATAATTCTTGCACACGTCACGTGACCGGAAGTGCGACGTCACATCCTGACATCGCCATTGCTCTGCCTGAATATTCGGACGTCTGACAGACTTTTTTGGCTATGATTTTTTACCTAATTACTCAATTTTACCTATATAATTTCCCAGACGAGATTTTTTCTTGTATCTAGCACAATCATTTTTTTTTTTGTAACTCTTCCAGTTACGATGAAATCATGTACACAACTTTTGGGGACACCAAACCTCAAACATACGCTCTTAATGCTTACGCATTAATGAGTGCGAACACAACACATTTAGTTGGCCGTGCCACAGTGTCCGCTACGTGGATGTATTGATGGATGGAATATAGGAGCGTCCCCTTTGAAACGGGGTGGTAGCAGTAGCTATCATGCTCATTTTTCTCCCTATATCCTAATTATTGTTTTAGAATGGTTAACTATACCATCATTCTATTTATTAAATTTTTATTTCTTCATTACTAACATTATGTCATTTCTCTGCTTTTAAGCCACCAATCTTTCAGTCGTTTTTTGCTAGCTTCCACCGCCGGTTTATTCACCCGGCCACTGGCATCTCTAAACCCCAGAGCTTCAGGAACCGTGACTGCGCCTGCGTTCACTTACGGATGGATACCATTACATTCGAGTATAATATGGTCAATTGTTTCACTGGAGTTACCACATTCAGCACATGCTTCATCTTCATTGTTAAATTTCTTTTTGTAGCTGCGTGTTCTAAGGCACCCTGATCTAGCTTCAAAAAGTAGGGCACTTCCTGTTGAGTTATCAAAGAAAGCTTTCTTCCATATAATTTCCCAGACGAGATTTTTTCTTTTATCTAGCACAATCATTCTTTTTTTTTTTTTCGTAACTCTTCCAGTTACGACATGTGCATAGTGGAGCCATCTAGTGACCAAGCTTGAAAGTACGTGAGCGCTGAATAAATAAAAGAGCATTTACCCATCATTACTAATGAGGTGAAAAGTTACACACAAGCCTCTTTTTTATTACAAGAAGAAAAACAACACGAACCGAAGAAAATTCAAGCGCCGACAAACACTTGAAGAATGAACGTCATTGCTGTGGCAATCACTGTCACTGCTTAAGCTAGGCCTAGCAGATTGAAAATCGCCAAATTATCTTGATAACCAGGAACATTTATTGATTATACCTTGGTGTCTGGGTGGCAGTGAGTATAATAAAAGTGAACCCCAACATTTAAAGTGAGCTGTCGCATGGAGAAATCAGATGCGAGATGAATTCGTTCCGAAGAGGTTCGACCAGCGCGCCGCCATATTGTCAACGCATCCCCCAACGCGCGCAGCAACGGGCGTACGCCGGAACAGCGTGCGACATGCGTGCTGCCGCCGGACGGACCGAGATTCGGATCTGCGCGCGCGCCCGCGTCGTCGCGAAGTACGTATCGCCACTCCATACGCCCAACATGTGTGTAATATCGTGGCTGAGGATCCTCTATGCCAGTGTGTATGTGGGAGATAATATAAGCGCAATTAAAAGATTGCACATTAAATGAATAGCAAAGTGGGTAGACACGAACGAGAAACCGCAAGGGGAGCTGCAGGAACCGCAAGGGGAGCTGCAGACGGTAGCTTTGTCACACTGTCATAATCTTGTCATACTGTCAGAAGCAAATATCCCCTACTTTTTTTCGTTTGTGTGCATGGGAAGGTGTGGAGGTGTTATATGAAGATCGGTCGAGCAGTAAAATTTATTGTTCACAAAATTGTCTTTGTTCACTAGAAAGCACAGATTGACATGTCCATGCTGATAACGGTCAGGCCAGGGAATACAGAACATGTCAGTCAGTTGCTACTCGAACATGGAGCCTTGTACCACCTCATGCAAGTACTATTGGTGTTAAATGAAACGCGAACAGCGGAACGCGTGGCAATAGGCCCAACTAAGGCCGCTTGCCTGTCGTTATCAGAGAGAGGCGTGAATTTCCGGTTCGCGATAGTTTACTTGTATTTTCTTTGGAATTCGTTTTCTACTTCGCCACTTGATTGCCACATTCATACTTAGCACCGATTACACCTTGAACAGCGCATTGATTGGTTGCGATTCGAACAGCGCAGGCGGCCGATCGGGAGCGGTCGGTGCCTAAGTGACGTTTTTAATTGCTCTTTTTCTGATAAGCCACTTTCTCCAGATGAAACGCGCTGCGGCAGTTGCGATCGCTGGTCAGTGTAAATGTGGCGCTCCAGTAGAAAATCAAGAAAATAGAAGCAAAGTATTGCGAACCGGAAATTCGCTCCTCTCTCTGATAACGACAGGCAGGTGGCCTCAGTTGGGCCTGTCGCCACGCGTTCCGCTTTTCGCGTTTCACTTCACGCTGATAGTACGTTGTGACAGAAGTAAGGACTGAAGAAACACATTGAGTTCTTGTTCCTATAGTAAACACACCAAACAGCGAAGTCACTTTGTTCTTTGTGACCCAAAGGACGATGTCGGTGGCGCACTATTATCCCTTTTTTTTTATCTAGCCGCTACTTTCACATACACTGCCTTTTACTAATTGGTATCAAATATAATTTGGATGTTAGTTCCTGAAAACAAACGACTGCAACACCGAGCAGCACTTAATTTTAGAAAGTAAGGGCTACTGCTACCCCGTTGCGACTTTGATATCACCTCGCTTTGTGGCAGTGACCTTTGTCCCCAAATCCGTTCACTTCGTTTACGGCAGGATTTAGGTGTCCACGGACAGCTGTGACAGATACTACGTCTTCCCTTTCCTATAAACCAATTTACAAGTTAAGCTAGGCGTCCACGGAAAAGTGAGATGCCTAAATGTTTTGTAAATGGAGCACACGGACGAGGACTAAGACGAGTGGACTATGAGCGCTATCTCGCAACTGATCTTTATGGTGAAGGAAATCACATATATGTACAAAGGATTGACGCGTGTGCGAAAGAAAAAAGATTACTTGCGATACAGAGCTTTTGCGTAAACTCGTCTTAGTCCTCGTCCGTGTGCGCTCAGTATTTCCAAAATGAATTATACTCAATTCATCCAACTCCATGTCCTTCTTCAAGAGCTACTGAATGCTCCTTTCCAGTAAAACCAACTTAAACAAGACAACATCAAAAATGCCTGAATGTAAAGTCGGTGTTAAAAGTGCTATCCCGTCTACCCTTACGGCGAAGCTTGAACGTCCCCTAAATAAAGCTGTGTACAATCTTGGTAAAACACGCAAAATTATGCTTAACAGTGCTTTCGCTCGTATTACTAAGACTGCATGCTTAAATCTTCAGAACTTTTTTAAAATTTTCTGCATATATCCTGGGCAGCGTGATTGGATATGGCAGGCAAATATTTATTAGCAAAGTCCATTGCGTGTGGTAGCAATGATATTTATATACGAGTGGATATATTCTTAGCGTACCAACTTAAAAGCCCTTAAACCTAAGGCACCGCTGTGAAAGGATAAAAAACAGTGCAAAAGGCTTTGTAAAGCTGGTGAAGAGAAAAGAGTGCGAGCCATAAATGGAGTATGGGGAGCCGCCACATTTGCGGAGTGCCCGGCGCGCCTCCCAGCAGCCGCTAATTGCGCCCGCGGCGCTTTAAGGGGCTTCAGCACCATCGAGCGCCACTCGCTATACACGAGTCCCTCACTCACATACAGACGCACACGGCTATGCGTTCATTCGCTTCCAGTCTCCCGCTTCTTCTTCCTGGCCGATCTGAAGAGCACCGAGTGCAAGTAGCGACGGCCGCCGCTGCCACTAATTGCAGCGCCAATGGAAAGTCGCTTTGCGTGGCACGCGCTCTGCACGCCCGCGAGGGGCCGCTGAGGGCGTCGGGGCACGTGACGTGCCTCATAAAAAGCGCATCGGAGATCGCCCTGCGGCACACGACGGAGCAACGCTGCGACACTGAGAGTAGCGTAGCGCTAGCGGCGGCGGCAACAGCCCCTGCTCAGGCCCCGACGGCGAAGGATGACGATACTATCCGATCATCTTCGAACGGCAACTCTCCTTGCCGCTGCGGCATGACCGTACAGCTAACTGCAAGCGCCTGCATGGCCCACCACTTGACTGAGGAGAGGGAGAGACCTTGCAAGCAGAGGAAAAGGCGATAGTGACGCGAACTGATGGTAAAGCGCGAGGGAAATCGGGAAAAAAAAAAGGATCTTCCCTCAAAGGAAGCACGTCCACTCTCTCTCGCTTCCCGTTTCTTTGGGGCGCGCCCGCCCGCGAGAAACGCTGCCGGCTGCCCCATTAAAAAGGGCTCGGCCGCGAAACGACGCTTTGAAGAGCACCGAATCTGTGCCCGGTCGAGCCAACTCTCTGCAACCTCTCGACAAACGCGCGTCAGAGGTTAGAAACCTACTGGGTAGATCCGGGCCTTCGCCTTACAAAGGAGGGGGGTGGGGGCAGTGGTGCAGTAGTTGGCCTTTATACGACACTCTTCTACCATAACTCCTACCATTCGCGGCCGGAGTCAAGAACAAAAGAACAACGCTATGTGTTTCGAAAGCCTCCACTCCCACTGATTCTATGTGCAATTATTGCTTTCTCCGCAGTCTGTGCATTCAGAATGGAAAAGTCAGAAGCGGAAAATAGGCATCGCAAGTTCGCGAAACCGTGCCGAGAATGAAGGAAACTGGGGGCGTCGAGCGCGACTTGATGCCGGCAGAAACGAAAGCTAGCGGGAGGGGCGTACGAGTAGGCCATTTTTTTTCTCTCCAGAGGTTACAACCCACCGCACCAAGTGACAGATTGCGCGGGCACGGTGTCACGCTGGAACAAGCTGCACCCCGGACACGTTCTTCTCTGCCTGCCACTGTCGAGCAACCTGCTGGCCCCGAGACCCAGGGTCCGAGGTTTTTCAGCTTTGCGGTCAGTCTCCTACCGCGGAAAGAGGCTAATCGCGGAAATCCATCAGCCTGTCAACGGGGCTGACTCAGCCAAGGCTTCCTCTGTTCTTACAGTGAGAGGAGAGTTAGAGGGAGAACTGGGCGTTGCGGAAAAACAAAGAGTGAAACCCGGCTTTCGGTCTTTCTAGCCTGTTCGTCGCTCATGGGAGCTCGTTTCGAACTCCTGGCACGTCCTCGGCCGTCGTTTCTTCGGGGAGGTCGTAACCGCGACCTGACGTCGCTGTAGTCCCCGCCTCTTTCTCTCGGTCCCGAGCGTCAACGGTGGCATCGAGGTCGTTTCAAGAAAAAAAAAAAAAAAAAGCACACACCGGCATACCGAACGATAGGTGACTGCGTGCGTCGCAGATGCGACAGCGCAGCTAGTTGCCCTGCTGCCTCATTATTATACGCCACAGATATCCTCCCCTTGGGGACACCGCTTTGGCCGAAACCAGCTAACCGCACCGGTTCAGAGAAGCACTCCATAATCCTCAGGCACCTCCACGGGGACGTTGTGCCCAAATAAGAACGGTTCGACGAAACAAACACGACATCGCACTGCGAACTGGCCGCTTTGGGGCGCCCTCTCCCACTATCAGCCGCTATTTTCTCACATGAACGTTTATTTTGTTGTTTGTTCTTTTATAATAGGTTTGCTGTGGGAATCTCTCTCTCCTTGCTTTTTTTTTTTTTTTGTCTCTCGGCTTATTATGATGCGAGGGGTCCGACCTCCTTTGATGGATGGCGACGTGACGATTATATTGTTGGTGGTCTCGGTAACAGCGGTTAACAAGCGTCCGATACCTTCTCCGCCTCCCCGCCATGACCTTCGCCGGGTTTGAGTCATGCGGCCGCTATGCGACCGGCACATTTAGCCGCCCCTACCGGACTTGCAACGACTGGGAACTGCGCAGTACTGGGGTGGTCGGCGCTGGCCAATATGTTCTTGCTTTTATGGCTGCCCGCCCTTTCTAGCGACTCGACGTGGCAGTCCGTTCTCCCCTCTGCTAGCGGCCAGGGCTGCAGCAAGCAACGCGCGTTGGTTGTGTGGGGAAGCCAACCCTCAGCCACTTGTCTCGCCCGTATCGTAATTAATGCCTTTTTTTCCCTCCCTGCACTCGCGTGCACGTGGTGCACACCTCCTAAATGCATCCTATAAGAGGTGAGGGAAGAGGATGAACTGTCACTGGGCACTCACTATTTTTTTTTTTTTGTATCTCTTAACATCTGCAATGTTTTAGTTTTGCTGCATAAAGCCTCTTGTTGCGACAAAGCACGCTTTACAGGCATTCCGCATTGCTCTCATGGGTGTATACGAGATGCGTAGAATGTTGGTGGCTCACGTTATTTTTGGGGCCACCCTGATCGGGTTTTATATCCATCGGTGCGTCAATACTTTTTAGTGAATCGTTGGCAGCATAATGACTTACAGCACGATTACGAGGTGGGAAGGAAAAGCCATGCATTCAGCACGATCCTGGAGGGTGCTCTGGTTTAAGCATAATGTTTGTCATGTGTTTGAAATTTCTGTCAGGTAGCGTAATCTAATGTCGCCTAATTAACTTACCCTCCGGAAAGCAGTGCATGAGCTCTGATTTACCTATTTTTACGAGTGCATATTGCCGCTCTCCAGAATATGGTAACATTGAGAATAGCTGTCCCAAATTTATCTCGCCGTAGGGGTTGCATTGGGAAGTGGGCAAGGCACGCCGCAAAGATCCTTACTGTAAATTTTTTCACTGAATTACAAAAAAGATACAATTTCAAACTAGGCACCGGTAAACCACGAACAGTGATGTAAGTAAAAAGGAGCGCATGAAGTGGAAACAATGATGCTCTTGGCAAGGCCTTCCGGATCAAAATATGAAAACCTGACGCACATCGGTTTGTGTGAGAAAATTGTATGGCCTGCATGCGACCTGTTTAAGACTCCTGGTAAATAGCAAATGAAATTTCTTCTCTTGCTCTTTCTCTCTCTTTATGAGATTAGCACGTTAGTTACTTTTTCCCGTGCTTGTGTTTGAGCTTTGCGTTGGGACATGAGTCGTTGAACTTACAACGAGCAGCGAAGGTGGACACATTTTGGATGGTGTCCGCTTCTTGAGCACTGCCGATGCCATAACTGGTATTTATTCGATGTTTTATAGCAATCAGGGCATGATAGTGTAGCATGCATATCACGTCTTTAGCTCCTGCTTGAATGAAGGTCTGATAATCTTACCCGTACTATAAGGCAGTGTCCTCAATTTTATGTTAGTTTGACGTCTCCACTTGCATTTGTCACAACTAGCTAAAGGTTGACGATGCTACTATGATGTCATCGATTGTTGTCTTTTGGAAGCGCACTAATTAAGCAGATTGATTAGGTGTAGCCTGGTGCTACTTGCAGCACATAAAATAGAGATTAAGAAAAAATTAAGGTAGGGGCTTATATATGTTTCGCCTTTAGAATATATACAATAGCGCCTTTATTACCCCCTTTTACTTCCATGAATTTTTATTATATTTTTTATTGTGGCGTGTTTGAAATAATTGCATGAGGTAATGGTGTTGAGACATCAAGACCCTATCGACCAGTCAGGATTTTTTTTTTTTTTTCAACAGGAATATTGGGGCCGCCCTCTACGACGACGCTGGCGGTTTTTCGGTGGGAGGAACCGTATATGCTTCTATGTAAAATAGATTCCAGATTAGTGAATAGACGAAAAAGAAAAAGGAGATTTTCATCTGTCACAGAGGAAGCCTACACCCCATCCTGAAGCGCCCCAGTCCTAAAGACTCCTGCGATTGCGATGCAGCCTTAACCTTTGCATTCAGCGCATATTACAAGCTTCTGCGAGATGAAAAACGTGATACCAAGGTAAATACAGCCAATATTTATGACATGTGTTTCTGGACAGTCGGCTTTTTTCGTGATGAGCTAAGTCCCCCATGTAGTAGAGAGATGTTAGTCATAATTTCATTTAATGTTGCTTCCTTGAAAGCCAAAAAGAACAATAAAATACCTCTCGTTTGTAATATAGAAAAAAAATGGTAATTTTCAACTCTATATTGCTAATTAATTGCGTTTCTCACGCTTATTGCTAACAGTTGCGTGAGAAAACGTACCTTCCTAATTTAATTTTCTAATACTATAAATTTCAGTATTTTTTTATTTCATTGTACTACAGAAAACTAAACCTTACGCGACAATTGACCTTCGTGGTAGGCAATAGAAACTGTAAAAAGCGTTCGAGCATTCAAGATATTTGAACAAAGGCCACTTGTCAATGCGCCTGAATAGTTTTCTTCATGCAAAAAAAGTGAAGTCATAAAAAAACCAGCGCAAAAACATGGGGACAAAGGAACAGAAAACGACACGATGGGTGCTGTTCTGTCGTTTTCTGTTCCTTTGTCCCCGTGTTTTTACGCTGGTCTCTTTATGAGCTATTATGAACCAACTGGCCCAAAGAGCTATTTTGATTAAAAAAAGTGAAGTTCAAATGATAACGGGATAATTTCTCGGACCTGTTCATGACTGTCATTAGAGTTGCTCTTAAAGGTTTTTCCTTATGCCTGTATAATTTTTGAGCTGTTAAACACACGTGGTGATTTAAAACGTTAACAGTGCTTCTTACGTACGTTATGATTGTCATTAACTGGCACAGATGTCTGGTTGAGAAACGGCTACAAATAGTGTATGTAGTGCTGTTATGAAAAACAAACCAACACAAACACTCGTCTTCTGTTTGTATAGATCAACCTTTTGGGGTAATTCCTGTGATCTTATCATCGGGTCTACGTGTAAACGGTTTTTCTGAAGCTGATTTAATGAAACAGATGAACAGAAAGAAGCATTAATAAGTTACATTATCTCCAATTTACTTTTGTACATCGATATGGCTCTTGATATTTCATCATAAAATAAGTGAACAACTTTGTTCGTTGAATATCAGCGCTTGCTTTATATATTTATTTCTTTACCATTTGTGAGGTTTGACCGAGTACTCAAACGCAGCAAAGTGTTTAAACCTAAAAAAAAAAAATTAATGAAGCTGGCTCCACCGACATTTCAACATTCTACATCTGCTGGAATCGGCAAGAGATTTGTGGGTGGCTGCAGCGGCGGTCGCTCGGGACATTTAGGTTTTGAATGCCTCTCCGTTTTAAAGTCGTTCTCCACCGCGTAGGCCCAGATAGATGCGTGTGGACTCACGACCGTAAACTTTTTTGATGATGGGACGGTGCGGGGCGGCGACTCACTTTGAAGGGGACGCTCTTTCATGGCTGTACGGGGGAGATGAGGGAGCAATGCTTCGACAGCCACAAAGACCCGGAGCTATATTTATGAATGACCGCCATATTACGCTGGTGAACCACCGCGTTGAGGAAGCTGCGCGTTTTACTTTATTCGTTCTGGAATCATTGACGACCGGTCGTTTTTGCGGTCAGTGTGGGGTGTGCGCGGGACGCTTTTCTTTTCAGAGGAAAGTAGTCGCTGAGCCCATGCGTGCCAAATTTTGAACAAAAAACTTGAAATCGTGAACCGACAAACGCAAGCATCGACCCTATTGAAAAAAAAAAATTATATATATATATATATATATATATATATATATATATATATATATTGTATATTGTACCGTTGTATATATATATATATATATATATATATATATATATATATATATATACAACGGTAGTTCACGCAAACTCATAGTTCACAATTTTATGTACTTCGATGTGCTGTAACATGTTTATGTCGTTTGCTCTCTGCCTTCACGAAATATTTATTTTTTTATTTTTCTAAGAACATGCCTGTTCATGGCCAGCAGCAATAGCTGAGACTCCAAGTACAGCATTTCACATCATAAGCGACAAACAAGGCAGCTCTCAACCCTGTGCACCATACGAGACGAGTGAGCTATTACCAAACAGAGTATACAAAACTTTCACCTTTACTACATATATTTTCTCCAGACGTACCCTGCAAGGCCCGTGTCGACTCGCGGCAGTAAATGTTTGAGGCTGGGAAGGTTCGTGCCGGCGACTCGCTTTGAAGGAAGCACGGTTTTATGCCTGTATATTTGAGATTACCCTTATTTTTTATAACTCCTATTTTCTCAATTTGTCACGTCTGCTTGAGCCTCGGGTTTGTTCTCTAACTTTTCATCCTCTATTCATGTTTAACAACGCTGGCAATAAGTGTTCCTTGCGAGTTCATGAACTTATGTGCAATAGTCAAAATAAGTAAAACGTGTCTCCAAGAATTGCCCCACTGGGCGAATGGTGAAACACCAATCGTACTGTTGTCAAAACCAGTGGCGTTACTGGGCGCCCATAAGTGAGATGTGTTTCAGGATAAAGAGAACAAATGATGCGTTGCAGTGTCCTCTTCAGATTGCAGAACACTGTGTAACTCGAATCACGAAAACTTATCCGAAATATTAAAAAAAAATATCTTCTGACTATAACCTACGACATCCAATCTGAAGCGAAATGGCGCTGAGGCATAGAGAATGCATTGTGGTCATGCCTATGCACAGAGTCTACACTAGAGCTCTTTTTTTCTTGGAAAATGCTCTGCATCACAAAGGAAGTATATGGAGGCGGTCAAAGCAGGTAACCATTGCGCACCACTAACTGTTTTGCGAAGCACTCTTTTTGGAGCTGGCACTAATGTCGCTGAATGTGTATGACCGAAATTTTGCGAACATCAGTCAGCCAGGAACCCGTCATCGAAATTGGAATATACACAAATCAAGAACTCTTTCTGACCATCGATTAGTTTTAACGACTTATTTGAGCTCATTCTTCATGTTTACCTGTGATCCCCCGTGGTTGAAGATAACCTAAAGCCGAATATTTATATCCATCGGCTTCTTTGTTGCTGAAGAGGAGGATACTTCGCAAAAATTTCAGTCTCGGTTGCAATAAAGACGAGAAATCACGAAGAATAGTGAAGGAGTTCATTAGTGTTCTGGTCCTTAAACATCACCTTTACGCGATTAGCGTTCCTACATAGTACGGGTGCAACTTCCCTCATTGATTGTATGCACCGCATGTGAGTGCGAACGATTTTCTATGTAATACTTCCATCAAATAATGCTCACATCGCATCATAAGGGTAATTCTTTCCTGCGCCCGTTTGCCTTCCCTTTTCAAAGATATCGTCGTGCTGCCCCTCCGGCGATTGCAGGACCCCGGCCGCTCTTAATACCTCGAAGCCGCGCGAGCACTTTAGTGCCGTCCGCTTCTTTGGAGCACGCGGAGGATGGCCTCTTTGTGGGCCGACTGAATGAGCGATGGCAGGGGCGATTTGCTCGGCGGCGGCGACGGGATCGCGCCAAAAGCGTCGTCGTCCTTTTCAGCGCCACTTACGTCCGCAGCAGACCGATCGGACGCCTCCTTTTTCCTCCCCCTTCCCTGCGCTCTCTCCTCGCGTGGTGAACCGCAGACAAAGAGAACAGCGCATTGCCCACAAGGCATAAGACGGCAAAAATCATCAAAGTGCTATCAAGCAGCCGGCGTGTCAGCTGCTGCTACGTCCTCAATATTTACTTATCTATTAGGCATCTCCTGCCGTTCTATTTATGTAGCGGACCCAACAGAGCGAGAAAGTGCGCGGGAGGAAATGTGCGAGAGCGGACGAGGGTGTTGTAGCTGAACGGGGCAAGGGCTTCTTCCCTCCTCCCTAAACCGCATCGGCTGCCACGGCTATTTCCGAAAAAGACGACGACGAAGCACAAAAGATGCGTCCGGCTCGTGCACCAAGCGAAGCCGCACCAAGAAGCGTTGGTGGCTGGGGACATCATAAAGCGCGGTCTTATGACGCCGCCGACTCCTCGCGCTATGGTCATGAAAACCACTCCAGGTCTGTTTTGTCGTCTGGCATCGTGGTATTGCTGACGTTTGCCTATGTCCAAATGAGGCCACTATAATACGATGCTGACGCCAC
The DNA here is from genome assembly GCF_055883805.1 of Amblyomma maculatum. NCBI lineage: Eukaryota > Metazoa > Arthropoda > Arachnida > Ixodida > Ixodidae > Amblyomma > Amblyomma maculatum. Next base: position 34,601,901 of record NC_139351.1, on the reverse strand, counting down.
TAGTACACTTTAACGCCTTTATGCAGAACGCACTTTCATGTCATTGTCCTCCTTTCTATAGACTCATCCGCACCCCTGCTTAGGTTTTCTGCACCGTGATTTACGGTTCCATCCTGGGAGCTACTCGGAAGCTCCTAGGCACTGGTGGGTATTGGAGGGGGCTTTGTAAGCACTGACGCGTGCTTGGGGTTGTATAGATCTTTGAATACGCATACGCAATCTTCCATAGCCTTACCGATCGACATAAAAAAGCGGATGCGATACTCGCCCGATCTGCGAATGTCACAGAACTTATGGTAAGCTGCCGCACACTTTAGGGTGCTCGAGGTGCTTGGCGTGCAACTTCGGCGATTGTGACCGTACTCAGTTATTGATTGATTATATTGCTGAACGCTGAAAAGGGGAGTGTGGAGTTTGCGTGAAAAGGGGAAAATTCTTAGGAATGGGCAGATGGAGACAAATATCTAGTCTTTTAGTTAGGTAGGCTTTTGAGAAAAGCAAAATTACCAAAATTTTCATTAATTCCATGGGTTAGCGTCTGAAATTTGTGTATGAAGTACGATTCTCTTTGTTCTCTTTGTCGACTTGTTGGGAAGCCTGATTGAAGGAGGATGACCCGAGTGATTTTGAAGGTATTGTGTGGAAGGCACAGCTACTTAAAAAAAAAAAAAGAGAGAGAGATTTGGCAGTGTCTGGACGTGGGCCTTGTGGTTATTTAACCGAAACCTGAACGGTGTTTCGGTCTGGTCGATGTATTCCATGCCGCATACACCGCAGCCTAGCATGTATACCACATTGGCACTGTCGCAGTTCAAGGTTTCTTTAATCTTAAAGGTGAAATCAGAGAAGTTGCATTTTACAATCTTTGTCGCCTGTACATGACTGCAAACTTTACAGCGTGGTTTTCCACATGGTTTACATCCGGGGTTAGGGTTAGTATTGGCGGTTGTTTTAGATTTAATTAAAATGTCCTTTTCGTTTCTACAGCGCCAATATACTGCTCTCGGTGGCTGTTTGAAAATGGGAGACAAGGGACTGCTTTGCTGGTTTATATTGAAATGTTTCGATACAATATTATTAACCTGTTGCATGTATGAAGAATGTGTAATAACGAGGTTTGTCGGCCTATCGTTCTGTTGTGATTTTTGAAAGTTGATTACTTTATTTCTGTCTACGCCTCGAGCTTTCCCAATAACATCAACAATGATTGGGGGGTATTCCTTTTGTAGAAGATTTGTTTTTAGTTGCTCCACATGGCGGTCGAAGTCATCGAGCTCAGAGCAGATCCGTCGGAATTTAGTGAGTAGGGTATGCTGATTTTATAGTGGTGTATAGGTGGCTGCTTTTAAAATGTAGGTTCTACTGGCAGACGGTATATTTCCGGTAAAGGGTAGTCTTAAGCACGTTGACTTTTGTCTGTATTGTAACGTCGAAAAAGTTAATTAAAGGTTTATAAATACTGGGGTGAACGATATGGATAGATGAAATGAATTGTAATTCTGTATAAATGTTAACACGCTGGCTTCGTCATGGGGCCAAAGGAGAAAGATATCGTCATAAAAACGTTTGTAGAGGAGAGGTTTCAGAGACTGAGTGTCCAGGAATTGCTTTTTGAGGGCCGCCATTAATATATTGGCATAGGCCGGTGCCATCTTTGTTCCCATCGCCGTACCGTTAACTTGAAGGTAGTGCCTTCCCTCAAATTCGAAGTTATTGTGAATAAGCACTAGGCTAAGAATAGTGGAGAGGGTTTCCTCATCCAGGTTCACCGAGGGATACGTCCTTAGGCATGCATCCACTGCCGCGCGTATACCGTCTGAAAGGGGATTATTCGTGTATAGGGATGTTACGTCCATTATGACTGAGAAGTTGTCCTCCGGAATTTCGAGGTTGGACACAACCCTGAGGAAATCATTTTTGTCCTTAATATAGACAGGGATAGTTGGTATAATGTCCTTAAAGAGCAAGTCAAGGCCGACGGAAATATTTTCGGTGACTGTACCGTTACTTGACCCAATTGGGCGGCCAGGATGGTTGGGTTCGTGAATTTTCGGCAGCAGGTAGAATCGCCCGGGAACTGATTTGTTTGGCTTCATTGCTTTAAACATATCCTGGGATATATTTTGCTTTTGAAGAAGAGATTCTAATTGATTGTTGATTTCGGTCTCAAAATTTCTTGTGGGATCGCTATCAACTCCTGTCTTGTGTTCGTCTCGTTTGCGCTTACATTTCTCCCATACGGGGCTGTAAGGAATCGTCAGAGGCGCAGGGGGCGTTCATGAGATTAGTAAAAAAAAAAAAATCCTGTATCCCGTCGTGTCGTTGCTCCAATGACCAGAGGCCTGCAAGAAGCGGCTGAAAGGCAAGAGCGGAGCCCAACGTTCCAGCCAGCAGGGCATTGTTTGACGGTCGTCCCGAAACCCTGAACAAGCGTGCGGGAAGAAGACGTGCTTTTAGGACACGAAAAGCCACTGTCGAGAAAACACAGAGCCAACTAATCCTTAACAACTGGAACCGGGAAACGGGCGCCGCATTGGAAAGGTCTAGCAAAGATGCGATCACTCTCCGTAGCGGACCAGGCAGGTGCAACTTGGAAAGCCTGGCATCGAGGGGCGAAGTACAGCCGGAAAGGGGGATGGGGCCATTGTCCAGCGACGATGGCTGCTGGTTCGGGTGAGATAATTGCTTTAACCCCAGTCGGTGTAGCCACGCGGTAGCATGAAGGACACTGTGAATCAAGCATAATGCAACCAGCGAACAAAACGGAACACAAGAAGAAGGAGTACACAGGACAGCGCTGGACTAACAACTGAACTTTTATTGGAGAGTGGTAAACCCAGGAAGCCAAACGACACATGCGTATCAGCGCGTTACACCCACGTGCTGAGACCCCTTTACACGCTCAACCAACAGCCTCCCCCCCAACCAAAATGCATCGACACAGGGAAACTTCTCATTACTTTTTCCGCCTACATGCGTACACTGTTTTTTATCAACCTAAATTCTTTATCCGTAAGGAACAGAGATGGAGCGCTAACGCACTTACCACTGCCTTGCAACCTAATGTGAAAGGCTTCCAGTATTTCCGTTTCCTCTTTGCTCTTTCCTTTTCCCAGTATGGAAATCTTGTCTAAAGCTGGCACGCAGTTTTTACATTGTCTACAGTGACGCGGAAGGTTATTTGGGTCTGACACACTTTTCAAGGAATTATTGTGTTCGCGTGCCCGGTCATTCACACATCTACCGATCTGGCCGGTGTAAATCCGGCCGCAAGAGAGGGGTATCTGGTACACGATACGTGTGGAACACCCGACAAACTTGTTCAGATGCTTGACAGTGCAGCTGTCGGTAGCTTTCCTTTCTCTGCCTTTCGCAGTTCTCGAGCACAGACCAGAAAGCTTACTGGGTGCCGAGAATACCACAGCCACGCCGTGCCGTTGTGCCACTTTCTTGAGATTATGTGAGATGTCATGCAAATAAGGGACTACCTCGACTTTCTTCTTTCCAAGCCTAGCAATTTCCAACCCCCCCCCCCCCCCATTTTCTTTTTTTTTTTCTTTTTTGCAGCACGGACTCGGCAACTGCACGCAGAATGTCAGCCGGATAGCCTGCGTCACTTAGGCGAAGTACCTGTTCACGAAAACTATCATTCATCGCATCAGGGCAGCTTTTCTCCAGGGCATTGCTCAAGCAAAGTCTGGCTATGCCTCGCTTGACTAACTTGGAGTGCAAGGAGGCATAAGGCAAAAGCGCCTTCTTACTTCTGGGGGAATAGCTCCAGCAGATGTGGCCTTCGTTAAACGTGAGTTTTAAGTCTAAAAAACGAATAGAATTGTCACTTGGCAGTTCATGGGTAAAATTCAGAGCCCCACCACACGCATGAAAGACATTCAACACATTACTGACAGTAGTTTGGAGCGAGTCACCAGGGGCCAGCTCCAGGATGATTAGAAAATCGTCGACGTACCTAAACACACGAAGAACGCGCTTGTCTGTTAGTTTGCCTCGAAGAGAGTTGTCAAACATAGCTAAAAATATTTGGCACAAAACCGGAGCTACACTAGAACCAATGCAAATGCCACTCTTTTGCAAAAATTTCTTCCCCTGGAAGTCAACAATGGTGGACGACAAATAGAACCCCAAAAGTTCGAGAAAAGAGTCCACATTCAGTCCACTCGTGTTCTGGAAAGGAATGGCTCCTGTCTCTTCTATGAGCTCGCGCACTGTACCAAACTGTTCACCATGGGGTATGGAATAAAAAAAGGTCCTCTACGTCGACAGAAAACGCCGAGGTAGCACCAGCCAGAACATCGTTGAGGCCATCTATAACACCGGTAGAGTTGCAGACGACATAAGGGTCATCCAAGGTGAGCACGTTCAACTGGCGCTGCAAAAATTGACCAACCAACTTCTGCCAAGAACCATTCTCTGAACGATGGCCCGAAACGGAGAGTCAACCTTGTGGGGTTTGACCGAGAAAAATACCTCCAGCCTATCCTGCTCCGCCTTATTTACTGCCTTCTCCAACCTTGGGAGGTTGAAGTCCTCGAATAGCTGGATAGCTTTCTTCTTTAGGCGCGGTAGTCTTTCCTTCGTCAACGCGAAGTTCTTGGAGACAGCTTCAGCCGCTTTCTGATCAAACACACCTTTGGGTAGTACAACAAATCTCCTTCCTTATCAGATTGGCGCAGGCTAAGGTCGTTGTCAACAAAGTGTTTAACCACTTTTTCCAACTGTGTCCCGCCCCTATTAGACACAGGCTCAAACCTCAAGAAACAGTCAACCTCCTCAGAAAGGCATCTTGACTTTTCTTCTGTGGGAGCCTTGTCAGCAATTCTCCGGGCACACGCCAACAGCTCTTGAGTCGAAACCCGAGGAGGGATGCCAAATTTAGGTTCGTTCTGCAGAAGGGTGTCGATGTCCCTTGGAACCACGGCACCGTTAAGGTATATGACTGTATCTTTTCCACAGGTGGTCCCCGGTCTTTTCTTTTCCTTTTTAGGGAGTCGGTGTCTCACGTAATTCCAATACCACTCGGTAAGCTGACCCGCCAAACGACGCTGTTCCCGTAGATGTCGTGACCCCTCGAAGCCTACTTCCCCTTCGTGGCACAATACATGTAACCAGTCATCTAAAAATCACACTTGCCTCCAGCATTCAGATTTCAGGATCTTGCAAATCCTCTTCCAATGGCCTGTTGAGGGTTCCAGGATCCCAACGCTTGCGGCGACCTCAGGAGGGCACAGGTTGTTCCTGACGCAGTAGGACAGGAAACGGGCTCGGCAGGTGGTAAGCGCGACGAGGCTGACACAAATGGAAGTTTGGCTCCCTAAAGAACGAACATATAGAAAGTCGCCCACTGGGCCAGTGGGCGACTTGGACAGAACTCTACCATCTAGACGCGCGAAGTCGACGCACCTACAACCTTCGCCGAAGCGAGATGGGGGGGGGGGGGGGGGGGAGGGGGCATCTGCCCATTGCAGATGAATTCCAGAAGCCTATTAGAGCCTGGTGCCTCTTCCGCTCCCTCCTCCTGCCCAACATCCAGAAGGGGCTCCCTACCTGACTATTGCTGTCGCCCAGGAAATCTACCAGCATCTGGCGGATTGCGTGGCGGACGCCTTTTTCCCTTAAAGTTTACTTATGATCTAATGGGAGTTCAAGTAGCAGAATTCGACAGAGTTAAATATTTAGGGATTACCATCACAAACACAATGAAATGGGATGCACACATCAACGAAACGTGCATTAAGGCGTACAGACAGCTTGCATTCCTTCGGAGGAAACTTGCACGAGCGCCAGCTAAAGTAAAGCTAGCAAGTTATAAGTCCCTCATACGACCAATCCTTGAGTACGGCAGCATAATTTGGAATCCGCATCAAGTATACCTTAACAATCAGTTAGAAGCGATGCAATACAAAGCCCTTCGGTTTATTTTTTCGCAGTACTCGCGGCATGTCTCGGCAACCGCGCTGCGCAACAGAGCAGACGTCCAAACTTTGAACAGCCGGCGACGCATTGCTTCTTTAAAATTTTTTACCTTCTCTATCATGACTGTATTAATATCAGCAAACAAGAATACTTAAAACCACCATACAAACATTCAGCCAGAACAAACCATGACAGGACGATCAGGCCATTTATCACCCGCTGTAACACGTTTAAACATTCCTTCTTTCCGTCCATCATAGAAGTCTGGAATAATCTGCCACTCGACATTGTCTCCTCCACATCTGGAAATGAATTCATCACCAAGGTGGAAATACTTTTTGCCCAGCAAACTGCAACAATGTGAGCAGAGGCATTTATGCGGATCGCCCTAGCAAATCACTGAGTGCTTTGAGTGTATTTCATGTGCATAGATTGTCGGTACGAAAATGTTCCTTGTTATTCCTTTGTTGTTGTTTTTTTTTTGTCTTCTAGGATGTACTGTACACTGTCTGTGAAATTGTGACTTTTTTTACCCACTCCTGTATGAGCCTGTCAAAAGGCTTACAGTATAAATCAAATAAAATAAAAAAGACCTGCCGCCTCCCGACTTCCGCCTCATTGGTGGCACCAGGCCACAGCTCTACAGTGCCCATGCAAACAATATCAAAGCCGTCTGCGCAGCACCCCTCACTAGCCAGGAGCTCGCCGCCGCTATACAGCGCCGCGCACCCCGCAGCGCCCCTGGCCTGGATAATATAGGCTACCAGATGCTGAAGACCCTGTATGAGGGCATGCGGGACAACCTCCTCCTAATGTTCAACGGCATATGGACCTCTGGCCTACTCTTGGAAGCTTGCGGGTGGCCAATCATTCCTGTTCTCAAGTCCGTGAAGCCCCCTCTCAGCTGAAATCTTACTCCTCAAATCTGCCCCGGGAAAGATCATGGAGTCCATCATCATTTAGCAGCTTTCATGGGTGGCAGAGCTCATAGTAGCTCCTCTTGGCCCAACATTCCGGATTCTGGCATCACCTGTGCATAGAGGAAGCCGTCATGGGCATCGTGCCATTCTTGGAAGAGTTCTGTCTCGCGCTCACAGATGTCCGTGGAGAATTTGACAACAAGCTACGCACGGCCACCCTGGAGGCTCTACACGTCTTGGGCTTCTCTGACAACCTCCGAAAATATATTCAGGGCTTATTGGAGGGCAGGCAATCCCTGGTCTGCATTGGTAGCGGCACTAGCACACCCAGGCACCTCATATGGGTGTCCCCCAGGGCAGTGCACTGAGCCCTGCGCTCTTCAACCTTCTGTTTGCGCAACGCCCTAGCTGTCTTCGTAATGGTCTGAGGAACGCCGTCCGCATCGCCATCTACACAGACAACATCGTCAGCTGATGCAGTAGGCCACTCCCACAGCGCTCCAGACGGTCAGGAACGTTCTGTGCACCATCTACAGGGTGAGCGTCTACCTAGATCGGGTGGTGGGGCTTGGTCTTTCATCCTCCAAGACCGAGGTCATGCTGCTAGACACGCGACCAGGGACCAGGCTAGGCAACGGGTACCAAACTGCGCTGGAGCAGGCTCGTTTCGCTACCTAGGCCTCCAGATCGACCGGTGCCTGTCCTAGTGGCCTGCTGTACATCACTTCTGGCGCCAGGCCAAGTGCATCAAGGGAGCCAAGGGCATGGTTGCGCCTCATCGACGCCATGGCGGTGGCGAAGCATCGGTATGCGCTCCCCTTGACCCCCCCCCCCCCCCGACCGGCAGCAGCTTGTCATCGAGAGGTACCAGAGAGCTGCCATTCAGATGCGCCTGGGCCAATCCAATGTGTCCAGTGTCCCATTCCATCTGGCGGAGGCAAGAACCCGGCCAATGATCTCTTGGCAAGGCGAACGAATCTGTCACATCTGGCACCTCCACGGGGCCGAAGATGGCCGCCCCTTATTGAGCGGTTCCTGAAGCTACCCCACTCCAAGATGGGACTGATGGCCCAGGAGTTTGAACTTGTGGGTGGTTGTACTGAGGAGACTCCGCTCCCTCAACGGCCGAACCTGGGATACTCCTTCGAGGTTTCTCTACCTCAACCGGGTCGCAGAAAAAAGCACAATACCCCCCAGAGGCTCTCAAGCAAGACGTATCTGCTACCCTTGAGGAGGAACTGGCTTATTATCACCACATATGCACAGATGGGTCAGTCCTCCCTGGCCCCTGCTTCTCGGCTTCTGCAGCTTCCCTGGCACTATTTATCGGGACCAGCAGGCAGTCAAAGCTCCCTTTCGCAGCGATCTGTACCATGACAGAGCTGAAGCATATTCATCTGGCAGTCGACATCCTCGAACCTTGCTGTGTACGCCGCTGCCATCATGACGGCCTCCAATCTCGCCCTCCAGCTTCTGCTGTCGACTCTGTCTTCACTAGATCCCTGGCCACACTGGATTTCCAGGGAACGAGGCCGCTGAAACCCTGGCGAAGGCTTCTCATGGTGACCTAACCCCATCCTCTAACGCCGTGCGCCCCCTGAATATCGTCCGAGGGATCTTCGAGCGTCTGCTGCGGCGGGAGCATCTTGACCACAGGGTGGCTGGAGGCACCCCCAACGACCGCTGCTATCCAGGGACGTCACGTGGCTGTATAGATTCCTTCTCCTCCACCTTAGAGTGGGCTGCTCCTGGACCGGAGTGTGCCTCACAAAAATGGCCTGGCACCCTCTGCGGCATACGGCCACTGCTCGCACGCCAAGGAAACCATGAGTATTACTGATAGCCAAGTCCAACCAGACTCAGACTGGCATTGATAACCGGCACCGGGCTCCCGGCGCACGCGTTCCACCTTTTGCTCCTCTCGTTTAGTCTTCTAAACCTGAATATTCCTTCATGGAATATGGACGTTGTCAACTCACGCCTTGTTTCTGTGAGTCCTATTTGATGGCATGCTGAGACCAAGTCCAGCTTTGAGAACCACGTAGCTCCTACGAGCAACTGCAAGAGTTCCTCGGTATGCGGAAGTGGGGAACCGTCGACGACGATGGCTTTGTTGGGCTCCCTCAAGTCCTCCGTCCTTCTTTTTCATGACCACCAGTGGAGACACGGCCACTCCGATGCATCGATGCAGTCGATGATATCTTCGCGCTTCAGGCACGGGAGCTCGTCGGAGACCTGTTGTCGAAGTGCCAGCGGTAGGCGTCTCCGCTTCGCACTGACGGGAACATCTGTTCGGTGGTTGATTTGATGGACAGGTTCCTTGACAAAACCGAGCTCACTTGAAAACAATGCTTCAAATCCTAGCGGTGTGTTCTCCGGAACATCCAACGGATGACAAGCGGCTTGAGGATAAATGAGGGCTGACCCCATGCTGTTGATTTGCAGTTTCTGTACAGCGTCACGGCCCAAGCAACGGAGATCCTGCTCGAGTGACATGAAAAGTCAACAATGCTTGAGAGTCATTGTATTGTATGACTGCTACGATGGTGCCCAGAATGGGAATCAATTACCGGATCGTAGTCCCGAAGAGCTAGGATTGGCAACTACAAGGTGGAAAAGCGAGCAAAATATCTCCGAAAATCAGGATTGTTCACAAAAGAGACGGCAGCACCCGTGTCAATGAGTAGAGGGACTGAGCTCCCTTAAAACGATACGGTAACTATTATCTCTTTTTTCTTCTGTGAAAGTTATGTACCCAGAATTTTCGGAAACTTCAAGATATGTACTACCCCCCCGGTGGAGACCGGTGCCTGCGATGCGCGAAGTCCCGAGGATTAATGTTGTAGGCGGAAAACTGCCACGAAGAATGCCACGAACAGTGCCAAAACGGCAGCAAAAGGGTCGACGACCCCTCTCCTGGCTTCCTCGCTCGAACTCCGGGCGCCATCCACCTTGACTGCTTCTCCTCGGCCCTGAGGCCGACCATGTTGAACGCTATGTAACTGCGCCATCTTTATCACGAGCAGACGCTCGAAGTCCCGAAGTTGTTTGACAGATGCTCTTCGAACGTCGCAGTTTCCATTGTAGGTTCATCAACCGGTGTTACCTCATCAGCTGCATTTTCTACTTTCACAGCTTCTAAAGCTTTGCCAGTTTCTTCTGCCTTGGTCAATGTAAGTACTCGGCCGGCGTTCAAAAAACGTTCGCGCAACGCTGGGTTTGTGACCCCTCGATATTAAGATCTCGGAGGCGCTGGTTGAATTTCGAGGCCAAGTTGCACGTCAACGCAGGTTGGCTAACTGCCGCTGCATACTGGTTAAATGGCTCACGCGGTAGTCTAAGTCTCCTCAAGAAATGATGTCTTTCGACGATGTCTTCGTTGTCTCGTGTAAACAACCAAGCTCTCGACTAACTGTGTATATTCATCCGTGGTCGTTGCTTCCGTGCCACACTCGGGCGATATAGAATTAACACCGTAGACAGCGTGCTTCAAAAACGCTAACGCAGATTATTTTATGTTGCGTTGCGGAAAGAAGAGGGTTAGTAGCATTTAAAATTTCCGTCTATCCCAACCACTGCAGAGGGGGGGAGCGCTGCGGTTGTTTTGGGACGCTCAGGCACCAGTCCGGCGATTGTTTGGGCCCCATCCGCAGCGCTGCGCGCCAGCGCATTTTTCCAACGGCACCTATCTAAGAACATTGATTGAAAGCGTATTGCCGTTCCCCGAAAACTCCACCAATGGAAGTGCCAGGTACGCAACTAAGAAATGAAACGCAACCGTACGCATTTTTCGAGCATGCAGTGCAGTGCGCAAACTGAAATGCACTTTTAACAAACGTTTTCGGGATTAGAACTACAGTACAATGGTTAATACATCGGTTGCGTGCGTCGCGATATCTTCGCTACGCTGAATAAATTAACTTAAATATCGGCACGGCAAAATTCCGTTTTCTCGCCATTAGGTTCCCCAACTTTCTCCTTACTGTATGTCTCTCAGCGAGTTAAACGACACATAAAGGTAATATACTCTCACTGATGGAAGACATTACGGTGAAGTTAATTGCGTAGTGTAACCGTTGTTATGTAGTCACCTCCTGGCTGTGTTCGCTGGTTTAGCGGATATTAAGAATTAAAAACATCGCATTATGCAGCCTAAAGAGGAACACACCCCAGGAACAAAATAGTAAATTATTTGAATATTGGGAAAATTAAAAAATTAAAAAAATTGCACTCACAGGATTCGGACACTTGCTTTACTGCTGACATAAGTAGCGTAATCATTCGCACCACAGAGGCGACGGGAATTGCGGTCTTCAAATGCGCTCTTATTCCTTTTGATGCGCCGCCGCACATCCAACTTATTCAACGTACTAAAGATGGCGCGACGGATGCAACTGGCATTATCAGCGGATTACTGCAAGCAATTTTAATCCAGCAAACTATTTCTCCTCTTTCACTTGTTATTTCATTTATTTTCGTTTATATACTGCAGTGTATACTCAACAAAGCATGCGGCATTATTGACTTCCTTTTTGTTGTCTTTTATTTTCTAGTGACAGTGCGAGAATGTGTTGCTTTTGTAATTTGATGAAGACGACGATATTTGATCCACGCAGTGTTAATTTACAGTTACCGCGATATATTTGGTACCAAAGTGTGCGCGAAGGTGCGGGGCATCGACCGGTACCAGTTTTGACCAAGCGGTACGTGATTCTCCCGATTTACGAGGACTTTTCTCTGGTGTGGGGCGGACTTTTCTCTAAGCCTAACGTCGGCCTACCACGAGTACGGCCACCGGTGGCGACGGGCCCGGCCGCTAGGCCTAACCCGGCGACGAGTACGACCAAGATGGCGTCCGAAATGGAAGTGGCCACGTCAATGGGAGACAACATGACGTCAGCACCGAGCATCGGCACTCTCGGCGGGCGTACGTGCATTGAAGTTCAAGGAGAGGACATTACACCGGAAGAAGTCGAAGGCTGGTCGGCCTCCGGCAAGCGCGTCAAGCAGATCATGGCCGGCAAGGAAAACGGTGAGTCCGCCGCCATTACTCGCCAGTCTAGACCCAAGACTAGGGCCAGCTTTGCCAAGAGAGTTGCAGCCTCGGTAACGAAAGCGGCGAGGATGCCGATGGACATGCCGAAGGAAGACACTAAGATAGTCATGAGACCACGGGGAGGTCTCAACGTAGCGAGAACTGAGGTTTCAATAATTATGTCGGCCGTCATGACGGCGGCTCGAGTAACGAAGGAAGAAGCTAAAGCAGACACCATCTGCACGAACGCGCAGCAAAACATCATCGTGGTCAGCACCCCGGACGAGAGGCGTGCCACGCTGTACTCTAAGGTCAAAACCCTTAACGTAGGAGACAGGACATACGAAGTCAGCGCCTACCGAACGGCGCCGGACGGCACGGTCAAGGGAGTCATCCGAGGCATAGCCGTAGACGACACCCCGGAGGAGATAGCCGAAAACATCGTGAACCCGTGCAACCCCCTAGCGGTGGAGGCGCACAGAATCGGCAATACAACCACGGTGATAGTACTCTTCGCAGGAGAGAAAGTACCGAACTACGTCAAGTATGGCTCGATATTAGTCAGGTGCGGGCTTTACCGCAAGCACTTTGACGTGTGCAGGCAATGCGGCAAGATCGGCCATAGAAGAGACGTATGCCCGAATCCCAACACCAGAGTATGCTTCGGCTGCGGAATCGCGAACCCCAGCGAGGATCACAAACGCGAATGCAAGCCCAAGTGCAGGCTCTGCGGGGGACAGCATCCAACGGGCGAGAGGGAATGCAAGAACAAGTACAAGATGCCGTATGTGCTCAAAAAACGGCAATGGGAACGCAAGATGGAAGCCAGGCAGCAACAACTGGATCCGAAAAGCTTTCCGCCGCTGCGAGAGCCGTCTGCCGAGAGAACCCGCGGAGATTCGAGGCAGCGCGACAGCAGCCGCAAGAGGGACAACAGCAAGGGAGGCAGGAGCGCCAGCCGCCACAGACCGTCGCAATCGGGGGAAAGAGTCGCCTGGGCCGAAACAGTCAAGGCAAACATGGCAGATAAGAGACAACCACCGGCGCAAAACGCCACGAAGAAGTTCCAAGAAGAGAACGGGGTGGTAATAAAAGCCCTAAGAGACGAGAACGAGACGCTAAAGCAGAGAATCGCCGAACAGGACGCAACCATCAAGGAAATCAACGCGAAGCTAACGACATTAATTGCGATGCAGCAAAAGCAGCAGCTGCTGCCGAAGCCCGCACAAGAGAGGACACAAGAAGAGATAACATAGGACGAACCAGAGGTCGAGGTGGACCCGAGAGCCACGAAAGCGGCGGGACCGGCTCCCAAGAGGAGAGCCATAGAGGGCGCCAAGGAACGAAAGACAATGGAGAGAATCGAAAAACAGGACGACAGACTCGACCGTCTCGAGGCGATCAGCAAGGTAACCAACGAAAGCCTTACTGCGCTCGCGCAAACGGTTCAGCAGATGACAACGAACATACAGAGCACGATCCAGAACATGATGGCGCAAACGCAAGCACAGCTGCAGACGCAGATACAGGCACAAATACAAGGTATGGAAGCACAGATCATCGCCAAACTGCAGCAATCATGGACGGGACAGCACGTACAGCAACATCCACACCACCAGTGAGAGACCTCTTGGTCTGGCACTGGAACTGCAACGGCTTTGCCGGCAAGAGAGCGGTGCTGCAGCAACACTTGCAGCAACTAACGAGGAAACCAGACGTCATAATGATTCAAGAAACACACAGCGAAGAGACGCCGAGACTGCCGGGCTACCGATCGCACGACAGCCCGCCGAGCAAAAGGGACACGTCCAAGGGCCAGGGCAGAGGGGTCTGCACCTTCGTTAGGAAAGGGATCACCTTCGTGGAACACGAAATGATCGGCCGAAGCGCCATCAAACACTGCACGGTGGAAGTAATCACGGGCAAGAAGAGGAAGGAGAGCACTTTCCTGGTGAACGTCTACAGCAATCCGTCCCACGGACAACAGAAATTCAAGGCACTGCTCCACAAGGCAACTTCAGTCGCGGGGAGCAATACGCTCGTAGTGTGCGGAGACTTTAACGCTCCGAGCCAAGACTGGGGCTACCACAGAATGACGGTCAAGGGGAGAGAGCTGATGCAAGACGCTACCGACGTCGGACTGAACCTAATCACGGATCCGGCCTTTCCCACCAGGATCGGCACATCTGTTACGAGAGACACAACTCCGGACCTTACCTTCGTCAAAACTGACGGAGGATCAAGAGAAGCGAAATGGAGAAACACGGGCCAAGAGCTGGGCAGCGATCACTACATCGTGGAGGTCGCCGTACCGCTCGAAGGCCAAGGCAACACCGGCATAAGGAAGCATCGCATTACGGACTGGGACGGCTTTCGAAAGGCGCTATCCGCGGTGCAAGTGGACATTACGGACATCGAGCAATGGGCGGCCAACGTTGTTGAGACGACGGAAGGAGCCACCAAACAGCTAGAGACGGACGAACGGATAGACAAGATGGACAGTCGGCTGGCCCACCTGATAGAAGCCAAGCAGTCCATAAAGGCGAGGTGGCAGAAGCGACGAACCAACCGAAGTCTAAGGAAGAAGATCGCCGAGCTCAACAGGCAGATCGAGGTCCACTGCAGGGTGCTATGCACCCAACAGTGGAACGAGGCCTGCAACGAAGCCGACGGACAGATGCACAAGGGCAAGACGTGGAACATGCTGCGGCACCTCCTCGACGAAACCAAGACCAAGGGCCACCAACACAACAACCTGGCCAGGATCCTACACAAGGCAATCTGCGAACACGGGGAAGACGAGGTCAAGCGGTGCTTGGACGCCAAGTACCTGCCGACCACCCCCACGGAAAGACACCCGGATTACCAAGGCAAAGAGAACGAGACGCTAGATCGCGACATCCAGACCTGGGAAGTCAGAGTTGCTCTGCAGGATCTCAATGGAAGGTCTGCCGCGGGTCCCGATCGAGTGACCAACAAAGCGCTCAAGAACCTCAACGAAGCAGCCATCGAAACACTCACGAACTTCTACAACAAGTGCTGGCAAAAAGGAAGGCTACCCAAGCAATGGAAAGCAGCCAAGACGATCCTCATCCCCAAGCCTGGCAGGCCGCCCAACATAGAGAACCTCAGGCCGATCTCGCTCACTTCGTGCGTGGGAAAGGTCCTCGAGCACGTTCTCATGAACAGGTGGCAGCGTTACCTGGAAGAATCGGAGTTTTACCCAAATTCCGTCATCGGGTTTCGGAACAAACTCGGGACGAAAGAAGCCATGATCTTACTGAAGAACGAGATCAACGACGATACGACGGGCACCAAGGACAACAGAGCCATACTCGGGCTGGACTTGCAGAGCGCCTTTGGTAAAGTGAGGCACTCGGCTATCCTGGCCCAAGTATCCAGGCTAAACATGGGCAGGAGGACATACCAGTACATCAAAGACTTCCTGACGGAACGGACCACCGAAATCTGTGCGGGAGACCTGCAGCTCGAAGAGAAGAAGCTGGGCAGCGTCGGAACTCCGCAGGGTCAGTAATCTCCCCGCTACTTGTCAACCTCGTGATGATCGGGGTGGCCACCCGGCTAGAAAGAGTAGCGGGAGTCCGGCACACCATCTACGCCGACGACGTTACGCTATGGGTACCGGGAGGAAGCGACGGACACATCGAGACAACGCTGCAAGAAGCGGTCAACGCCATCGAGGAGCAGCTGGACGGGTCTGGACTCGTTTGCTCTCCGGCCAAGTCAGAACTGCTGGTGATTCCCCCGAAAGGATCGGGCAGGAAAAGAAAGAGTATGGAAGTCAAGTACGAGCGTCCCAAGATCACGGTCAAGACGGCAGGAGGACAAGTAATACCGGAGGTCGAGAAGATTCGAGTACTCGGGCTGCTCATCCAGCGAAACCGAGCCAACGGTGAAACGGTCAACAAGCTCGCGGGCAAAGCGGCTGCGGCAATGAGACTCATCAAGAGGGTGTCCAACAGAAAAGCGGGGATGAAGGAGGAGAGCCTGACTAGGCTCGTTCAATCCTTTGCAGTTAGCCACATAACGTACGTGGCCGCCTTCCACAACTGGAGGCCGAGTGAACGTAACAAGATAGACGCCACCATACGCAAGGCGTATAAGGCGGCACTCGGTCTCCTCGGGGGCACGAGCAGCGAAAAATTCATGGCGCTGGGAGTCCACAACACGCTGGACAAAATAGCCGAAGCACAGAGAACGGCGCAACTCGAGCGTCTCTCTGAAACGAGAACCGGAAGACAGATACTGCGGGACCTTGGCCTCGAACCGAGGGAAGGCAAGCAGCAGAAAGACGTACCTATACCAGATAGCATCAACAGAAAGCTCAGGGTCTTCCCGATCCCGAAGAACGTGAACCCCGAGCACAACAGGGAGCGGAGGTTGGCGAGGGCCAGGGCTCTCGTAGACCTCCACGCCAGAGAAGAAGGCGCCGCCTACGTGGACGCGGCGGAGTATCGAGGGAACACCAACGCATACGCGGCGGTGGTTGTCGGGGCATCGACGGGTCCAACGAAGAACGCGGTGAGCGTCCGGACTCGAGAAGCGCACCGGGCGGAGGAGGTGGCCATCGCCTTGGCCGTTTCCGACCCCGGATGCACTACAGTGTTGTGTGACTCTAGAACGGCAGTGAAGAACTACGCCAAGGGTAGGGTATGTAGTGAGGCCGCGCGCATACTGCGCAAGGCCGAAGACATCGGACGCAAAAGTCCTGTGGTGATCAAGTGGTTTGCGGCCCACATGGGCAGTGACGTGTCGGAACGCGGAAACGTGAACCACAACGAGACGGCCAACTCGGCCGCGCGAGGACTAACCAACCGCGCGGCTGCAAGCACGGCCGACTCGGAGTCTTGGTCGCGGCGCAGTGCCAAGGACAAGATGACCACCTTCAATGAAATAGTGAAATGGTACAGACTGAACAGACAGACTATGCCTCCACCTCCCCCGGGGCTTACCCGGAAGGAGGCAGTGTTATACAGACAGTTACAGACGGGGTCCCTGCTCACCCCGGTGCTAGCTAAGCACATGTGTCCGAGTGTGCACGCGAGCGACATGTGTAGACTGTGCGCGAAGGAGAGAGCCACCGCGGCTCACATCCTTTGGGAGTGTAGCGTAAATCCGCGCGAAGCCAGCGAGAAGACGACGATCCCGCCGCAGCTAGAGGCTGCAACGAGGAGCTATGATCAAGAGACACAACTCAAGGCCGTCCAGCAGGTCTCGGCAGCTCTAGAGAGGCAGCGACCGAGCGAAACCGAGGAGAGGGGGGGCAGCACCCCCAAGAAGGGGGCGGCGGCCCTCTCGAACCCGCGGAAGTAGCGAGGGACGTAACAAGACCTCAAGGAGCACAACGCACGAGACTGACGTAGTGGCCGCGCCACGGTAAAAGCTTGTCCTCCCTGCTTGGAGGGAGCCTAACCGATTCTGCAGGCATTTTAAATAAAAGTTGTTCTCTCTCTCTCTCTTTCTCACGGCGCATATTGTATTGCTGGTAGGAGAAGGAGGAGGAGGAAAAACATGTATTTCATATTTCCTTATCTTCCTGAGTGGAGCCTTCAGTCGAGGGCTCCATGTAGGACTGCTGGTAGGACTTGAAGAAGAAAACGATGTTTGTTGCATAGCGCTAGAGTGCGTTACTGCTTGAAGTTGATGAAGGTGATGCTTTAGATATTCTGAATAAATAAATAAATAAATAAATAAATAAATAAATAAATAAATAAATAAATAAATAAATAAATAAATAAATAAATAGATGCTCACGGCACAGTTGGGGGGAGGGGGGTTGCTCTTGGAACTTCGTGAAGACGACGATGCTCGCTGCACAGCGCGAGAGTGTGTCGCTGTTGAAACAATATGAAAATGATATTCGCTGCACAGCAGGTGAATCGTTTTTTTTTTTTTGTTGTTGTTGTTGTTGGGGGGGGGGGGGGGGGGACTTGGTGAAAACAATGTTTGCTGCACAGTGCGAGATAGTGTTCTGTTACAACTTGGTGAACATGATGTTTGCAACACAGCACCCTCCTTTCAATTAGCGATGTGCGTAATCATTTTTGTGGTCTGGTGAACAGATTCTTTTATTGCTTCCAGCGTGGTTGCATTACCCGGTCCATTACGTATTCTGAGTCCAAGAATCTTTATTTCCTTGATTTCTCTGGCTACGTTACCCTGGAGTTTCACCGTAATTGATATTGTGTCTTCTTGCTTGAATCTTCTCATGACCAACAGTTCTGACTTGCTCGGCGAGCTCTCGAGTCCGGCTTTCGTTGCCTCTTCTTCAACTGCCCTGGCAGCCTTCTGTAGAGCTTCTTCTATTTGTGCATCTGAGCCTTGATTGATCCATGTGGTAATATCATCAGCGTACAGGCTACGGTGCACGTCGCTGATGGCATTCAGTTTAATGCGTAGCTTGAAGAGTGCAAGGTTGAACAGAAAGGGGGATAGGACCGCTCCTTGCGGTGTACCCTTGTTCTCGAGTTTGAGAGGACTGGATTGTAGTGACGCACTTAAATCTGAACTGTGTGGAATTCTCCAGAGAGCCTTTGGTATAATTAAATGCTCTTTTACCCCTGTTGCGTTCTGACAGATCGTGCAGTATCGTATGGTGTGATACGTTGTCAAAATATTCTTAAGGTCAAGTTCTCGAATGGCCTTAGTATTTGCTATATTTGGGTTAACTGTCATGTGTGATGCACCGATACGATGATGCACCAACTAGCCTCTCAAGCCGTTATTTTGTCATGTGTGAGTTATAGCTTGACATCTTCCGTACATCTCCTAAACCCAATCCTGGTTCCGGCAGAAGGCTCCCTTGCTCCTTGTATACTTGCTGTCTCTGTAGGACTAAGTGTTCTGTTAGTAGTTCCAAAATAAACAGAAAAGCGGAAGATTGTGTTTATTTCGAAACTTGGTGAAGACGACGCTTGCTGCACAGTGCGAGTGTGTGTTCTCTTGGAACTTGATGAGGATGATGATGTTTGCTGCACAGCGCGAGAGAGTTTTGCGGTTGGAATTTGATGAAGACGACGATGTGTTCTGCATAGCTCCGAGTGTGCTGCTACTGCAACTTGATGAAGGAGACGATGTTTTCCGCACAGCGCGAGCGTGTGTTGCAGTTTTACACCTCAGTAGCGAGCCTCTCCTTTCTGCACCAGATTACCAACACCTCAGATGGCCTTGGCGTGGCCGCATGTGTGTTTCAAGGATATGTGAACTGTCTATGACTCTCTTGCGCTGTAGATTACCGAAACTAAATCTGTATTTATGTCATTCGGGGCAATGCGCTGCTAACCTCTGTGAGTATTGCAAAGAAATTGAATCCGTAGATCATTTTTTTTTTCCCTTCTGCCGGAGGTTCGCATCTCTCCGCAAAAGCTACTTAGCAACTCTCCTTTAGAGATTAGGCCTTCCACTAACCATTCCGTTCTTCTCTCCTTCGGAGCAAGCGTCACGGGATACCTTAAAACCAGTTTGCGATTTTATTCATGATTACATAATTTCAACAGGTAGATTCCTATGCTAGGTACGATTTCAACTCTTCTTTTCCTTTTTATTTTTTCCAAATTCTAGTTAAGCATCCATATTTATCTGAATGCTCCAGTCCTTAAACATAACAATTTACAATCTACAATGCACCCTGGCCAATCCCCCGCCGTGGGTATGTGCCATTTTGACTCAGGCCATCATCATCATCATCATCATCATCACGAGGCGCGCCCAGCTGCAGCTCTCTTACCTGGACTAGGAAAAGTGATCTGCTTATTCTCTTATTTTCTTTCAGCATTCCTATAAATTCGATACTGATTTAAAGCCTAGCTTTGAAGGCTCGCATTCACACTGCTGTCAAAGAAGTATCTACAGTGGCACCTCACGGGGTGTCGTAGTCAGGGCCGGATACTTTAACGATTAACGTCCGTAAAACAGTTATGACTTTTACTAATAGAACGGCACCTTGTATATTTACTAACAAAATTGGCAGTAACCCCATCTAGAGTGTCCTTGAGTACAAATATCTTGGTCTCGTCTTCACATCAAGCATATCATGCTCCAAACACATAGATTTAATAACCTCAAAGGGACTTCAAAAGTTAGCATACCTGCATCGCACCATAACGGCAGTTCCTACGGAAACGAAACTATTAATATTGCCACCTGGTGCTCCTGATATTCTTAGATGGCGCCTAGAAGAAGAGGACAAAGTCGGCTCGCGCGCTGTGTACGGAACACTGCCGGCTCCAATTTGAGTTCAGTCCAGTCTTGTTATCTGGTTCAGCAGCTTATAAAATTCGGCCGCTTGTTATCTTGGGGCGAGAAGCGCTTCGGTTGTGTCTCGGACTTCTAAAATTTGTTGCAAACAGTGTGCTCCACCTTGAAGCCCGGATTCCTCCTTTGATATGCAGATTACAAATTCTAACTGTTCAGACTTACTTAAGTATATATGAATCAGAGTTTCACCGATCTATGTCTATTTTTTGCTGTCAACCGACCTCCTTTTTCGGTTTTCATTGGCCAACATTTCACACCCCGAAGGTAGTTATGATAAAAATTTGCTAGACCCTTTAAATGTTTCTCTTCCTAGCATTCTACCCATACAAACCAGCGGGTCGTCTGTTGAAATTGTCTTTGACATATTTCCGAATAATGCTAGACTTATCATCCGTTATTCTAAATGGATTATTAAAAGATCATTTAAGAAGGCTTTCTGCTAGTTTAGTAATAGCCACTGACGCATCTCAATGTAATGAAAAGGCGGGTGTGGGTATATATTGTCCGCATTTAGACTGGTCTTTTCTTTCCGGCTTCTGGACTTCACCTCAATTTTTGAAGCGGAGTTTCTGGCGGTGGTACTCGCTTTAGGGAAATTAAATATGAAAAATGACCATCATTTAACATCTGATGAATACCTAGATCTAAATTATTCTCGGAATAGAAAATTGCGTCATTCTCGCAACTTGAGATTTCACTAAAAAGGCTGCGATGCCGTATCCCACCTTTAAATTTCTATCTTCACAGGTCTGGGTTGGCACTTTCTCCAGTCAGCGCATTTTGCGGTGAACAGGAATCATTAGATCACTTTTTATTGTTTTGCCATCGCTTCACTTACGTTGAGAAGACAGTTGATGGAAAGGCCATTGCAACAGCTTGGCCTCAGTTTAAGTAGCCCA
Organism: Amblyomma maculatum; assembly: GCF_055883805.1. Classification (NCBI taxonomy): domain Eukaryota; kingdom Metazoa; phylum Arthropoda; class Arachnida; order Ixodida; family Ixodidae; genus Amblyomma; species Amblyomma maculatum. The sequence goes on along the minus strand of NC_139351.1, from coordinate 34,580,839 downwards.
ATATTGTTATCATTTGGTGCCACCATCCTTGGACACAGTCACAGGTCTGTTTTCACCACCATGCAAAAATTTTATTGGAATCAAATCGTTTGCCTTGCTAAATATCTAAACATCATTTATTCTACAATAGCAGTGTCAATCTCCCGTGTGTGCTACCACTTTTCATTTTATATTTCATTTATTTCCCTTTTTGTTTCCTTTCCTCTACCCCTCAAGTCACTTTTTTTTTTTTTCGTGCTAGTGTACTTTAAAAATTTTCTTTGCTACCCAATTCTGGCCGATCCCCCTCTGTGGGTATGTGCCATATGTTATTTGGTCAACAACAACAACAACAACAACAACAACTGCCTGCTCCTAGCCCTGTCGTTCACGTCTTGCCCTGTTGTCCGCGACGTGGCACTACTCCCCCTCCTAAGAAAAAAATTAAATCAGAGACGGAGCACGAGTGGTGGGCAATGCAAGCGAAAGCAAAGATCAGCACATATGGACAGAATAGATAACGGAGGCGAGGTAAGGTGTCCTACACGACAACGAAACAAGCGCCTAGCACACTACCGCGTGAAATAGGGCTTCATGCGGACAACGTGCACGACCTCGGAGAGTGGTTGCCGACGCGAGGGCTGCACAGTACCCGCTGGAAGAACTTCGTATGTCACTTCCGTGACACGGCGCAGAACTTCATAAGATCCGAAGTAACGGGAAATCAGTTTGTCACACAAGCCGGGCCGACGCACCGGGGTGCGCACCCAAACTTTCTGTCCAGGATGGTATGTGACGTGTCGATGACGGAGGTTGTAGCGGCGTGCATCCGTACCCTGCTGTTGCTGAATGTGAATGCGGGCAAGTTGACGTGCTTCCTCGGCGCGCTAAGCTAACTGCTCGGCGTCTGGCGTGAGTGGATGATCATCTGTGCAGCTCACAAGCATGGCATCCAACATCGTCTGAACGTCACGTCCGTAGACTAGGCGAAATGGTGTTAAACGCTTTGTCACTTGGGTGGCCATATTGTAGGCGTATGTGATGTAGGAGCGAATCTCATCCCAGGTTTTGTGCTGCGAGTCTATGTACATTGCGATCACGTCGGCGATGGTTTTGTTGAGACCCTCCGTGAGGTCATTCGTCTGCGGGTGATACGCAGTGGTTTTTTGGTGGCTGGTATGACTAAGTTTGAACACGTCGTGTATGAGCTGTGCCGTAAACGCGGTGCCTCGATCGGTGACGACTAGGGACGATGCGCATGACGCAACACAATTTTCTGTATAAAGAACTGAGCGATCTCAAATGATGTGCCACGCTGCACTGCCTTGGTTTCTGCATACCGTGTGAGATAGTCGGTCGCGACTATGATTCATTTGTTATCCGCCGTTGACAGCGGAAATGGGCCCAGAAGGTCGATGCCGACTTGGTCAAATGGCGTCCGAGGTGGAATAATAGGTTGGAGCAAACCCGCGGGCTTGAGAGGCGGCACCTTTCGACGTTGACACTCACGGCAGCCTCTGACGTAGCGATGGACGGCGTCAGAAAGTTTAGCCCAATAATAGGCTTTACGAACTCGAGCGAGTGTGCTTGCAAAGCCCAAGTGGCCGGAGGTGGGCTCATCGTGGCAAGCAAAAAGGATGTAGGCGTGAAGATCGGCCGGCACGACGAAGAGGTGCGCTCGGTCAACAGTGCTAGTGTTTTTCTTGAATAAAACGCCATTCCGAAGACAGAATGCAAGCAGGTTCCTTCCAAACTAGCGGGGGACGTCAGCTGCGCGAACCTCCAGGTGATCAATGACAGGTCAAAGGTGTGGGTCAGCTCGCTGTCGGGTCATTATGTCGAAGGCATTCACTAGTTCAAGAAAACCTCTGTCGTCATCCGTGAAGTTATCGACTAATCCGACGGGTGCCTGCGAGAGCGCTTCAGCCTCTTCGTGCTCCGGACCACATTTGTACACAATGGTGTAATCAAATTCTTGGAGGCGAAGACTCCATCGTGCCAGGCGCCCCGATGGGTCGCGGAGATTGGCCAGCCAGCACAAAGAATGGTGGTCAGTGACGACTTTAAACGCGCGGCCATAGAGGTAAGGCCTAAATATCATAGTTGCCCACACAACCGCGAGGCATTCCTGTTCCCTAGTGGAATAATTTGTTTCAGCGCGGGAGAGCGTGCGGCTGGCATACGCAATGACCCTTTCCACGCCAGCTTGGTTTTGAACGAGTACAGCGCCGAGACTGATGTTGCTGGCGTCGGTGTGGACTTCGATGGCAGCGTCTTCATCTAAATGCGCAGGAACAGGGGTAGTTTACAGTCGTCTGCGCAGCTCCGTAAAAGCCTCCTGTTGCTCGGCGGCCCACACGAACTGTGTATCATCCCGCGTGAGGCGGGTCAGGGGTGTGGCTATCTTGTAAAAGTCGGCGATGAAGCAGCGGTAGTACGCACATAGACCCAGGAAACGTTTCAAACCCCTCTTCGAGGCAGGAACGGGAAAAGTGGCGACAGCGGCAGTTTTGTCGGGGTCTGGCCTAACGCCTGCGGCACTCGCAAGATGACCGAGAAACTTCAACTCTTTGTAGCCAAAGTGGCACTTTTCGGGCTTGAGCGCCAAGTCAGCTGACCAGAGGGCATATAATACTGCGCGCAGGCGTTCGAGGTGTTCTCCATAGGTTTCAGAGAACACAACGTCGTCAAGATAAACTAAACAAATTGGCCATTTGAGACCGACGACAACGGTGTCCATCATGCGCTGAAAAGTAGCCGGCGCTGAACATAGGCGAAAAGGCAGCACTTTGAATTCGCACAGTCCATCTAGGGTGAAAAAATTTGTTTTTTCGCGGTCCCGCTCATCGACCTCTGCCAGTACCCGCTCTTCAAGTCAATGGAGGAGGAGTACTGGGCGCGAAAGCTTGTCGAGCGAATCGCCGATACGAGGCAGCGGGCAGACGTCTTTTTTAGTGATGTCGTTCAACCTTCGATAATCAACACAGAAGCGAAGGGTCACATCCTTTTTATGTACCAGCACGACAGGGGACTTGGCGACCGTCGCTGCGCCATCCAGGATGATCTGGGCTGCGGCGATGGTCGACGTGGGGACGGGGAGCATGACCGCCGTTGGGAAGTTGGCGCCACGCGCTGCTGAGCTAAGTATTCTTCAATCTCACGGCATCGTTAGCCTATTGGAGCATGACGCATGTCGATGAAAAATCTGTGAAGTCCCAGGTGTCGATAGAGGCACTGGCGATAGAGATGACCTGGCTGAGCACCGAAAAGCGTACGTCTGGAGCTCTTCGCGTAAAACTGAGCGGATGATGTCGCGTAGGATCGGAGTGGCCCCGAAGGCCGAAAGCGGCTCCGCAACCGAAGCGGCGAGCACCGGCCTGTTGTAGGTGGTAGACCGCTGCTGGAGCATCCACTCCATTGCGACAGCTTCCGAAAGAAACTCGGCAACCATGCTCGGTGGATTACGCACGAGGCCAGCGAGCAGTTGTTCTTTAACACCGCGCGTGAGGTAGCGCACCTTTTTGTCTTCGGTCATGGTCGGGTAAGAACGTCGGAAGAGCCGGGTCATGCCCTCCACGTACATGGTTACAGTCTCATTCGGCACCTGCATACGAAACTGTAGATCCCTTTCTGCGCGTTCTCGCCGATCTGCGCTGGTATAGGTCTCACGAATACGTCGACAGACCTCGCGTCGAGATGTTAGGACGTCTTCTCGGTTCTCGTACCAAGTGCGAGCGCCATCTTCCAGGCTGAAGAAGACGTTTTGAAGCTTGGCAGCGTCGTCCCATTCATTAATGAGGCGACCCGTTCAAACTGGACGAGCCAGTCATCGACGTCTTCGGTCTGACTGTCGCGGAAGGACTGAGGCAGTCGTGGTTCATGCAGGGTTTAGTAACTTGGAGTTTGCATAGTAGGTCAAGGGGCGGCTGCTGTGTTGAACTCCAGCTGCCTGTGCTCAGGGGGCAGGCCTTGATTCATCCGGCTAGTACGGTGAACAGGGGTATCGAATGGCACAGGAGTTTAGTCCTGGGCGTGCAGTGGTGTATATGGGACATGTACTGGGATCGGCAGCGAGCACCTCCACCAAAATATGTCGCGGACAACAGGGCAAGACGTGAACGACAGGGCTAGGATCAGGCACTGTTCCGTACACAGCGCGCGAGCCGATTTCAGTGTCCTCTTCTTCTAGGCGCTACCAAGAACATCAGGAACCCCGGGGGCAATATATAAATCTGTAATCCGTCCGCGACGTGAATATGCTTCTCCTGTTTGGAACACGCATAAACAACGTGAAATTAACCAAATCGAGGTAGTCCAGAAGTAGGCCATTCGTTTTAACGTTTCAACAGAGTCAGTTTGTTTGAAAGGTGGTGCGAGCTGGATCTCAATTGAAAGCCACCCAGAACCCGTTGATTGCAATTGACCATCCACTTGTAAACGCTACGTTCTAGATGGTAGGCATCTGGAACCAGTTAAAGTCAGTTGAGTACCAGCATGGGACCAGCTGAAACAGCAAACCCTTTGTTGTTTTTATTTTTCATTTACTTGGCCGAGTACAAAGTTTTGTACTTTGACTGGCGAACTATGAGGCTGGCTTTGCGATTAAGCATACGATGTACGAATAGCTTTTGATGCATTTGACTTTGCGGTATATAATCCATAATTTTAATCATGGGAAATCAGGAAGAAGGTGATTTGACTGTTCTTCGGACGAAATTTCGAAATTCGATTTTTTATTTTTTGCAGCTCTCGGGGGGGCCCCGAGAGCGGGAGGGCCCAGTTCATTTGAACCCTTTGAATCCTGGATAATCCGGCCCTGGTCGTTGTGACGGGACAATAACACAAGCGGAAGAAACATTGAGCGCTGTCGCTTGCGCAGCCGCTGGAAAAACGTGCGCACGAACAACACTGCAGACTTTTATGCCTAGGTCGCAACTTTTTTGTTATTTTATTGTTTCGAAAGCTACACTCCGACAGGCAAAACGAGACCTGGGGGGGGGGGAGGGGGGCGCAGCTACGCCGTAAAGAGGCGTATAGCTACGCTCTCCTCATGAAAAATTATCCTGCCATAGCATCTGAATTCACGTTACCTCTATGCCATGGGCAGGAGCTGCCAACTCGGGTCGCTCCTTTCATGTGGGAGGTTGATATCAGAATCAGCGTGCCAGAGCCGTTTGCATTCTCAGTAGCCCTACGACACGCAAGCAAGTCTATACGGCTTGGTTGAAGCGTGACTTTATATGTGGGCTGGTTGCTTACGCTCTCGCGTCATACCCTTAAAGGACGAGCTTAAGTGTCCCCAATAATGTAGCACCTTGCACAGACAGGGCGTGATAGGGGAATAATGTTAAAACAGAAGCTTGGGCATGTTGGTAATCCATTGTGTAGAACAGCGCGAAAAAACAGCGCTGTTCTACACAGCGCTCGTCTTGTTGTCTTCCTTCGTCCCTGTCGGTTTTTTTCGCGCTGTTCTACACAAGGGAATAATGTTGCTGGCAAAATAAGCTTCCGTCGTTGCTTTCGCAATTCAACTAGGATTAACCAGAGCTAAACCACAACTATTTTTTTATTTATTAGTTCCTCAAAGGCTCCACATGAGGAACAGGATTGCAGTGAGAAGAAAAATGGCGACAGATGCACAGGATTCCAGGCAGGGGTCTGTCTCCATGTGGTTCGTGCAGATGGAGATGCCGTAGGTAGGGCTGATAACAAAATTTAGGAGGAAGTTATGGTAAAGAATGTCAAAAAGAAGCAATCTAGCAACGTTACGGCAGATTGCCAAGTTTTTGTAACGTGAGCATTACGTTTCAGTTCGGTGAGACATACTAGACAGGACAAGGCCAAGAAGATTTAATTTGCCGTGGGTTTTTGAGGAGGAGGCTAACGACAACGCAGAGCTATAGAGCGAAAAATGGTATAGTGTAACGTTAAGAGACAGGAAGCGTGCAGAGTTGGTCAGAGAAATAGCTCAAGTTACTGTTATTCAAGTCGGTATTAAAAATAATAAATGGGCATGTGCAGGATATGTAATGTGAAGGGAGGAAAACCGATAGTCACTAAAGGCAACAAATTGGATTTCAAAGGAAGGCAAGAGTAGCCCGGTGCGGTAGAAAATTAGAGGGGCAGATGAGGTCAAGAAGTTTGCAGCGGTCAAGTGTATGCAGCGTTTCAGGACCGGGTTACTTGGAGGAATATAGGCCAGGCATTTGCCTTACCGCGGGCATAGTCCGGCTAATGATGACTTTGATAAGGGTCCCAGCCAGCAGTCGCATATTTCAATTTCGGACGAAGCAACATTGTATAACCTAGCAATTTCAGCTTGTCATTTTACGAAAACAGAAGATCGTAGGTATGGCAGACAACAAACACGACGTTGGTCGAGCCTGGATTATTTTGCACCTGAAACCTGTTTTTAATTAAGATAATTTTTTTTCGCGTTAACGTCTTTATCACAGATTTCTTGCAGCCATTCATAGCTATTTTAATGCTCACGCTATTGAGTATTCATTGATGTTTAAGAATGACACCCTTTCACTAAATCATACCTCTCCCAAATCTTGTGTGGTGCCTGACGTTAAAGACGTCTTCGGCGAAACAATAACTATCTACCCAGAGCTAAGGTATGTACAGCATGCATATACTTACCCAGGGTTATCTAGGTAGACATTGTCCTCCTTTCTCGAAATGACCCTTGAGATTTGGGTTGACCTTTAATCTACGCGCTTTTGCACGCATTTGGCGGTTTAACCAGGGTTGCATCCTGCATTCCATGCCAAGCCAATAAAAGAAACTTTTTAAACAAACTATGTTGCATTTTTTCCCCATGTCCATCAATCAATAATTTTGGGAAGGCGTTCAGATGTATATTTAACAAATGCAGGTTGACAGACTCACTAGCAGAACTAATCAAGCAAGCAGGACTATACCCTTCAATACACAGCAAAACTAGCGCGCCTTAAAACCATGTACCAACTCATACACAATTTAAAAGTCGACACTTCAAGATACATATTGCCGCAATGTTATCTTACTGGCGCCGCCATGTGGCGAGCTCGGGGGACTGGCACGCGCTCGTCTTCTTCGCCCTCAGTGCTCGCCCCCCAGTCGGTTCCGTGCCTTATCTTGCCGGTGCTTTTGCTTAGTTGTGCTTAGTTGCAGTTCCCCTGCTTCTTTGACATTTTTGGTGGAGGTGCTGGGTAGATCCCGTGTACGAAGAGCCTCTGGCTACCCCCTACGCCCATCTACACACCGTGGACACGACACCTGTGCACAAGGCGAGCCGTCGCTTGAGAGGCTTAGCTCCCGAGTGTGGTCCTCTTGTTTCCCCATCGCGAACCACGATGACTACTGCGGATATCCAGACCATTCAGCTTCCCGTGAGTGCCCAGCCGCTGATCTGCCATACTCCGCGTATGCCTACGCCGTTCCATGGCGACAAGTTTCAAGATGTTGAGGACTGGCTGACCAGCTACGACCGGGTCGCTGTGTTTAATGCGTGGGATGAGGAGCGAAAATTGCAGAATGTTTATTTCGCACTAGAGGGTGCCGCCAAGATGTGGTTCGAAAACCATGAGGCTACCATTACCACCTGGCAGGATTTGCGGCGGCAGCTGCTCGGAACATTTGGCAACGATGAAAGAAAAGAGATGGCCGAACTCGCTCTACAGTCCCGAGCACAGCGGCCTAATGAAAGCGTCGCCATGTTTGTAGAAGAACTGACTCGCCTTTTCAACCGAGCGGACCCATCCATGTCGGAGGTAAAGAAGGTGCGCCACCTTATGCAAGGCGTCAAGGAGCAGCTGTTCGTTGGCCTTGTACGTGACCCTCCACGTACTATGGCTGATTTTACGAAAGAAGCAACAAGCATCGAGCGTGCCTTGAATCAGCGTTCTGTACATTTTGATCGCTCTGCAAACGTCTCTGTCATAGACTTCCGCTTGCCAATAGCCGGAAACGACAATGAAGCCCTTCGAGAACTTCTCCGAAGCATCGTGCGTGAAGAGCTGCAAACGCTGCCCTTTCTCGAGCAACATCCACGTGCTGGGGGCATCTCGGATATTGTGCGTGAAGAGCTCCGCCAAGCAGTGCCATCAGTACCATCACCCCAGCCGCCTGCGCCACACATCATGACGTACAGCGACGTGTTGCGTACCCCTGCGCCTGAACCATCGGCACCCTGCAACCCAGCTCCTCCCGCTCGTCCTCCACACCAATATCCTGTTTCGACTGGTGTGCCTGAAGCTCGACCACCCGTTCGCAAAGCACACGCGTGGCGCACGCCGAACAATCTGCCTTTGTGTTTTCACTGCGGCGAAGCCGGTCACGTTTTGCGCCTCTGCCCGTACCATCGGATGGACTTGCGCGGATTTCCCCCTGATGCCCCTCGGCCGCGCTATGGCGAACGACCTCGGGACATCGACCAATACCTCAGCGAATATGTCCCATCTGCGTCCCATGGGAGTACCGCTCTTTGTGGTGCGCCCTTTGGGCCCATATGAATAGGCTTGGATCTCATATCGCCCACTGTGATGTGTACTTGACGATGTTTCAGGAATTCCTTGATGTAGTATAGGTACGGACTCCGCAGTACGTGCTTTGAAGGTTGTCCACAATTTGGTATGCATGAAATATCGAACACTCCCTTGACGCCGAGTGACAGCATAACGAGTAAGGCGCGTTTACGGGCTGAGCCAATGACCTGATGTTTGAGGTGCAGGAAGACATCTTGGGTTGATAAGTGACTTCGGAAGCCAAACATACTGTGGGGCCTCTGGTTGTTGTCTTCAAGCTAGCGAGAAAGATGGAGTTGTACAGCTTTCTTCACGAGCTTGCCCGTGCAGGAAGTGATGAATATCTGGTGAAGATTAGCAGTGCTGATTTCCTTCCCGGGTTTGGGAATTCAGCTCACATCTGTTGTCTTGCATTCTTGTAGTAGCGTTCCGGAGCACCAGTACTCGTTGGTATAATGCGTGAGGTTCTCCAGTGCTTCGCTGATGAGGTTAGCAAGAAGGCCTACTGTGATCATGCCGTGGCCTGGGGCAGTGCCATGGCGCATTGTCGTGAGTACGGCTGGTATTACGCCCACGTCAAAGTCGCGGTAGAGATCTGGATTGTCGTTGCCTCCGTATTCTGTTGGGGGTCGGAGACTTGGGTGGTAGAGGTAAGTAACTGCTCATCTGTCTGTCCCTTTGAACCTGACCTGCACGTGGTCCCCCCTGCACGTTGAGTGGGCCAAGGTGGTTTCGGCTGCCTGGCTTTGCTCAATGACTGAAAGCCAGCGGTCGGTATGGGTTCAGCCGGGGCCCATACTGAGGGGTGGCAAATCTCCGGGGAGTCCACAACGTACTCCCTTGGCATTGCAAGCACACGTTAGCCCATTGCCGGAAGCGGCGGCAGGTCCAGAGTGGGTATGGGCGGGGCGCATGTAATCTGGAAATTGAGTCCAGTTTTCGAGTCGGTCGGCAGGCCAAGGGAACGCCCCCGCTCGCTGCCAAGGGAACAGCGGCGTAGCTGCGGAGTACGCAAGGAAAGACAGCTAGTTGAATTCGGAGGCTGAGCTCTTATTTGAGTCCAGTATTGGAGATGGTCGGCAGGCCAAGGGAAAGCCTTGCCCGCTGACAAGGAACAGCGGCGTAGCTGCGGAGTACGCAAGGAAACGCGGCTAGCGGAGCTCTGATGCTGGGCTCTCATTCAATATCCAAGTTGGTCGGAAGGCCAAGGGAAAGCCCTGCCCGCTGCCGAGGGAAAGGCGGCGTAGCTACGGAGTGCGGTTAGGAAGCTCAGTTAACTAACTTTAGATGCTGAACAAAAACCAGCATGTGGGGCGGTCGGCAGGCCGAGGGAAAGCCCTGCCCGCGCTGCCTAGGGAACGGTGGCGTACCTGCGGAGTACGTTATTCCTGTGCATTGTTGCGCTTACGTAGGAACTGGGACACAATCGGAGACGACACAGAACATCGTGTCGTCTCCGATTGTGTCCCAGTTCCTACGTAAGCGCAACAATGCACAGGAATAACAACCACCAACTAGCCCAATTTGAAACTCTCCTAATGTTTACTGCGGAGTACGGTTAGGAAACGCAGCTAGCTGACTCTGTATGTTGGTCCTAAAATTCCCCTCGGGCCTAAAGGCATTACCCAGCCGCAAATGTGTTGGTTTTCGTTGCCGAAGAGAACGGTGCCTCGACGGAAGCCTGGCGGCTGGGGTGCACCTAGCTCGGGTTCTGGGGAACTCACCTTTGGCTTGAAAGACCGGAAAGGAGGTGCAGAGTAGCTAAAAGCTAGTAATACCGAAACTTGGGAAAAGACTGGTGGAATACAGGTGGAAGCGCCTAGTACAGAAAGGCCTAAAGGCTGAGCATACACCCAAAAGTAGTGGTCGTGAGTGAGTAGGGGCACTGAACAGTGCTAAAGCACTTAGTAATGCCCTGAAAGCGATCGGCACAGTAAGGGTGCAGGAACGGCGTGAAAGCTGACCTCAGAAACAATTAGTAGCCGGTGAACAATTCGCCAAGTGCTCACGCGGGAAGCATCCTCTGTGGGATGCAAGGCCCTCCAGCACGAGGCCGACATAAGCATGATATGCAATGGATGGGATTAAAGCGTTACCCTTGGCTCCAGGGACGCCGATGAAATGTACCTTCCAACATGTACTGCCGAACGAAAACCGGGGAACAGTATCCATCAGTGTGCGCCAGATTAAAGTATGGTCACTTGCCTAGTACCTTGAAGTAGGTGTGAACGTTGCGAAATCTAACTCAAGTACTTCCACTACAGTCGGGGTGGGGGAACCGGGCTTCGGTGACGGAGAACCTCAAAAGCGGCTTCATGGAGGGAACCTTTCTCAAACGCCGGAGACCCGGCAAACGCATTGCGGTGGAGGAATGATCCAAGGGCCGAGCGCCGCATATTCGGCTAAGAATGAATGCTCGCTCTCTACGGAGGCCCATATGGGAGCTCGACTCGAATTGTCTGCCAGTCAAAATCCTACGCTGCCCACATTTCCTTCCAACTTCCCATAACCCTATCCTAATTCCTTCTTCCCATTACCCTACAACCCATCCCTTCCGCTACTTTCCAAGGGAGATACGTGGGGTCTCCCCGGGCCCGCTTCCTCGGCCGTGGGTCGCTTTAGTAGCTCCCTCTTTTATTTAACAACTTTCAATCAAAACCCTTTGTCACATTGACCTATTCATTTATATTTCGGATTACGGAACTTTCTCTACCCGCGATACATTAGTGGTGCGGGCGGAGTCTGACTTTGGACTCCATCTTACATTATGTCCATTTGAGCCCGTAGAGGGCCTTTCTGAGGTTATGCTGCTCCGCTCTTCGAGATTTGGGAGGATCTATCAGGCATTTGAGGTGGTTCCAGGTTAAATTAGTGCCGAGCCAATTGCTTTTAGCTAGAACCCAAGCATAGTCTTGGGCTTGTGTGAGACGTGCTATTTTTAGTTTAAGCTTGCGGTTGTGGTGTTGCTTTTTCCAACGCCGTACGAGACTTCGTCTGGCTTCCCAGAAATGCAGGAGGTGATATCAATCGCAGGGTGTCTTTAGAGGTTTTCAGTGTACGTGTGAACTTTTCCTTGGTGTTGATGAGGGTTCGGGCCCAGGTTTCGTAGTTTTGTATTTTTATTGAGAAAGCAATACTACTTTCCCTTTCAGTTCCTCGTGTGACATGGCGGTGCATACCAATTGACCTTTAGCTTGACCTTTGGTGTGACGTCATCCCAGCTGCCGCAAAAACCAGGCGCCCAACTCATGCCGTCGCCTTGCATGGCGGTGCGCACCAACCGGGCCTAGTTCCTGCTCCTGCCGCGCGCGGCGCGCCTTCAGCCACACGTTGCAATGCCGCCTACCGCGAAGGCCGCTCGCCGAAATGAGCGGATGAAGCAACGGTGAGCTGCGGAGACCCATGAAGATCGTGAAGAAAGAATGGCTGCAGCCTCTACTGCCGAAGCTACTGAAGAAACTATACAAGTACGCCCTGACTTGATGAGTATGCTTAACGATATGGATAATGATGCTGAAATGAGTAGCCACAGGGTATTGCTTTCGCAACTACCAGGCTTAACCAAGCTAACCCCCAGCTAATTTATTGGGATGAGGTGAGAGTGTGGGTCCCCGCGGCTTTCCTGCGTATTGTGCCCTTCGAAATGTTTGGCATTCTTTACTAACAAAAGGACAGGGCAGTTATCTTCTGAGACGCTGTTTCCGATTCGCGTAGTATGCTGCATGTCCGCGAGTAACGTCAGGGCGACGTCAAAAATAGTCGTTGCTAATTGACGACCTTTTACTGTCTCCTTACTGTAGCCCCACATGCAGCTATGTGCATTGAAATATCTGACTATAACGAGAGGATCTGCTTTCGCCATCATTCCGGCCTTTTGAAACATCGTCAAAGGTCGCCATTTAGTGCTGCGGTCGACTATAGATATAATTAGCACACACATGTTTTTACTCGTGCGCGCGCACTTGGTAATAGTTGAATGAAGGTATATTCTATCACATATATGGGTTATAAACATATTCCAAGTGCTGTGCAGCCCTTGTGAACCAAAATGTGCGACACAAAAGGTTAGTTTGTGAGTTTTGCCTCTGTGTTAACGTCCTGAAGGGCTATAATTTCGGATTGGGGGTTCAAGGTATCAATGTATTGCTGCAATGATGCTCTTTTTGTAGCCCTTGTAGTTCCACTGTAACATCTGGACTTTACGTTATAGCGCCATAGGGGGTGGAGGTTGGCGACGCCGAACCATGAGGTGGTACTATATTTAACGCTTTCGACACGATCGGTCTGGCTTATTAAGGCGAAAGCCTTAAATGGCATGTACTGTCGGCGTTTGTTCGTCCAGTCCACTATAGCTGTAAATCAAATGACGTCATCACCCTAAACCGAAACTAACGTCATCAGAAAAATAAAAATCCGGTCTCCACTGGGAATTGAACCGCAATCCCTCGGATTTCCGGCCGAGCACTTTATCCATTGCGCCACATCCGGAATCGTGTAACGCACATCATAATTATCCTTGTCTTAGCAACGCTCAGGCTTTCGTATGTCTGCTGTGTAGATACCACATTGCTCTCGGAATTTTTGTTTTGAGCAGTGTTGTGTGACCGCGAATCATCAGTTCTGGAAGTTTACTATCGAGCCATATCTCAATGGCTTTAAGTTTTGAAATAAGAGACACTTTCCGTTTAAAATTTACTTCTATGGCACCAAGTCTAGCTGCAACGGGATCTAGAAGTTGTGCTATCTTCTCCACACAGGGACCGAGGTAGTTTAGGGTTTCGTGAACGATCGCTTCTACCCGTTTTTGAAGGTCCTGATTTGAAAGGTTTGGTATGAAACTGGAGGAGGCCTGTGGTGTAGTCCGCGACGCGCTGGCGTGGTTAGTGGTATTGTTGTTTCTAACCCCTGAGACAGCAGCATGCTGGGCATAGTTTGGGGTGATGCATTGGCTCGGGAATCCTGTTTTTAGCCTACCTGCATGTAGGGGCTTCCATGGATAGGCGAGCTTCGCTCTGAGGTTCGAGGCTGTGGCGGTTGCGGTACTGGTGTGCTGTTATCGGCATCCTAGCATACAACCCAACAGGTTGTTTTGTATATTTCGCTAGTTCTGCTTTAAGGCGTTCATTCTTCTCTCTAAGTGTCAGTTCAGCTAACGTGGGAGATGGTGAAGAGACAATACCTGCCCAGCTGCCCTTGTTTCCGTTAACTCCGGTAGCTCTGGGTTGACGCTGTGGTGCTGTGGACGACTGCCTTTTGGCGTTCTGTGCCCCGGATCGGGTGGCACAGTGTGTGGGGTGGCTGACCGGCGGCTTGGTTTTAAATCAGGGGTCCGGGTCTCTTCATCCTCCTCTAAGTTGGAGTTGGTTGAAGAGTCGCGGCCCTGTTGATTTTTGTTTTTCATTCCGTTGCGGCATTTCCACATGCAGTTTGCGGAGCCCGTCAGGTGCTCTCCGCCACCAGGCACTGGGGTTTGCACTCGTGTCCTTCTTTTTAGTAGTTGTTCCGCTCGCTTGGCAGCGGTTGGCCTGTGGATTGGGGCAAACATCTGCGTGGTGGCCCACGGTTCCGCATCGCTTGCAGGCTGGTGTAGTCTTGATGTTGAGGCGAACATACTGTAATCCTTCAAAGGTAATTGCCGCCATGTTTGACTCGCCAAGTTTCCGTACAGCCACCACGGTAGCATCGGGTGAGTACAGGGCCTCGATGATGTCGGCTTCAGATGTTGTAGGGCCAACTTGTAGGAATTTACGATAATCAGCGATTAATTTTCAATAACGTTAAAGTGCTAGCTATGATTCACTCGCTTCGAAGGCATCGTCATAAACTGCGCATGGGCACTGTTATGTTCTGGCAAGCAATTTTAAGGGCTGAAGATTTCTTTATCACTAATTATTGAGCAGTGACTAAATCTTCGGCGAAGTGAAATATTAGAGTTAATTCCCAAACAGGTGCCGGATATAAAACTATTCCGAAAGAAATGGAGGTCCTCTTATCATGCGATTATAAAGATGTATTTATTTCTGAACTAAGCACTGATATTTAAGGCAAAGCTATTTTACTCCCCTTGTCAGAAACGACGAGTTTGCTCGGAAGACAGCACTTAGACGAAAAGGGATTATAATGATTATAATAGGCTACCAGTAAAATACATTTATCTAGGTGTATTATGTAATATTTAGTCTAACAATTCGGTGCGGGGAAGATGTTTTCCTAACATTCGAGCATTTCTCTGAAGCAAAATGTGCTCACTACCACTGTTACGGATGCGCAAAAGCCTTCAACAGCAAAAAAAGAAAAAAGAACGGCATATTGGCACGGGGTTTAACGCATGAAAGCGACATCGGCTATGACGGATGACTGCAGAGGCTGGTTTCGGTGTCTTTTTTTTTAATTATTATTATTACCACCACATCGACCACGTGGGATTGTTTAATGTGTAGTCAAATCCCACAGCAGAGGAGCGCTTTTCAAAACGGTCGTGATTGAATCTTCCGTTCTCGAAATTAGCCGTAGAGCGCCCTTACCACTGAGATACTGCGACAGAGATTTAAAACAAAAAAAAAAAGTACTCGCACAACTCTATCATTCATACAGAAGGCATAGCAAGCATAAAGTGGCCTGTTCAAACTGCATTCTGCTATGAAGCAGTCTGCGGTGGCATATGTTTCAGTATCTGCGGTATTCCGAACAGAAACGGGAATATGCGATTTCTGAGCGTTTGCATTAACTTTTATTGACGGCAGTGACCTGCTCTGCTTTGAGGCGGCACTAACGACAGCACCACTTCATTTGAGATATTGCATGTCAAAGGATCTGAAGCGCCGAAGACCGTGACGGATGATGTCCTTATCCAGCATGGCATGCTCGATACGGACAAGTATCTTTTTTAATGGAGCGTAGGGTAATAGCTTGTTCATATTTCTCGTGGACGAGGCATATAGGTAAGCAAAAGCGCACAGGAACCGCGAAACAAACAAAAACATTCCTGTACAGGCCGCATGCGCGCGCGTAGATCACTGCGGGCTGGCACGCGACGCAAAAACGCATCCACACTGAGTAGGTTTCGCCGCTGAGCCGCAAGGTGGCGACTCTGCTCGATCTCGAGGCCAATAGCTCGGTCCAACGGTGCTGTGTTCGCAGTCGGAATCTTCACAATTTGCATGCTGTAAGGTCGTAACCTCGTGCGTGAGCCATGGCGACTGCGACGAACGCCGCGGCGGCGGCTCGCCAGTGGTGCTAAGCCTTACGCTTGAACCCGGCGCCCATGTTCTCGAAGAACGAAAGCGCCGTATTTAGATAAGCCAAAGATTGGCCCACCTGGTCGTCTCTGATATCTACGGGTTCCTGGTGTCTTGCTGGACTCGAATCAAATGATGTTCAGAAAAATCGAAGTGAATGACAGGAGAGCGGGCATCGACTGAACACAGCCGGCGAGGAACCCTTCTGCTCACCGCGATCTTTGTCAAATATCGTACTTTCCTCGGGCTATACTCGAATGGAACATTTTCCATTTCCAACGTTAATTGTTTATCCCACTTGTTGAAAGTGAACTACTTAGATGTCAATAATTATGTTTTTATGTATTTGCTAATTGGTTCCTTTCTTTTGTGCTCCTCTTGTGATATAAATATTTGTCCATCTAATTCTTATAATACGCTCCTCATTCTAATCTAACTCCTACACGTATTTACTGGTGTATAATGAGTAAAATTTCGATATGTACATTGATTAGTTATCATCGCTATATTTATGTCTTTGTACTATCCACGATGCCCGACAGGATTGACAGTGTCAAATAAACTAATTGAAGCCCTGAAGAGAGTTCAGTGGGTCAAAGGATCGCATAAATGAGAAGTCCCTTCGCGGCGAACTTCTATTCTTGAGATTCGTCCCTCGAATAGGGCATTCTTCCTTCGTATTAGAATTCGTCATCCGAAAGCCAGCTGGCGAAGAGCCGGTCCCGTTTGTTCCGGAGCAATCAACAAACAAAGCTCGTGGTCGCATGGACTTCTCAAAGAAACACCGCAAGATTCCTTGCACCGTGCCGTACTCGTTGCTGTACACAGAGAAAGCAGCCACGATCCCACCCTTCCAACCAAATGTGGGAAACGGAAAGAGAAAAGGGAAAGGAGAACAGAAACAAGCGCGGAAATGAAACGGGAGCAGAGTGTCCGATAAACAAACAAAGAAACGGCGGTAGGGCTGCCCTCTGGTGGTCTTCACCGCCGCGGGTGCTGATTTAATAACGCCCGCCTGACAAACGCGAGGCAATTTGCGACCTCCCACTCCTCCCACCAGCCGGAGCCCGCAGCGCTTTCCGCGTTCCACTCCGGAGGCTTATTTCTACGCTGGCCTGCCACCGCGACGCGCGCGGCTGTTTCCGGCTGCTTCCGTTAGACAGCGTGCACAGCGCTTTGTGCTGTCTTTGGACTCTTGCAAATACTCTCGCCCGTGCTCCGACGCGCGCTTTCGTGCGCGCGCTCCAGAGGAGAGCCAGATTTGATGGGCGTTGATTTCTAGGGGCTCTCGTATTCCCGTTTTCTAAATCTTTTTCCTTTTTTTTTTCTTTTTTTTTGCAAGTTCTTTCGTGGTGCGCCTCTATCGAAAAGCGCGCGCTCGCGCGTCAGAAATGCGACCGTCAGCCGCGGTTTCCTGTCGCGGCGTGACTTGAATGCCCTCGCCATCTAGTGGTGGACGCTCCTTGCAAGCTGGCGGCAGTGCGATCTGTGGCTGCGGTGCGACGATAGGCGGAAAAGGAAGGCCTGCGATCGACTCGTTTCCTCGTGACTGGTTGGGCGCTTGAATACCATAATTGATTATTATGTTGATCTTGCAGAACCATTACAAGGCAAAATATACTACAAAATGAGAACCGTACTTTGCATATGCAGTTTTGTTTCTGTTCTGAGAAAGTAGTAAATAAATACCGCCACTTTGTCACGAACAACACGTTTGTATTTTGTCAACTGCGTTTGAAGAAAATAAATCACAATGGACGACCGCAATTCCTTCCTGCAGCGAGCTGTTAGAGGCTATTAGCAAACCGAAAACATGCTAGCGTAAATTTATGCCGGCGTACTCCTAGACAGCAGCGCACGCGCAGTGGCCTGGCTGGCCCCACCCATAGCTGTGCGCGCGCGCACAGTAAACGTCTGGAGAACCAGTTTACGTCTACTCTACCACGCACCCACAATGCCAAAAGGATATAATATATGCATAATGTGTTGATGTATTCACTGTGTTTGTTTAGTACGGGCAGCGAAGGCTGTATACACCACGTGCATTGCAATCGCACGGTGCTCTTACAACGCCTATCGGCATTACTGCCAAGCAGGAGCCACGGATTCAATTAAACTCACAATATATCTTATATCACCTCCTCGCCTGGCTCCAGAGCAGCTGCTGCTAGAAAATGGAGTTGCCAGGAACTCTTGTAGAATAACGACTGATGTACACAGCTTTTACTATCTACAGTACGTGGGCATTTTTTTTTTTAGGTCTGGCAGCAGGCAGGCAACTCTGAAGACCTGTACTCAAGATGAGCCAAGGCGACAGCCTGTAATCTACGTTCGAATTGGCCGTCGTCGGCGCAGCTGACGCAAAGCTAATCATTTCTGCTATTGCACTACAAAATGATCCTTAAACTCATTTCTCTAGATCTAGCCGCGGATAACCAACACTATCATTTGGCGTCATGTGCCCTTGAGGCTTTGTCCAACCCCACACGACGAATTACTTCCACGGCGAACCACCCTTTGCAAGGAACGTACCGCCTGCTAACCCTGTCGTAAGCTCAGTCAAGTAAAGCGATTTTGCTCGCTCTACCGGGCGTTTAAAATCGTCTACGTTGCACAAAATATTGCCACTCAGAACGCTGAGAATTGCATGCTATTGACAACACGCAAATAACTTTCAGTTAAATAGCGCCGGGTGGCAACTCCAGTTGCGTGTGGCTGTTTTCACCTCCACTCGAAGCCGAACGCAGTGCGAGTCGGCGGACGCTAAAAGGCCCCAGCTGCATTATTCATGGAGAGCTAGCGGCGGCACAGAACGAGATCTCTTATTCCTCGACCTTACCCTCCTCAGCGTCTCCTTTCACTCTTCACTTGACTTCGGTCTTGCCCGGCTTTGGCTCGAGGACAGCCCTATCGACGTGCTGGCGAAGGGACCGCGGCGGTCAGCCGACAACCGCTGCAATTGCATCCCTCCGTCAGTAGGGGGCGCTTAATGGGGCGCAAACTTGATCTCTTCTCTCCCCATCTTTCGTTCTCGCTTCTGTTTCCTCCCTAGTGGTCACAGATGCCATTTGGCGCCCTTCTCGGGGCACGGGATCAGGAGCATGCCAAGGCATGCCCCCTCGACCTTTTCTTCTAAGCGTACACCCTCCCCTAGAGCTTCCCGCCCACCACATTTGTCCTATGGAACTGTCCTTGTTCAATTTGTCACCAGTCTTCCCTTCACTCCTTCTCTGCCGCATTGGCTGCATTAAGTTGAACGCCATTTTTCACAGGTTGGGTATCTTAGAGTTCTGTTTAACTTTATGGGTTATATTGTAACTAAATCAACATTGGTGCCTACTTTCCCACCGTTTAAAAATCTGGACGCGGGCGAAATTTTCGTACTTTGGCGTTAAACAACATTCTGGCTGCTGAAAAAGAGAAAAATCTTTCATTTGGATCCTATTCCGCGACGAGTGGCGGACATACACTCAATTCTCACAAACATGCTGCTCGATTAGCTTTCACTGCAGTTGCGTACAGTTATAAAAAGGACCGCATATAATTTCAGTCTATTCTGTCTCCATATAAAACCAAATCTCAAGTGGGTTACTGATAGCGCCCCACGGTCTTCGACCATCCTTACATGCTGCTTTTCTTTTAAAGCATTGTCTCATACGGTAGAGAGTATAGCTACGGCCTGCTAATGTTTCATAGAGATGTGAGCGTTTTGAGACCTTCCACACTTTCAGTTATTTTAAATTAGAAGCAATACGTACTTCACTTTCATCGGGCAATTCACAGAGCCGTAAGACCGTCCTTGAAAAATTCTCTTTCGGTGCTAATTCGCAATGGTGAAATAACCGCCACGCAAGAAATGCTGCCAAATTCATTATACAGCGCCTTTATTCCAGCCGCACAGAATCATAAAATACGCCCCACACCCACACTTCCAGTTGTTTTTCTGACGTTGGCCGAAAATTTTGCATATTTAGAGTGATCACAACGCCAAAGGCGCACATTATTTCAGAGTTCAGTAACTGCGCTGTAAATGTCTTGTTGGCATGCACGTTTAAAAAAGAGGTGCATTTATTTATTCGGTAAGCCCAAGATGATCAAACAGTGTGAACTTCCTCTAGGCCTGAGCGAAATGAATATGTACAAACTCGCCCAATTACCGCTTTACTCAATGTTACTTCTAGTACACTGGGCCCTAACATGTGTACAAGTTTTAATCTATGTAACCCCGCTGTCATAGTTTCCTTAATGGCCATTTGCGTGTGTAGGGCTAGGGTTCTGTCTTAGCATCTAAGGCATGGTTTCTGCCCTCCAGATGTGCAAGCTGTGAGCGATTTCTTCGAGCTTTCAAGCAATCACACTGGAAGGTTGTGCAAGATATAAAAGTCGGAGTTATCGCGACAAGCACGAATCTTCAAAGACCAGTTGCGGTTGACCTGCAAAAGTCAGCGGGATTTACCGAATTCTTATGGAATACTTCTCGGCCGAAGCTGCCTAAAAAGAACCAAGTCAGTAGTGAGCAAGGAAAGTTCATCGATCTTAGCACGAAACACATACCAGAAAGATACAAAGATGTTCTACGGATGGGACCAAAGTTCGCCTTTGAGTCTGAGACCTGCAGAGAAGGTGGCCTTTTTGAAGAACATTGTTCCTTTGGCTCCAGAGGATATGCGCCCTAGGTGCACCATGGAATGCGTGGACGTGCTGGAAAGAGCACATGGTAAGCAGTGCAATGTTGGGAATATGAAGAATATTGTGGAATTCTTGCCAAGTAGCGACGTCAAGTTGATGACGGCTGATAAGGAGGGATGCTTTGTAGTGCTTCCAGCAGGAACGTTTTCTGAGAAGGCGTCCGAAGCCCTGAACAAAAACTTCAAGCAGGTTGCCTTCAAGGGTTCAAAGATGAAAGGACAGGCTATTGACATTCTGCTACGCCCCAATTTGAACAAGCTGGCTGAAGCTGTCAACAAGCCAACTGGTCAAAACCTAGAAGTCTTTTTCACCGCTAAGATCCACAGGCTAGGTCACCCATTTCGTTCCATTGTCTCCGAAAGGGAGCCGTGGCAGGATGTGGTCTCAGAATATTTGCAACGGCATCTGGCATCCTTGTGTATTCCGAGCCCATTTATGATCCGAAACTCGGACGTGCTTGCGAGTTTTTAAAGCAGGACAACCCTTTAGCACCTGCTAGTTTTTCAGCATTGGCGTGGTGTACCTTTATTATTCGTTGCCGCATCCTGAACTGATACTGTCAAGTACTGCATAACAGAGGACAATGATGAACGTTCTTTTATTGACAAGTGCGGTGTGTCAGTAGACAGTTTTCTAGAACTCTTGGCGTTTTATCTATCGGCAAGAGTAGTTGAATGGGTGGGAAAGTAGTTTGTTCAAACATCCGGAGTGTGCATAGGTTCCAAGATGGCACCTGTATTGGCCAACATTTTTTTGAGCAGCGTTGATAGAACCATTGCAAATTCAACAGATGGGTTAGTTAAAATTTTTCGGTTCGTCGACGATTATTTGGTGTTGACCCGACCTGATTGCTTTCATAGAAGCCTAGTTAATGTTCTAAAAATTTTAATGAATCTGGATCTGGACTGAAATTTACAACCGGGGTGCCAAGCCACGATGAAATGCAGTTTTTGGATTTGACCTTGTTTAGTGACTATAAACACGTGCGCTGGTGCTATCATCCAGGATCTGCAAAACTCCTGCTAAACTTTCTGTCAGGTCATACAAAACTTTTAAAAGTGGGCATTGTTGCCTCGTGATTACAATCTGCGCTCAAGAAGTCTTGCCATGAAAGAATAACAGAGTTTCAGCTCAAGCAGGGCGGCAGAGAAGCGGACAAGCTTCTTAGGCAGCTTAAGAAAGAAAGTTCGACCAAAGCCAGAAAGGAAAAAAAGGTTTGCAGTTATTCCATACTCACATTGAATATCTCATGGGCTTAACAAGGTCGTATGGAGATATGACATTGATGTGGTGTTTTCTGCCCTTAGGAAACTAAGCACAACGTGCAAAGGGGTCATGCAGAGGCAAGATGGCAAAATGGAGGCCTGTCTGGTGCTTCACGCATCACCAGCGATTCCATGCGAGGTAGGGATGGCCTATCGGATTTCTTTTTCATGCGGCGCCACGTACATTAGGCAGCCTGGTAGGTGTGTGAATAAGCGAATAATGGAGCATTAAAACACAAGAAAAAAGGATGCCCTATCACACAACAGCTTTCCACTGCATTAATTGCAAATGTAAACACGAGAAAAAACACGAAGAAAGGAACGCAAAAAGCGATCCTCTGGCTCAGTCTGCTTTCATGTGCAAAAAGTGTAAGTGCACTCCAGAATACAAAAACACGCGCATTTTGTTTTGCCGCAGTGATAAGGTGACGCGCGAAGTGATGGAGGCCTTCCACATTCATAATCATGGCACGACTTGCATCAGCAGCCATTCCGTTTCACTATCAGAAAAGGAAATGTCATATCTTTCCGCCCACATACCGTTTTAAAAACAGCGCTTGTTTGCGTTTCATTCTCAGTCTGTAGCCCTGTCTTGGCGCACTGTGAGCGAAATGAATTCCTCTAGGCAAGCAACAGGCGTATTCAGATTAAACCTCTACACGGTACGTGGCTAGTACGATGACATAGGCATAAGATATATCTGTCATTCGGGCGTTCAGCTTGAAAGAAATTGGCGATGTGAATGTCCCATGTTTCAAATATATTTCAACAAGTGTCCTCGATGCTAACGCATATAAGCGCGTGGTTAATCACGAATGCGAAGAAAACTTGCTAATCTCGTCATGATTACGCTGCATCGAGTGGGTCCTGAAGAATGGATCATGCCATTTTTAGTTAACGTAGCGTTCGTCTCCTGATAAAGCGTCCACATGCAGGCAGCGAGAAGCAGACAGCAGAGGAAACCCATTCGGCATCAGGGTTGCAAGCAACAGCACCGTCAGACACAACGTGCGCGCTTTCCTAGCGCTACGCACAAATCGTAGCTCTAATTTATCACATTTCTATGCCTATTGCGACACGCTGAAGCCAACGTTACTAGCACCAGGCCGAAGCCACGATAAAAATGTGGAGGAAAACCTGTTGTTCTCCACTCAAATGCCTGTGGATGGAGCATACTCCCGTTCCGGGGAGAGTGCCACTGAAGCTGCAGGAAATTTGATAGTTGGTCCCGGAAGTGTGGCATCCGCTGAACTGGAAAACACGCAGCCGTAAATTTAATCCGTTCGCCCGGATGCTCTAGACAAAACCGGCCGCTATTTCATATCAAGGACAATTTGTTCTCTCCAAACGTATAGCTAGTTCCTTAAGTTTACACACGACACTCTTCTTGCAGGAACAGAGGGCCGTGTGAAAACTCATCCAAATGTCTTTTCGGAAAGACCGTAGATAGGATGGAGAGGAGGAGGAGGGGGGGAGGGGATCATTGCAGCCTTGCATACGTATGAAATATCGCGAAAAGAACTCTGTTGCCACATGTGTGACCACAGGTCTCGAAAACCCTACTACGCAGAATTACCCTAGAAAAATAGCGCCTCACATGCAATTTTTTTCTTTCAGACAGCTGCTCTTTGGAAAGAACTACTGCACTGGCTTGCTAGAAGATAAAACACTAAATTCCGAGAATAACTATGACGAACTATTTCTTCTCAAAAATTGACTACATTATCGCCGTTTCTTATTTCCTTCTTTTCAGAGTGATAGTATATTTTGTCATTTCAGCGTAACGTATGCTGTTGAATCGCAGGAATAAAAAATATTGGCGGCATAAGTGTAAGCATCAATTGAAGAACATTTTGATTTAGGCCAGACTGAGGGAAACAATGGTACAGGCTTCATTATGCTACCAAAAACTGATGAGTACACAATAATCGACGTCCTAGTCTTCTAGGTGCAAAGGAGGACAATGGGGATGACAATGAGACGGACCGCAATAATGAGGTCGTCCTAAAACCAAATTTCCCCTCAACGAGGAGAAGCGGATGTTGAGGAAATCTGGACATTTCACCTTAGAACGGCTCGTTGATATGCGCGTGTTGTTTTGAATCCACACTGCATGCGCGAAACAGCAACCAAAATTTCTATGCTGGCAACAAGAATAGGAACAAAAAATGAAACAAGAAGCCTGCAACTCTCTTTGGGAGATAAATGCGTCCAAAAACACACTTTTCATTTCGTTTAACAAGTGTCGGGAAAGACAGCGACAAGCACTGTGGTGTATTTCCTCTTCAGCAGGAGCCCTCGAGTACTACAATGAATGACCTACGAAAGACTGCCGCCTTTATCTATACAAAACGTTCTGCTATACTTTTCACTAAAATGCACTTTCCGTGGACAATAACTTTCGAAAAAGAACAACCGCCACCATCATCTCTCAGTCTCAGGTATCTTAATTATACAAAAAAGGTATTTTCTATAAAAGGCTACTTTTTCAATATTATTTGTCGTATAGCTGCACTTAGTTCTATTTCGTCTTATTTATTTGCCAGCAAGCATGAAAGAATACACATGCAAGATTTTTCAGCCCTTATAAACAAGACTCAAACTGATGGACAACGTTCACTCTGAAGCCCTGATTGGAAATAGAGGTGCTCGGAACTCAACATTTAACGCCGCTTCAGAGACGTGTGAAGTATTTCATAAAAAAATTCCTATGATACCCAACATTTTATGTACTCCTTCGTTGCTCTCTAGTCAGCAATCTCATAAATAAATCTAATAATTCTCAAAAATGCGAATGATTATGAACCCGCAGCCATATTGCAAAGAACAATTTGCCCTTTTGATGATAAGCGCTATATTACTCATGCTGCGGAGCCAGGCTTTTCAATGCTGCTCGCTATAATGCGGTACACCGCATCTTTGAACATTCAAGGAGGTTATAAAAAGTGTTAGAAAACTCACTGCCATTTAGCTATAAATAATATATCATTATTTAGTGTTACTCACATGACCACTGCAGTTTTGCTGCATTGGGTCTTCAGGTTTTAAAACGATTATTAGTATTACCATTATTATTGGTGAATTGATGAACAGCTCTTTTGGAGGGTCTGAAGAACCAAACCATGTTTGGTGTGTACCACATAAAAATGAGGCGTGTTAACCAAGAGATACCCACAAAACACTTACTGTTGACATTTGCCTCCAGCATCCTTCCTGAAAATGTCGAAATAGGCTATATCAAGCTGCAGCTCAGAAAAAGCATCCCAAATCCACGACGTTATTTCAAGTGCCAACGTTACGGTCATTACTCTCAGAGCTGCTGTGGACAGTTGACATGTGCAAAATGTGCTTCCCGTGACCCACGATTCTCAGAACTGTGAATTACAACCTCACCTCTGTGTGTGACTGGTAGGGCAGTCTTCCTGTGTACTCACGCGCATGCCCAGTGTGGAAGCGAGAAAAGGAAATTTAACCGGGAAAGTTACAGAAAACTTAACCTTCCAGGAAGCTTGTCTCGGCTAGGAAACCTCCCTACTGTGTTGTGACGCAACAGGGCCAGCACCACAACAGGTCCCGGCACCTGCCCAGAACACGCTCAGTGAACCAGAAGTGTTCATTTGCCAGTGATAGTCAACCTAATATCCACACCAAAAATTATCCCAACTAAGCCAAGATGTCGAAAGCTACATTTAGCTAACCAGGCACTGTTCCAGGAAAAAGCAAATTTTATTATTATTTATATATTTAGCAAATACTGCTGGCCTGTGTTACAGGCCTTAGGCAGGAGTGGGGCACACACATAATGAAAAAACAAGAAATACGTTGCAATAGTACCAAGTGAACAGAGTCAAAACAAGACCAGAACTTAACACAATACGATATGGAATAAAAAAGCAGAAAATTGACAACATCAAATTTAGCAACTAAAGAAGGCTAAAAACTTGGCCCGAAATGTAATACCCCGTACTGGGGCATTTGAGGTGTACAATAAATAAATAAATAAATAAATAAATAAATAAATAAATAAATAAATAAATAAATAAATAAATAAATAAATAAATAAATAGCAATGCATGTGATCATTGGAATGTCGAATTCTAAAGTTAAAGCTCAGCTACTTTGGTCATCTGATGAGAAGAGAGGAGTCGCTGGAGAAAGATTTGATGTTGGGAAAGGTTGAGGGTCGCCGGAGAAGGGGTAGGCAGCGAACGCGATGGTTAGATGGCATCCTCAAGGCACTGCAGATGAGGTTATGTGATGTTAGGAAGATAGTGAGAGACCGGAAAGCGTGGCGTGACATGGTCCATAGGGTCACGAAGAGTCGGACACGACTGAACGACTGAACTGAACTGAACTGAACTGAATGCATGTGAGCCCTATGCTTCATGACGAGCTTGTAAAAATAAATCAACTAATTCGCAATTGACAACATTTGCGGGTAGACCATTCCATTCAGCGGTAGTACAGGGAAAGAACGAATATTTAAAATCATTAATTTTACATGAAAAAGCGGCACCTTTTTTTAGAATTCTAGGAGCGTGTAAGACGGCAACATATGGGTACAACTAAAATTCCTTCCTCCATTTTTATTTTATTGTGGTAAAATAAGTAGAATAACTTTAATCCTTCGCGATGACGACGTATGGCCAGCTGTTCAAGTGGTGCGGTTTGACACAGGGCTGTTGGAGAAATGTTCCAACTTTAACAGTTAAAGATAAATCTGGCTGCTTGCGTTGGACATTTCCTATTTTAAGTTTGTTAGTTTCGATCCAGGGATCCCACACTGCCTCAGCAGATTCCAATATTGGGCGAGCAAAAGTTTTGTAAGCTAAAAGCTTTATTTCTTGCGTAGATTGTACCAGCGTTCTCCCTAAATAGTGCAGTTGTCTTAGGGCTTTCTTTTCTATGTACGATGTGTGCTCGTTCCATCGAAAGACTGAGGCTATATGAATTCCTCGGCATTTAAAGGTATTTTGATAAAATAGTGTCAGAGGCCCTCATTATTACGACCTAAATGAAGTTTTTGCAAACTGGATTATTGCCGCAGCGCACCTAGCGATTCCTCAGTCCTCTGGAATAGAGAAGTCTCGTACAGGAAAGAATCTAAAGAAGCAAAAAGGAAACCAAAATAAGGCCAATAAAGCAAACAACAATTTTTGGTCAATACCCCACACAATAGAATTTACTGTGTTTCAAAAAAACTTGAGCTGAAGCCCTATACGTCCGTCACAATGCAGGAAACTCTTTATGACAAGACTATGTGCCTCCTATAAATGGATCCACGCCATCAAAAGAAATGTGAGAAAAGGTCCGAATAATGGCACCTATTCCTCTTTCATAGGTTCGCTTCTAAGCTTCTAAGTGGTACTGGTACACAGACAACTATAGCAGAACAGTCAAACATTTTGAATGAATATTTTTGTGTAGTTGCCAGATCGTCTCATTTTACAGAATCATTTTTAAAACAAAAAACGACAGCTTGGAAACAAGTACTGTCGACAAGCGAGGGTACAAACAAACCATTCAACAAAAGCCTTGCCCATCAAGAACTCCGTGTAGTACTCTCACCTTGTAAGCATACTGCGCCTGGCTTTAACGAAATTCATTACCAAATTTTAGCTCCCCTATCTGCACCTGCCACAGGGACACTCGTAAAATTTTCATCAAGTTTGGGTACCGGGGAAAATACTCAAGTCGGGAAGAAGGTCATAATTGTTCCATTATTAAAAGACGGAAAGCCACCGTCCTGTTCAAGTAGACCCATAGCCCTCACCAGCTGTGTCCCGAAATCATTCGAAAGTGTCTTGAGCATTCGATTAACTTTCGGGCTAGGAGATCGCAAGTGCCTTGAATTCCATCAGTGTGGTTTCAAAAAGGCATGCTCCACAACTGATTACCTAATTAGTCCTGAAAATGCTATCAGAGAAGCTTTTATACAGAAATAAATTTTCCTTGCTGTTTTTTTTATTTATTTAAAGAAAGTATACGATACAACCTTGAGACTTAGTTGAGCTTGATATCGGCGGAAGGATGTTAAACTGCATAAAAACTTCCTAACACATCGCTCATTTCATATACAACTGTGCTGAACTCTTTTGAGCCGTTTTATCCCATGGTGGCGTCAGGCATGGTGCCTCCACCGCCTCCAGAGTATCAGCAGCCACTACCGCAGACACCCCTGCAGGACGGCTGGCCCAGGCCAGCCGACTACACGTATGCTCAGCCACCACATACACCAGTGCCAGACTATGCGGCAGCCTACCAGGTGCAGCAGCAGCAGCAGCAGCAAATGGTCTCCATGATGGGCCACCCCATGACACCCGTGCACCAGTAGCAGCTGCCCCCTCCCCCTCCTTATTTGGAGGAAGAGCACCACCCACACCTCCAGGGGCACTATCACCAAGAGAAATGCCAACATTTGGACATAATGGACACCTTGCCTAGTATTTCCCGGAAACCCGACCAACTTCCATCATGTTACTGCCTTCAATCAATATGTGATTTCACAGCCCAATTTCAGAAAAAAAAAAAAAAACCTGAACATGTAGTACAAAAGTATTTAGCACTAAACGGAAAATACAGGGAGTACCGAACACTTTATACAGATGGCTCAAAATCAGCACGATACGTAGAAAGTGCAGTGCTAAAAACCAATTACGAAAAAAAAAATGCGATTACCTCAGTCCACATCCATTTTCACCGCTGAGTCGTATGCGGTCTGCATGGCAATAGAGAAAATAATAGATGAGAACATCGAACACAGCAGTATCACATATACTATTCGCTAAGCGTACTCACCTACCTCCATCCAAGAAATGCAGTGAAACTATAAATTCGAGGCATTATACACAACGTAAGAATAGCCACACCACACTGACACAATGTAAGTATCTGCTGGGTTCTGAGCCATGTTGGAATAGACAACGAAAAAATGCTGCATAAGCCCAGCATCGAGAGATAAAAAAAAATTATACATGTCAATAAAGACGTAATGACATTAGTTTACTGTAAGCTGGGAAATAACTGGCAATATAAATAGAACACTGAAGTTAAGAATAAGTTACACCAATTGCAACCCGTTCACAATAGAATGGAAGTCATGCTCGCAAGAAGAACGATTCATCGAAGTCATGTTATGTTGCCTTAACATTGAAAATATGCACCTTACACTCACTTTTATCCTGTGAAATGTGATCTGTGAGTGAAACGCTCTCACTGTAATTCACATATGTTCATGCACAAAACTTGCAAAGCTAAGGAAAAAAAACGTTTTACTATTTTACTCCGAGTGCATACCGTTGTACCTTTCTTTACCATTAGAAAAAAAGTCCCACTGTGTAAATTTATTGTGTGTTTAAATTTTTAAAGGAAACCAATATTTTTAGCAAGGTATGAGATTTCAACAGACTTAAAATATTTCTTACAACGTCAATGATTTCTGGCTTGCGGTTGACGCGTGATAGCCTTATTTGCTTATGCGCCATAAAACACAACACAACACAGCTCTTATTGGTGAATCGGCTGCAGATAACTTTAGCTATTCGCTATACATGGACCACCGTCTTCTAGCATAGCTAGTTTTGTGATTCAATTCAAAAAACGACTTTTCGAGCACAACGGAGGTAAGTCGTTAAGTTAACACGTGACCTGAACACCGATATCGTATACGCAAGCAAAACGTCTGTCCCTTATTATCCAATTTTTCCGCATATGTTTGAAAGCATGATTAATGTTCCCACATGTCAGAACCTGATGAATGGTCGGCTGGTGAAACATGTCTAAACCACATTTCTGTACGTGCACGGATTCACAACTTGAGCATTCTCACACGAGTGGCTGATCATTATTCAATTTTAGTCGTTTTCCTGCTCTACCTGCACGTCCCTGAAACTACACTAGCACGTTGCAGTGATTCCAAGATACCAGTGGCGATTGTAGAGGATAAAAGGAATTATTTAGTAAACATTTTCTTCCCAAGCGTATTTAAGAGAAAGAAAACCAGTGGATAGAATTATTGTAAAGATGTACAGTAAGCTAGCGCAGTTAAAGACATTTCCACTTAAAGCATTACTCATAAAATCAGGCAGAACTGCAAATGACCAGGTTCTGAAATTATGCGAGCAATCGCAACTAGATATTGGCTTTGAAAATGTTCTAAGCATACTCCCAAGATGTATACGCTTTCATACATGAAACAGGGCTGCTGGAAATAGGGAGGTTACACTTATTCTTTTCGTAAGACGCCGGACTTTCTAGCAGCACTTTAGCAGCACTTTGAACTGTTCACGAATGCTGCAAAAGTGCGGTAGTTTATCAACCACATTCTTGGAAACGAACAACTCACCTTGCTCGGATATTTTAAAGAACAATCTTAAAATGATTTGATGGTCGCGGAAAAGGCATGAGTCAAGCAAGACATTAAGTGCGCAGCCCCACGGTAGTGCCGTGGTTAGGGCGCTGACTGCTCTGCCCAAGGATAAGGAATCGAATCATGATCCAAACGGCCGCTTTTCGGCGGAGGCGAAAAGCAAGGCCACTGTGTGCTGTGTGATGTCAATGCACGTTAAAGAACCCCGGGTGGTCAAAATTGCTGAAGCCTTTCACTACAGCGTCTCTCATAGCCTGGCTCGCTTTGGGCCATTAAACCTCATCAACCAGCCAACCGGCAATAAGTGCGCACTAAATGAATCTTTGCCACCTTCTGCATATCTTCCGTGGTTATGAAAGAAAGATATTGAAAGGCCATTGCTCAGCCTCAGACAAAATTAGTTCGCCGGAATAGATCGCATATCAGCTTTAGTGTCAAATTGGTATTTTTTTTTCTCTTTCTAACTCTGCTTTCCGTTGTTGTTGAATGCGTTTTTAGAAAGTACCGTAATACCGGAAGGGCTGAAAACAGCTATCGTCAACGGAGTACGAAAAAGTATATTTGAAAGAAAGCCTACCATTTCGACACTGTTGATTCTATCCCACAAATATTAAAGCAGTTGCTTTGTGAATCTATCACGTATTTCTTCAATAATTTCTCCATTTTTTTTTTTTCTAATCTCCAACGTAGTTGTATTACAGGAAAAGGCAATTCAATATTTTAGAGGAATTTGCAGCCGCATTGTATACTGCATTTGATGCAATGTGTTAACGCATGTTCTCTTTCTCGATATTCAGGAATCTTTGAATACTGTGAATCGTGATATTTAACTACAGAAACTTTACCTTTTAGGCTTTTGAGGTAGCTTTTATTCTTCTCTGAAAAGCACCTTATGAGGACGCGCGTAAGCTGTCAGATTAAACTGCCAAAAAGAACGCAGTAGTAGACTGCCACTGAGGGCTGGGGTACTCGATGGGTCAACTTTATCTTTGTTTTTTTTTTTTTTTTTTACTTGCATGCAAATGACTTGAGTTCAATAATTCCCTAGTGCTAAATTTTCCTGTACATGGATGAAGCAGTTTTTTATCAAAGCAATTATGAAACCACTGTGAATTTCTAACAGGAAAACATGAATTAATCGATAATATAGTGTACTGCGAAAGGAATTTAAGTGAACACACACAAAAATATAACACACTGTTGGTTTCTGAAATCCTTTAAAAATATCACTTATAGTCTATAGATAAGCAAGTATTGAATGGTCATGTTTCTTTCTAATGACATTTCAACAGGTGGAATATCTGAATGCTATCAAATAACTAGACGTGGTCTTAGATGGCGGCTTATCAAGGCATGAATACCTGACTCGGGCATGTGCGAAGCTGCTAAAGATTTCATGGTTACTTTTTAATTTAATTTTAATTTAATTTAATTTTTACTTTTTAATTTTTTTTACTTTTACTTTTTTTTTTACTTTTAATATGAAATCTATGACGCGGATGTTCATAAAAATATTTTTTGCAAGCGTTCTCATATATCGTCGTTAGATGTGAATCAGTATTTATTCTTCCTGACTCCGACCGGCACGTCCGTGTGAATATTATCTTGATTAACATGTTAAGCTCCATTGCCTATAATTCCCCTCTGACGCTAACATTTTTTAGTGCCTCAGCCTTCCAACATTTCAAACTTAGTTGGTCAAACGGGAATTCGCCTCCATATTTTAACGAAAATTTTTGCGGGTGAATTTTTCAAGAAAGCTACAAAAATCCACTTGCTATTTTGTACCAGAGAGTTTACCAAAGCATGCAATGTCAAGATGCTGCGTACCCGAAGCCTTTAATGAAGAGCCTAACGAATTCGTTACCGTGTCCTCTTTGATCAACCTGAATATGACCTTTGCTGACCATGGTGTTATTTCAGTCGCTAATCGGGCCATTAAACACGCGTATGTTTTCCCAATAGTGCATGCTTCATTATCAATTCATCCACTCGACCAATGTTTCTGCCCATGAACAGAATTTCTGTTTCGATTTGCTGCTTTTGCTTCTTTAACATATTTCTACTTGGTATTTTAAAACTGTTCCCAATTAATGTTTCTTCGTGTTTCTGCGATCAAAAACAAAATCTTTTTGATAGAATGCACCCTGTGTAGATGTGCATAAGTTTATGTTCACAGCCTTTTTATGTGTATCTGCGGCTTTCAGTTAATTAAAACCTGCCCTTTATACCTTGTTTTTAAACAACAAAACACCACGTCTGATTTTAGATGCATGTAGTTTTGGTGGTGCGCACAGCCGGAAAGCGAGAAGATTGTGTTCCCGGCGTATTATTTCCTTGGGGTAACCACACCTTGTCTTCTTTTTTGTTTGTTTGTTTGTTTGTTTGTTTGTTTGTTTGTTTGTTTGTTTGTTTGTTTGTTTGTTTGTTTGTTTGTTTGTTTGTTTGTTTGTTTGTTTGTTTGTTTGTTTGTTTGTTTGTTTGTTTGTTTGTTTGTTTGTTTGTTTGTTTGTTTGTTTGTTTGTTTGTTTGTAGGTGGTGTATCGAAGGAACGCAAGAAGTGAAAGGCCACTACCATACAACATTTTAGTGCGGTTCTGCGAAATGCTATTCATCCGCATTCTGTGTGCACCTGTTGCCTCAGCGAAAAAGTGGCCCAATACGAATGCACAAAAATAAATGCAACGAAGTGAAATTCGAGTAAATCATTGCGTCCCTCCCCCCTCAGTAATTCCCGTAATAAAGTCTGTCGTTGCAGGAACATTCATATACACAACTACTAGCTTTTTCATTCGTTGTGTGTTCTCGGTAATGATTGTTACTAACATAGGTTGTAAGCTTTTTGAACGATAACAATTTGAAAAGGAGTACGTGATTAATTCACACAAGCATACAAACCAAATCGCAGAAAAAAAACAGTCAGTTTTCACATTCTCTTAAGTCTTTTCATCTTAAAGTTATCCAACAAGAACCTTAAGCGTCGTTAAGAGCTTCTCACTCTTTTGGAGAAGCGCGCATTGCGATAAAATTTCATTCTACGAGAAGCTTTTGCTTAATTGAAATAGTTTACATAACTGATTATTCACGGGGTTCGGTACCACTGTAGTTATTAAAGAAAAAACACACGCTACAAGATAGCAGTGCAGTCGGTCTGAATTATTTGAAAGAACAGGCGGCTCTAGCACGACGCGGTCTTCACGTCACTTCACCCACAAGACCCCACTTGGAAATAGCGAGTCCTCTTGAAAACCAATCTGGCGTGCGTTGCGCCCAATGAAACTAACAGTGCGCGCTCAAATAGCATCAGTGGGAGTCTTCGAACGGCTGCCCCCTTGGCAACTTACGCAGACCCGACGAAAATTGGTCTCGGCGTCAGCAGGATTTGGTTTCCTTCAAAGCAGGGAGCAATGTTTTTCTTCTCGGCTTTGTTCCTTTCACGAGTGAGCAAACGAAGCTAAAAGCAAGCAAATCATAATTCCTGTTTACTTCGAGCGCTTTCAGCTTTGTTATTCTTGGGGATTTATTCCAGAAAGAGGAGAAAAGGAGAGGATGTACCGAAAAGTGGGCTTACGTGGGTCTAACTCAAAGCTTCCGGATTCGAAGAAGTGGTCGGACCGGTGCGGTGTCCACGAGTAACCGAGGCTCTGCTTCTCACCAATCTTCTTCGTTGTTTCTTCTTTTTTTATATCGCCAACACTGTTTACAATTGATGTGCTTACTCAAACTCAAGGAAATGGTTCCTCGGCCGAATTCCTCCTATAGTATTGTGTTCGTGTCGGGTTTGGCCACCCCGCGACACCGGATATGACGATGGCAGCGTCGAATTCTCCTTATTTACGAAACGCTTGAGTTCTACACAATGATGTAAACAAGGAGGGACAACTTGTAGGTCTACCGACTTTCTCGTCGCACACCAGCGAATCGTCTCCTGCTGCAACAGCGACGCTGTTACTGTACCAGCGAATTTAAGTATGGGTGGGCTCTCGACTGGAATACGTAATAGCTCTACTTCAGAACCAAAATCCGATTAATTCAGCAAAAGTGGATTCAAATACGAATAAAATATTGACAGAACCGAGTCATATACAAAATGAATTCATTTAAAATCGTCGCTAGTTGTGCCAACACTGCAACAAAATGAACAATCGTACGGCACAATTATACGGATTCCTAATGACGACACTGCATTACTGCGGTAATATTCCTTGCGGGGTTAAAGTTATATAATTTCAAAAACGCAGGGCTAACATCCGTGCTGGATCGTAGCAGAAACTTCATATACTAACTACGTCATCAATCATATTACCCGGTGGAAACTCTACCGAAAATGTTTTGTCGCCACAGATCAATTTCTGTTCTCATCTTTGAACTGAACCTGTATCGGTAGAGAAAAAAAAAAGTTTTCAAGTAAAAAACAAAAATGCATTTAGTTGCCACTCATAAGTATCGGCCCTATTCAGACAATACAAAATATACAAAACACATAAAACATTTATGTTTTGCCATTGATGGCGAAAAAAAAAAAAAACATTTAGAGCCACAGCTTACCACTCAGTGAGGTGAGTGGGACTAGGAAGCTCTTTATGAGCCATGGCCTCCTAGGTCGGGCATCAAGGTGGCGTATGCTGAGCCTGCCCACGCCCAACCATGTAGTACAATTTCTTAAGCCATGGAAACGCACAGAACGCATCTACGCAAGCAGACGCGTCAGGGCACCACTCTGCATACCGATCCCGGCAGGATGCAACCTAATGTATGTGTGCCACCCCCCCCCCCCCTCTTTAAAAGCGGTAGCATTACAATTGTTGGTTTGTGGTTGGTTTGTGGTTGGTTTGTGGTTGGTTTGTGGTGTTTAACGCCACAAAGCGACTCAGGCTATGAGAGACGCCGTAGTGGAGGACTCCGGAAATTTCGACCACCTGGGGTTCTTTAACGTGCACTGACATCGCACAGCACACGGGCGCCTTGCTTTTCGCCTCCATGGAAAAGCGGCCGCCGAGGCCGGGATTCGATCCCGCGTCCTTGGGAACAGTAGTCGAGCGCCGTAACCACTGCGCCACCCCGGCGGGTGCATTACAATTGTGTTCACAGTATAGAAACTTCACATTCTCCGTAACGAAAGTCCCTGATTGGTAGAGGGAAGCCCCGCAAACTTGTGACTTCAACCTCTGAACTAGTTAGGAATCAGCGCGACAATCACCAGTATACGCAGAGCAACCATAGTGGAATCATAGGAAGAAACTAGTTTTTTGCACTCCATGCAAGGAATGCTGGTTAGGAAAAGCCCATGAAATCATTTGTCAAAAGTATTGGTTCCAAAGGTTTGGGTCTGAGTTGTACTGTGTGGCTCGCAGTGCATTACAAGTTTTTCAAATCTCCTGAAAGATAGATTTTGTATCCTGAAGTTCTTCTACAAGCACGACTTCCACGAACGTAAAACTAGCGCCACTTCACAACTTAGAAGCAAAATCCCTGAGCTCTAGTCTTTTGAGCAATGACGTATATCCGGCCCCAAGGGACATATGAAACTCATCGGGTGCGCCTATAGGAGTTTGACGTCTGTCTAGATAGTTCGACGCCCAGAGGGTGTGCTTTCTCAATGATACAACTTAATATAGCACTACAGAACTTCTAACGTCAATTTAGTTCTGGCTAGTATGCAATTGGAAGCACATCTAAGGTCTCCAATCAAAGCATTATGCCATTCAGAATTCATAGGAGCATCTGCAGAGAGAAATATAGAGGTTATTTGCGGGCGATATGTTACTATTTGAACCATGCACCTCTTTTAACTTTTTCAGCTCAAAAATATCTTTCGGCATGTCTTTGTATGAATTTCTCGTTCAGAGCTCCCCTCCTCTAGCCAATTAAAATAAATCCGCCTCCAGAACACCTGCTGTTTCAAAAAGAAAAAAAAAAAACTACTCTCACTTCTCTGTCACTGAAGCGTAAACAATGATCTACATTCCCAATTCGCGCACATTGGAAGGCCGCAGCGTTTTAAGCATTTCTACGGAGCAAAGAAAGTAAGAGGCATGCTTTCTGTCACATAAAGAAAAGAACCAGGCAGAAGACGCGCACATTGCTACACGAAATTGCGGACTGCGCTAAGATTATTATTTATTTGAAAGCGCGAAAGCTTTGTTTTGGGTCCTTCTGTTCCCCGCACTCCACTCACATGGATCGACATAGACTTTGTCCTTGTGTCATGCAGAGCAAACACAAGAACTCGATATATCAAACAAACACTTCTCGTGTTGGCTGCTGAAGTCGGGTGGTGTTTCAAGAGCACTATGGGGACGCCTGCAGTTGTTGCTTTCACTCCGACCCTGTTTACAAATAAGTGCCTCCTATCCACCCCTCTGATGTAGCCGTTGTATATCACGCATACCAAAAGACATTGCAAGGCCTCAACGTTATTCAGAAGAAACTGTTTGCAACAGGCCTGACCATCTCACGTTCGTTGGCATGTTCGGTTCAGCGGGTGGAGCCAAAAGCCTCGTTTAATGCTCGACTTCCCCGCGTCAATCCCCGCTCGCTATTCAGAGACGTAAAAAGGGAAACGCCGCAGGAGTACACCTCTATCCTCCCCGAGCCCCACGGTATTGGTCACTCGAGGTGCTGACGAGTGCAGTGTCTGCAGCCAGCAACTGCCATGGTGTAACTTTCGCTACCCACAGCGAATTCTGTGCAGTTCCGCAGGAACTGCAGAAAAGGCAGGCTCAGTCTTAGTGCAGACATAGTATAGATATATGTCTAATTATAGACAGAGTTAATATGTATTCGCATGAGGACTTTTCATTGCTACTAGAATAAAGGCCTGGTTTTCATTTCGCTCACAAAGCCTTGCATAAGACGTATCCATCCAATTCCTTCTAGCGTAAGAGGGGTTAGGGCATAACTCATTGCTTTTCACGCTGTAAAAATTTCTTCTTCTTTTTTTCTAAATAAAGCATGAGAAAGACAGCAGCTGTTAAAAAACAAAACCACGAGAAGACTGATTCCTCACACATTAAATGTGAGAGCACTCAGCGCCTCCTCATGTCCTTCAGCAAACCCAAACAGAATGTGTGGCCAAAGTTTTACACAACACCAACAAGCGCAGTTCTTCGGTTTTTTTTTCACCAACATTCTTTCGCAAGCCACAAATGATCCGCTTTCATATTCATCCAGACTGGACACAGGCAACACAACACGATCCTGGCTTCTGAAGCACTATATAGTATATAGAGCGCGTTCTTTTCACACCCTTTGGCGTCTCACGTACTAAAAGCCGAAATGTTTTCACGCCACTGAATAGCCTTTTTTGCGAGTTTCGGGGAATATTCTCGTTAGAAAATGCTGTAAGGCAGCTTCTGCGTTTCCTTTTTACAGCGAAAATAACATGGTATTCTTCCACTGGTGTCTCATCAAAAGCCGGCTTTGTAGGCGCACCCCGGAGAGCCAGCTGTGACGATCTTTGTTATTCCTTCGCACTAGCAAGTTGAGCACGCGTTTGGGGTCCAGTAGGCCGCGGCAATAGCCCCGTCCGGTGGTCGACTTCGCCGGACGAAAATCGGTTCCCCTCTTTCTGCGCAGTCCATATATAGAGCTGGGTAGCAGTAAAATGTCCAGGACTCGCAGTATTTCAGCCCCACACTCCCTACAGCTTCCCCAGAGCTTTTCAAAGCTCTGCAACGCTGTCGTGTCGTTAGGTGTCCCCCATATATATAGTCACACATGAAGAAGTGGAAAGGGAGGGGTCGCAATTCAGCTGTAAGTTGTAGCTCCGGGGTGCACTTAGAGAGAGCTATGCAGCTAGGATGAGGTAAAGCCCGTTATAACTATGAGACACTATTAATACTGTGTTTAGAGTCCTGTTTTTTTTTTTAACAATATTTTGAAACTGGATCTTTTTTTTTTTTTACTTTTGTCATCAACGGGAAATACTAGTCTGGAAAACTCTTGATTGCTCACTAGTTGACGCGAGTAAAACTATATTCCCATGTGCCTTCTTGATTACGTCTTTACCATGGTACTGCGGTATTGTTTTTATTTGCTCTCAAAGCAATAAATCCAGAGATTTCGTTTTGACACTTTCCATGTCGCCACACAGTGCCGATGTCCTTTTTTTTATAAGTACCATTCTCCAGAAGCCAGCTAGTACAGCGTACCCTTCCCTTGTAACTTTCCAAGTATGCCTCTTAGACAACGTTCCAGCATTATTGTCGGTACTTGAAAGCTCTCTTTTACATCTGCTGAAGCGATTTTAGAAGTCTTCGCTTACCGAATCGGGCCCGCGGATTGTGACATCCACTGTAGCGAAATCTCCTCAGGAAGAAACCTGCAGACGGGCGAAGCGTATAATGGCGACAAAGTGGCTTTGTCGCCGCTCCCGTGTACACAGATCGGCGTGCTCTTTTGATCCCTTTATGCACGTCTTCAATTCAGACCGTTCTGCCGCAGGAGCACGTGAACACACGCACTCACACAACACGAGCTGTATGGAGGCGGCTGTTCTCCCCGCTAGACGGGGCAGTACGAGAGAGGTTGGCTGTCCTCTCTGCGGTTAGGCTTTACGGCAGGCCTTCATCTCGTGGTGCAAATGGCGGCAGCTGTCGTGAGCGCGGGAAGAGCGTTCGGTCGAGCGAACGTCGCCAAAGGACTCATTTGACACTCGACTGAGCGCGCCCCTTGCCTTCCGAGCCGCGCCTCGGGAAAAAGGAGCTCCGCTTTCTGCCCTAGTTTTCCACGCGAGCAACACAGTCCTCAACGCTGCCGGAGCGGCCGCATTGTGATCGCGCCAGATAGAGGGAGAAGGGCACTCGGAGGCTGGCTGAGATTGAGGGGAAAGGGAGACACGGGAGCGAAATGGGCCGATGAATTGCGCGCGAAAATAGGCGAGGGAAGGAGAGATAGAGAAAGAGTAAGGCTGTGAATAGGGAGAGAGTTGGAAAAGGAGGAAGGTACGGTCCCAATGAGAAAAAGCTCGCGCACAAAAGCGCGCGCGGATCGCGCCGATGGGCAATAAGCAAGAGCGCGCCGCTCACGGTTCACGCACACGAACGAGCAGGCGCGCTGTAGGCCTCGTCCCTCAAAACGCACAGACAAACGCGTGCGCGCGGCGAGCGCTCACGTGACATAGTCTTTAGGGAAGGCGGTGGCTGTCTCGACTCGGTGGCAGATGAAGCCCCTGCTGGCTTTATGCGCTTGCCAACACCGCCTTTTGAAGCCGCGCCCGGCCCTCGACTGTTGCCTTCGTTGCGAAACGGACTTTGGGAAAGTCAGTTTGCGTTCGAGTCGCTCGCGGGGGCTTCCGCTGCGTGAAAGCGGTGGGGATGAAGAGGACGCCTTTGTTGGGCAATGAATATACACCGGGACCGACGATGCGGAAAAGTACTCTATAGTGCAGGCTGAGTGTTTTGTTTGTTGTCTTCACTTTAGTCTGTTTGCCGTCAGCCCCGCAGCCGCAGCGCTGCTGTCGATTTGCGGTTCGGTGGATTAGCTAACAGCCATGTTAGCTGACAAACTGTCGATACGAATGATTGCTTGCATTCTGTGTGGAGAAGTTGGGGTCGTTACACTCCTGGCGTCTGCGAATGCAAATATTACCATATGTACACGCTAACTACATTACACACGAGACGACACCCTTATCGCGTTTTTCTCTCAGGACGGGCGGATTGTTGAGCCTGTCGTTTCAGCCATTGTTACAGAAATAACTTAATGATACAATATCAAAGCATACGAGTCGTGGATCATGGCTCAGAATGCTGACAATATAGTTTTTGGAGCTCATCGCTTCGCTTTTGCTGTCGCTGCAGTTTTGTCGCCACGATTTTGTTTTGCTCCGTGTTGAGTGTATAATCAAGTGCTGCGTTGAACCCTTCAATTTACGTACAGTGAGAAACCGGCACACAGAACACTACTTTTAAAGCAGTCTTGCGAAGTTTTTCATTTTTTTAAACCCACCTGCAATCCTTGTAGGGTTGGCTACAGTGAATAGCTAGGAATTTCTTACTATTTTCTACGAGTAAGATCAGAGGAAAGAACTTCGGTAGTGCAAGAAACACAGGACGATGCCGAAATAGAGTTATTTGATAGCACAGGATCGTCCAGTGTTCCTTACACTGTCTGCATCCTTTGCGCTAGATCTGTTCTTTCCATATGAAGTTCGACTTTACGGTGAGGCTTACCTCGCAGAACAGAAATTAGAAAAAAAAAAAATAACTGTCTAGAGCAGATGCTGAAATGATTGGTTCTCCTTTTTATGCCCTTACTCACAGTGAGTAATAAGTCTTGCGGTGCATAGATGGCAGCTCTAGAAAATAGTGAGAAAGAAAAAAACAGTTTTCGACTGTGATAGTCGGAGGAGTAAATTTGTAAGAAGGAATGGAAGCGCATCATCGACCATGTGCGAAAAGGGCGTGACAATAGAAGAAAAAAAATATTTTCCATTTCTTTGGCTGATGCCGGGTTGCAACAGCGGCGAGATTTTAAGCTCACTGCGTCCGTTGCCGTGCGTCGCGTATTACACCCTACAGGCCACGCCATAAGGCCACTGTCAACTACAAAGAGAAACTGCGTCCAGTTTGTTTTCTCCTTCAAAGTCCAAAAAAAAAGAAAAGTTAAAATAAGACAAGCACGAACGGACCGGAAAAAAGGCGACAGTCGACAACTGTCAGCACCCCGTAGCTAATCTCAACTTAACTCCTCGGATTTTCAACCTCGAAGCACAATCCGGCTCCGCAGCTCCATTTTTCGAGCGAGCACAACTACCCCCCTCCCCCTTCCCTATTCCCTATGGAGCTCCCCTGTACACACCGGCAACTGAGTCCCATTGCCGTTTAGCGTTGATCCCCCTCGGCCACCCCGCCTCCGGTTTTTAAAAGGAGCCGAGGTCGCTTCGCGTCGCGCTCTCCCTGTTGAACGCGACCCCGGAGTCCTTCTCACCCCGGAGTTGTGCACATTTGTGTGCGTGGCAGTTCTCGACACTGCTGCCACGAACACGCTGTGTGGCAGACTCGGTAGACACGAGCACGCGTGCACACCCGAAGCCTATATTGCTTCCATTGTAACTCTCCCATCCTTTCACACTGCGTCCTCCATCTGACCACGTGATGCATTTTTATTGCTTTTCTTGTTATCCGCGGAGTCTGCCGCCTTTGAAATGAGAAGTGAGAAATGAAAAGGCCGATGTTATTTTAGTTAGGGGATGGTGAGCGCTTTTTTTCTTCCCTCCCTTTCAAAAGGAGCTGCCCTGTTCAGACGGTCGGCAGCACTGGTCCACTGCCGCGTTTAGCGGTTACTGAAGGGAAAAATTGGCATTTTCAAGCTGAACTTGCGGGGGCTTTATGCGCGCTTCGCCGGTCAGTAATAGGGAGTGCATTCGGGTACACGACAGATGCGACTTTCCCTGCCGAATGATTTGTCACACGACGCGAGCTGCAGTGTGGGTGCGAATGAGAGATTTAGGAAGTACTTATGGTTAGTGAGTGACTGCATGCGTGAACTACACTCACTCGCTAGCGTCCTGGCCGCAGCTGCCGCATTTCGAAGGACGCGAGCTACAAAACCGGCCGTGCGCTGTGGGATATCACAGCACGTTAAAGCAGCGCCGATGGCTGAAAATCCCCAGTCCTCTCTTGCGGCATGTCTTATGGCACATACGACATATCTGGTTTTGGAGCATTGTATACCGGGGTCTCACCCACTCAGTCGAATATTCTAGAGACCTGCCGACCGAGCAATCATGAACAGTCATTCCAGCAGCCCCTCAGCGCATCTGAGAAGTGTCCGGTGACTAGTCAGCTCGACTGGTTGGACGCATGCATTATCGATGCAGGGCATAAGTCGAGGACGAGAGGAGACACAGCGCTGAACCGACAACTAACCAACATGCCCAAGCGTCTACTTTGTCGGAGACATGCAATTCCGATTAAATGATTCCTGGCTGGCTTGGCCGCGCGAAGCTGTTGCACTGATTTATGACTTCATGGGCGCGGTTCTATCTGACCACCTGCGATCCGCAAGACGCACTGTTGTGTCCAAGACGGGATCAGACCGGAGCATTTACTTACTTCCGCGTTTAGCGTATACTGATGGGAAAAATTCATGTGGTTAGGTAGTTATTGAATCCAAGGTGCCACATACCAATCCAAGGTGCCACATCCAAGGTGCCACATCCAAGGTGCCACATACATACAACTGGTCGTCATAGTAATGCTACAAAACTGTTCTTGATGCAGCAAAAAAAAAATTACATATTTTATATGCATGTTATGATGCTAAAGTTAAGGACTAAAACACTATTGTAAATTGCCCCGTTACTATTGCAGTTTTCTGCCCAATCTATAATGTTAATGCTCTGCTACAAATGTCATTGCGTTCTTCAGGTAATCAACATAAAGCAATATTACAATATATTTCTTTGCCACTCAACTTCTCAGGCATTGCTACGGCTTTGTCGTAATTTCTTGCACACAGCTTGTGGAATATACAAGTTTGAAAGTTGCATTTCAACATTTGTGGAATTTTGTATATTTTAATTTACCGTTAACCACTTCCGCATGAGTTGTCCAACGTAATTTTATCACCAATACCTTAATACTCACGCCGTGCTCTTGCTCCTATATTGCGTGTGTGCTGCATGTCGCGGCATGTGAGAACAGATGCATGCCCATGTGTTCTCGTGATGCCGTTACACGTTAGAGCCCCAGAGAGTCAAACCTCATCCGGCGCCGTCCACTACGGCACCCTTCATGGACCACTTGCAGCGCTGGGACGACAAACTGCTTATGTCGACGAATACGAAATATTCTTGAGACCGAAGTGCCCCATGAATGCTCTACGGAGCTATACA
The DNA here is from genome assembly GCF_055883805.1 of Amblyomma maculatum. Taxonomy (NCBI): domain Eukaryota; kingdom Metazoa; phylum Arthropoda; class Arachnida; order Ixodida; family Ixodidae; genus Amblyomma; species Amblyomma maculatum. The sequence goes on along the minus strand of NC_139351.1, from coordinate 34,537,949 downwards.
CGACACGAAGCGAAATAGATCCGATTGAGATTTCCGAATGAGTTCCTTTTTTTTTTCTAGCGTCTTCACACCCGAACGGGAAAGTAGCTCCATTTTCTTTTATTTATTTATTTATTTATTTATTTATTTATTTATTTATTTATTTATTTATTTATTTATTTATTTATTTATTTATTTATTTATTTATTTATTTATTTATTTATTTATTCTGGGCAATAAAGGCCTCTCCGTATGGGCTAGTGCATGAGGAAGGGCTGGCGTCATACAGCAGGGTAGAATTTTCTTGGCATTTTGAAATGTTGCAGGTTGCAGTGGAGCAGTGCTTGAGTAGGAAGATCATTCCAGACTTTGGCAGGCTGTATAACAAACGAGAAGTGCGGCCCAGTAGCATTGGCACGCGGCGGTTCAGCGCCTTTTTTTTTGTACCTGATATGCTGCCAAGCCCAGCGAAAAGAGAGACGGAGTTGCCTAGCTGTCATTGACTAAACACGCAAAACTGGCAAGGTCATTAAAGTAAACGAGTAGAAAAGTTACCTTCAGATTCAATGCTAGATTCTCTAGTTTACTAACTAGAGTTCAAGTAAATAACCTCAAATCTCGGTTCTGCATAGGTTAATGAGCGTTAGAATTAAGGAATGACTGATGCGTGCCGTAATATCGCTCATGCTTATTCAAATACGACCGGAAGAGAGTTAAGCCACATTTAAGCGATGCCGAGGGGATAGATAAATTTAAATATCGGCTAAGAATTCTAATGCGTCGGTTTTTGTCGCGGCCCCTGTGAGTGTCTAACGTAAACAGGCGCGATCGCGCGAGTTAAGTTAGTGTCTCGATATTTCCACGACGGAACATTTGAGATAGTTAAGCCGAAAAAAATGTAATTTGGAGACGTATAGCTGCTCCTTTAGGGAAAAGTGCTAATAATGTAAGAGTAATTAGCCATACACTGCGTCATGCTTCAACTCGATGTGCATGAGTGAGCTTTCTCCTTAGGGTTTCCTCTGTACCCCCTTCCGCTTTCTTCATCGCGCTCTCTTCACTCTCGTCGTGCTTACTCACCGCGCTAGGCCCCACGTTCGTTCTTTCATCCTTCGCTGTGCTCATCGTTTGCTCCAGGGGATTACGCCGCGGATTCCGCCGAGACCTACACCACAAACGAGCGCTTAAAAGCTACGCTTTAAAATTATCGATCCAATTTATGCTATCACCGGGTAACAGAGTGAAACCATGCGTGCTGTGCGGTATATTTTTTTATGCACAGATGCCGAAAATTAATGGTAAACAAACCTTTAATCATTTGTGTCCTTGTACTTGTGTCCCGTGCCGTCGCCCAGTACGGCGATCCTCTAATCAACTCCGGCTTCGAGCTCAACCTTGCCCACCACTCAAACTGCGGCCGATCGTATAGAGGAATGCCTGAAAGGCTTCGACGAAATTCATGCTGGAGAGATGTTCCTTTATTCCAGGCCCTCGCCCGCAGCTTGTAAAAGAGATTCTGCTCTCGTTTCATTTTCTTTGTCCTGACATCGATTATCGATTCTGAGTGCTGCTTCTTTTCTATGGCTATTGGGTAGGGCTACGATTTCGACTGGACTCTTTTCACATATCTCTTCATGCACGACGGAAACATCTTCCATGAACTAAACTGAGATAACGTGATATCCTTCACAGAATACAGAACTTGTGATGGTATAGGCCCTCTCCCTCTTTTGCATTGATACATTGTGGAAAGTGTTATTCCTATAACGCAAATGTTGTAATTTCGCTCACCTGTCTGTTTTCGAAAGTGCATAAAAATGTTTGGCGTTTGATCTGTAGTTTTGCTGGTTCGGAAGTATAGGACACGGTTCGAAAGAAGAAAAAGTTAGCCACTAGGATACACGTATAAGAAGGTCACCTGGATGAATCTGAAAATTATGGTGGGTGCTGCGTCGATGGCAACTCAAAAGCGTCTGCTAGGTGTAGCATACAGAAGCAGTGAAAAGGAGGTTCGGTGTTCGGTTTTATAATAAGGCAAATAAATGGCACCGGGGGCTGCGACCTAGGTAAGTCGTGACGCCAGTACAAAGAGCGACGGGTCGGCGCGTGAGTCCACCGTGACGGGTACCGACCAAGCCGCTTGGAACATCGCCAGCACTGGGCCAGTTGCTCTTTCAGTGCGGCCGCACACGGGACGCAGCGACGGAGTCTACAGGCCGCTCATTCGGTCGCCTTTAATCCGGGCTTTGTCGGGACCCGCGCGTCGGTTGGATCGGGGTATATTTCGGCGGCGACAAATAATGGCTGCACCCTGCAGACCCTCCCCAGGACGCGCTAAGCTGGAATGGTCCAAAGTGATGCAGCTTATTTCACGCTTCTTTCTTCTTCTTTTTTTTTCTGTACAGCAGAGCTTCTTGATCCTTTTTGATCCGGTAACCGAACAGCGACGGGCAAAGGTTGCAGATAAAAGCACAGACAGAAACGAAATGGGCCCAGGACAGAATAATGAAAGCGGCACAAACGTTCGTCATTTCTTCCGAGCTAGCCTTCCGTCTCACTCCCTCAGAGCTACCGGGGAGCCCGATATCGTTACTTTCATTCTCTCTTGAAACGAGCGTGAAGTTCTGTCCGCTCCGCTCGCACAACAGATCCCGTAAAGAGTGTGTTACCACCATGCCCACTCCTTTATATTTTGTTCCTTTCTTCCCCTCTTCTGTGAATCTTCTATTAGATCAATGTTTGCGTTATCTCCTCTCAGTGCTGTGCAAACAAGGTGCGGCCCGCCACTCGAGCTCAGGGGGATTTCTCCCCCCTGGCTTCCTTCTCCCTATTTGGGAAAGGACCTGTGCGCTCGTGGTTAGCGCTCGTGTTTTCCCTCCGTCTGCTCAGGAAGCAAAAGCATGGCTGCGTATTGGTGACCACGCTAGTGTCTGAAAAGAGGAGAGAAGAAATGAGAAAAAACAGAATTAAGGCATTAATTGCTTACAGCCGCTTCATGTAGTGCTGAGAGAAGCGCTGGAAAAAAAAAAAGAAGTAATACAGAAAGAGCGAACAGACGGCGATGCTAAGTGGAGAAGCCCTGCTTCTAAATCTTTTGCTGGGGTACTGATCTCGACGCAGGCATTAACGAAGATCACTCTTCCAGCGCGTCTGCGCAGAAGAGCAACAGCTTGACTGGTCGGATTAGAAAAATACAGGGACGATAGCGGCAGCGGCGACGCAGCTTCTATTCATCCCCTTTCCAGCCATTTGAAAAATAGAAAGGACTTAGCAGCAAAGAGGGGGAACACAGGGCAAGAAGCCGTCACGAGGGGCCTCCTCGTAATCGGATGATGCCCGCCAATTAGGGAACGTCCCTAAAACAGCCCCGGCGCAGCAAGGTTAGACTGCTGGCCGGTCGACGCGTCGGACGGCTGTCTGCTCCCCTTCTTCCCGGCATCCTCTCCAATATTCCGGGAGCTGTCCCGTGCTCCTGTATATACGTCGGGAGCGCTGCTCACTAGGGGCGGCTGGGGGCAGATTACGCAAATGAGCCGAACCGCTGGCTTTGCCCATATCGCTTTGCGGAAGGAGGCCCAATTAAGACGCTTACGGGATTCGCGCTTTGTGTGGTGCTATCCTCCTTTCCCCTTTTCACCCCAACTACCCTTCCCATGTGCCCGCTTCGCGGCAGTCAGCCGGAGCTCGTTGTCGTCTCGTTTCAGAGATTCAGTGCAAGAGGGATATGTATAGAAGAGAAGAGGAAAGTACGTAAGGGAGTCACAACGCCAACGTTAGTCTTCTCTCCCTCGTTATGGAATCAAGGGGATGGATGCTGGGAGTTAAGGAGGAAAAACGGAGCTTCGTTATAGGAGATCACTGTCACAGCGTACAGGCTCCATGCATCGTAGTGTGCCGCGCAGTGTGAGTATAGCGAAGGTCCGTGAGGGTGTTTGTGAGATTGCGTGACGATAGTCGCCCTCGTGCAAGTGGAAGGCTTAGGGAAAGGTAAGCGGAGGAGAAGAGAGGGTCCGGAAAGGAGAGTGGGGAAATGCGAGACGTGCCCGCCGTTCCAAAGCCCACCATTCACTGCTCTTTGCGCCTCGGTCAAAGGGAAGACAGTGGAGGCGCCATTAGCACACTTGGGCGATTAGGCGTTGCGAAAGGCTACGGTTTCGTTTCCCCTCGATGGCTTTGCCTGGCCTTGTCGGATAATACCGCCTCCGTCTGTGTCTGCGGAGGCGTTAAGACGATCTGCACTGATGGGCAGCAGGAGAGAGCGTGGTTAAATGACAGGAGAAGGGGAGCAAATCCCGCTGTTTTAGACCTCGAACGTTCGCGTCCGCATATACAGTGTGAGGCCTTAATCGCCTTCGTCGGGCCTCTTCTCAATTGTTTGAAGCCCTCTTTTCAAGCCCTTCCTCGAAGCTTAAAAGGTTTCCGTCTCTTCTCGAAGCCGGGTCGTTGTCTCTTCGACGGCCCGTATGCCAACGCTCTGATCGCTGCCTGTCGCGTCATTAGCCAAGCTTTATTCTACTCTGCGTTTCGGTGGTATCCGTGTGTGGGACTCCAGAATAAAGGATATGCAAGTGGGCTTCTTTAGCGGCATTAAATTGGAGTCTCAGGCTTTGCGTCATTAAACCTTGATGAGCGGTGGTTGCCTGAGTCTTGATTTCGATGAAAGATCGACTCTAGGTGTGTGTATGGCATTGGGCTACATTTTTTTTTTTTCTCGCTCTAGTTAGAAACGCAGTACATTGTGATCATTACATGACCACGGCCGCTCAATGGAGGCGCACTTGGTGCGGCCCGTCGCGTCGCGCCTCAATGGCTGGGGAAGCGCGTATTGGGAGAAGTTACAGTTTCCGCCGTCATTCTCCGCGGGGGCGCCACCACTCCAGGACAAGTCGCCGCCGGCACGGACGAGCAGACGACGCGGAAGGAGCGCGCTGGCTGGGTCGGCGCGTGTTGTCGTTTTGACTACTCAGCATAACCGCGTGGTTCTGATAGTTCTGCATGCGTGTCATCGGTGCCTGTGTCAACAGCATCCTAAGCGTATGCAGCACCATGCCAGGCAACTGCTGTGTGCCGCTGTGCACTACGAAAGCAAGAAAAGATCGGTTACCATGGGTTCCCGTGCGATTCACAACGTCGCGCAGCATGGCTGAAAAACATATCTCGGGAGGGCTAAAACGGAAAAGGAAGCCGGTGGGAGCCTAGTGACAAGTCACTGGTATACTCACTGCACTTCACAGATGACGATTACATGAAGAGCATAAAACTGAAGATCCGGCTTCCTTCAGCTGTCCCCTCCGTGTTCCCGAACTGCCCACATTACAAGTTAAGTTACTCACGCGGGCTCATGTTGAGCCAAACAACCTTGAAAAAATTAATGTGAGCAGGTCAATAGCTTTATTTTCCCCACTTGTTATAGCTACACTTCATTTCCTCCTGGACAACCCTCCGTGTCATCCTGAAGCATGTGTGTTTCAAGATAGCTGCGCCACGATCACTTTTATGACGATGATATCAAGATGGTATGCCTTGCCCAACATCGCATAAGTGAAGCCATAGAGACACCAAGAGGAGCCGCTCTATTTGTCAGATGACGAGTGACTCTCTTGGTTAGAGTTCGACTTTGCCATATCGAAAACATTGAGGTCCAAGGAGGCACGTCGAAGCAAAGGCTGACCAAGCAAACGTACGAGCAACAATCATGACAACCAGATCCACAGTGGCGCAAATTAAGTACCTTCTTGATCACATCAAGTATCTTACAACGTCTTCTGTATGCCTTACAAGTGCATTGCGTTTAACCGAATCTTATTTTCAGCTTCCGATACGCCCTAAAGCAGGCCCTCAACAGTGGACCTGTAGTATCGCTTTTTAGCAGCCTAAGGCAATTCAAAGGCGGGAATGACAGAGTTGACGCAAGGGCTGCAATTTTCACCTCGGAAAAAATACTGAAGGTACCACTAGCGAAAAAAATATATATATCGACTGAGATTATACACATTTTGCCATGCTTTGTGCAGGTTGGCATCTTGCAAGCATCAGTCTGCAAATGCACCTATTAACAATAGACAGCTATAAAACTTGGCATTCGTGATTATGAAAGTCGTACCTTGCCAACTGCCATATCACATCTGCTGCGAGAGAGTTTTCGAGTCAGCTTGGATTCATTCATGTGTGGTGTGAACCAGCAGCTGACATAGAGTTAGCACCGATTGAATTCTTGGCTGGTTACCTTGCACGTCCATTTGAAGAGAAAGTATGAATAGTTTTACAGAATCTCATGAAACATTTTTATTTATTCTGTTTTCAGTGCCTGCCCGTGTTTTCATTATTTATATATTACCAAAGTTTAAATAACTTCTAGTGTTTACTTTAGAGTGTCAATCATTTTATTTTATTAGTCCCCATCCATTTATTAACTTTGTGATTTGTGATTCCTGCAAAACCCTGGACTTATCAAAATTCTTGATGATGGATGCCTAAGGTATCTGAAAATCACCATGCACCTTTATTAGCAAGGTGATGAAGTTCCCGCAGGTCATAAGAAGCAGCAAGCTATGCAACATGTTAATTTAATCCCTTCTTCTCTATTTTGTGCAATTTCCGGAGTTGATTTGCGAGAGAGAAGACCGCAGTCACACTAAGGACCTAACTAAACTAATGCGACCACTGCTGACCAACTGGACAGGCAACATCAATCAGACAATGGAAAAAATCACGCTTGCACATAAACCTTTTTCGAGAAAAGTTCTTCGCTTGTAAAATAAGCTTGCGTGTCTTCTGTGCATCACGCGGCTTCATAATCAAACGAGAAAAAAATTGCCAGAGCCTGCGGGCGTGTCGTTGAACTGGCTGTCTTGTGTTGTTTCTTTTGCAAGAGTTTGTGTTAGCTAGTATGTTTTGGTGGTGGTAACCACTTGAATATTATTTCCAGTGAAAACGGAGGAACAGGCTGAACAATAATGTTGAACGCTACGTCCTGAATTGTAAGTTTCCAGAAACGTGCACGCTGAATAAATGGCCCCAAACCATGTCCCGATTTCAAGATTGCAATATCTAATACGTTATTACAGTGGTTGAAACGCAACTAAATGGGTACGCACTCAGCGAAGCACACGACTGCCTCGTTCTCGTTGTAAACGGGAGACCACGAATGGCTTGGAAAAGCCTAGTCATGATGACTTGCCGCTATCACCTTATCAATAGCAAACTTGCACATAGCATCAAATACTGTGTGAAACGCCACTCATAATCCTAAATTGAGCAAGCGCCGACCACGCGGACGCCGAAACGAAAGCACAGCCACGGCCGCTGCGCGCAGCTCTCCGCCGGACTCGTCCCGGAGCGGTGGCGCCGCAGCGGTGGCGATGAGAACTAGGCGCAATACGGCTCTTCTGGGCGACGCGACGGGCCGCACCCAAGTGCGCCTCCATTGAGCGGCCGTGACATGACCCTGCAATATCACCACATTCCATTCTGTAGATGATTTTTTTCTTTTTAGCGGTGTTGGACAATAAAAAATTTCTCTCCGGATTCGAGTGCCCTCGAGGTAAAAATTATGCGCAGTTGCGGCATGCAGACATTTGAACAAGACTACAAATCATATCTTTGATCCATCTTTCTTTGCGCTGTCGGGCGGTTATCATTCGTTAGCAACCGCGAGAGAAACAGACAGCGAGTATCTGTCTCTTTTCCGAGCTACAATTTAAAAACGTTGCTAAGCTGCTAAGAAAACGTTGATAACAAAAATACGCTTAACGAAACTAGAGGCCTTCAATTTGCGTTTAGTAACTTAATGATTCACATTTCGCCAATCTTGCACATTTCTCTCAGATTTCCACAACTACGTATGGGAGACGCTGACGGAACCTCGAGCAGAAACTGCTGTCAGCTTTGAATGTGAAGGTGTAGAGTGGCAATGCCTGAAATAGTTATATGGCCCATCGTATTCATCCGTCTCTTCATTAAAAAAAAAAGGGAAAGAAAGAAAGAAAGCCTAAAGTTCTACAAGAGTGGTGCGACAGGCATATCTTTGTAGACCGAAGACTGTCGATTCGATTTACGTGATTATCAGTTATAGACGATAAAGGCTGCTTGGTAGTGAGGAAAATCCTATTCAGCAACCTGGAACAGCAAGGAGAGCCCAGACGGATCACTCGATGGGAAAGAACTCCTTCTCGGTTCAGGAAGCCCGGAGTGGTGACAAGCGCCGGAGTCGTATGGAGCGCCATGTTTAGGCGAGGATCGTACGGAACAAGCAAGAGGCACCCGAAAAAGGCAAGACGGTGCAAAATGCGCCCAACAGAGGTAGGCCAGGATGGCACAGAACGTCGGTGATAGCACAGGCACGCAAGTCCAGTAGCCCGGGGTGGTGACGGCATCCCAAGTCTGGTACCGTAGGCCTCATAGAGTATACCGTACCATATGTTCATGGTGGTGAAACTGACGCTATATTTATAGATGTGTGCAAAGAATTTTGACACAGTGCCTCACTATAAACTTCTAACTACAATCGACTCTAAATAACACTCAACTAGCTGATTTTATTTCCATTTTCCTCACGCAGTGTACACCGTTCGTTTCCATTAAAAGGCCGAATCCTCTTCCATGGATGTAACTTCTGGTGTTACCAAGGCTCTGTTATCGGCCTTCTCCTCTTTTTACTTTAGATAAATGACTTTCCGCGCAACATACCATATTACAGATGCGCCTCTACGCCGATAATTGCATCTTGGTTGTCCCATTAACAATTACAACGACCACAAATCGCCTTGCTGATTCCTTTTCAAGGTTCTGGGCTTGTTGCGGGTAGTGGAAGATGAGTTGAAACTTCCAGAAAGCTGTTGACCTAACTTGCACTAACAAACAGTGTCCTTGAGACTTTAATTACTCAATAACCGAGCCATTACTAAACATAATTTCTAATTTCGAGTGCATTCGTGTAGCTTTTACGAGCATACCGTAGTTTGAACACATTGATTCAATCCGCGGCAAAGCCTTGAAAAAAAAAAATACTTTGGTATTTACGTCGTACGAATTCTCTGAGGCTCCTAAAGAAACTTGAATTCTCGTGATTAAATCTGGGGTCCGCCATCTTCTTTAATATGCCTGCGTAGTGCGCAACCCGAGCTTTGCAACCGAAATAAGGAAACTTCAGGCTGTGCAGAGAAAAGCAGTTCATTCCATCTTTCGGCGATATGACAGTAAGGTTTCTCCCTCTCCCGCACTTTTATCACTAAATTTTGCTCCTTTCTCTGAAGGTCGTGCCCACAGATACTTTAAAGTTCGCACATTGCATTATTATTTCTCACTATCGCATCTCGCAAAAGGCTACCTATTATTCGCCCAACCAACCTCAGCCAGAAGGACTAACTTATTTAAATACAGTTTTTCCCTCGAACAACAGCTGATTACAGCTCGATTTCTGGCAGCACCTAGAAACGTCCACCAAAATAATTTCTTGGCCCTATTGAACCTAGTGTTCGGTGTTAATGCTTAGTTGCCTGCTTGTTTTTCCTTTGGTGTTGTCCTTTAGGTGACTGACGCTTTATACTGGCTTTACTGTTTGGGCCAACTGCGGTTACCGTCAAGAAATAGCTGCGGCGTCCCCTAAGCAGACTACATTACTCATTTCTGTGATTATCCAAGTAAAAATTTAAAAAAAAAAAGACAAAAAACATAATCCCCAATGCTTTCCTTGGCCTCGCCGACTGTTGGCTTCTTTCCTTCACGTATCAGCTAACAGTACGAAATAAACATAAAAAATATCAGACACAAATACTCGAGGCCTCACAAGTTATACATTGCGAAAGTCGATACTTACGCGAAGGCTGCTGAACCATGGCACGAACGAACACCTCGTCGTCGTCTTCCCGTCAGCGTGCACAAAATGCTCTGCTGCTGGTGGCAGAGGCGATAGGGCTTCGGAGGAACATCCCACACACAAAAAAAAATTACTGGTTTCAGTTTCAGTTTTACAAGTGAGAATTACGCTTTACTTTGTAGGATCAATTGACGGCGCCAGAGCCGAAAGGGCAAGGTGTCAACTTCTGTCAGAAAAGAAAAAAAGGAAGAGCACAGAGCATGTTACGCGATATTTTTTCTGTTACCTTCGCTGTTGAATTTCTTAATATTAACCACTCAAGCTACAGTTCGTTCAACGATTTCTAAGCTGTTTACATCTTACAAGGGAAACTGCACTTGATTTAGAGTAAATGGGTCGAATGATTACAGCTTGTTGTTTAAGAAAACGAAATATCTTGGCGGCAGCATTGGGAACAGTAGCACACCGCGACGGCTTTCAGTCCTCCGGACTGCGCAGTGCCCGATAAGGGGACTCATGATGAAGCCATGGACGATACTAGTGTATTCCCCGTACACAAACGCTTGGCTCGAAGAAGCGAAACAAATTTATCAAAACCCAAGCCTTGAAGCTTTGTTTGGCGGCATCCGATAATGCACAGCATTGTGTAGGCGAAAGCTACGGAAACTAGAATGCTTCTTTTTTGGACATCTTTCTACATGTTCAGCCCAATCATAAGAGGCTGCTCCAGCACCATCGCCTACCTCTCCTGCAAAGCCCTTTTTTCAGAGTCGCTCTGGGTACTTCTCCTTATGAATGCGTCCTTTCCGTTGGTTTTGGGCTATAGCTGTGGCGCTTTTCGCGTACGTCGCAGTTTGACCTTCAGCCGATCTTCAGTCACGTGACTAGTGGCGCTCGGCATGCTCACCACCCGCTTCTTCTTCTTCTTCGCACGTGTGGTGCACGTAGCCGGCAGCGCTCGATTCTGCTGCTGAGGCTTCTTCTACATCGCACACCTCCTTCTTCTTCACACACCTGGCAAACTTGATTCGTGCAGGTACAGCCTTTGTCGAAATTGTAGAGCCCAGGGGGTCTGCTTCTGAGCCTTGCAGTGGCGCTGATTTAGCATTAGTGGAGGACCTTCCCACAGGAGAGGGTAGGACAAAATTCTTCTTACCATCAAGAGATTTCGAACACTGGAAATGCCTTACAAGCTGCACGAAGTGGCTAAGAAGCACAAACCCTGGGCTGTACACTTTTGACAAAGACTTTAATATCTCTAAAAATATACAACATTGCCTGACACAGTACCACACAGCCTTCCGGTCCCCTGCCTACCTTTCTCTCCACCGCCACCGCTGCCCATCTGGCTAGTCGTCCCTCGACACCGTCATGTCGTCTAGCGTGTCGTCGTGAGCTCTGGTCTCCTTTAGGTCCGCAAGCATCCATGTAGGAGTCACATGCTTAAACTTTGTCCACTTAAGTTTAGCTATGTTAAGCCTCTCCTTGTTTTTACGTACCATGCTTTTTGAAGCTTGAGATTTCATCATCGATTACGTCGTCAGTTATAATGTAAGCATAAAAAAATACATTTTCATACTTTTCGTGTTATTGAATATCCCGGATTTTTTTTTAAAGTGATGCAGACGTTCTTTAGGCAGCCTACTCGAAAATTGCCAGTGTCGCTTTTCCTCACGGTATGGTTTGGTTTGGTATACCAACCAGGGTGTCATCATCATCATCATTCGGACTATACCCACTGCAGGGCGATAGCCTCTCCCATTTTGTTCCCATTAATCCGGTCCTGTGCTAGCTGCATCCAATTAACCCCCTGCGAATTTCTTAATCTCATCCATCCACCTAATTTCCTGCCGCCCCCAGCTACGCTTTCCTTCTCTTGGAATCCAGTTTGTTACCCACAGCGACCATCGGTTCTTCTCTCTTCGCACTACATGTCCTGCCCATGCCCATTTCTTATTCTTAATTTCAACTAGAATGTCAGTAACTTATGTCAGTTATTTCTCTGACCCACTCATTCCTGCCTTCTGCCCTCATTTTCTCCTCCTCCTGACCCACTCTGCACGCTTCCTATCTCTTAACGTTCCCCCTACTATTTTCCGCTTCGTGGCCCTCTGTGTTGTCCTCAACTTAAGTAGAACCCTTTCGTTAACCTCCATGTTTCAGCCCCATAGATCAGTACCGGTAAGGTGTAACTGTTATACAGTTTCCTCTTCAGCGATACCGGTAAGCTGCTAGTCATAATGTGTGAGTACTTTCCAAATGCGCTCTATTTCAATCATATTCTCCTAGTTGTTTCCCTTTTATGGTCCGAATCTGTGGTCACTGCATGTCTTAAGTAGACATATTCGCCTACCACTTCCAGCGCTTCGCTACCTATTTTAAAGTACTGTTCCGTTCCCAGGCTGTTCAACATTACCTTAGACTTTTGAAAATTAATCTTTAGGTTATACCTGTCTGCTTCTCCTGTCTAGATCAGTAACCATCCATTGCACTTGGTCACCCGAGTTGCTTAATCAGACAATGTCATCAGCGAATCGCAGATTACCGAGATATTCATTGACCCTGATGCCTAAATGCTCGCATTCTTTGCCTTTCAATACACTCTCTAAGCAAGGTGTAAATATTACTGGGAAGATAGTGTCTCCTTGCTTAACACCTTTCTTAACTGGAGTTTTATCACTTCCTTTGTGCAGAACTAAAGCTAAAGAACGCGTTATGCCATATGTAGATAACCTTATAGTTCTCTATGTAGCGCAAATTGCGTACGTACTAAGGCGACAAAACAACAGCTAAGGTAGAGATATTAAAACATCCTGCGGTACGTATGCAAAATATTGTTACCACAGATGCGCAAAATGTGTAATAGCACCTAATAGCGAGCTAAAATATTTAGCTCGATTGGACTGTAATTCTCCAAAGACGATGTGAGCTTCAAAGCTTGAGAAAAATATATTTAAAGTGAGAAGCTACGCAATATTAATAATAATAATACTAAACATTCCAGCGTTTGGAGTGTCGTATTGAGTTTCAGGCAGAGGCATACATTCTGTGCAGTGCTGATGTTTCTTTTCCAGTCTTTTTTTTATTTTCTAAAGAAGTATTCATGGTATTATAAAGCATTTAACTAATTTACCATACTCCTTTTTCTCTCCCAGAAGCCCTGACCAGCGAGTAACTCAAGGCCAGCCTGTACGACAACTCCACCCGGTTTCGTGCTGGCCCATCCTGCAAAATAAATTGGTGTACCCAATCCTGCATAATATTTATACCAGATTTTCAATACGGAGCTTATGTGTCTCCCATGACTTTTTTCGGGTCTTTCTCACGAGTCCCAAGTTTCTGCTGTTAATACGCCATAGCAGGTCTTGAAGGTGATATTCGTCAAGAATCCTCAGCAGGATCTGGCTCCCTAGGGTACTCTGCTATCGATCATATTCATATCATCAACCAGGTGACAAAAAATGCTCGGAATATAACCAGTGTGATGTACTAGGCGACGACGAAGGGAACAGTGCAGGAGCGGAGAAGCAGAAGATGATGAAGACAGAATAAAACTGGGCGTTCGAAAGAACGGCCGCGTCTCTGCTTGTTCTTCGTCACAATGGCGCAGTCGACCAACTTCGGGTCCAACCCGGACCTCTTCCCGACCCTCTCCTCCTTCGAAACGGCCGGGAAGTCACACGACCGGCTGACTCGGCGCCCGGAACTTCTATTCCGACCGAGAGCGATGTCCATGCCTCCTCGGCGGATTCGGCTCTGGCGGCCGTCCTTCCCGAAGTGCTATCCACCCTTCGGGAGGTATCTGCCACTTTCACCACTGCACTTGGCCGAGTCTCGATGTCCTCTGGGTGCCCAGTACCACCGGTGTTCCGTGGCTTCTCTGATGACGCCGAAGCATGGGTTGAACTTGGCGCTGCGCCTGGTCACCAGCCACCACGCTCGCCATCGCGGAGGACCATCTCCGTGGTGCCGGCCGGGCCTGGTGTAAACGCAGAAATGAGGACAAAGGTCCAGGCCGACCAAGTGGTGTAGCGGCGGTCTTCGTACTGGTGTACGAAGACCGCCGCTACACCACTTGGTCGGCCTGGACCTCTGTCCTCATTGCTGCGTGTACACCCCTGGCCAGTGCGCACGACGTTAACCCACGACGATGAGATCGCAGCGCCAGGCTCCAGATGAAGACGTCGCCCTTTACATTTTTGATATGGTGCCCATTTCTTCTTCTTGATTTTCACTACAATGTCAGTGACTTGAGTTATTTCTATGACCGACTCTGCACGTTTCCTATCTCTTAACGTTATCCGTACCATTTGTCTTTCCATAGCCCTCTGCGTTGTCCTCAAATTACACAGGATCCTCTTTGTTAGCTTCCACGTTTCAGCCCCATACGTAATTACAGGTAAGATGCAATTATTGTATATTTTCCTCTTGAGCGATACAGGTAAGCTGCTAGTCATAATTTGGGAGTGCTTGCCAAATGCGCTCCATCCCAATCTTATTCTCCTTGTTATTTCCCTTTCATGGTCCGGATCTGCAGTTACTACCTGTCCTAAGTAGACATATTCACCTACTACTTGCAGTGCTTCGCTACCTAATGTAAACTGCTGTTCCTTCCCTAGGCTATTGAATATTACCTTAGTCTTCTGCATATTGATTTGCAAGCATACCTTTTTGCTTTTCCTGTCTAGGTCATCAATCATTATTTGCAATTCATCCCCTGAGTACTTCGTTAGCAAGGCAATGTCATCAGCAAATCGCAGATTACCGAGGTATTCTCTATCTACTCTTATCCCTAACTGCTCCCATTCCAAGACTCTGAATACTTCTAAGCAAGATATGAATAGTACTGGGGAGATCGTGTCTCCTTGCCTAACACCTTTCATTATTGGAACTTCGTTACCTTCTTTATGCAGAGCTATGGTTGCTGTGCACCCTCTGTATATTGGCACACCAAAAGAAGACACAGGCTTGATGGTACTGAAATTACTCTTTATTTGGCTGAGTTGAGCCCGCAAAAGAACTAAGCAACTCGGTGGCGGCAATAGCAACAAACGTGCTCGTCGATCGTCGAACAAAGAATGCCCGTTACACTCGTTAACGCACAATTTAAAGGCTGCTCAGAACTATCTAGATAACGTCGCAAACTGCTACTAGCACAACCTGGAACATTGTAGAAACATACGCAAGTGATCGGAATCTTCGAGACAGATCTTGGCGCATCGTTCGCGACAAAGAAAATGATAACGCGTCGTATCGTGGCAACGAGCATGAACAAACATGGCATACAGAATTGATACGCGTTACAGAATCCCAGTGATAAGGCCGCATGCCGGTGGCTGTTAAAAAGCCACAAATACAGTTTTAAAGGTTTCGCGGCACTATCATAGAAAAACATATTTACGTGAAGAGCGTACACTTCCATAGGGCCCTGCGGCTGAGCAGCGCCAGCGCCCCGAGCGGCTGGTCAGACCGCTAATTTCGCCCTCCGAGATTTTCGGCACGTCATTTGCTCTGTTTCAGTATCGGTTTCGATAGAAATGCTTTCAATTCTGACTTACCTTAAGTTGTTAAAATATTCACCTATATAGTCTAGAGCTGCGCGCAAGTGCTTTAACGATGCCATGCATACGAACGTGTTAAAGTCGCTGAAAGCAACCTCTTTACTGGTAATGCCGGCAAGGTTCTCGCAAAACATAAGCGTGGCTAACTTAGTTCATGCAGATTAGAATAATGCGATCAGAGCAGTTCCTATTGTTATTTTTTGCAGTTATTGGGCCGCTTTTTTTAGTGGCGCACAAAGACGCAGTGGTTCCATACAAAAAAAAAAGGTTTTGTAGTAATCCCGATCGCCATCAGCTCGCGCGCCAACCCGAAGAGGTAGACGAAGTGGAGCCGGAGCCTTGTTGGCACTGCCCTGTTGATTAGAACGCTACCCCCGTCGCTTTGGTTTGCGGACGTTGCTTGCGGTCTTGGTGCTCCTATAAACACCTTACACTTGGTGGAGGTTCGGTCGTTGCCCCAGTTCTCCTCGCAAATTTCACCCTGGAACTTCGGAACCGCACGCTACCGCCTTCGGTCACAACCATGCAGGACGCTCCCAGCCAACCATCGACGCCCATCCCTGCCACTCCTGCCACCATCTTCTGTCCCGGGGCACAACGCCCCCGTGACCCACCTTTCTTCAGTGGTACCGACGACCACGACGGTCTCAGTCTCAGATCCCTCAAAGACCCCTCCGGCCGCCTCGCCCACTGGGCGTTACGTCTTCAAGAGTACGATATCCACGTCATCTATCGATCTGGACGCAAGTACACCGACGCTGATGCCCTTTCCCGTTCACCGCTTCCTAACGACTCGACGGCCGGCTTCGTTTGTGCCTACGATATGTCGCCGCTCAATATTACCAACATGAAATCTGAGCAGCAGAAGGATCCATGGATATCCTCCCTCTTAACATTCCTGTCCACGCCCGCAGAGCTGTCTCTGTCACGTGCACTTCGTCGTCAGGCCCACCACTTCGCCACTCGTGATGGACTTTTATACCGCTGCAATTACCATCCTACAGGGCGAAAGTGGCTTCTCGTGATTCCGCGACATCTCCGTGCCGAAATCTGCGCCACTTTCCACGCCGATCCCCAATGCGGCCATGCAGGTGTCATGAAAACCTATTCTCGACTGCGTATGAGATATTACTGGCGCGGCATGTACCGCTTCATTCGTCAGTATATCCGATCCTGTACCGCCTGCCAACGTCGCAAGAATCCATCCCCTCAGCCAGCCGCTCCGCTGCAGCCATTGCCTTGCCCCAGCCGCCCTTTTGACCGTGTCGGTATCGATCTGTATGGCCCGCTTCCGACCACGTCGGCTAACAACCGCTGGGTCATCGTAGCCGTTGACCACCTAACCCGTTACGTGGAAACATCGACCTTGCAGTCTGCCACCGCACGGGATGTTGCTTCGTTCATTCTGCATCGCCTCGTTCTTGGTCACGGCGCACCGAAAGAATTGATCAGTGACCGCGGACGTGCGTTTCTTTCCGACACTGTCGAAGCCCTCCTCAAACAGTGCCAGATCATTCACCTGAGCACCACAGCGTATCACCCCCAAACGAACGGCATGACTGAGCGATTTAATCGCACTCTTAGTGACACGCTAGCCATGTACGTTGATAGCGCTCACTCTAATTGAGACCAAGTGCAGCCTTTCGTAACGTACGCCTACAATACGGCTACGCAAACTACGACTGGGTTCTCCCCCTTCTTTCTTTTATATGGTCGTGAACCCACGTCTACCATGGATACTATCCTGCCCTACCAACCCGACGCTTCAGAGACCACTCTACTGTCTGAAGCGCACACATTTGCCGAAGAATGCCGACAATTGGCGCGCTCCTTCACAACGGAGAACCAGGCTCAACAAAAGCATAACCGGGACCCTACAAATCCAGCGCCTTCATATCCCTCAGGTGCCCTCGTTTGGCTCTGGGTGCCTTCCTCTGCACCCGGCCTCTCATCCAAACTCCTATCGCGCTATCATGGACCTTACCGCATTCTCGAACAATCTTCTCCCGTCAATAACGTAGTAGAGCCCTTGAACCCATCTCCAGATCATCGCCGCCGCGGCCGAGAAACTGTACATGTCGACCGCCTCAAGCCGTATTATGATCCCCCTACCCTTTCCTCACCATGAGTCGCCAGGATGGCTCCTTTTCCGCCGGGGGGTATTGTAGTAATCCCGATCGCCATCAGCTCGCGCGCCAACCCGAAGAGGTAAACGAAGTGGAGCCGGAGCCTTGTTGGCACTGCCCTGTTGATTAGAACGCTACCCCCGTCGCTTTGGTTTGCGGACGTTGCTTGCGGTCTTGGTGCTCCTATAAACACCTTACAGTTTATTTTCTTGTTTGCATATTGAATGGCACAGAAAGAATACTGGATCACACACTTTATAAAATACATCTTATTACAAAGAGAAACTAAATTGAAGGTATGGTGAAAGACGCGGAACAGTGTCACGATGAAAAAAATTCGTATACCGGCTGTGTGTTTTTGCTCAGAAACATCGCCTGTGAGAACAACAGAAAAGGAGTTGTGAACTGGTAGACCCAAGTAAGGAGGAAAAAATGCAGGCACAGCCTGCGCGGAATTTTTATAAATCCGCCTTGATCAGTAAGCTGTTGAGCAATTTAAACAAACCAAAACCACACTGAATACATAATAGTAACCCAATGCTATGCTTATACTCATGATCGCCGACAAAACTGCCCTCTGCCCGTATGGTAAAGATATTACAGGGAGTCCACTGTTAGCGACTAATAGCCGTAGATGTCGTCAAAAAACAGGCCACAAACAGGCAGCAGCGCTTTTTAGACACCAACGAAAATTCTTTAGCCATGACAAAGAACTCGGCATATAAAAATGGTGCCTACAAAGCGGCAAAAGCCCATGCATTGTGCAAATACAGCGAAGTAAACACCATTCACACAACGATCCGAAATGCGCAACACACAGTTCTTGTACTGCCGAATAAAAGTTTGTGCTAAGATACATCTGAGCCACCGAAAACTTTTTTGTCGTAAAGCTGTCTTAGAAAATTACGCAATCGAAGGAATGCACATGTTCTTCAGAAAAACACGACCCAAAAACATACAGTGACTGCACACTAAACGTGCGCCACGGCTCCTATTCTATGTTACATGTGCAAAATAGGTTCACGTTGCGCAACAAACGACTTGCTAAAAGAGTTCTCAGCTCAAAAAACAAGAAAATTATTTCTGCACACAACAGGAAAGAAGTTACCGGCCAACGAAGTGACGCATTGAAAAGCACGGTGAGGGGGGCGTACCCGGTGGCACATGAGCGGCGCAGCATCAACGTTTATATGGAAAGAGCAAGGAAAGCATACGCTTTGAGGCAAGCCAGTGTACGTATGATAGGCTATCTACAATTGAGGTGGAATGGGAGCGAACATCGCTACGCCGCTTCGCGGGTGGTCAGACCCCTACTTGCTCGGCCGCGAAAAGGCTCGAGTGTCCGCTCTTTACGTAAGTATGTTTCTCTATCGCAATATATCTTCCAGCACTTTCACGTACAGCTCGCCTACACCTTGATTTTGCAATGCCTGTATGACCGCCGAGGTTTCTACTGAGTCAAATGCTTTTTCGTAATCAATGATTGCTATGTATAAGGGCTGGTTATATTCCGAGCCTTTTTCTATCACCTGATTGATGGTATGGACATGGTCGATAGTAGAGTACCGTTTCCGAAAACCTGCTTGATCTTTTGCGTGGTTGCAGTCTAACATTGCCCTGATTCTATTAGCGATTACTTTGGTAAATACCTTATACATAAGACAGTAAGCTGACTGGTCTCTAATTTTTCAAATCCTTAGCGTCCCCTTTCTTATGAAATAAGATAATATTTGCTTTCTTCCATGATTCCGGTATCGTTGATGACACCAGACATTGCATATACAGGGCGGCCAGCTTTTCTAGCGTGATATCCCCCCCCCCCCCCCCCCCCCGTACTTCACCCCAACAAATCTATAGTTACCTGTTCTCCTCCAGCTGCTTTCCCCCTTTTCATAGTTTCTAATGCTTTCTTAACTTCGTCCTTCGTCACTGGTGGAACGTCTCACTGTTTTTCCCTACCGCCAATCTCATTATCGTCGTGACTTTGTTGGCTGCTGAAGAGATCAGTATAGAACTCCTCTGCTACTTAACTATCCTGTCCATATTTGTGATGACATTGCGCATACATCTGATTTTTGCCTATGCCCAATTTCTTTTTCGTCGCTTTAAGGCTTCCCCCGTTCTTTACAGCATGCTCAATTTTTTCCATGGTATACTTCCTTATATCGACCACTTTGCGCTTATCGATTACCTTTGATATCTCTGCCAATTCTATCTGGTCTGTTGGATTGGAAACTTTGATACTTCGGCGTTTCTTTATCAAATCCTTCGTCTCCTTAGACAGCTTACCCGTATCCTCTCTAACTATCCTACCACCTACTTCTACAGCGCACTCAGTCATGATATCTCAAATTATTGTTCATTGCTTCTAGGCTAATGTCGCCATCCTCGGTTAGAGCTGAATATCTATTCTGTAGCGAGATCCTGAACTCTTCTGCCCTCCCCCTCACCGCGATTGATGAACTTCTTTCTTGCTCATTTGTTTCGTTCCCTTTTCAGATTTAGTCTAATTCAAGACCTACATCGCACCTTCCCGATTACCTCTACATCCTACACAACGGCGGGGTTAGAACATATTATGAAGTCAATTTCATTTTTAGTCTCCAGGGCTTTCCCATGTCCACTTCCGGTTCTTCCGTTTGCTGAAGAAGGTGGTCATGATTGTTAAGTTATTGCGCTCTGCAAACTCCACTAGTAACTCCCCCCTGCTATTCCTAGAACCAATGCCATAGCCACCTACTGCCTGGTCTCCCGCCTGCTTTTTCTCTACCTTGGCATTGAAGTCGCCTATTAGTACAGTATACTGCGCCTTTCCTTTCCGCATTGCTAATTCTACATCTTCATAGAAGTTTTCGACTGGCTGGTCGTCATGACTACATGTAGGTGCGTAGGCCTGTACAACCTTCAGTTTATACCGCTTTTTAAGCTTAATTATGAGGCCTGCCACCCTCTCATTAATGCTATAGACCAGCTATATACTTATTGACCCCTAGTTCTACCCCTAGCTCTCGCTTCTCCGGTAAACCTGAATAACACAGTACATGCCCATCCTTCAGTACAGTATATGCCTCATTTGGCCTCCTAACCTCACTAAGCCCTATGACATCCCATTTCATGTACTCTAGTTTTTTTTACCATATATTTAAGGAGGAATAGCCTGCTCTTTACTTTAAATTGACAACCTGTCCTTGCCGGAGAGCTCACTGGGCACGAAGGGCAGCGCTCAGGTGTAACAAAAAGAAACTCCTACGAGCGAAACCCGATGATTAAGATGTATATTTGTTTAGATACGATAAACATTGAACAGCGCGGAAAGCTGGGCGAGTTAATGGAGGTTCATGATGAAAACAAAGCGCAAAAGAAACACGAAACGTCCTCGTACTTTTTTTACGCTTTGTTTTCATTATCAACGATAAACATTGGCATGTACTCTACTTTGTAGCATTTGCACTCACCTCTAATTGTGGCTCTTTCTTCATACTTACTAAGGGTAGCGATGACAATCATGATCGAGCTGGATTAACGTAAAGGGTGTTTTTTTAGATTATGACCAGTAGGTGAATGTAACGAAAATAGAAGAGTGCCAGTCATAATAAAACCCTGCTATGCATTAATTTCCAGCCGAGCACAAGTGCCTCCTGCGCAGCCATGTTCATCTTATAGACTGGTGTGAATTTTTATCCTTTCTCTCGTCTTCTCACAACACATTTCCTCGGTTTCTAAACACTTAGTGCGCAATGCTCAGGAATAGCCCCTTCGCCCTACAGGTCGCGCCTTTTGCGAATAGCTTGAATGGCTTCGCTTTCTAAGGTGAGGATCTGGTTTTAACGTAGCCATCGTTGTCACTTTAGGGCAAGTGATCATAGCCTTATTGCCGTATATCTTCTGTCTCTCAGCCGTTTATTTCTTTTTTTTTTTTTTTCTGCCCTCGCGGCGCAGTCAGGCGGGCCAATTTAGTGCCATTCAGGAGACACATGCATTCTTTTTTCCCTTCGCTCAGCCACAACACGAACACACACACACACACATATTAATACTCTCGAACCTTGAACCGAGCTCTAAAATACTCCAGAATTTAAATAAAAATGCATAGCGCCGGGCGCTTCCGTGTTGGGGAGGGCGCCAAGTCGTGGAAAGATGGGGTAGACGCTTGGCTGTACCATATATTCGACACCGTCCGTCTTCCCAATCGTAGCCTTATCTTCTTCCCACTGCCCAGTATCATTTTGTTTTTCAGACAAGCCCTCTCCGTCTTTTCTTGGCGTTCGCGCGCCACCAGTAGGGTACTCGACAAAATACGGTAATAAATCTTGGCGACCCCGAGCTGATTTAATTAAATTTCACAGCCGCGCGTTTTGTGGACCTCAGTGCTCGACCGGCGCGGTACCTGCAGCGATGCAGTGGAACCCAGTGCGCGAAACTCAGTGTCAGGGACAGCCAACAGAATGAAGCATGCATAGGAACCTTTGTTCGGCATCGTCACGGGGCTGCAGAGTTCGCAGACGGGAACTTAAAAGGTAGTCATCGAGTGTAGCTGGAACAGTAAAGGCGTAATTGGAACTCAGTTGAGGAGGACTTTTTTTCCGGCAGGGGGCTTAGTTAGGTGGTCGGCGGATGTACTGATTTCATAGTAAATGCGCTCTGACGTTTATTATCTCGAAGCTGGACATCTTGCTGACTTCGCTTTTCTTGCTTACCTCTTTCTCTCTGCGCTCTGACCATAACTTCTTTTTTTTTTTTTTTCGTTTGCAGTGGCACTATTCCTTCCATTGTCTGTGCGGAAAAACGGAGGAAGAAGCACAGGAGATGACAACAGTCGTGTTGCTTTCGTTAGCTACGAATGGCAAAGGATTTGCGTTGGATACGATTTGTGGTTTTATCCACGACTAAATTATGGCAACTGACACGTTGACTTGTTAACCCTTTTCCTTATTCTTAGACATTTTGCTTAGGCGAAAGCGTTATACTAGCGTATGTTCTGTCCGCAAGATGCTTCGCCAGAAGTTGGTCCCCTCGTGACGTCAGCGCTAAGTGACGTCATATTGTCTCATGCTTCGTGCATCCTGAAAGTGGGACCAGGAAACTTCATTCGCATTGACACTTCAATAAAGAAAAAAAAAGCGTGTCAGCTCGCTTGGGAATCATACGCTCGTGAGCATGATTTAGAAATTCTCCTTGCCCAGCGTAAGGACGCCGTAGAGTGCCGAGGGAAATGACAACAGCGGCAGTAAGACAAAAAAGAAAACAAGATTAAAATGAACAACTTCAAAAAGCTGCTCTTGAGTGTACGTCAGATGATTCGATGACGTCACTGACACACTGTCATGGTATTAAGTCATGAATCATGTGACGTCATAAGTCGATTGCATCATAGAGTATGTAACGTCAATAGGGACGTCAGTGTTTTGACAGCGCCGCAGACCTAGTCAATCAGACGGCTGCGTAAAACTACCCTGTCTGCCGCCAGACACCTACGCCTGACTCCAAAAAAATTACACATCGTCAAGTGGCAGCATCGGAGGTCGAAGAGTGACGATAGGGTCTTAGCGGCGTAGGTAGGTAGGTGCAGAGAGTCATTGATTAAGAGTCAACAACATCTCGGCAACACAAATTCTCTCTCATTAACCGCAATGCAATTCCTCAAATGACATCCAAGGTTGCTTTTTTTTTCTTCAAAAAATTACGATAGCTTTTTTTTTACTCTCTAACTATTATGTTGATCGTTGCATAGCTACACTTCATGACATGACCGTTTGGTGCCAATTTTTCTCCCGTAATCGACAATGAAAACTGCCTTGTGTACGTCATCACGCCTTGGCCTGGTGGGAACGTGCTACCTATCAAAAGGCCAAGACAGCAACTACGACAGCTGCATTTCTGCGTCTCCAGCTAAGCTGTCCATTACTACTTCATGTAAGTAATCTTTGGGCTGGTATTTAAAATTGTGGCACAATTGCTGATTAAAACCACGATGGCTTCCGGGCATCTCCGCAGCGCACAACACCGGCTGCCAAGGCGTGATGATGTCCTGCGAGGCGCACGGTGACGTCATGAGCAGTACTGCTACTTTTCCAACATAGAAACGCTGGCGCTTGCGTTGGATACAATGTCAACGAAAGCAGAGCTCTCGAAGCGTTGTTTTACGCCATCCGACAATGCTCCGCAGAGTGTGATAGAAGGCAGTGGAATTTAAACACTAAATTTGTGGACATCCGACCTGGATCTTGTCCACAATTCGGGTGTTCTCCGAGGGAAAGCTTGACTGCATATATATTGTCACGCACTTCCCGCGGTCCTTATTGAAGGAAGATGAGGTTTGGCGGAATAAGGAGAAGAGGAAGAGGAAGCTGGTTCTGCCCCGCTCTTGTGTGCTATTCTTTAGCGCAGCCTAAGATCTGCCTAAATAAACGTCGTAACAAGTGTGGTGGAGGTGCGGGGTACCTCCACCACACTTGGAGGGGAGGCGTCAAGGGGGGGGAGGCGTCAAGATATTGGGGGCCATGTCAGACCCGTCTACAGTGGCACCTCTTCGTCAGACAATAGCCCATAGTCTACCTGTTATGCTCCCTCTGTAACGTCTCCTTCGGACACCCGATGCTCTGCTGCTCATCGCCCGAACATCCAGCCTCTAACCATCAACGCCTACAACAGCGAGCACTCTCGTCATCCTCGTCGACTACATCCAGAACATGAAACGTTTAATACAAGCGACGATGAGCCTTATTCATCGAACGAACGTGAGCCGCCAGTGTGTTATACCTGTGGAATGATCGGCCACATTTCCCGCTTTTGCCGCAACCGTCGTCCGTACCAGCAGTATCGCCGACAATGGGTGAACTCCCGTACAAGGCTTCCTGCTGACAATGATAATTCATATAGAAGAACACCTGGCCGGAATGAGTACAGAACAACAGCTAACCGACAAGAACGCAGAATGGTACTGAACCGAAACGAATCACCGGCCTCTGACCGTAGCCTGACACCACCATCTCGGCGCCTACGACAATCCCCTTCTCCCCGACGACGTTCGCCACCTCCGGGAAACTAGTGAGTGCGGCCGATGGAGGTGAGGTCGCAAATGATTCTAGCTTACCCATACCTCTGCCCGTTTCGATGTTAAAGAACCGAATTGAAGTGTTTGTGGACGGTGTACGTGCTATGGCGTTGTTGGACACAGGTGCAACTATTTCTATTATAAGTCTCGCTTTTAAAAACTGCCTTGGTCGTAAAATTATGTTTGCTTGGGATAGTACGACAACATTATGTGGTGTTGGTGGCGAACCGCTTAACCCACTTGGAGTCTGTTCCGTGAATCTTGTTATCGCCGGCCACACATTCCGAACTGAATTCGCAGTACTTACTCGATCAACGCATGACGTAATTCTTGGACTCGATTTTCTGGAGCAATGTGGGGCCACTCTCGACTTTCGCAATGGAGACATTTCTGTGAGCACTCGAATTGAATCTGCTTTGCGTGAAAATTCGCGGACCCATCCTAGCACGCTTTCGGTTTCGGAAGACATAGTCATTCCTGCAATGTCAGCACAGTTTATACGAGTTGTTAGTTCCAGCTGTGCCAGTGATGCTTTCGACGCTGTGGTTGAACCACTCACCCTCAACTGCGCGAAGAAAAGTATTCTGATTCCCCGCTGCATCATCTCAGTCATCAATGGCCATTCTTCTTTGTGGACGACTAACTGCTCTAACGAACCTGTTGTATTACCACGTGGTCTAAAACTTGCCAACTTTGACGAAGACACTCTTAAATCAGTGGCCGTGATCAGCACAGACAATTCCCAGCCTACCGCATGCTCAGAAGAAGATGAGACAAAATTTCTTGCCATGATTAACAAATCCCTGCCAACAAGTGACCGTCACAGTTTAGTGGAAGTTCTGGCGAAACATACGGCGGCTTTCGATTTCTCTCGGGACTCGCCACCACGGATTCCCATGTCCCGTACTCAGCACCGAATCAATACAGGAAATGCTGATCCAATCCGCCAGAAGCCTTATCGTGTATCCCCATCAGAGCGCCAAACAATCGAAGAACAAGTTCGTGACATGCTGCATAAGGGCATCATTCAGGAATCGTCTAGTCCGTGGGCTGCCCCTGTGATTCTAGTCAAAAAGAAAGATGGCACATGGCGATTTTGTGTTGATTATCGACGTTTGAATACTGTCACCAAGAAGGACGTGTATCCCCTGCCACGTATTGACGACGCCATTGATTGCTTACATTCCGCCTCCTATTTTTCCTCAGTTGACCTGCGATCAGGCTATTGGCAGATCCCCATGCACCCGGAAGATAAAGAAAAGACGGCATTCATCACCCCAGACGGGCTGTATGAATTTAATGTGATGCCGTTTGGATTATGTAACGCTCCAGCCACGTTCGAAAGATTCATGGATACAGTTTTGCGCGGGCTGAAGTGGCACATTTGTATGTGTTATTTGGACGATGTAGTGATATTCGGGACAACTTTTCATGAACACAACAGTCGATTAGAGATTGTCTTGGAGTGTATCGAGAAAGCTGGTCTGGTACTCAATTCCAAGAAATGTCGTTTTGGAGAACGCCAGACTGTGGTACTTGGACATCTTATAGACAAGGATGGAATCAGGCCTGATCCGAAAAAGATCGAAGCTGTCACTTGTTTTAAACCGCCGAAATCGTTAAAACAGCTCCGGAGTTTTTTGGGGCTTTGCTCCTATTTTCGGCGTTTTGTTCCGAAGTTTGCTGATCTAGCATATCCCCTTACTTGTCTTCTGCAAAAAGATGTGCCTTTCAAGTGGACTGCCGATTGTGACTCCGCCTTTCGTCAGTTAAAGTTTATTTTGACATCAGGACCAGTACTACGCCACTTCTGTCCATCAGCTCCAACAGAACTTCACACTGACGCCAGCGCAGTTGGAATTGGTGCTGTGCTCATACAGCGCCACAATGGCAATGAACATGTCGTTGCGTATGCAAGCCGTTCTTTGAGCAAGGCTGAGCGTAATTACACTGTAACTGAACAGAAATGCTTAGCTGTTGTATTCGGTGTGCAACGGTTTAGGTCATATCTTTACGGATGTGCATTTAAAATTGTGACGGACCATCATTCCTTATGTTGGCTTGTAAACCTTCGTGACCCCTGTGGACGCCTTGCGCGGTGGGCTTTGCGCCTTCAAGAATTCAATTTTACTGTGTCTTTTAAGAGTGGTCGTAAGCACGGTGATGCTGACTGCTTGTCACGGTTGCCACTTGAAACTACTGATTGCGACAATGAGGTCTTGGATGAATATATAGCTGCTATCTCTACAAGTTTCCCTGATGTTGGTGAATTCAAGATTGCGCAGCGGCACGACAACGAGTTGGCACCGCTTTTTGAGGCAACAAGTTCCCGGAACCCTACGACCTCATTCTGCATTCGTGACGGTGTACTATACAGGAAGAACTACTCGTCAGTAGGTGCGCGGCTTCTTCTGGTAGTTCCTACAAGTCTTAGGTGTCAGGTTCTTCGGGTAATGCACGACGATGCCACAGCTGGACACTTGGGTTTCGCAAGAACATTGCACAGGACTAAGGAACGTTTTTATTGGCCGAAGATGCGTCAAACTACTCAACGTTATGTGGCCAGCTGCCTCCAGTGCCAGCGTTTCAAGCACCCAACCTGCTCACCGCCGGGTCATCTTCAGCCTATAACGCCACCACGAACCCCATTCGAACAGGCCGGAATTGATCTTCTAGGACCGTTTCCCCGTTCCTCCAACGGAAACCGCTGGGTCATAGTGTGCGTAGACTATCTTACGCGGTACTGTGAAACTGCTGCTATACCGTCAGCCACTGCTTCCGATGTCTCGGCGTTCCTCCTACGGTCCATCATTCTTCGACATGGGCCTCCTCGTGTGTTAATAAGCGATCGTGGCCGACAGTTTACGGCAGAAGTTGTAGAAGAACTTCTTCGCCTCTGCTCATCCCATTTTCTCCATTCAACTCCTTACCACCCACAAACAAACGGTCTATACCGAACGCACCAATCGGACGCTTAGCAACATGCTCGCAATGTATGTCGACTCCCGTCACAAAAACTGGGATGAAGTCCTTCCGTTTATAACATATGCATTTAACACTGCTAAGCACGAAACGACAGGCTACAGTCCGTTTTTTCTTCTCTATGCACGACCTCCACGAAGCACTTTGGACACGTTTCTGCCTTTCTCACTCCCTGCTGAAACTTCACTAGCGCAAACTCTCTCTTTGGCTGAAGAAGCTCGTCGACTCGCTAGACTTCGCACTCTAGCCTCCCAGGAATGCTACAAGCAACGCTATGACAAGCGGCATCAAGATGTTAATTATGTCCCTGGTGACTTGGTGTGGCTTTGGACGCCGTTGCGTAAGCGTTGCTTGTGCCAGAAACTGTTGCACCACTATACTGGCCCTTTCGTTGTATTGGAACGCCTCAGCGCAGTAAACTTTGTAGTCTCTCGCGTGACCACCCAAGGACGTCGTTCTCGGAAGACTCAAGTAGTCCACGTGGCCCGCATGAAGCCCTTCTATCAACGTGACGAACCTTGACTCGCCCGGCGGGCATCGTCTGCGAAGGGGGCAGTGTCACGCACTTCCCGCGGTCCTTATTGAAGGAAGGTGAGGTTTGGCGGAATAAGGAGAAGAGGAAGAGGAAGCTGGTTCTGCCCCGCTCTTGTGTGCTATTCTTTA
This sequence comes from Amblyomma maculatum, assembly GCF_055883805.1. NCBI lineage: Eukaryota > Metazoa > Arthropoda > Arachnida > Ixodida > Ixodidae > Amblyomma > Amblyomma maculatum. The sequence continues at coordinate 34,509,767 of NC_139351.1, read as the reverse complement.
GCGCAGCCTAAGATCTGCCTAAATAAACGTCGTAACAATATTGTCACGCACTTCCCACTGTAGTGTATTGGAGAAAGATGAGGTTTGGCGGGATAAGCAGAAGAGGAACAGGAAGCTGGGTCTGTCAGCTCTGGTGTGCTAATCTCCAGCGCATCATATCATATGTAAATAAACCTCGTAACAAGTGTGGTGGAGTTTGTGGGCTATAGATCACCACAGAACCTCTTCTACACCACCGAAGCAGAAGAATTGCTGGGCTACTCCCCCTACGGACGAAGATGGCACAAGCAGATGTTTCAACGCAGCCCATGCCATCAGCATAGCCGACCACCACACTGCCTTATCGGGAACCCCGGCACTTTTATGGCACGTATGGTGAAGACGTGGATGACTGGCTCACCCATTACATTCATGTGAGCAAATACAACCGCTGGGATGCGAATACCAAGCTGGCAAATGCGGTATTCTTTCTTGAAGAAACTGCACTAACATGATTTCACAATCATGAAGCATCCCTTACCACCTGGGATCGCTTAATGGAAGAAATGAGAGCGGGATTTGGCGATGCCGATGCTCGAAAACAGAGCGCCGAACAGACTAGCTCAACGAGTGCAAGTACCGGGGGCCTCCACAACTTACATAGAAGAATTCCTCAAGCTATGCAGAATAGTTGATGCTCGGATGACTGAGGAAACAAAGTTGCCAGCTTCTCAAAGGAATAGGCAAGACGTGTACAACTTTCTCATCTGCAAGGAGGATTTCAATACTACCGCTGATGTAACACGACACTGCCGCACGCTTGAAGGTTTGAAGCGACGCCGTATCGTCCCGAAGTTTGGTCAATTGCCTAATGTCCTAACTGTCGCCAGTGTGTATGTATCTGAAGCGAAAACATAGCAGATGCAATTCGACAGATCTTCCAATTCGACAGAGCTTCGGAGGCATCGAGATAATGGGGCCATGACAGTCCCGTCTACAGTGGCACCTCTTCGGCAGACAATAGCCCATCTTCTACCGGTTATGCTCCCTTTGTTACAACTCCTTCGGACATCCGATGCTCTGCAGTTCATCGCCCGAACATCCAACCTCCTCTCACCATCAACGCCTGCAACAGCGAGCACTCTCGTCCTCCTCGTCGACTACATCCAGAACATGAAGCGTTTAATCCAAGCGACTATGAGCCTTATTCATCGAATGAACGTGAGCCGCCAGTCTGTTATGCCTGTGCAATGATCGGCCACATTTCGCGTTTTTGCCGCAATCGCCGTCCGTACCAGCAGTATCGCCGACAGTGGGTGACCTCCCGGACAAGGTTTCCTGCTGACAATGATAATTCATATAGAAGAACACCTGGCCGGAATGAGTACAGAGCAACAGCCGACAAGAACGCAGAATGGCGCTGAACCGAAACGAATCATCGGCCTCTGACCGTAGCCTGACACCACCATCTCGGCGCCTACGACACTCCCCTTCTCCCCGACTACGGTCGCCACCTCCGGGAAACTAGTGAGTGCGGCCGATGGAGGTGAGGTCGCAAATGATTCTAGCTTACCCATGCCTCTGCCCGTTTCGATGTTAAAGAACCGAATTGAAGTGTTTGTGGACGGTGTACGTGCTATGGCGTTGTTGGACACAGGTGCAACCATTTCTATTATAAGCTTCGCTTTTAAAAACTGCCTTGGCAGTAAAATTATGTTTGGTTGGGATAGTGCGGCGACATTGTGTGGTGTTGGTGGCGAACCGCTTTACCCACTTGGAGTCTGCTTTGTGAAGCTTGTTATCGCCGGCCATACATTACGAACTGAATTTGCAATACTTGCTCGATCAACGCATGACGTAATTCTTGGACTCGATTTTCTGGAACAATGTGGGGCCACCTCGACTTTCGCAACGGAGACATTTCTGTGAGCACTCGAATTGAATCTGCTTTGTGTGAAAGTTCGCGGACCAATCCCAGAACGCTTTCGGTTTCGGACGACATAGTCATTCCTGCAATGTCACCAGAATTTATACAAGTTGTTAGTTCAAGCTGAGCCAGTGATGCGTTCGACGCTGTGGTTGAACCAGTCACCCTCAACTGTGTGAAGAAAATTATTCTTATTCCCCGCTGCATCATCTCAGTCATGAATAGCCATTCTCTTTTGTGGACGACTAACTGCTCTAACGAACCCGCTGTATTACCACGTATTACCAAGCTTGCCGACTTTGACGAAGACGCTTTTAAATCAGTGGCAGTTCTCAGCACAGACAACAGCCTATCGCATGTTCAGCAGTAGATAAGATGAAATTTCTTGCCATGATTAACAAATCTCTGCCAACAAGTGACCGTCACACTTTAGTGGAAGCTCTCTCGAAACATACTGCGGCTCTTGATTTCTCTCGGGACTCGACACCACAGATTCCCATTTCCCGTACTCAGCACCGAATCAATACTGGGACTGCTGATCCAGTCCGTCGGAAGCCTTATCGTGTATCCCCATCAGAGCGCCAATATATCAAAGAACAAGTTCGTGATATGCTGCATGCGGACATCATTCAGGAATCGTCTAGTCCGTGGGCTGCCCCTGTCATCATCATCATCAGCCTGATTATACCCACTGCAGGGCGAAGGCCTCTCCTATATTTCTCAACTTAACTCGGTTCTGCGCTAGCTGCATCCACTTGACCCCTGCGAACTTCTTAATCTCATCCGCCCACCTAGCTTTTTGCCACCCCCTGCTGCGCTTTCGTTCCCTTGGATTCCAGTTTGTTACCCTCAGCGACCATCGGTTATCCTCTCTTCGCACTACATGTCCTGTCCATGTCCATTTCTTCTTCTTAATTTCCACTAGAATGTCGGTAACTTGAGTTATTTCTCTGACCCACACTGCACGCTTTCTATCTCCTAATGTTACCCCTACCATTTTTCGTTCCATAGCCCTCTGGGCTGTCCTCAACTTAAGTAGAACTCTCTTGGTTAGCCTCCACGTTTCAGCCCCATAGGTGAGTACAGGCAAGATGCAACTGTTGTATACTTTTCTCTTGAGCGATACCGGTAAGCTGCTAGTCATAATCTGCGAGTGCTTGCCAAATGCGCTCCATCCCAATCTTATTCTTCTTGTTATTTCCTTTTCATGGTCCGGATCTGCGGTTACTACCTGTCCTATGTAGACATATTCGCCTACTACTTTCAATATTTCGCTACTTAATGTAAACTGCTGTTCCTTCCCGAGGCTGTTGAACATTACCTTAGTCTTCTGCATATTGATTTTCAAGCCTACCTGTCTACTTTTTCTCTCTAGGTCATCAATCATTATTTGCAGTTCATCCCCCGAGTTGCTTAGCAAGGCAATGCCATCAGCAAATCGCAGATTACTGAGGCATTCTCCATCTACCCTTATCCCTAACTGCTCCCATTCCAGGTCTCTGAATACTTCCTCTAAACAAGCTGTGAATAGTACTGGGGAGGTTGTGTCTCCTTGCCTAACACCTTTCTTTATGGGAATTTTGTTACTTTCTTTATGCAGAACTATGGTTGCTGTGCAGCCACTATATATATCTTCCAGCACTTTCACGTACGGCTCGTCTACCCCCTGATTTCGCAATGCCTGCATCACCGCCGAGGTTTCAACTGAGTCAAATGCTTTTTCGTAATCAATGAATGCTATGTATAAGGGCTGGTTATATTCCGAGCATTTTTCTATCACCTGATTGATGGTATTGATATGATCGATAGTAGAGTACCGTTTCCGAAACCCTGCTTGATCCTTTGCTTGATTGCAGTCTAAGGTTGTCCTGATTCTATTAGCGATTACCTTAGTAAATACCTTATACGTAACAGACAGTAAGCTGATTGGTCTGTAATTTTTAAGGTCCTTAGAGTCCCCTTTCTTGTGAATGAGGATAATGTTTGCATTCTTCCATGGTTCCGGTACCGTCGATGACACCAGGCACTGCGTATACAGGGTGGCCAGTTTTTCTAGAACGATATCCCCCCGTCCTTCAGCAAATCTGTAGTTAACTGATCCTCTCCAGCTGATTTCCCCCTTTTCAAGGTTTCTAGTGCTTTCTTGACCTCGTCCTTCGTCACTGGTGGAACGTCTGACTGTTTTTCCCTACCGCCAATCTCATTACGGTCCTGACTACTTTGGCTACTGTAAAGATCTGTATAGAACTCCTCGGCTACTTTGACTATCTTGTCCATATTAGTGATGATGTTGCCCGCCTTGTCTCTTATCGCATACATCTGGTTTTTGCCTATGCCCAATTTCTTCTTTACCGCTTGAAGGCTTCCCCCGTTCTTTATAGCATGCTCAATTTTCTCCACGTAATACTTCCTTACATCGGCCACTTTGCGCTTATTGATTAACTTTGATATCTGGGCCAATTCGATCTGGTCTGTTGGATTGGAAGCTTTCATACTCTGGCGTTTCTTAATCAAATCTTTCGTCTCCTTAGACAGCTTACCGGGATCTTCTTTAACTATCCTACCGCCTACTTCTACCGCGCACTCAGTAATGATATCTCTGAAATTATTGTTCCTTGCCTCTATGGTAATGTCGCCACCCTCAGTTAGAGCTGAATACCTATTCTGTAGCGAGATCCTGAACTCTTCTGCCCTCCCCCTCACCGCTAATTCGTTGGTGGGTTTCTTTCTTACTAATCTGTTGCGTTCCTTCTTCAAACTTAAGTTAATTCGGGACCTCACCATCCTGTGGTCACTGCATCGCACTTTCCCGATTACCTCTACATCTTGCATAATGGCGGGAGTTGAACACAGTCTGAAGTCAATCTCCTTTTTAGTCTCCCCGTTAGGACTTTTCCATGTCAATTCTCGGTTCTTCCGATTGCTGAAGAAGGTACTCATGATTCTTAAGTCATTGCGCTCTGCAAACTTAGCTAGTAACTCCCCCCTGCTATTCCTAGAACCAATGCCATAGTCACCTATACTGCCTGGTCTCCTGCCTGCTTTTTCCCTACCTTGGCATTGAAGTTGCCCATTAGTACAGTATACTGCGTCTTTACTTTTCGTATTGCCGATTCTACATCTTCATAGAAGCTTTCAACTTCTACATCTTCATAGAAGTGCGTTACCGGAGGTGTTCACCGGCATCAGGTCGCACCCCAAACCTGTTTATGCAATTCCATCGACACGCGGATTTCTTTTTTTTTTTTCATCCTGTGGAGAATTGCGCGGCACCGGGATTTGAACCCCGGTCCTCTTGCATGCGAGGCGGATGTTCTACCGCTACGCCACCGCTGCACCTGTGATACTAGTCAAAAAGAAAGATGGAACATAAAGATTTTGTGCAGAATTAACTTCCCAAAGACAGACAAACAGAACAAGAAAACCTAGATTTAGAGAACCAGCCATCCCCATGGGACTACTACTACCTTACTTCTAATAAGCCTCTACTCACCAAGAAGTCGCAGTTCTCATCATCATTCCCAATAACTTCTTGCACAACACCTGATGACTGTATTATTTACACAGATGCAGCCGTAATCCGAACAGGTGGTTCAGTTACTTTTATAAGCTCAACCCACCCTCACCTGAACACCACTGGAAGTTACCTTGCAGATACCAAATCAACTCTCGCCTTCGAACTGCAAACTATCTTAAACGCCATAGAAGCGTTACCTGCCGACCCTACGTTTAAATAAGTACACATAATGACTCACTCCCAAGAAGCCCTAAAGCATTTAAAGAAAGTCCATGGCACTATTAGGGTTGCACAGACTATACATGCTGCTTGTCACAGTTACCGAGTGACTAATCATTCACTGGGTTCAAGACAATACAAATTTTAATACTATTGCAGTAGACGTGCTTCCTTATTCAACAGATGTGTCGCAACCTATTCATGATTCCTTGCCACCGGCTCCACTTCTGACCCATTTGACATCATCAGCATCCCTCAGGCAGCGTACACGTGCTCTAATTCCCCCGTGTACGTACCCCCTTCTCCCCATTCTAACAAGGGTGGAGGAGGTATCTCTGATACGGCTGAGAGTCGGAGCCGCCCTTACACCCACCGTTCGACACCAGTGGCAAAGTCCAACTATTCCAGCTCCCCACAAATGCCCACACTGCGAAGAACCCGCTTGCGGCGCCACTGTCCGGCATCTAATACGGACATGCCCAGGAACTTCGCATATGCGCAAGACCACTCTACAAAAAGCTGGACTTTCAACGACTAATGACTCTCATTTCCACTCATGGATAACAAACAACATTTATGCACGCAGTTTATGTGACTTCTTGCACATGGCTGCACTCCACACATTCCTGTGACTCTACCACCACCTTTTATGCCGTGTGGCAAACTCAGCGCCATAAATAAATAAATTGTACTGGAACGCCTCAGCGCAGTAAACTTTGTAGTCTCTCGCCTGACCACCCAAGGTCGTCGTTCTCTGAAGACTCAAGTAGTCCACGTGGCCCGCATGAAGCCCGTCTATCAACGTGACTGACCTTGACTCGCCCGGCGGGCATCGTCTACGAAGGGGGCAGTGTCATGCACTTTCCGCGGTATTGTATTGGAGGAAGATGATGTTTCGCGGGATAAGCAGAACAGGCAGCTGGTCTGTCCCCTCTGGTGTGCTAATCTCCAGCGCATCCTAACATCCCTGTAAATAAACCTCCGTAACACTATATATATATATATATATATATATATATATATATATATATATATATATATATAGGTTGCGAGAACATAACGTACTACACTGCTAAAAGAGTATATAGATCGAAGTATACGCTTCATTAAAGGAAACATTTTTTCTTTTTTTCATTTCACTCAACGTTTTGATCGGGGTCTCCGATCGAAACGTCGAGTGAAATGAAAAAAAAAATGTTTCCTTTAATGAAGCGTATACTTCGCTATATATATATATATATATATATATATATATATATATATATATATATATATATATATATATATATATATATATATATATATATATATATATATATATATATATATATATATATATATATATATATATATTACGCCACGGTTAATAAGGTTCCGCAATTTTTACTGGTTTCTGTGGGAGTGCATTCACTACTGGGTGTCTTTCTATCGTGGGATCACTTTAAGCAAAAGGTCATTTATAATGTCATCAATATTTCTGGTGGTAGTTCTTTATCATGTCGCCTCTCAGAATTAGTGCATGCAAAAAGCTGCCCACATTTTTTACATGCCACGTTCTCTATGTTGTATTTCAGTCCAGCGCCCCGAATTTGACAGGAAAGAAACCTGTCATTACGGCATGCATGGCAAAATTACTTTTCAAAGGGAATTAAATTGCATTACCAGTTACTCTCCGCAAATCACATAAAGTAATTGACCTACTTCACCGATTAATGATCCCAAAAATTTTTGAAGTTACATTACAAGAATTTTCGACATGTAAATGCAATTACTCTCAAATTACTTTCCACTTTTCGTGCATAAAGAAAAAGGAAAAAAAAACTGAGTGAATGAGACTGCAACCGCGCTCCAGATGCCCTGACGCACATATTTTTTCGTCTTTCCGCTAGCTTCCCTCCCACAGAACTATTCCTTCCCGGTCTATTTTACTACTTTTTCCTATTTTACTCTTGATTGACTATTTTCGATTGTAACGCAATGTTGGGGCAGCTTTGCAATGTTTTTGCACGTGCTTTTGTGCCGTTTTTACTTATTTTGCACAATTTCAGCGTGTCATGGCTATGGCTATTGACATTTTTGGCTTTAATTAATTAACTGATCACTGCATGTGAACGACATTTTGCACAAAGGGGCATTTTTGTACCCTCTACTTCATACAATGATTTTTTGTCCCATTAGTCACGACGCTCTTTGGCAGGGACAGTGTGACACCCTCTGCGGATGGACACTTTCTGTGCACACCCATAGGCCTGTTAAGTTTTTCGCCTTAAAAATGACGAAAACAGGGGCATGATCGAACGCATAGTCATTCTCATTGCACTCAAGACAAAAACGTCCGCCGAATTCGGCGCCTTCGGTGCCTAGAGCTGTCTCGCAGGCAGGTTATTTATTGCTTCGGTGATCTCAGGAATCCACCTCTGCACCTTCCGCTCAGTAATGCTCACGCCGTGGGCATTTCAGCCCATCCCTTTCCCTCTTCGCCCTGTGAGGACGAGTATAACCAGGCACTACTCCGATCTTAGCCGACACAACCTACGGAGTGCCACGTGAAAGCACCTGACTAGCTTTGAACTCCATCCCTGCGCTATGCATGTGCCCCTTCGGTGGCCTCTCGGTGGTCTCTGCCGCGCAGTTCTATTCCTTTCTGTTCCTTCTTGCTGATCCTTTACGCTGGCCAAGCCAGCACGCTTCGTCCTTGCTTTTGAGGCGTCTGCAGGCATCTGGGAGGGAAATTAATGCAATTACACCAATTTCATTCGAGTATTTCAATAATTTGCCCGTCTGCCCTACGACCACGGTGCCTGAGCATAACAGCGCCGATTGTACGGGCATAGTCTTCTACCGCGACCAAGTACACAGATGCCACCACTATTACTCATCACCGACTTCTGCGGCTCTCCTGACCAGCTTCATCGCCAAGAGTTACGGACTCAGGTGGACAATTGGTAGACTGCGCTCTTCAATATTTACGCCTTGCCTTTGTGTGGCGCAAACGTGTTAAGATCAAGCTCTTGAAGGCTGAATGCTTGAACGGCAAAGAAGGCACTCTCGTGAACTTGACGCGCGTGCATCGGACAGCTGACTGCTTCATTCAAGAGATAAATTAAACAGATCAGGAAAACAGTCGAAGATGCGCACGAAACTGGGAGCTCTAGAATTTCCGATTCGGTCTGTTTCTCAATTTGCTTTCCGTTTCCTTCACTCCGACGTCGACAGCGCGAACCCAAGTTTTTCTGACGTGCCCCTCAACCGCCTCACGAGTTGCGTTTCCTCCGACGCAGTGTTCAACGTTAATGCTACGCTTTGCAGCCGTGGCCGTTTCCTTTCTGCGTCAACGAAGAAGGCAGCTTTCAAAATTTGCATGCGCGCTCGTGTACGCTCTCTCCCCGACCGTCGTATCTCGAGCTTCAACCAAAGAAAAAAAAGCTAAAAGAAATACTTCCTAATCATACGGAGCACACCGTTTCTCCTTGTGCAGTAATGATACCTCCGAAACATCGGGCGGGATGGAATAGAGAAGCCGAGCCAGAGCTCTGAAAACGAAGCGGTTTCGCATATTCATATGCATTATGCACAGCGAAAGCCAAGTGGCGCGTGAAATGGCGTCTTTTCGAACTCCGCGCGTTTTTGTGAACGCGGTGGCTGCGGCGGCGCGACGAGATTTCTCCTTTTGTTCTGAAATTCGCAGAGTGGAGTCGAAATTATTGTACGTGTTGAAGAAACAAAAAAGAGGCCGAAGCCAAGAACAACCGAAAAAAAAAAAAAAGAAACACCGCTAGAGCAGCTTATATTACAATGCAGGCGGAAATTCTCCGCCACTGCTCCCGTACCAGCTAGCGCTGCCGCAAGTGAAGAGGTCGGAATATAGCGGGGGGAAATATCTCGCAGCCTAATGCGCACCAGACCAACGTTTCTTGGGTTCTTTTTTTTATTATTTTATTTTTTTTACTCCCTGTGGTTCGCTTTGCGCGCTTGCTTTATTTGCTCTTCTTCGCGATATGTCTGTCTTTTCTTCCCCGGTAATTGCTCTGAAATCGTAAGGCTGTGTCTCCACTGGCTGTTTCCTTTCAGGGCTGCCCTAAAATTACATGCTCGCGTTTTAACATTTCTTCGAAATCCCGCTCGCTGAGTTTTGAACTCGTGCTGAACAGGTATCTGTCTCCACGTCTTGCTGGAAGCATAAATTAAAATGTGTGTGTGTGTGTGTGTGTGTGTGTGTGTGTGTGTGTGTGTGTGTGTGTGTGTGTGTGTGTGTGTGTGTGTGTGTGTGTGTGTGTGTGTGTGTGTGTGTGTGTGTGTGTGTGTGTGTGTGTGTGTGTGTGTGTGTGTGTGTGTGTGTGTGTGTGTGCGTGCGTGCGTGCGTGCGTGCGTGCGTGCGTGTGTGCGTGCGTGCGTGCGTGCGTGTGTGTGTGTGTGTGTGTGTGTGTGTGTGTGTGTGTGTGTGTGTGTGTGTGTGTGTGTGTGTGTGTGTGTGTGTGTGTGTGTGTGTGTGTGTGTGTGTGTGTGTGTGTGTGTGTGTGTGTGTGTGTGTGTGTGTGTGTGTGTGTGTGTGTGAGCGCGCGCGTGTGTGTGTATGTGTGAGAGAGAGAGAGAGAGAGAAAGAGAGAAAGGGGGGAATGTTTCGCATGGGCCCGATATTTTTCTCTGGTGCGTCTGTACCTTCAGGGCGAGAAGACATTGACATGTATAACAGCACAACTCTAACACTCAGCGCAAACCTATATAATGGGCACGCAAAATAGGCAACATGTTTTCCGCTATCCCAGAACAGAAAAAGGTACATGTTTTAAAAATTAATTAAATGGCAATCGTAGGTGACAAGCATTCCAATCTGCACAGAACTCAATAGACCGATCCCACCGGCAGGTTTCACAACGCCACCGTTGCCGCGGAGCATGCTGGTACACTTAATCATCCGGCTGCCCCAGCCGCCCAGAGTTTCCTTGTGCCGCGTTTCCGAATGATTTTTAACTCCTGTGTATGCCAGTGTATAGAGAAAAATCACCTCTTACATTCCTAGAGGTTATAACAACAGCGCAAGGGAGAAATAAGCCTGTTATACGCGATAGCTTCAATCAGTCAATCAATCAACCAGTCAATCATTCAATGAGTTTTATTTTCGCATACAAATGTACAGCGAAAAGGCGTGACAGGAGAAAATTCTGCTTTATTGCAGTTTGACTGAGCTCCAGTCACCCAGCAGCATTCACGAACGATGCAATATTTACGTTTGCACACAATTTGACACTCCGTGGCAAGAAAAATGAACATGCAAAATACATCCGTAAAATCGTGCACGTCATTACAGACTCCAATAACTAGGACGCACGTGGTATAATTATACCACAATACATTGTGGGCGGAGGTAGTAAACGGTACTATATTAACAGTTCAGCAATACCTTTTAGCGACAGTTGTGCGACATCGATCTGTGGCGCCTCGTAGTGATTTAGTACTGTTGGTAACGCATAGAAAACAGGACACATGAGATGCGGTGGTCGCGGGTAGGGCCGTCTACAATACCGAGTCAGGTAGTCAACACAAACACAATCCAGCGGTTTCCATTAGGTGGTAGGGGGCCGAGGAGATTGAATGACTCATCATTTTACCATAATTAATTCGTGATGAGTTACTGAAAGAATTTGTCAGTTGGGCTAAGTCTAAAAATAGGTCTAAGGTACCTTTTATAGGTGCAAATTAATTTATGCGTATATATATCTTGTGCCTTAAGGATCTTGTGTGCACGAAAAAGTGGTGATGTGTGTTCCATGGCTTACACATTTTCAACTGTGCAGAGAGCTCGTTTCTGGAGGTCTGAAACTTTCTGTATATTTTTTGTAGTGGTGTTGCCCTAAACTAAAACACAATAACACTGATGGGAATGACAAAGAGCATAGTTGATCATGCGTTTTACTGTAGCTGGAAGAAAATGGCGACAACGGTTTATCATTCCCGCTGCCCTGCTTATTTTTAATGAAAGGTAGTTGACACGATCGTTCCACGACAGGTGTTCTTGAAAGATCACTCCAAGTGATTTGACACGTTTTCTGCAGAAACTACATACGGTCCTAAAGGAAGAGTTTTCGGTACATCAACTAATCAGCCGAGAGAACGAAATAGCACGCATTTCATTTTCGCTTCATTTAGAATCAGCGATTTTTTTTTACCACCAAGCATTAAGTTTACAACAAAAAGCACTTGCTTTTATTTATATTATCCGCCATGTTCTTTCCAGAGAAAAAGCGGTACAGTCATCCGCTTATATAGAAAAACGGCAACTATCGTATATTTTACAATGTCATAATGTAGTAAAGAAACAAAATAGGCCCAAGAATACTGCCTTGCGGAACTCCCGATTCTATACGTCTCAAACCTGACCTGTTATTATTCATGTCAGTGAATTGGAACCGACCTTAAAGATTAGACAGCATTACTTGTCTCTCAGCCGTTCCCCTGAACCTATATCCTTCCAGTTATACAGCTTATGCAGCTCGTTCGGTCAAAAAGCTGCCACAGTCGTCGTAGTAGTAGTCGCTACTTCGTATCGGAAATAATGGGGGGCAGCGTAAAAACTCGTATCATGGTAATTTTTGGCTGTAGTGATTGATGATTGTGTTTGACAGGCGATGACGAGTTAAATAAATGATTGAAATTAATTGATTAATTTATGAAATAAACGAATAAAAAGTTGGAAATGGGTTCAAAGGGGCAAAAAGCTCTGAATGAAAAGTCAATGTTTGAATATGCGTTAAAAAATTTAGTGTTCGTCAGTAAATTAATTGAAATATTTGAAAAAAATTAAGAAAATTGAAAGGTGTTCAAATGTGTCAGGGTGCTCAGAATGATAAACCAATGCCTGAAAATGCTAATTAAGACAATTTAGAGTAATTGATCAAATATTTTCAAGAACTGAAGAAACGAACATTTAGAAAAAGGGAGTTCAAAGGAGTCAAAATGCTCATAATTAAAAGCCAATGCTCTTCAAGAGCACGAAAGCTAAATACAAAAATTGTGACTGTTCAATTGATAAATTAATTGAAATAATTGAAAATACGAAATTGGAAAAGGGGTTCGAAAGTGTCAAAAGACTCAGAATGAAAATCGAAATGGTTGAGGATGCTAATCAAAAATAGTGTATAATTAATCAAAGAAAAGTGTTTCAAAAATAAAAATGTCTTCAAATCTTCAAAGGTGTGTGCGTAGAATTGAAATCCAGGTTTGCTGATTATTTCGTTTGCCACAATTTTGACAATTTGTTCTTCATTTCTATTTCGTTTTGTTTTTATATCTTGATATACTTAGGACCACGTAAACATTGGTGTATTTTTCATTGTGTTCAGTTATTATAATGGTTCAACTTATCAACTGCACACTATAATTTTTCTTAATTAGCATCGCCAAACACTGTTATCCTCATTCCGAGGGCTTCTACACCTTTGAAACATTTTTCCGTTTTTTTTTTTTCATTTTTAAAATATTTGAATTAAGCGGTCAGTTACACATTTTAAATTTTCTTGATTATCATCATCAAGCATTTCCTTTTCATTGTGAGCATTCTGACATCTGTGAACAAATTCATTTATCCATTAAATACCTGACCAATTACACACTAAATTTTCTTCGTTGGCATCATCAATTATTGGCTTTTCATTTTGAGCATTTTGGCACCTATGAACCCCTTTTCCCATTTCTTTTGTTTCTTTAATTCATCAAATAGTCAAATTAATTACAATATTTTCTTTAACTTGTCATCTTCTATCCCACCGGAACTAATTACGAATCACAAGAACCGAAAATTACCATTATAGTATTTTTTTTTATGCATTCCTCGATTACTTCCGACACGCGGTGCCGACACGCCGACGGTATTTCGACGGAACGAGCTACGTAAGCTATCGCATGAATGAACACAAGAATCCATAGAAAGTTTGTCTCGCGTGTAACAGCCAGTGTAATTTTTGTAAAATAATGACATGACGAATTTTTTTCGGCAGTGAAGTATGAAAAACGTGAGGTGAGGTCGCGTGGAGTGGAGGTTGTAGTAGCGCGAGCTGACTAATCGACTACAAGTAGCATGGCGGTGGTGCAACTTCCGGAAAACCGGCGCATGCGCATTTTGGTCAGTGATATCGGTCTATTGACAATTTATCTACACAGAGCACAGCTTGAGACGTTGAGGTTACTGGCTACAGCAACTGCGGGATGGTTGCGCCACCCATGCCACTGGGTTGCAAGTATTCGCGTGCTAAAAACGCCTCTACACATTAAGGAGGCCGGGAATATACTGGGACGTTGTGGCGAACTCTCACTGCGGTTACGTCAGGCACCATGACACATGCGGCCTAGACCTGACGGTTACTTCACTCAAAGATCGCGAGATGCGCATTCTTCGTAGCCCGGCAGCTTTGAAGTCAGAGATGTAGGACGATACCGTAACTCTCCAATGCAGATTATATGGTTTGAAGAATTACTAGCATGAACCGACCACATACAGACAGAGCTCAGGAAGCCGTTTATATTTACGAGAGTTTCTTTTCTTAAACCGTTTGCAGACCGTCATTTTAAACTCTGCGAGAGATACGTCAGTGCTGTCTGTGCAGATGGATTCTATACAGGGAGTCGGATATTGTGTACGTGATAGAGTTCACGGATTAGTCAATTAATTAACTAAAATTAACTAACCAAGCTTCTTTTCAATTTGGGACCAGCGTGATATTTATTTTATTTTTTGTTTATGGAAATGAAGGCTACCAGCGCCTGTCCCTTCTTCCTGTCAGTGTTTTCCTGGTGCGCTGTTTCATAATCAATAGTTAACATAAAAGCTAAGTCCAGTTTTTAAATGTTCTTTGTTGACAATGCAGTTCGAAATATTTATTGTGAAAAAATCGCATTTTTTAGCTCGTAAAGCTGGCTACCCGCAATACACATTTCAAAAATGGCGTCGCTAGAGTTTCTTACGCAGAAAATACAGACGACGTTCATCTATTTTACGCCGTAAAAGCAGTTAGCGTGATTTCCGTGACAATGCTAAGCTCAGCGACTCTCGGCGTCTGCTCTCTTTTCCTCTTCATGGCGTACGTGTGCTCAGAGTGCTATTTTATTCCTGTTTGCCATTCATTATGTTTTATGCTATTCTTAATAACCTACCTTCAAGGGAACCGCTATTCAGTTATGCCCAGCAGCGGTGGCTCAGTGGTCAGGGCGATCGCCTGCTCAACAGGAAAATCAGGGTTGATCCCGGCTGCGGGGACGCTTTTTGATTGCTGCAGAAAGGCACCAGCGTACGGCGTGATGGGATTTCACATGAATGAGTCACATATGGTCAAAGTTGTCCGGAGTGCTCCTTTAAGGCGTCTTTTATAGCCAGAGTAGCTCTGCAACTTGAATCACATGAAACAATTAAAACAAACCATTGCAGTTTGTATGTAATTGGCTCCTGGGGTCTTTTAAAGCCCCATATGTGGGTTTTAGCCTTGTAAGCCCTCAATAAATACGACTAAATAAAAATTGAATGAGAACATGTGTCATAAATTATCGGATGCATAGGTGAAAAGAAAAATTAGCGCTGTCTATCTACTCACTTGCGACTGTCAGAGAGGCTCAACCTTGTAGGCACTATCATTGCCTCCAAAAAGTCAGCCATGAGCCCGTTACTCATGACAGCGACACCGCAAGAGTTAATGATAAGAGTTAATGGCATATACGTAACAATATAGATCAAATACCGTAGTTATATCCTGCACTGACTAACTGCTGGTCGCAATGACAAACTTGTGCATGATATGCTCTAATTCCTAGATTTGCCCTATGTATAGGTTAGTGCCATCTTGTTAGTGGTCTGTATGTCCACGGGCCGGTCCATAGAAGCTAGCACATTCATTTTCGCACTTTAAATAACGCTAAAACAACTGCATTCACTCGTTATTTATTATCAGCAACGGTAAATGCCTGGTTCATTCATGCTACGTTAATGTTTGCCCTGGAACAAATGACACATTTATCTATGGCTTATAAAATTGAATACATATTTTTTTCGATCCACTTTATTTATTTCCTTATTGTGCTGCTGAAAAACCAACGGCGGCCACTGTTTTTAAGTGAATGGCCGTCTAGCGTAACCTCTGTAATCAGAGCGAAACAATGTCGCCGCATGCAGTTTACTTTTATGAAGTAAGCCGGTAATAGCGCGACTCCTGTATGTTGTTTTCTCGTTTTACCCAGGCCACGAAACCTCCGTTTAGAGTGAGTGCTCGTTTCTTTAAAGTCGTAACGCGGTGTTTCATCCCCACATATCGACTTCACTTTGCCCTGAGTGCCCTTTTCGGCATCCCTAAGCAGCTAAACCAATTAATCGAGACTAAATGGCCTGCGAAGCTCGAGTGCAGCGTGGATAAATGAGCCTCTTTGAACCTGCGGCGCTAGAACGTCCCAGCGAAAGGGTTGAATGCAATGTGAAGCGAACGGGAACTGCGAAAGCCCAGTGATGGGAGGGGGCATTCACACCCAGGACTATTCATCTATTTCTCAATGGTTTCTGAGTGCCACGGCATCGTATATCTTCCTTCATGCTCAGCTGGCATGCAACGATCGGATCTAATTCGACTCCGAAAAAGGGCTGTACTAAGCACCACGCTATTGTTCCAACGCGCCGGCGTCTTTGCAGGTGACGTCTGCAGCCCAGCCAGTGTTATTTTGTAAATCGCAACCACGCAACCAAAGCTACTCAATTCGACGCTAGACCGCCGCCGAGGAGAGAACAACAAACCAGAGCGCGCAAGGAGCTCCAGCGCGTGGACAAGATAGCTTTGGAGCTCCACTCACTCCTCTCCTCCGCCCGTACCCTTTGAACTCCGCGAGTCGCGGTGGCGAAGGGGCTAAGCGGCGCCGCACACTGGTCGGCCAGCCGCTTCATCCATCTCTCATGATGGCCGTGTAGGCTGCGCAACGATACGCCGCTGCAACTAATCGAGTTGGCGTTTTAAAGCGCGGAGACGCCACTGTCGGCCCGTCGGCGCCCAGACGAAACTGGCTCTGCATCCATCCGACGCCATCTCCCGTTTACGCGTCCTCCTTTTCCCTCTCCTCCCGATATTTTGCGAGCGGTAGAGTTGTGTCGTACGCGGCGGGCCATCATCCATTGCCTCCGACGCCGCCGCCACAGTGCCGACACCGCTAACTGCGTTAGCACCCCTTTTCTTCTGCGCCGCGGCTGTAGCGGTCCGGACGCTCTCACTCGTGCAGCTAGAGTCGCAAACTCACTTCCCTTCGCTGCTCCCCACTCCCTGAATTCCCGAATACCCGACCTCCCTCGCCGCCTCTCGAAACTAGAATCGTTAGCGCGTTCATACTTTCACCGCGGACAGGGAAGAGGTCGAGAATGATCACTCGCAGGGCTTCGTCATGCCGAGCGTTAAGCGAATGGAGAAGGCTTGAAGAGACAAAGCATCGAGTGGTGGGAGGAATGGGGAGAGAAAGGCGTTTCACTCGCGCGGAGTGCGCGTTCACGCCAAGCGCCGCTGCCTCTGGCTGAGACGTTGTGGAGGAAAGGGAAGGCACGTGACGCCGAGTATTTGACTGCGAAGTGCGTGCGTACGGAGTTCCCTAATCGACGGGACGGGCTGTATGTAGTCCAAAGAAGCATCAGGGCAGAGGGGAAGGGTCAGGGCGGGTCGGTGGCGGCGGTCCTCTATAACCCGACCCCAGAGCGAAACCGACCCGAGGTCCCAAACCGACGAGACCCCGCATGCTTTGATTCGGGTCGCGGGACCTCTCGGACCACTGTCTGTCTCCTCCCTCTTCACTTCTCGGTTCCCCTGCTTTGCGTGTGCAAGCGAGCGTGTCGTCGACTTGACTGCGCCCCCTTTCACTTCACTTGCAACCCCACACAATTTATCTGTTATCTTCTGGTTGCATTTTTCTTTATCTTTTTTGTTTGAAAATGCGGAATGGCGTGGATGTTCCTTCACTTTCACCAATCCGTTCTGGTGCCTCTGGCTGGCGCGACGGGGTTAAAAGATGAAAGAGTAGCAAGGAGGGGGTGAAAGCACTTCGCGCAAATATGCCGTCCCGTCGCACACTCAAGTGACACGTAAGGCCTAAGCCGAGCGGCGCAGCGAGCGTAGGGCGCGTCGGCAATGGTGCACGCAGTGTGAATTATTCATTGTTTGTTTGCGCCCCGTCACGAAACGATATGTTGTTTTGTGAGCACGCGCGCCCGCGACTTTCAGTTTTACAGAACGCGTGCGAGTACGCCTCGGTGAACCAATGGAGCGGGCGCCGTACGACCGAGATGGATGACATCGGCACGCGGGCGCTCCGGGGTAAAGAGAAGTTTTTCGTGTTGCCGCTCGCATTCTGTCCTTTGCTTTTGTAGTAGTCATATACTGATGTGCGGTGAGGGAGAGAAAGGCCAGCCAGTAGTAAACGAGAAACTCTAAAAAATGACAGCCTAGCGAAAAATAAATACGAGGGAAACAAACGACTTTGACGACAAATGTTACGCAGATAACGCATAGCCTATTGTTTGCTAAGTGTGACAGAGTCAATCTAGCGCGCAGCTATAATAGAGTCCGGTAGGCAGATAACATTAAGATATTTTCCAAGGTATGGACGCCAAGCCTGATGTGAGGTTAATGGCCTTTTCGTGCGAGGACTGTTGATTTTGAATACGCTGAAGGAAATTGTGGGGATCTCTAGCTCTCAGAATATTGCGTGGAAGTAGCTGCGGATCGAGAAAGACAGCCATCATCGAGTGTGCGTTGACCTCATGTGACCCTCTAACGACCGAGTTCCTGTATGATGGCATACTATGCTAAAACAAAGCGCATGTCTGAATTCAATTTAAGGTCGCATTCCCCAAGTTGCAGTTAACAACAAAATACTAGAAAGGAAATAGAATTCGAGCTTTCTGTGGCAACTACTGCGCGCGGAGTCAAGCTATCAGTAAAATCAGTGACAACTACTTCTCGCCGCAGTAGAACTCGTATCTAGATACGAGTTCTACTGCGTATCTATCGTATCTACCGATCTATCGTATCTTTCGTGTCTAGATACGAGACTGGAATTCATTCATTCATTCATTCATTCATTCATTCATTCATTCATTCATTCATTCATTCATTCATTTATTAATACTGTCAGCCACCATAAGGGGCTGTAACAGTAGTGTAAAATACAAAACGAAAAATGAGCAATATAGAACACGATGAAAATCAATAGGCAATCAAAAATTGTCTCTGAAAACACACACAAACAAAACAAAAATGAATTACACAGAAATCGGAACAACAGCCATCCTACAAAACAGCAATAGGACCTCATCACCCTGTGGTAGTGCCATAGATGAAATTTTCTAAATGGCGTACAAATTCAGATAATGATGATGATCGAACAGCAGAATCTGGAAGAGAGTTCCAGTCCTTACAAGTTCGCGGGAAATAACTAAACTTGAAGCAATTAATTTATATAGCCGCGTTAAGAGGACTCGCTTTTTTCACAGACAGCAATTGCAGACCATGTAATCATTACAGTGCAACTTCTGGCTAACGCTTTTAAAAGGCGAAATACTTAAATCGCTGTATTTCAATTTCGCGGGGCACAGAAAATAAGCCAATAAGCAAAATAAGCGGATAGCGTCCACACCAGCCTTCAACCCATCATTTTTCCGTGCCCCACCAAGTGTGCTAATCAGTGCTCTACGCCGAAAACCTGTGAACGAGTCCATAATTCTCCTTGTCTAGTGTAAGGACGCCGGAGGGCGTTGAAAGGAAGGACAAAACAGTGGTGCTGGGGATGGGAAGAAAAATCTCAGCGGCTGCGCAAGAGCGCGCACTCAGAGATTCATTCCACATTACCATGGGTGATCACCACGGGCTTTGGGAATGACTGAGGAAGCTAGTGCGCCAAGGCGGAAGGGATTAAGCAGCTCGATATTCAGCTCGGGGCAGTCACTATAGTCAAGTGGTTATGGACGATACGTGCTGTGGTAATTAGTGCGTATTGGGAGAGCTTGACGTCATAGAGTGTGACATCAAAGTAGCAAAATGTTGAACGAAACGTCCAACTAGGTTTCCGTGTTAACATTCATAGACGGTTGTAAACATCCCCTGTAATTTTTTTTTTTTTTAGGTTCATGATCACAGAGTTGGCAAAGGTCGGGAGAATTAAAATAGATCAATACGCGCGAGTATACCCGATTTTTCTGGAGCTTGCAGTCCGTCGCATTCCGTCTATATAGCAAATAATATTACCAAAGCCAGCACTGCTAGGCAGCTTTGCGAGGCATAAGGCAAAGCTGGCAAGGCCGGAGACTAAATTCTATTTAAGCTTTATTCTCTGCTCATTGTGTGTGCTTTTTTGACTCCTGGCTGGTTTTTTCAACTTTTTGCGTTGTACGAAACCACATGCGTTCGGCGTTTTCAGTCACGTATTCCCCCATGTTGGCTATACCGACAGCCACCTCTTTCACGGATCGCTTGCGAAAAATAATTGATTTGTATGCAAGGGATAGATTCTATTCTATATTATTTCTATATGCATTGTGTTATCTTTGTGCAGATGGCGGTACGGTTTTTTTTTATTTACTTGATTTGCATTAATATAGTAATCCTCTATTTTCTCTTATTTGCCTTACAGATCTGTTACTTTTGTATGAAAAATTAGTTTATTTCATGAAGTCTTTCTGATGCTTCCTCTCTGTTGTATATTGCGAGTTTTCATTATGTTTCTATACATTCATGGTTGCATTTTGTTGTCCCGCTTGCTGTGTACGCCATGCCTTGCAACGGTTTCCTGGACTTAGTTAAGCTGCTCTAGCAGCTTTTATCCAGGGAACCGTCCAGCAAAACTGGAAAATAAACTGAAACTGAAACAACTGAAAATAGATCGAGCACATGTTTCACTCGGACTATTCGCATTCCACCGGGGTCTATAGATTTGCTATTTTTAATGGCATTGGTGCATGAAAAACATCTGAGTAATCTTTTGGGTAGAATGAAAATTCAATTTGAAGTTGTGGTATCTGACAGATATTCTTCTACATCTGAAATCATGCTGCTTGTGGTTTCAGTACTGTCAGAACCCTGCTGTACGAAAAAGTTGTTAAATGCGTCCGACAGCGCGCAACCCGAGAGGTGTCTCCCAGCATGCTCTGCAACTATACGAAATGACCCTTTCACATCAGGGCGCAAAAGCAAGATGAGCTTCTTACAGATAACATCGGATCTGCGCATGCTTTCTTTGCTGAAAGTATGCAGAATCTCCCTCGATTTCTTTAGCATTAACCTAAGATTGCTACGGTATTATTTGAATTCGTTGAATAATGTCAAATCCTTCGGTGTAAATGCATATTTGTGTCTGATTATTTTCAGGAATTCATACGTCAGCCATGGTTTGCATGCCTTGCGTCCTTGGCTTTCTTAATTTCAGAGAGAAGTGTAAGTGATACATGTGATTAAAGATCTCATCAAAATGATTATAGGCCGCTTCCGAGTAGCTAGATGCATAAACTGCAGCCCATGTTTGTTGCCTTACAGAATCGCGGAACTTTTCAAGACGTGTTATCACCTGAATATAATTTTTGTTGCAAACCTTTTTCGAGATGTTGAATGCTTTCTTAACTAACAGGAATATGCCCAAATGATTGCTGATGCCGGTGTAAATTTGTGTCTGCACAATTAAAATCCGCATTTAGGTTATTTAAAATATGTCGAATAAAGAAGCACAAGTTCCTGTGTAATTCGCGTCGGCTGACTGATTACATCTGTATGCCACTAAATGTAATCACTGATTGTATTTATTTTTGAATGGACATTGATGCTAGCATGTTGGCCTTATTATCGCCGCCTAGGATTAAGTCCACGGCTTTCTCGGCCGCATGATCGAAAAAATGTTTCTGAAAAAGAAATAAACCTTTTTGCACCGTCTGATGGTGGCATGTATACTACTGAAAAATGTTAAAAATGTTTCCCTTTGTGCGCAAAGTAAGTACCTGATAATCAGATGTTATTGTTGAAAACTCGTCCATGTCTTCGCACTGAATTCGGTCTTTCAAATAAAAATGCCTCATTTCTCACTAAAAGTGTTCTCATTCTATTAGCGATTGCCTAAGTAACGGACACAGCAAGTATCTATCGGCAATATTTCAAGTTTTCGACCTCCCTTTTCCGTGTGTTACGATAACATCCTGGGTTCTCGAATATTCCGATACGTTTGAGGCCATGATGCATTGCGGGTGCAGGGTAACTGGTTTTTCTTCTCTCTGCTATCCTTCAAGCAATGTTCAGTTTCCTGATTTTCTCCAGCTTTTTTTCTTTCTTACCATTCGACCTATAAGGCTCCCTTTAGTTGAGAAGCGTAGCAATACGGGACTATCGATAGGTCATGATGAGCTGTGGTCTTGAAATGCAAAGTCACAAGGACGAGAGCGCAGAATTGAATGAGACGGGCGCCATTTTAAGAAAACATTTATTGAAGCACGCAGCACCTAGCACAAGCGCCGACGCTTTGACAAATACTTCTCATTCATACCACTCTGATTTTTAAACCTAGATGGCTAAGAACGTTGGAAGAGTGGGAGCAAAGATCAGGTGAAGGCACAAAAATTAAAATAACACAAAACGCTGCTATTTCTGGCTCTCATGTATTGATGGCTCGCTCCGGGCTATCTTTTTCGCTCCAAACAGCTTACGTTCAGGCCTTCCTTGACTCTGAGCGATTGCTGGAGTGCTTCTCAGTAAAGGGAGGCATCTGAAGTGCTTAGAACGCTGTGGTATAGATTCAAACTCTGGCCTTTATAGTAAATCGCCATGTTCCCTTATTCAGTCGTTTAGAAAGGGGCCCATGTGCCACCAATGTAAACGTGGTCACTACTCGGGTGGATCTTTCTTCCTGCTTCTTACTGCACCCAAATTTCTTTTCATCTTCGCCGGTCACCACGCGACAATGCTTAGAAAGTGTACACGCCGCCTTGGAAATTGCATCGACTTCCCCCGCAATTTCGCCTCCTTTACTAGTGGAATGTCTAAATGATGGGCTATACTGCCTCTCTTATTATCGTCTTGACTGCTACGACTACTGTGTATATCTATGTAATTCTGGGAGGAAAAAGTAGCTGTTCTTTACTAGAACGCTGCGTTCCTGTCTCCGCTGTTTGTTTGTTTGTTTTTCTTTTTGTAATTTAGGCCATTACGTGAAGGCGTCGCTCTCTCTTTCGCACAGAGATGCAAGTGGACACTCATGGGCCTCCTTCGGAACCTGATGCGTCGCCAGCGGCCGCCCAGAGGAAACGCCTCTACCACTCTAGTGAAGCAAGCCGCCAGCTGCCACCGTGTTGTAGGCTGCTAGTGGTGACTCTTCGACCGATGACAATGGGTCCGTGCCGTGCTTAGCAAGAAATCAAAGCGAAGACTACGCCGATGAGAAGACTCATCCTCATCCATCACGTCTACGGTTCATCACTACGCGAGGCCCCCCGACACACACTGTCTTGTTTGTGCCAGAGACACCAATAGACAATCTGAACCTACTCAACAGGCAAGTCACGTCTGTCTTGCTTGAAAGCCTTGTCACTGGAAAGATAAAGATGTCAGAGGGAATCCCTATAAAAACATAATCGCCATTGATGTCATGGAACGGAGCGCTCTGGAGAGATGGACCGCCATCAACAAACTCGACGACTTCAGTGTGCCTTCCCATGTTCTTCAGGAGAGCGGCACTACGGCCGGCGTCATTTGCAGTGTCGACGTGGCTATCGCTGACACCGATTTACCAGTCATAAGCCAGCATCAAACCGCATCTCCATACTGCAAGTGCAGCGCCTCGGGAGATCAAAATGAATCAAGCTCACTTTCAAGGGAGGCTGCATACCATCGCATGTGAAGGTTGGACATTTCCGACACCCAGTCCGGCCTTTCGTGCCCAAGCCACTTCAATGCAGGAAGTGTATAAGATCGGGCATCTGAGTGGCGTCTGAGAAAATTCCATCGTGGGACCTAGATGCTCTAAGTCACATAGCGGCGACATTTGCCGCGCGATTGTTCTGAAGTGCGCCAACTGCCGTGGCCCTCATGATTCCCCCTCTAAGGAGTGTCCGCGCTTAAAGACCGTACGGGCAATGCTGAAGCAAATGGTGCTTGATCAGTCTACGCACAGAGAGGCCGCTGCTAAGGTGCGATGGTGTTGTTCGCGTCGCCGAACGCCTTCTAAGAAAGCAGTTAATTTTGATAACAAGACCTCGAGCACTCCTGCATCTTGTCCTACTCCTAGGCCTGCAGTTTTAAATCGAGAGACCTCGACGGGCGGTGAATCTGGAGGTGGTGCCTCGGACGTTAACTGACCACCGCTACCAAACCTTCCACGTCCGCTGGGCCAGGAAACTTGCCGCGAACTGAATGTCCTGCACCTACTGCCGAACTAGATAAAAGTCATGATGTGGGACAGGGCCAAGACCTACGGGTAATTGCCATTCTCACGTCCATGGTGAATGTAATCCGGGCTGTGCTATCTAGTCTGCACATGCCAGCAGCACAGAATGCGCTACAGGTTCTGGACATGCTATCACCAGTTCTCGCGGCTCTACAGTAGCAGGCACAATGGCTACCCAGCATTAACATTTAGGAAAAAACTGAAGGGCGCCTCTGTATTTCAATGGAATGCCGTTGGGCTCCAGTCCCGAATTGCAAATATTCGACAATATGGTCATGCAAATCACACCCCCATCCTTGTTATTTGTGAACCGAATGTACCAAACATCTTGCGACTGTCAGGCTACGAGGCATTTGCATCTCCCGCGCACCAGGAAAACAGCAAGGTCATCATCTATATTCGACATGAACTCCGCATATGCCCCATCCAGTTCCTCCCAGTGACGATAACCAAAACATTTGCCTGACAGTGAAGAGACGCAACCTCAAGTTTACGCTTGTGGGTGCGTATATGTCGCCATCAAGTCGTTTTGACGCCACACGACTGAACGACTTGATGGCGATTACATCTGGCCCTTGTATCATCATAGGAGACTTTAACGCTCGCCACACCATATGGGGAAGCGTTCAAAGGAACCTCAAGGGAAGAAAGCTTGTGTCCTTCGCCTCAGACCGTGACCTTCAGTGTCTTAATGACGGTACGCCGACCTTTTTTCGAGGGGCAACTTACAGTAGCGGTCTTGCTCTGGCTTTCGTATCTCGATGCCTTACAAGCCACGTCCAGTAGTTTGGGGATATAGAAACACACGGAAGCAACCACATCCCTACATATCTGATCATAAATGGTCTTTCCACATCCACTTCTGCCACACGTATGCAACGCATCGGTTGGTCAGCGTTTCAAGCACATATGGAAAATGATTTCAGAGCAGGCCTTTCCACAGATTTTGAAGAGAAAATTAAGACGGCCATGTTAAACGCGACGTCTTTCTTCACGTCAATGCCTAACTACACTGAGTTTGATATAGAATTACAGCGCCTGCGAGCATTGCGACGGAGGGCAGAGCGTAGATACCGACGCACAATGCTGCGCCTCGACCTCAGAGGTGCGAGGCACACGCAAAAGAAAATTCAGCGCAGAATTCAAGCCCTCCAGGCAAAACATTGTAGGTCACTCTGTGAAACGCTTGATTCATGGAAGCTTTTATCATATCAGAATGTCGTTCATGGTCTTCGAACACCCCCTCAACAACTCTACCCATTCAAATCTCTCGCACTCTACAAAAGACGTGGTAAGGTCGAGGTAGCTGAAGATTTCTGCGCTAGGGTAGCAGGCCAATCGACCCCAACGGCAACGCCATATTTAAACGATGATCCCGCTTCTCGGGATTCACGTGGACCTTCCCTTCTCCATAGAGGAACGACGCTGCGCTGGCTTCTTGCAAACGGTCTTCATCGCCGGGCCCCGACAGTGTGGCATACTCTGCGCTTTGTAATCTTGGACAAGAAGCTAGACACGTTCTTTTGGAATATTACAGCAAATCATAGAGTGAAGGTAGAGTTCCATACAAGTGGAAGTGCAGTCGATTAGTTCCGCTCCTGAAACCAGGCAAATCGCCTCTGGACTTGCCACCATACCGTCCAATTGCACTGTCTAGATGCGTCGATAAAGTGCTGGAAAGAATGCTGGTTACACGTAGTGAGTGATAGCGCTACCGGTTTTCGACGTTTACGCTCCTCAATTGACAACGTGCTGGACCTGTATATGTATAGCGTCAAAAAATTTTGAAGCGCTTACCGGGGCGTTGTTCGTGGATATAAAGGGCGCATAAGACAACGTCACTCACCAGGCCATCTTGGACGCTCTGGAAGCTTCTGAGCTTGGCGGTCGGGTTTTCTGCTGGATATGGAGTTATTTAACGAAACGATCTCTCTTTGCGCAGACTGAAGATGGCCCAACGTCTTCTCATTTCACTTTCCGTGCAGTCCCACAGGGTGCAGTACTAAGCCCAACGCTTTTCAATCTTACTCTTGTCGGGCTTGTCGACTTAAAACCACAGTCGGCGCAACTTTCAATATATGCAGACATCTGCATCTGGCCATCAGGAGTTATGCGTCCACAAGTTCGAGCGAGACTTCAAAGGGTGGCAAGTATAGTTGTGTCATACCTCCACCTGCAAGGTCTCCAGATATCAACCGAAAATTGTTCGCTAGTTGCATTTACACACAAGAACATGTCACCTTACACCATACGCATTAATGGTAAATCAATATCCTACGAAGGCGGCCGTGGCTTTCTAGGAGTGATCATCGACCGAAATCTTTCATGGACTATCAATATTTCATCCATGACTAAAGAGGCTAACAGCGATTGCTCATTTACTCGCCTTTCTTGGGGAAAATCATGGGGAGCATCAGTGCGGTCGATGCTCCAGCTGTACAATGCATTATTCATGGGATTTCTTCAGTACAGTCTACTTGCACTTGGAAATATAAAAAAAAAACAGCATAAAGATCCTACAGAGCGTTCAAGCTCAAGCTCTGCGAACCTGCCTGGGATTGCCGAAATGTACCTCTACAGTTGCTACCGTATTAATTGCACAGGAACACCCCATAATTACCTACCTAATAGTTGACGCCCTGAGGGCACATTTCCGACACATCTGCCGGGTTCCCTCTATCATTTGGCCAGTGTTCCCATTACCAGGCCGCGTACACCGTTTACAGAGACCGTTGATGCACATCGCGCTGTTCTGCCGTTCCAGTTTACACCCGAATCTAGACCGTCCTCTCCACAATGGAGCCTGCATAAACCACACGTGCTTCTTTCAATACCCGGCATCAGGAAGACGGTCGAGCTATCGCCGACAGAACTAAAACAAGTCACTCTTGAATACTTCCATGAGCACCATGCAAATCGTTTGCACGTCTACACCGACGGTTCAGTGAATGTCCTGAGTTCTTCAGGCTCCATGGTCAACTCCGCAAGGACTACATAAATTAAAGGACAATTGACAGTCCTTCTTGGACAGCCGCAGAGCTAACCGCTCTTCGTGTAGCAATTAGGCATATCAGTCAGCAGAGCCCTCAGCTGCTCACAGATTCCCAGATTCAAAAGCAGCCCTGCAAGCCTTACAAGCGGCTCTTCGCCGTGGAGCCGATGAGCAACTGGTCGCGAAAATACGAGAACTTCATCACTATGCCATTAATAAAGGACACAAAATCATCTACCAATGGCTTCCAGAACACAGCGGGCAATCTCCGTGCGGACGAGGTCGCGCGAACCGCCTACCAAGGTGGCGATTTTGTGTTGATCCCTTTTTCCAAGGCAGACGCAGCGGTCAGGCTTCGCGAACTTGCGCAGGCGCTCACGCTCGCCTTGTGGAATTCTGGCCAGTTTGCGAACTCCCGCTTTAAATCCCTGGACCTTGACCTAAAGCTCCGGCTTCCACCTGGTCTACCCCGACGTGAGACAACTTTGCTGTGCCGCCTGTGGGTTGGTGTAGCGATAACAAACTCTTATTCGTTTATGATAGGCATGGTAATATCCCTGTAGTGCAACCTGCGGGTGCGACGAGACTATAGGCCACATTCTTTGTGAGTGCCCCATATACAGTGTGGAAAGACTGCCGTGCACTGGAGCGTCTATGTGGACGCCCACTGACTGAAATCAAAATTCTAGGTCACTGGCCGCGGCGATAGTCGGCGAGAAGGCCTCCCAGGCACTGCTACGCTTCATTAAAACCACAGGCCTTATCGATAGTCGGTGAGAAGGCCTCCCAGGCACTGCTACGCTTCATTAAAACCACAGGCCTTATCGATATATAGGCTGTGATTTTGCTGTGATGTGACATGATACGACTGGGACGTGATGTGATGTGATGTGATGTGATGTGACGTGATATGTCTGTGATGTGACCATACTGACTTCTGCTATCCCTCTCTTACCCATAACTTTTCCATCACCCCATACCCTTCCCCCAGGAACCACATGGGTTGCTACCCTGCAAACCGGTTCCTTCTTCCGGTTAACCTCCCTGCCTTTCCTCTTCCTCCTTCTCCTCCTTCTGTGTAATACTACTCGGCTACTTTGACTATAATATCTATATTGGCAATTAGATCGTGCTTCTTGTCTCTTAGCGCAAACATTTGTTTTATTTTACTATCCCAATATATTTTACAGCTACTCTTTACCCGCTTTCGGGACAGTTCTGCTCTTTACAGCATCCACTATTTTCTCCATATTACACTTCCCTACGTCTGCTCCTTTATACTTACTATCATTAAGCGTTCTGCCAGTTCTACTCATCCTGTAGGGTTGGAAGCTTACATGTTTTTCCATTCATGACACCCTTAATAATATCGCATTGAACATTTCTTTAAGATCCACTTTAGGGTTAAAATTTTGTTTACTTCAATTCTGATTATCAATTCGTTGTGGAAAAGTTAGGTAAAATGGCCTTTACCATAAAAGGAATGGTCTTAAGTTAAAGTCATAAGCGAAATCTCCGACTCTTAAATATTGTCCAAGGACAGTGTGGCAGACCTATAGAAATGCGGCGCTATATGTCTACGGGTTCGATTCTAGCAGCAGTCTACAGCCCTTCTTGTTTTCCTAACTATTTCGCGGTCTATAATCTAACAATCTAACAAATATTCTGTCACAGACTCTTACTGCCTTACACAAACGCCTCAGACCTCACGCTTTTCTCAACACTCAGCAGTCACTTAATCATCCAGCCGCAGCGGAGAGCTTTCATCACGCCATTCAGGGTAGCAGTGTACACAAAATGCCCGTATCGCTTCCTTTTAATGCGTTGGGGACATCGTGGTGCCTTTTTTCATTTTTCAGCAATGCCCTCGAGCCTAGACATTCTGTCGTTAATGGTATATTTAATAAACGGCCGCCACTGAACAGCCCGCAGTTGCCATTGCCCAATGCTTACTTTTAAGAGAGAGAGAGGTGGCGACGAGTATTCGGGCCCAAGAAGATGCGGTTCCACGGCGCGAAAACCATTCATCATGCTGGCTGATTAAAACGAGCCCTGCAATTAGCCCATCACAGAGAGCCGTGTTAATGGCGCGCGCTGAGGCGCTCGCTAACCTCCTCGCACGCAAATACACATGCACTGCTTCGATGGTGTTGTTAGCGCCGCCGACCTCAAAGGAGAAGCGATTAATCTTTGTTTGTGTTGCCAGCGACCCCCGCTAGGGGGGCGTTGATGATGGCTTTCTTCTTTTCTTCCGATATGACTCCGCTTCCGGTGTTAAGTTGCCTTTTTGTTCTTCAAAACATATATGAGCGGTAAGTAGCGCCCGGGCAATCTGTGTGGTGCGGTTGCTTGATGTTTATTTCTTTGCACGATCGAGGTAGCGCCCCTTGTGGGTGTTTAACGAGGACCTCAGAGCGCGGCGTGCTTGTTCACCAGGAGAGCCCGGGATTTGAGCGTAATGCGTCGCTCAGCTGTCGCCATGAGGAATGGTTGAAACGCGGGTCGAAGTCTTGGGCCGGGCTTTCGCGGGCACGCTCAATTACCTGCCTGAACATATGTGGCCAGTGTCGATGGTAAATAAGCAGGCCAGCGTCTGAGATCGCAGAACACTGAATAGTCACATTGTAGGTGCGTAGAATACGAATGTATACTTTTGCAACCAAAGTGTTCAAGCACCCTTCACTGAGTATATATGGGTGAATGGGTGGCCGGGTGGAAGGTTGGAAGGGTGGGTGGGTGGTAATTACATGAGAGAATCGGCCTGAGTAAGTGAGTAAGCGAGTAAATGATACGAATCCTCTCGGATGCCAGAACAAGGAACAGTAAACAACCCGGCCAATTGTACGCGAAGGTGCATTTCCGTTACCTTGCCACATCTTTTGAAGTACAAGGACTCTCCACTTTTCATATAAACTGTATTTGTATGAACGTGACAATAGTGCACTCTATCGCATTTCGTAGCGCCTCAGGGTAATGCGATACGACAGCGTTTACGTGCAGCAAGTCGTCTATAGCAATAGGGGGAAGGGGGGGGGGGGGGGGGGGGGGGGCATACAGTTTCACATATCGAAAGCAAAGGTGGCGCGGTTTTCGAAACAAGTGCTTTCTGGTTGGCCGCCGTCTGCTGTGTTGGATAGGATAGCGAAGCGGCTCTGCCTGGCACATTAACGCGGTGCGCTTTACAAGCTCATTACCCCTGCTTACATGGATGCGATGCGCTAGAAACAGGTTAAAATGCGATGCAATGCACTAGTCTCGCATTCATGTAAACACAGCTGTAGGCAAGGAGGTAATGCACATTTTGATGCAGCGTATCCTAGCGTGGAATTTCGGCAATTTGAAAACGATTGCAGCATGCCTCCGCCAAACTTCCTGTTATCCTCACCGCCACTCTGCAAAGTGACAACGGTGTGTCCCCGTCGCGATCTCAGTATATGACAAAGCCGAAATCGGACATCAGGATCAAGGTGCGATGCGTGGGCGCGAACAAGTTGCCTTGCAGTGGCGGTCGATGCTCGCGCGGTTACGGCCTTAGGGGACACCGAAGGTGACTACTCAGTCATCAGTGGACCATTCGCCACTGAACTAAAAAAAAAAAAAAAACTAACAATAACTTGGATTTCCCGCTGTTCCGCACACCTGGTCGTAACTTTATATCGCCGTAAGGACGATGTGACATGGCGTGACATGGTCCATAGGGTCACGAAGAGTCGGACACGACTGAACGCCTGAACTGAACTGAACTGAACTAAAGGACGATGTACCTCAATAGTTAGAGTAATGGACGTACTTACCCTTTACCAGCTTCGCGATCCTATACAACTCCTTGCGCCATGTGATTTTGGATATAAATTTCCTAGGTAAACATCGGGCGATTATCGACCTACGATGAAAGCTCATCAAGCTCTCAACGAACAAAACCATTCCAGCTACGACAAATCCAAAGTACCACTTCGCCCTAAACGTCCTCGACGCAGAGTTGACCGTACATAGCCCCGATAAGGTGGCTTCGTCCGACGTGGGCACAGGAGACATCGAAAGCGCCCAAGGCGTCGTCGGTGGAAAGATTCAGTTTCTCTTCGATCGAGGGCTCGACATCACAAGAGGCATCGTCCATCTTCGTAGCGAACACGCTGAGGTCCAAATAATATCGGCGCCTCAGCAAGGGTACGGCGATCGCTTTCCTTGACGTGCTAGCCGATATCCAAGACGTCTGCGCCCTTTCCGACCAAAAGTAAAAGGATGCACCTAATCAAAGCTACCAGCCCTCGCTCGACATTAATCCTGCACTATTCCGAAGCAGATAAAACCAGATACGCACCCTTCTTTAAAGTTACAGCAAGGATTTTTCTTGAGCACCGAAGGTATGAACAACATCACTCGCGAAGCACCGCATAGTCAGTGACACGAACACACCCGGCCTCTGCGGCGAAGTACATACCGCGTATCGCCGGGAGAACGCCAAGCCACCCGCGTGCAAGTGGGAACAAAATGCTTTGTGATGACGTCATCCCGCCTTTAAAGAGTCCATAGGTGGAACCAGTCGTTCTGGTGAAGCATAAAATACGGCGCATTGCGCTTCTCCTTCGATTATATCGCCGCTTGGACAAAAAAAAAAAAAAAATAAACGAAGCAGGATCTCACGTATGTCGAAGGTGCAACGAAGAAGGATGAAAGACGGCACACTGGACTGGGTCTGCAATGTGAAATACTTCTCATTGATGGACTTAATGAGCGGCTGCTGGAAAATTGGGGTTGACGAAAGAGATCGCAATAAGATCGCACTCATCCCACCAGACGGCTTCTTCGAGTTCAAGGTGATGTCTTCAAGTGTGCAGCGCAACGGCACGAAGCCTAGACAGACACACTTGTGTAGGCTTCGTGCCGTTGCGCTGCACCACTTGAAGATGTCAGACCAACTAGCCATGTTCATGTTTCTGTTCATGACAACTATGCTCATGACAACTAGCCATGTCAATGACAACTAGTTCATGTTGTCAAGGTGATGTCATTTTACCTTTGCTCCGCACCAGCCACATTTCAGCGAGTAATATACACGGCACTGGCAGGCTTGAAGTGGCAGACATGTCTGCTATATTTAGGTGACGTTTCCTCTGCGAACTTTGAAGACCACCTGAAAAGGCTTCGAACAGTGCTCGACGTAATCAAGAAGTCAAGGCTGACATTGAAAGCAGAGAAGCCTATACGAGGAGCTGTTGTTCCCAGGCCACACTGTAAGCAAGGGCGGAGTTCGGCCAGACCCGCAGAAATCAACTGCGATCGCGCAGTTTTCGCAACCTGGTGGCAAGAATGCTGTGCGCCGGTTCCTTGAGCTGTGCGCATACTACCGGCGATTTGTGAGGATCTTTTCGCGCATCACCGAACCTTATATGCAGCTTACGAAGGTAGACATACCATTTAAAAGGGAAGCGCCGCAAGCCGAAGCCTTCAAGGAACTTAAGCTCTCCTGTCCTGGGCACTTTGACGAAAAAGCCAAGATTGAAGACCATGCCTACGGAAGTAGCTTGATTGAAGATAAAGCGCACGGGAAGACACACACAAGAGATGAAGACACAGGACACGCGCTAACTCACATCTGGTTTAGCGCGTGTCCTGTGTTTTCTTCTCTTGTGTGTGTCTTCCCGTGCGCTTTATCTTCAGTCAAGTTACAATGCACCATCTAGCCCAACTTCAAGTTTTGTTAAACGGAAGTAGCTTACACGTAGGAGCATGTCAGCTCGTTCAGAGAAGTCATCGTCATCGCCTACGTTAGCCGTTCTCTGTCGCAAGTTCAAGCCGGCTATTCGGCAAATTAAAAAAAAATAAAGAAAAATCTTGCCATCATCTGGGCCACTTTGAAGTTTCGCCAATGCTTACACGGACGAACATTGAATATTACGAGCGATCGCCATGCTCTGTGCTGGTCAGTTATTCTGAAAGACCCATCCGGCCTCCTTCCTCGATGGAGCCTTCGTCTTCAAGAATTCGGTACTACTGTGGTCTACAACTCTGGCCGCGCGCATTCCGACGCTGACTAATCATCACGAGTGCCCGTCAAAACAGCGCTGAAAGACGACAACGGCGCCTTCTTATGACCAGCTGTTTCGCACAGCAGTAGCGCTCGGACCATGAATTAGAGCTTCTAGTTTATAACTTGGAGGGTAAGACCGCTTCACCTCCTGCTGTGTCCAAACATCAGTTGCCATCCTTAGCCTTACAGAGTGACATTTTTGCAAATAACTGTGCACCCAAACGGACCAAATATCTCTTTGTCTGGCCCAAAGACCTCCGAAAAAAAAATTTGCAGGATTTCCACGATGGAACCTATAGCAGGGCACCTCTAACTTTCACGTACGCTGCGTCGCATTCAAGAAAAGTATTATTGGCCGCATGCAGTTAGCTGCCGACGTTCCACATTTCGTGAAAACGTGCCGTGAGTGTCAGCGACGCAAGACGCCTCCGATCAGTCCCGTTGGGCTACTGAACCCCATAACCGGCCAAACCCTTTCAATAGATTAGGATGGATCTTTTTCGGCCCCTTCCCAACTTCATCTACTGGTAGCAAGTGGGCCGTCGTGGTCACCTACCAGCCAAAGCAAAAAGTCTACCTCATAGTACCGCTGGAGAAGTCACAGAAGTCACAAAATTTTTCGCCGAAAGCATTCTCCTCCGACATGGCGCCCCGAAATGCTCATCACGGACAGAGGAAAAACATTTAACGCAGACCTCTCACAAGCCATCTTGAATTGCTGTTAGACATGCCACTGGAGGACGACTGCGTACCATCCGCAGACCAACAGACTAGCAGACCACGTACACATTACTGCTGTCAACATGCTTGCCACGTACGTTCACGACGAACGCAAACCATGGGGTATGTCATTCGTGAAATTCGCATATAACACGGCTGTCCAAGAGACCACCATATCGACCCTGTTTCAAATAGTGTATGTCAAGGAGCCCACAACAATGCTCGACGTAATGCTGTCACACGTCACAGACGAGGACAGCCTCGATATCGCCGCCTACCTTCAGCGCACAGAGGAAGCACGAGGACTCGCCCGAGTGCGTATTAAATACCAACAATGAACCGATCGACACGCTACGCTACAAGTTACGACGATGCGACTCTGAGTACAAGCTGGAAACCAGTTCTGCGTTCGGACCCCGATTCATTCTCGTGGACTGAGTGAACACTGTTACTGTCGTATTTCGACCATTAAAAAGTCCTTGGCTACATCGGGCAACTGGAGTACGAAATCATCCCTGATGGTACAACTACAGCCCTGTGACGCCGGGAGCGCCCAGAAGTAAGATATGGTGGGCTTGAAGCTCTATTACGCGTTCTGAAGGCTCTGGAATTTTAAATATTTTTCTACCTTTCTCTGTTTTTGGAAGCATCGAGATAATGTGTGTGGGTTTTCTTTTTTTTTTCTTTTTAATGGAAGCCGCGAAGCGTTCTAATCTTTGTTAGTTGCGGGTGGCAGCTTCTGGCGTGCAGCCTTATCAAGTTCGCATATAAAGTGAAGTTCTCAAATTCTTTGTTTATTTACGCTCAGTATCGCCGAGGCGCTGCTTTATTATTGTTTTCTTTTCGTGCAAGATGCGCCGAGATGTATCGCGAAAGATTCTAGCCACTCGCGTCTGTTTCTAAAATATTACACGTAGTAGTAGTTACATTTTGTGACTTTGTCTAGATGTTTCTTCGCTGACTTAAACTTCAGCCCTGGCGAGTGCACCGGGCACTCGCACTTCGACGACCGGAGAGCAAGCTTCCTTTTATCGCCGCCGCCGAATCACTTAGTTCTTTTCCGGGCGCATGTCAGCCAAATAAACAGCTTATTTCAGTAAACTCCCAGCGTATTCGATTGTTGCCTATGGCCTAATTGTAACACCCACGCGACACTAAATTGCATGAATGTGACAGAGCCTTGATGCATTGCATACTTGATATGTCTTATCTTATAAATTTGTATGCTTGTTGGTTTGATTGAAAGACGTAGTTATCTTTTGGTTTAAGATGTTTTGCATTATTGCTGTACTTTTCTAAATATGACATGTCTTTCCGTATCTAATGTTTTTTACTGACTTGCTAATATCATTTAGACGCTGTGTTATTCTAAAATTTTCTCACATCGCTTGTCATCTGTCTGCCTTTGACCGAGTGATGGTAAAAGAGGTGGAGGAGGGGCGGGGGGGGGGGGGGGGGAGTGAAATGAAAGGGCGGACGAACTTTTTTAATCCAAAGAAAAAGAAAATATCTACCTTTTTACTCGTTTGCTTTTTGTTTTTATGATATTTTGAACTGTGTTCCGCAACAAATGGGAACATGACTTACTATAACTTATGCTTCGAATATTCATGGTTATGCGGTTATGTTAGCAATATACGTACGCAATCGTTGTAGATTTTCTTACGAAATAATAGCTGCAATGACAGCGCCAGTCATGAAACGCAAACGACATATATTTTCTTAATGTAACTCTTGCTTCCAATAATTTAACATATACAAGTAAACTGCTTTCCGCGGCCGCTCGTTTGACAAAAAAAAAAAAAATCAGTCCTCCGGCTCCAGGAAAGTTTGACGAAAGTTCCCGGAAGAATATATACAACATGAGGCTTTATAGGACCCAACGACGCTTGTTGATACTGATTTCTTCCCGAAGCAGATAAAAGCCAACATTTCTTCTGTTAAAGCTTCTTTCAGAGATACCGCATTGCCATACTGTAGGCTACTTACTCGTTTTTTAGAAGGGAAAGGCGCCACTCGATATGCGGAATTAAGAGCATTTAGTTTAACCATTTATTTCGTTTAACTGCGAGGTAGATATCACTGCTAACTAAGCAGGGCACGGCGTAGAAACGCAGGGCGCTGTCAAGTGAGCTCATGGCTGGCTGGATTCGTTACACCCAAAGGTACAAGATGTCGTGTAATAATTAAAATAAAAACGGGCTGCAAGTTCCCTTCATCGGGATTTTAAGAGGTGGATGGATAATCAATCTATGATGATATAGATACCACCGCCTGGCTCTTGCGTTGTTGTTCCCTTATTTTTTTTTTTCAATGTGCCGTGGGACTGTCCTTTGTAGTTTGTAGTTGTAGTTGTAGCTACAAACAAATTCTTATCCATACCTGTTTTTATTCAGCAAGATACAACCGACCGTATACAGGGACACGTGTCCCTGGTGTGGACAGAAACCGACAATTTATCATATCACATGGGCCTGCCAGAAAATAGATGCAGTGCCGATAATACACAACGCCACGCCGGAGCAGTGGGAGGCTGCGCTGTCCAGTTCGGAGTCGAAAGACCAGCTTTGGCTGATTGAACGGGCCAGCAGGGCAGCAAAGGCGGTGGGAGTCCTGGGCTAAGGACCCAACTCCGGGAGCTCTAGATTATTTTTCTTTTTGCATTATATAAAGTTTCACTCTATTTCACTCTCTCTCTCTAACCTGTTTATCGCATGGCTGATTTCAAGATTTTTTTCGTGCTTCCTATAGTATGCCTATATGCTAGCTCCACCTTCCTGAGCAGCCACACACAGAGGACGACAGGAGAAGTGCCTTTTCCGTTTGTCCGCCGCGTTGCAAAGCCACCTGGAACCAGAAAATGCATCGAAACAGGAAGTTGATCTTGCTAACTGAACTAGGTACGACCACAGTATTAAGGCCAACGCCCATCTTGGCTCTAGCAGGTTCCGTAGAGTGTGCTGCTTCAGAGGTCTCTGTTTATCTTGCATTCAAAAATAACTGGAAAGCCCGTGAAAGCCCCAGGAAGTATGTTCGTGTAGATGGGCAAAATCTTTCTACTTTTTATGGTGGAGGGAAAGGAATTGCCCGCGCCTCATCCCCCCTCTCTTTCGGACCATCTTTGCGTTGACTCGGTGTATAAGGGGTTCAAGCTGTCAGCTTTTTGTCCTTCAGTGCATGAAGAAAGTGTAACGAAATAAAAATAAAAAAAATCTGCAGCAACGCGGCGATAGCTCCATGGCTCCAGAAAAACAAACTACACGTGAGCCTTTCGTGGGCAAATTTAGGGAGCCGTTCGGGTGCCATAAAAATGGACAAAGTGTACGTGTCACAGTTCCGTTCAGCTAGCCAGCAACGGCGTCTGATGATTAGCTGTGCTTCAGTGAGAAAGGCGCTGGATAGGGAAGGTACGCATGTGCGATGTATCTAAGCATCAAACGCCCCACCGGTCACATCTTCCACCTTATTCAGCGGCTACCTGATCCATCTTGCAGTACAAATAGACAGGATGTTTTGAAAGGAATCGTATTCGGCAACACGTAGATAAAAAGGAAGGGGGGTTTTCCGAGACGGAATGCAAGACAACCGCTCTGGGTCCATTCTCTCAGGCTGTTCTCAGGAATCAGCATATGCAACTGCTGCGTCATTTGTCGCACGCCAGCACAATTGAGAACCGAGGTCGAGCCAGTTTCAAAGCAAAAAGAATAGCAACGTTGGCGCCTTCATTCAGAGCACAATGAAGTCCACCCGAACCTGTTCTGCTCAAGGAAAAACATGGCGACGCGGCCCGGTAACCGAAGTCGGCAGGAGCCTTTCCTTCTTCGTCTTTCCTTCATCTCGTTGAAAGTTGGGGTTCCAGCGTTCCTGACGTCTACCGTCGTCGTCGTCTCAGCGAAAACCTGTCGCCGCCGTGGGGACGACCGTCGAAGACGACGACCAGAATGAAGACATCCGTCACCGGAACGCCTTTTCAAGTCGCGCCTCTCGGGTGATCCATCAGGGCGCCCAGCCTTCGCTATTTCGCCAGCGGTGGAGAATTTTTCCGGTCTCGCAAAAATGCGTTTCTTTACATATATATTCCCGCTGTCCTTCTAGTTCCCGCTTCTACAAATTATATAAAAAAAGCGTGGGAAGGCAGCAGCAAGGATCTTTTTTTTTTTCTTTCTTTTTTTTTTAACGCTGTCCGCGCGTCTGTGATGCAGAAGCATAATTGTGTGGAATA
Source organism: Amblyomma maculatum (assembly GCF_055883805.1). Taxonomy (NCBI): domain Eukaryota; kingdom Metazoa; phylum Arthropoda; class Arachnida; order Ixodida; family Ixodidae; genus Amblyomma; species Amblyomma maculatum. The sequence continues at coordinate 34,471,737 of NC_139351.1, read as the reverse complement.
GAGAAATCTACCTGTTTTTATGTTTTAGACAGCTCTTTTCGTTGTGTGGTCCTCCCGACTTGTCACATGCGAGGACAGGGGACTGGTATGACCTCGAGGAAAATATTGCGCAGGCACAGATAAAGCCATCTGCCGCCTCGTCTTTAGATATGGCCAGCAGCAGCAGCGGAGCACGTAGTCATTCTCAAAGAAGTCAGCCGGAGTCGATGCAATACAGCAATGGCTCCCGGCGCGCTTTCTCTTTGGGCGCCATCAGTACCATGTGGAACGTTGTTGTGAGTGAGTGAGTGAGTGAGTGAGTGAGTGAGTGAGTGAGTGAGTGAGTGAGTGAGTGAGTGAGTGAGTGAGTGAGTGAGTGAGTGAGTGAGTGAGTGAGTGAGTGAGTGAGTGAGTGAGTGAGTGAGTGAGTGAGTGAGTGAGTGAGTGAGTGAGTGAGTGAGTGAGTGAGTGAGTGAGTGAGTGAGTGAGTGAGGAGAGCAGCTCATTTGTTTGTCTGCTCTCCTGCCTCATCTTAGTAGCGGTGTCTCTGTCTATTCCTTTTGAAATAGTTCTGGTGTTTGGCGCCAAACTTTTGTGACGCCACTATCGTTCCTTTCGATTTTGCTTAAAGAACTAAAATCTTTCTATAAATGCAAAATAAAGATATAAATCTTACCATTTTTTAGTAACTGCAGCTTTTTATTTGTTACTAAAGAACAACTTTGCTCTCTTTTTTAACGAGTTTTTTATTGTGTTTGCTTATCTCGGCGGCGCGGGATACAGCAGTAGAGGATACAAAAATAATGCGCCTTAGAAAAACAGCGATGCTAATTTTAAATTATTACGCGCACTAATATTTCACCGTGTAAATTAAAGATATGAAATAACGCTTGTTCATGTTTTTGTATCGTAAGCGCGCTGTGCACAAGAGTGCTCATGGCGCTCCTCGGGTCAACGCTAGAACCTTGCGCGCCGTCCGAAGGCCTTCGAGATTTCGATGGAGTTCTGAGCTGTTCCGTTGACTCGATAGACTATCGACTCAATGGCCATTGAAAACGCCCGTGTGCCAGCGTTCATAGGCCGTCGAGTCGATAGACAATCGATTCGATCGAGGGCCTTCGAAATGTCCGTATGTGACAGCGGCATTAGTCATCCGGCCAGGTATTACCATTTTGAATCCTAAGCTCTCCACAGTTTCAGGTGAGTGCAGTCCAGCCAAGGCCCGGAACTTTGATGTGAGTTGAATCTTTGAGTTCGTATGCCGAAGATCAGCTCTGCAGTAGATAATTATTTAGTTTTTTTTTTTTTAGACAACAGTAGAAAAAGACAGTGTACCGGATTGCGGTCGGACTTTAAAAAAAGATGAGAACTATGTCATATTTTCCCATAAGACGGTTGTGATCACTGATCTCGAGCCAGGCATCCTGAAGAGTGAAGTTGAATGGGCCTTAGCCAGCCTTGCTAAGAACAAAGCTAGCGGAATTGATGGCATTCCAGCTGAGTTGCTTCCAAACCTCAACCATGACGCTGTTAACATTCTGCATACATTATGTCAGAAGATTTGGACAACCCTGTTGTGGCCACAGGATTGGAGGAGGTCAGTTTACATCCCCATTCCAAAGAAAGGCAGTGCCAAAGATTGTTCCAACTACCGCACGATCGCGCTTATTTCGCATGCTAGCAAGGTAATGTTGAAAATCCTCCAAGGTAGGCTGCAGCAGTATGTGGATCGGGAGCTTCCGGACGTGCAAGCTGGGTTTCGCAAGGGCAGAGGAACTAGAGACCAAATTGCCAACCTTCGCTGGATCGTGGAAAAGCAAGAGAGTTCCAGAAACCCATCTACTTCTGCTTTATTGATTATGCGAAAGCGTTTGACAGCGTAGATCACAGTAGATTGTGGCAAGGTCTCCAAGAGATGGGAGTTCCAATTCACCTCATCTGTCTCCTCAGGAACCTGTATGAAGGGCAAGAGGCCACAGTCAGGGGCATGGTCTTACTGATTGGTTTCCGATTGAGAAAGGAGTGAGGCAAGGCTGCATACTGTCGCCCTGCCTATTTAACCTATATGCAGAGTGCATCATGAGGAAGGCCAGTCTGGACGAGTCTTCAGCTGGAGTGAAGATTGCTGGAAAACGTATCAACAACCTTAGATATGCGGATGACACCACTTTAATGACAGAAAGTGAAGTGGAACTCAAGAGACTTCTGATGCGCGTACAAGAAAAGAGTGAGAAGTTTGGGCCTAAACTGAACATTAAAAAGACAAAGATCATGGCGTCTTGCCCTATTAAGTCCTGGAGCAACAATGGACAAGAAGTGGAAGCTGTGACAGATTTTCTCTTCTTGGGCTCCAAGATTAACTCGGAAGGAGACTGCAGCCATGAAATTAGGAGACGCCTGCTTCTGGGAAAGAGAGAAATGGTTAGCCTTGACCGCCTAGTAAAGAGCAGAGACATTAGTCTGCCAACCAAGATCCGTATAACTCGTGCTATGGTCTTTCCAGTTGTGATGTATGGATGCGAGAGTTGGACTGTGAAAAAGCTGACCACCGAAGAATTGACGCGTTTGAATTGTGGTGCTGGCGAAGACTCTTGAGAGTTCCTTGGACTGCCAGAAGATCAAATCAGTCGATATCGTCGACCATAAACCCTGACTGTTCATTGGAGGGTCAAATTCTAAAGTTAAAGCTCAGCTACTTTGGTCATCTGATGAGAAGAGAGGAGTCGCTGGAAAAAGATTTGATGTTGGGAAAGGTTGAGGGTCGCCAAAGAAGGGGTAGGCAGCGAACGCGATGGTTAGATGGCATCCTCGAGGCACTGCAGATGAAGTTATGTGATGTTAGGAAGATAGTGAGAGACCGGAAAGCGTGGCGAGTCCATAGGGTCACGAAGAGTCGGACACGACTGAACGACTGAACTGAACTGATGTCATATTTTAGCTAATAACTCATCTCATAATTTTCATCTTGACTAATAACTCCAAAAAGGAATAAAGGCAATCTTTGCTTTAAAAGGCCAGTAAAAAGGTCGATACGGTCGAAGAAACCCTACATAGCACTTACACGCCATCATCACCTAACGTTTTTTATACATTTTGGACTGTAACAAGTATACAGCGTCAAAACAGACTAGGAAACAGTGTACTAAATGAGTTCATATCAATATCGTCTGGAACTCGAAAGTTCTGCACAAAAATGCATTAGGAAGAACCAGAAATATAATACTGCCAGCATCCCATTTCTCCTACTATAAAAGCTAATGCAATGTTCAGTGGCACTGCTAATAAAGCTGAGTATTTTCAAAACATACATTTGTTCGGCTTGTTCTAGGGAGCAATGGCTAGTCTGTAGGCCTCTTACTGTACGGTACCCACAGAAACCATTCGTAGCGGCGAAAAAAATCAGTTGGGTGTTTTCAAGCATTTTTATTTTCCTCCTGTGTGGAATTTATTACTGAGGTTCTGCGCGGTACTAACGAAGTGCTTTGAGAGTCACGTAGGAGATAGAAACGGCAGCAGGTATAGCTCATTACTACCTTTTTATCGATCATGTAGGCCTGGTAAAAGCATCGGGTGGTGATTTTAATAGCAATAGCAGAAGTCGCAGTAGTAACAGTGATTGCAGCACTTTAGGGGCAGTAGTAGTAGTAATACCAGTGGTGGTAGCGGCTGTAAACGATTCGGTCAGCATACCGTCCTAACAACATTTTTTGATGGTTAATTGCATTTATTTTTGCAACGCAGCGCTGCTTAGAAGCTGGGAAAGGGAGCCCAGGCGCTATCCAAACAACCGCTGATATTATAGTGCCTTGATTAAAAATGAACCGATGATGACCTGTGGTTTGCGCAACCTGCTTAAAAAGTCGCTGTTTATGCTTTAACACTTTTATTTCATGTTTCGTTTAGGAACGAGTTTGGTTCCCTGTGTAGCTTCATGTTGTTGCACCTAATTAATCTTGAACCTCATTCCAGCTTACTGGCGCGTCACCGACACGCCACGCCATCGACAAACAGCTCACATATGGAGTTCTGGCTAGAGCCCAGCACCCGCACCGTGCAAACATGAGTCCCCGTAACCCCATCTCCCCACTCCCTCTTCTCTTCTTCCATTTTTCTTTGCAGGATTCCCCTAACCATGTGTATCAGCGCAAAGTGCAGGCGTGGGGAGAAACACCGTTCTGCAAACATTGAGCATACGCACGTGACATGTGCGAAAACAGAAGGAAAAAAAGAGACACAGGCGGTCGATTAGCCAACGCTAGTGAATGAATGGCGGATGCAGAGGCGAGGAGGGGTGGACAATAAATGAGAGGGGGGGGGAGGGGGCTTCGCATAAACGGGGCGAACGCATACACGAGGCAGCGGTCTTGTCCGTATCGCTCAAAAGTGCCCTGATGTCCCGGCTGGCGCGTGTAGTTAGGCGTCCGCACACCGAAGGCCAGTGATCTACGCAAACCCAAATTTGGCTGCGGCGAAAGAAGGGAAGGGAAGTCTAGAAACAACGGGACGCGTGCTGTATATTCACCGGCCACCGAAGCAGGCGGAGCCGTACAAGCAGACGACAGAGATAAAGCGCCCACTGCGAGATTTTTGTTCGTGTTTTTTATCACTTCCGTGGCAGCCGACGACGATATCCCGCCGAAACAACCGACGATACGGTGCTGTTGATGCATATGGGGAAGAGCTCGAAGAACATAGGTACAGGGGAGCGGGGATGGGAGAAAAGAGGAGGCGAGGTGAGTTTTTAAAGGGAGACGCAGCGAGAGAGTGGCGGAGGGAGTGTTAGAAATGAGCAGGTTGTTACCAGACGCGTTTGCGGAAGCCTGCTGCCGCCAGCGCGGCGGTATAGAGGCGGTCGCGGTGTGTGTAATTGGTCTGATCCCCACTTCCCCGTCGCGTTCTCCGTTGCCTCTCGGGAGCACACACGCTCGCCCACATGTGAACCTCCGCCGGGCTCCCTCACTCCCCTGTTCCGCCCTGCACGCTTCACCTGAGTGAGACAAATGTTTTTTAAAGCCTCGCGGCGGACCCAGCGGTGATCCCGTTCGTAAGCGGTCCGGATTTGGAGGAGCGGCGACGGTGTGTGCGTTGTCGCACTCCGTGCGCGGTTGCACACACACGCGATGGCGGTGAATCTGGGCGGCAAACGAGGTCTTGTCCGGGGGTCGCATAGCCATAACCCGCGACTGTCTGTAGGGGCTGTGGCGAGAGCCTGTCTTTAGTGGGGAGGTCGACGGAGCAGATGAGTCGTTTTGGCCTGGTGTCTGTGCCGGAGATGGCGGACACGCTTACACACACATTGTCGGTACAGGCACACACAGACTGCTGAGCGGTGCGTAGAAGGACGGCTTGGGAGTTATAGGGATCAGCGAGCGGGCTCATTCTTTCTCTCTGGCTCGGGACATTTGTTTACACGGATCCCAGCCGTCCGTCGATCGCCGGCTCTGCCTTGTTCTTCTCTGTACGGTCGTGCCTCTAGGGAGAGCGCGAAGAGGGGGTGTAGAGAAGCTCGCTGTGACACTGTTGCGGTTGGGGTCATTAGTTACCGTAGTCTAGCCGGGCGAGAGGGGCTCTCGCCGCACAGGCTGGCGTTCCAGCTGCAGTCCTGCTTCCTATCCTTCTCCTCTCTTTCTCCTCCCCTCCCTTCCTCCACTGGGGATTTGTACTAGAACACCTGCTTCGATCGAGCGTCACCGATGTGGTGATGACCGCTTCGGCGCGAGCTTCGTTTGACACACCAGGGAACGCGGCCTTTTCCTTGGAATGGATATTTGCGGCTACAGAAAGGCAATTTGAAATCAGTTTTGCTGTTGTTTTCGTTGTTGTTGTTAACTGAAGACGCACTCGGTTGGCCCCAGTATGTGGACCTGTGGCTTTGGGTGCTATGCGAGCTACTTGTCTAATTGCACGCATTATGGGGCTTATTATCGGGCAGCCAAATCATCCTAGAAGAGTTGACTGTAACTAAACGGTTGTAGCATCAGGGACTACTCCAGATTTCGAAGCTAGTATGATTCTGTGAATGGAGCGAGGTATTTAGCATCCGTGAAGCTGGTACAGTACAGATCTCCTTAACAGTACAGTACATAGGTTTAATGCAGTGTGGTATATTATTTTACTGTATGTATGGTATGTTACGGTACGGTACGGTACGGTACAGTACAGTACAATACGGCACGGTATGGTATGGTATGGTATGGTATGGTATGGTATGGTATGGTATGGTATGGTATGGTATGGTATGGTATGGTATGGTATGGTATGGTATGGTATGGTACGGTACGATATGGTATGGTATGGTATGGTATGGTATGGTATGGTATGGTATGGTATGGTATGGTATGGTATGGTATGGTATGGTATGGTATGGTATGGTTTGTGATAAACCTCAGGGCCCACCTACTGCTGCTGCGTGGACGTCTAAAGTGAGCGAAGCCGGGGCGGCCGTGAAGGAAAGCCCCGAAGTTCTTTTTTTATAATTTTCATGAAGATGAAGCGCTTCTGCTCAGAAGGCACAACACCACGCGAACTTGCAATGATAATATCTTCTTCCTTCGGTGAAGAGGTGCAGGTGCTAGGCAGGACGACTCACTATTGTCCTCGATGCATGATAACGGTAGGGAGCTAGTAAGCGCGGACATTGCATTTGGTCGGCGACAAACGTCATCCGTTCTTTATTTTGAGAACGAAGGCTTTTCGACGAATTCAGGTTGCGTCTATTCTGGTGTGCACCCTGCCTCGCCCAGCATAAGCAGAACAGCGGGCGATGCCAAAACACTCCACATGGCGAAGGAAGGCACCGTGGTAGCTGCTTCTCATTGACGCAATCGTGCTTTTGGTTCTGGCTCTCTCCTTCCTTGGCAGCATCAGGCTGCAGCCTCCACAACTACCAGTGCCATCGGTTGACACTACCTTTGTCATCTCTGCAGCAGGAAGTACTTCCTGTTGTCGTGTTCCGTAAACAGGTTGAACAATCGGGAATATTCTAAATGGTGCGTGATATTGGTGCGTGTTTGTCTTCACTCAGCATTTCATATGCCAGAGCTTTTTTTTTTTTCGAATAAACTTCGTGTAAGTCTTCCTCTTCTTGCTCTTCGGACACAGTAGGCTCTGCGATATCTCGAAAAACTACAGTCGCTGCTTCCGAGACTTCGGACGCATTTCCGATCACGTAATACTACCCTGGCACCTCAACTTCTCGGAAAGCGGCTTCCTCGTGAACTTATACAGAAAACAGACTTAATGTGCCTCGCCTTCGTTTCAGAGCCGATTTCGTTATTGTATTCTGTTTTTTCATTAGTCGATGGTTTCATCTCCTCCAATGGTTCTAGCTTAAAGAGAAATGCTCTCATCTGTTTAAGTTGTGATTTGCCCTTTTCTTATAGTGGGGGTGGTGGTGGTGAATATGGTTTATTTTGGGGGGTGGGGGTACTGGTCACGTCTTATGTTAGCCATCATTGTGGCATCACTCTTGGTGACCAGGGGGAAGGGGAAGTTGGAATTAGGGGAGGTAGGGGAAGGGGAGGTTGGCGACGCCGCGGATGACGCCGCATAACCTTTGTCAGATTCATTGTAAACTTATAGGCGATATAGTGAGCTTCCAGAGGACTGATTCTGTCGACGTAACTTCGGATACCGCAGCCATTTCAATTTGACTATCAAGTCGCATTTCTCCCCTTTGCGACAAAACCTCTGGACGAGCGGAAGCTTTGTTCGTTTTTCTTCTATTTCCAGCAGTTTCGGGAAAATCTCGAAGCGCATTTTCCTCTCCACATTTTATTTCTAAACGAACAGCGCTTCCTGCAAAGACCGGTGAAGTCGGTTATACTGCAGTCACATTAGTTGTTTCCGAAAAGGCAATATGCTCCAGCTTCTCACATGTGTGTAAACTTTCAGCTGCCACGGGAATGATGGATTCGTCACTTGTCTCCTCCTGTTTCAGGGCGAAGTCCACTTCATATACATCAACGACAGGGGCCTCTGTCCGCGCTCCTTCTGTTTTGTCACTCTGAAATGTTATTTGTGCAACCAATTCAAGAACTCCAGGAAGTTCTGATCTTTAGGTGGCGCAATTTCACTTATCGATAAATAATCCTACCTTCTTCTGTGGCTTCAAGCTTATTTCGTGTCTTTTTGGCATCTAATTCATAAACGAGTCTTCCTTTTAAAATGAGTTAATTAAGTGCACTCACTTATTCTTGAGTTTTTGCAAGGCATTCCTGATGCCATCTTTAGGTACGATATGAAACCCTCAGACTGTTAATGCTTCACCAGGCGCTGCATTTAGTAAAACGAGCTTTTGGGCAAGTTCTTCCACATAACAGCATCGCGAAAAGGAAAAAAGGAAAACACATACACAGTGATTGTCCGTGTCATGTGTTTTCCTTCCTGGTGCTCGTCTTTTTTTTTTTTTTTTTTTTTTTCGCGCTGCAGTTATGTGGAAGTGTATTGCAGTTCCGACGGTGAAACATCCCCGGGGAAATTTTCAGACAGAGGTCGATATTTTGTAGTTCCCTTTTCTTTGGTTCTTTAGCTCTAATACAATTGGTCTCAGACGCCTTTTGTGCCATCCGCGAATCTTCAGCTTCCGCTTCGACTTCTCGTTCTAACATGAGCTGCAGAGAGAGAGGACTAGCCCCTTCTTTAAAACTTTACTTGGAACTGATGGATCAACATCTTCTGCACTGGGTGGTGCACCTGGATGCGACTCTGCGACCTCCAGAGCTTGGTCTTCAGCAGTTGACTTACGTATGGTACGATATAATACGGTATGGTACGGTACGGTATGGTATGATATGGTATGGTATGGTATGGTATGGTATGGTATGGTATGGTATGGTATGGTACGGTATGGTATGGTACGGTTTGGTATGGTATGGTATGGTATGGTATGGTATGGTATGGTATGGTATGGTATGGTATGGTATGGTATGGTATGGTATGGTATGGTATGGCATGGTATGGGTATGGGGGTATGGTGTGGTATGGCATGGGGTACGGCATGGTATGGTGTGGTATGGTATGGTATGGTATGGTATGGTATGGTATGGTATGGTATGGGGGTATGGTGTGGTATGGTATGGTATGGTATGGTATGGGTATGGAGGTATGGTGTGGTATGGTATGGGGTATGGCATGGTATGGTATGGTATGGTATGGTATGGTATGGTATGGTATGGTATGGTATGGTATGGTATGGGTACGGGGGTATGGTATGGTATGGTATGGTATGGGGTATGACATGGGGGGGAATGGCATGGTATTGCATCACTATTAGCATCAATGTAACGCCATTTCACTTTAGGGCAAAATCCTTGCGTCCATATCTCTCCAAATAATGCTACTTTGTGCCTGCGGCTGCAACTTTATCAGTGTGAGAATTATGATAGGATTTGTTCTGACCCTCTGTCGCCTTCTACTGTGCTTTCCTTCTTAACTTAAGGACACCCCCCCCCCCCCCCCCCCCTATACAAAGAAAAAAAATTCATCGCAGTGATTAATCTATAAACACATGCCCAACAGTCTCCGGCTTTCTGCGTAGACTGCACCTGAGACCACGTGGTATAAAGATGTCTTTTTACGAGCTCCAGATGAGTTCGTGACTACGAACGCACCAACGGACCAAGTTCTTTTTTTTTTTTTTTTTCGCTTTGGAATGTTAAAACCCCTATACCGTACACGCAGAGACAAGTAGTCGGGGACGAATGTACCCTGAAGAAGGCACAGGCTCCTGACTAGTCCACTTTGTCCCTATAGCCCCTTCGAGCATGTTATTAGCTGAAGATGACCATTTTCAGCGAAGCGCTGCCAACACATGCATGCAAGCATAATGTCAACATGAAGTCAACAAAATCAAGACGTTGTGCAACTACTAGAACCTTTGGTGCACCGTACCTTTTTGAAATCTTCAAAACAAACAAACTCTCTTTTCAAATTCAAAATGAACTAACTAACGCTTTCCTTTTTCCTGCAAAATTTGCCAAAACCAAGAGTTATTCAAAAAGAAATAAACGTTGAATTTCTGGAGCCATTTCATAAAATATATTATTATCGTCAGACAGTTAGGAGATGGGAGATGGGAAAAGCTCTAAGAAGCAAGTCATTTCGGGCATTGGTAATGAAGGCATGTAAGAAGAACACCTAACCAGTTCTGACATGATAGAAGCGCTGAATTACTGAAATAAAAATTTTTTACACAGTTTCTCTCCATGTATCGGTCTAAAAACGTTTCACCTCGAAAACTTCGGAGCCCCACAACATCTGGACAAGGTCCGAATGGATCTCCGATAAGAAAATTCTATTCTTATCCGAGTAGACCACACACTCTCCGACAATGGTTGAAAGCTTCGTTTAAGAAGTGGCGTAGAAAAATCGATAAAGCGACCTACAGCGTGAAGAGCCAGACACAGCCACAACTCCTTAGTCCCAATTGTTACGCACACGGAAGCATTCAAACGCAGTTATTTTTTTTTTCTCCAAGAACCATTTCAGACAGGAATTCATTGCCGGTAAAAATAACTGAATCGAATGATTTTTCAAAGCAGCTAGAAGATTATCTCATGTAATTTTTTTAGTTTCTATTCTGATTGTAAATCCTTCGCCATGGTATTCTCTAAGATTTTTGGATGTTTCTGCATGTTGTATTTTTTTTTTTTTAATGTGTCGCAGGAATCAAGCTGGGAGCTAGTTTCTGTGTATTGTGCCACTCCTGCTTGGCCGAAATGGCTTGCAGTATTTGTAAATAAAAAAGTGCCGATAGAGCTTTCTCGCATTTACATGTGCCTTATGTGCTTCATGTGCATGTCCTGATTACTACGGCTCTAGGTAACACTTCCCATTTCTAAGCTGTCGGATTTACCCGCTTCAATATATTTTTCACGGGCTGTCACTTTAATCCCACACATTCATCCTAAACTTTGAACGCTTCTTTAAGCAATTTATTAAGTATACCAAGCTATTATGTGAGGCTTCTGCGTGACGTCACCAGCTTTCTTGAAGAGTTCGCCATGCAAGTGGTAATAAACGTGCAAATAAACGTTTTAAAGGATATCGAACGAAAAATATAATTGGCTTAAAACACCGACTTTCAACTTCATAATGCATACTTTAATCTCATACAATTCTTTTTTTTTTTTCGCACATTTATACTTTGGCTGTGGATGCAGCTAGCACAGAACCGGGTTAAGTGGAGAAATATGGGAGAGGCCTTCGCCCTGCAGTGGGTATAATCAGGCTGATGATGATGATGATGATGATGATGATGATGATGATGATGATGATACTTTGGCTTAGCGGTTGATTTATTCGTCGAGATAGCAACGAGACGTCGTCTCAGACCAGCAGATGAACGTGCGATTAAGCGTGCGCTTGGCCGTATAAAAAAAAAATGAATACAGGCGACAAGAAAACATTGTCGGCAGCCTGCACACAGTGTGGACAAGGAAGCAAAAAGAGGAAAGGAAAACAATAAATATGCCACAAAACAGCTTGTTCCGGCGCGATCGAGGGCCTAAACGCGTGTGGATCACCTGTCGGGGCGCCGTAAATCCGCCATCCCCACAGGCCGCCCGCGCGACTGCTTGCCCAAGCGATCGTAAAAGCGTCACACCTCGCGCCGGGCGGTCTTCCGTGCCACGTGCCAGATGTCACGGATCAGCCACGCCGCTCGCCTTCTCTCTTTGAGCAAGCAAAACGCTCTTGTGTGTTTGCATTCGCTTGCATGTCCCCGAGCGTGCACTCAGGTTGGATACGAAGAGCGGCCGATCGAACAAAAAGAACGCCGAGTGTGGACTGAAAGTCGGAGAGAAACCAGGGCGTCAAACTGCATCCGGTCGAAACGAGGCCGTAGCTATAACCTCATCAATAATCATTAATGAGCGTCTTAATATTTCGTTCACGAACTAGAGAAAAGCGGGCGGCAGGTCAAAGTTTGTTAATCCTATTTTTTTTTACCACAAAATGGCTTTCCGGATATAGTTGCAATTGACTCCCAAGTGAGGGATCATTCAAGAATCTTAGCCGCAAATGGTGATTACGGTATCAGCAGCAGAAAGCTGGATGCTGCTGTCTAAAAAAAAGGGGGGGGGGGGGGGGGGGGGGGGCGCCAAAAGACGAAGGCAGTGCAGACATATACCACGTACAACCGTTGGCTTTTTAAACTTTCGATGGGATGTGGGTACATCCTTTCGCTGCCTCACGAGCTCCTATACCTAACTCCCATCGCAACTGCTTCTATATCCTGCAAGCGGGCGAAGTTCCATTGCTAGATGCATCCCTCTGCCAAGCGCATACCAGCCACCTGTAAGCGGACACAACGTAAGGACGAGTATACGTAGCATTTCTGTTGTTGCATATTTGTTTTTGTAATCGCAAATTATCATAATACGAAAGGAGTATTTTTTACAAAAAGTCTCAATTCTTGTTTTCATCCCTAACTATTTAAAGCGCAACGCGAAACTCCCAGTAGCGTTTCGTTCCTGCATACGCTTCGTCTTGAGCATTTAGACGTTCCGGCTAGTTCTCGAAAAGGGAGAATTTAGATGTTCTGGCCAAATCTCGAAAAGGAAGAATAATTTTGATCCCAAAACGTGATCCTGGGTCATCTCGTTCAGAATAGTCAAGCGCTTTGCGTGAATGAAAAAAAAACGCGAAAGGGACACGCGGATGAAGGGCGAAGGCCTCTCCCATATTTCTCCACTTAACCCTGTTCTGTGCTAGCTGCATCCACTTGACCCCTGCGAACTTCTTAATCTCATCCGCCCACCTAACTTTCTGCCGCCCCCTGCTACGCTTTCCTTCCCTCGGAATCCAGTTTGTTACCTTAAGCGACCATCGGTTATCCTCTCTTCGAACTACATGTCCTGCCCATGTCCATTTCTTCTTCTTAATTTCTACTAGAATGTCGGTAACTTGAGTTATTTCTCTGACCCACTCTGCACGCTTTCTATCTCTTAATGTTAGCCCTACCATTTTTCATTCCATAGCCCTCTGGGTTGTCCTCAACTTAAGTAGAACTCTCTTGGTTAGCCTCCACGTTTCAGCCCCATAGGTGAGTACAGGCAAGATGCAACTGTTGTATACTGTCCTCTTGAGCGATACAGTTAAGCTGATAGTCATAATCTGCGAGTGCTTGGCAAGTGCGCTCCATCCCAATCGTATTCTTTTTGTTATTTCCTTTTCGTGGTCCGGATCTGCGGTTACTACCTGTCCTAAGTAGACATATTCGCCTACTACTTCCAGTATTTCGCTACCTAATGTAAACTGCTGTTCCTTTCCGAGGCTGTTGAACATTACCTTAGTCTTCTGCATATTGATTTTCAAGCCTATATACCTTTCTACTTTTCCTGTCTAGGTCATCAATCATTATTTGCACTTCATCGCCCGAGTTGCTTAGCAAGGCAATGTCATCAGCAAATCGCAGATTACTGAGGTATTCTCCATCTACCCTTATCCCTAACTGCTCCCATTCCAAGTCTCTGAATACTTCCTCTAAACAAGCTGTGAATAGTACTGGGGAGATTGTGTCTCCTTGCCTAACACCTTACTTTATGGGAATTTTGTTACTTTCTTTATGCAGAAATATGGTTGCTGTGCAGCCACTATATATATCTTCCAGCACTTTCACGTCTCGTCTACACCCTGATTTCGCAATGCCTGCATCACCGCCGATGTTTCAACTGAGTCAAATGCTTTTTCGTAATCAATGAATGCTATGTATAAGGGCTGGTTATATTCCGAGCAATTTTCTATCACCTGATTGATGGTATGGATATGATCGATAGTACAGTACCGTTTCCGAAACATTGCTTGATCCTTTGCTTGATTGCAGTCTAAGGTTGTCCTGATTCTATTAGCGATTACCTTAGTAAATACCTTATACGTAACAGACAGTAAGCTGATTGGTCTATAATATTTAAGGTCCTTAGAGTCCCCTTTCTTGTGAATGAGGATAAGGTTTACATTCTTCCAATGTTCCGGTACCGTCGATGACACCAGGCACTGCGTATACAGGGTGGCCAGTTTTTCTAGCACGATATCCCCCCCGTCCTTCAGCAAATCTGTAGTTATCTGATCCTCCCCAGCTGATTTCCCCGTTTTCATAGTTTCTAGTGCTTTCTTGACCTCGTCCTTCGTCACTGGTGGAACGTCTGACTGTTTTTCCCTACCGCCAATCTCACTACGGTCCTGACTACTTTGGCTACTGTAGAGATCTGTATAGAACTCCTCGACTACTTTGACTATCTTTTCCATATTAGTGATGACGTTGCCCGCCTTGTCCCTTATCGCATACATCTGGTTTTTGCCTAAGCCCAATTTCTTCTTTACCGCTTTAAGGCTTCCCCCGTTCTTTACAGCATGCTCAATTTTCTCACACTCAATCAGACAATTCTCACACAATCACCCGTCAGTAACATTTAGTCAAAAATAGCAGAGCCGAAACAAAAACAGCAACAAAAGTCCGCCAAATTAAAAAAAAAAGATAAAAAAGGTCAACCCCCGTGTTTACAGCCGATATCGATGGCTTTTGCATATGGCATGTTGTATGACCAGATTAAGAATAAAGCGCTCTCTGCACCTGCACCGTCTGCTCCGCCAGACGCAGCGTTCATCCACTTTCAGCCGACAAAGTGGAGATATTTGGTTTTGTTTGGCTTGTGGTGCTCAACATCCCAAAGCAACTCAGGCTATGAGGGACGCCGTAGTGGAGGGCTTCAGTAATTTCAGTCCCCGGGGCTTCTTTAACGTGAACTGACATCGCACAGTACACTGGCATCTTGTGTTTCGCCTGGTAGGAAAAGCGGCCGCTGCAACCGGGATTCGATCCCGCGTCCTCGAATTCAGCTGTCGAGCGCCGTGACGACTGAACCTCAAATATCAAAGTGAACCTCAAAGGTCAAATATTTAGGATATACATAAAGTACAGATACGTACTGTTAGTCTGTAGGATGCGAACAGATGCAGTAGGACACACGTTATTCCGTCTTAACTCCTGCACTGTTTGACGGGGGTTTGTGATTGTTCCTGGCCCTATAGGGCTGGGACTGGTCAGTCACTGCCACTTGCAGCGGGGGCTAGCCTGGCACCATATTTTTATCTGTTGCAGGCCGTCATTGCACCCGCCACCGCTTAGATGGTGGACGACTGCTGTTGCGGCACACGTCTTTCTCTCCCTCTTCTTTCCCTTTCTTCTCTACTTTCTCTCTTCTGTCCGCAATAGGCAGCGATAGGCAGCGGCAGCCGACTACTGTGCCGGCGTACCCGTGTTCGAACCCGACCTCGGCGGCTGCGTTTCGATGGAGGCGAAACGAAGAAGCGTCGTGTGCTGTGCGAATGCGGCGGCACACGCCGCGGCTGCCTTGGCAGGTGGGATGTCCACATTTACTTCCCCACCCCCCTTACTTCATCCTTATTCGACCTTGGGCGGGCAACTCACCCCTTCTCTTGCCCTTATGCACTATACTCGGACCAGTCTTCGTAGCCTCAGTCAGCATCGCATGCAGGTGGCCACACCAGACTCACCTTTTACGAGAAGAACCCACCTCACCCGAAGTCAAGAAGTATTTTTGAATAAGCTCATCGCCCATGCGGCTTACACGCCACGTATTATGGCCCGATGGCGTCAGTATAAGGAGAAAATGATTACGTGCCCCCACTGTACGACTCTAACCTGCGGCGGCATATCTCATTTACTTTGGGAATGCCCTGCTTTTTCTACTGGACGCCCCGAGATCGAGCCCTACCGCCTGAACTACCGTTCCCTTCTAGAAACTGATGCTAACACATAGATGATATTTGCCAAGTATGGCTCGCTTAGTGGCCTGGTTAGAGCAATGTGATTCGAGTGACGACCTAAACAATGAAGATTATGTCTAGTACTCCCCTTTATCCCCATCCATGGCCCTGAGCCTTCCCATTCAATAAAGGACATTCAATCAATCAATGTCAGCGCACGTTAAAGATCCCCAGGTGGTCGAAATTACTCCGTAGCCCTCCACTACGGCTCCTCTTTCTCTCTTTTTCCTTTCACTCCTATCTTCCTCCCTTCCCTTACGGCGCGGTTGCGATGTCCACAGAAAACAAGTGAAACAGTTACCGCGCCTTTCCCTCCCTATAAATAAATCAGGCAGCGGCAGCGGAAACGAAGAGGCGTCCGTGTGCTGTGCGATGTCAGCGCACGTTAAGATCCCCAGGTGGTCGAAATTACTCCGTAACCCTCCACTACGGCTCCTCTTTCTCTCTTTCCACTTTCACTCCCATCTTCCTCCCTTCCCTTACGGTGCGGTTGCGGTGTCCACAGAAATCAAGTGACACAGTTACCACGCCTTTCCTTTCCAGTAAATAAATCAGTTAAAGGCAGCGGAGGGTGCTGTGCGATGTCAGCGCACGTTAAAGATCCCCAGGTGGTCGAAATTACTCTGTAGCCCTCCACTACGGCTCCTCTTTCTCTCTTTCCACCTTCACTCCCATCTTCCTCCCTTCCCTTACGGCGCGGTTCAGGTTTCCGCAAAGCAAGTGTGACAGATACTGCGCCTTTCCTTTCCTGTGAACCAACCATAGGCAGCGGAGGTGGCTCAGCTTCAGAGCCAGCAGCAGGTCCGTGCATTTTCTTTTCCTTCTTCCTACAGCCGCCACAACTGTTATTTCTCACTACACAGACAAAAAAAGAAAATCTGAACCAGAAAGAAGACACGGACTAAGTGAGGGGATGGCCGGAACAGCCCTCGTTCTGCACTTTTGCTCCGTCCGTTCCTTTATCGCGTTTCTGTACCTTTTCTTTAAAGGCACCGGCAAGCCTAGCTACAACTACAGCTTCGCACCGTACTTGTATTTTTTTTTAATATAATGGATGCGCTTTAATTTGTAGGACTGATTTCCACATTATTTCACAGCCCATGTACATACACAGGCAACCCATAATCACTACGCCCAGTGTATCACCTGTAAGGGCGGCTACTGGAAACAAGGCCGAGGCTCTTGTATCCCTCATCGTCACACATGCATGTCATTTTACCCTTGTACGCATTGCGCAAAGCCCGAAAAGGAATCGAAACCTTCGATCGCGGGCAGGCGACATTTGACACAAGGTCCATGTGCCTGCTAAATGTTAAGAATGCCCAGCTACGATATCGAGCTGGTCATGAGTTCGTTCGTCGCTTTAAATCAATGCGAGCACCTACGCATTGCGTTCGATGAAAAATTGAACAGGTCGCATTCATTGTCCCGGAGTGCGCATGGTGGCGGCGTCACATGCGCGATCAAGTGGGTGGCGGCAAAAACACCTGCGAAAAACACTTCGATTGCAGCTCTATAAAAATACGAATACGCTGAATTAAAGTAGCCGACGTATTTCATCGCCGATGCTGGGTTACAAAAGGAAGAGGCGCGTTCTTGAGCCAGAAGCGAGTACCCTTGACTTGAAGCAATATATGCCGCATATGATTACTTTTCCGCGTGCTGTCTCCACTCGTATCAGATGTTCAAGCTCTGTTGCCTCTACGGTAGGCAACCTTGTGAGGTTCACCTCAACGTCACGGAATTGAGTAAGGTTGAGGTGATATCGGCAACAACTGAAAGTTTTTTAAGAGCACGAGGTCAGGAAATGGGACTGCACGGTCAGTTTGAGGTCGAGGGAGGTTGTCATTCAATGAGGTCGAAGTTGTAAAGTCCAGGCTTCCTGCTGCAATCCTCACATGACAAGGCTATTTGGCTTCCCAATATCGCACTATTATTAACTAGTGCATTTTAGTTATAGTTTATTTGATTAATTCATCATTTATTTAAACCTCACTAACTGAGTTTGAGGAGAGGTTGAGAGGGGTTACCAGCGCCTGCTGTAAAAGTGAGATGGGTCAAATTCTAGATGGCGCTGGATGGAGTCGCTGATGGGGTCACAACCTCAATGGATGAGGCGAAGCCGATGTCTTCGAGATCACATTCCCAGCTCTGGCCTCTGCACTGTCTAAGATGCATACTTGAACGTAATAGCGACATTGTAAGCCCCAACGTTAAATGAGGAATGAGACAACATGTTGCGTCACTGGACCCTTCCTGGCCCTTCAAGTTCCTTCGTCCAGCTCCCTTGCTACCACCCAAACGGGCTCCAGCTCCCGCTGGTTTTGCGTGATGTGTCAACGTGCGTAGCAGGCTACTGAAGGCGAGTTCAAACTTTATATTGAAGAAACGCATTCGTTTAGTCGAGTTGCTATTTCAGACCCGCTAATCTCGAGCGCAAAACACTCGTTTGTTCTCCTCACTCTGACTGGAATTACAAAGTCAGTTTTAGTGTTTAATTTGGTTCAAGTTCAGCTTTAAGACTCTAGTTGTTGTTGTTGTTGTTGTTGTTGTTGTTCTTGTTGTTGTTGTTGTTGTTGTTGTTGTTGTTGTTGTTGTTGTTGTTGTTGTTGTTGTTGTTGTTGTTGTTGTTGTTGTTGTTGTTGTTGTTGTTGTTGTTGTTGTTGTTGTTGTCGTTGTTGTTGTTGTTGTCGTCGTTGTTGCACTTGCTTTTGTTGGCATATGTCCCGTATTTTTTATCTTGGTGGTGCATTCTAAACGTACTAGGTAAGATGAGGCTGCCGATGGAACTCGAAGGGCAACAGCCTCGTCTTCTGTAGAGTTGGCGCAGCCGTAAACGAAGGAGATGAGGAAAGCATCCCATCGCCTTTTATCCGGAATTATTCTTCATGTAACAGATGAAGGCGGGCTAGTTGGTTGTTGTCTATGGAACGCATATTGCAACCGCGTAACACAATTGTCCTGAAAAAATTACGAACCAGCTTAGCAAGGAAATGGTCGAAGCCTATGGCATAAAAAAAAAAAAAAATGACCAAGCACTTTTTTCAGTTTCGCTTTCCATGAAGGAGTTCAACTATCTAGATGCTAACTTGTGCCACGCTCATCACCGCGCATGTATGACATGATGTGTGCTGTATATCAGGTGTGATTAGGAAACGTGCATAAATGTGGTTTTGCTTGTAGTAAACGTTAGTTGAAGTTCTGCGTTTTTGTCTTGTGCTTTCTTGTCTTCGTCCCTGTCGCTTAGCGCGGTTGCAGTATGCATTCCATATTATTCTTCATAACAGCAGTTCTGGAGTTGCTAACTAGCTCTTATAAGTAAGCTTTCACGAGCGTTTTTTTTCTGTCGGCTATCACACTTTCACTCAGAATAGCCATTGGTTTTAAAAGCACAGCTCCAAGTGCCACTATTTGCACCCCTATTACTGGCGAAGAAGCAGTCCTTGCTGACGGAAGTGCCTAGGCAGATTTTAACTAGCTTCCATTCATACACAACGGCTATTCCCTACATCATAAAAAGACAGTAATTCACCCGTAAAAAAAAAAAAAAAAAAAAAACGTTCTTTTAAAAGCGCATAAATTTGTGTTCCGAGGGAAATGCAAAAAAAAAAAAAAAAAAGTGCGCCTAATTTTCATAGAATAAAACCTGAGAGGTCCAAGCCTGCTCCTACAGGCAGCAAACACACACACACACACACATGTATATATATATATATATATATATATATATATATATATATATATATATATATATTGGTGCTAAGCTCTGGTTGAAGCATCATCTCGCCATTCATAAAGTTTACAGGAAAGAAATAAAATCGAATTCGGTTTGCTTATGCCGATTATATCGTATGTCACTGCTTTATATATCGACTGTCAAATTTAGCGTTGTACAGAAATGCGTAGAATCTGTTACCAATGTGCTTTTTTTTTTTTTTTTTTTTTTTTTTTTTTTTTTTTTTTTTTTTTATGGCGAAAGCCTTTCTAGGCTCATGGAACGAAATCCTGTGCGCGAGATTTGTGAGCGAGTTCTCTCACATTCCACGAGATTCCGGGAGATGTGTTCTTGTCTAGCGTCCCTGACATCTGCAATCCCACACTTGAATGCGCGTCAAGGAACACCACGCGACAGGATCAATGGTGTACCGTTCAAACACACTCTTGCCGGAGAGTGGGTGACAGATACTGCGCCTTTCCTTTCCTTTAAACCAATTTTAATTGTATGTAGCTCTCATTCTTAGCCCCTACCGACTATCGTTAATTACAAACGGAGAATTCAACCCTGCATGCCGGCACTGCGGTGACGGGACGCAGGCCACTCAAGACCATATACTGTGGGAATGCGCCAGCAATCCCCCTCCAAAGACACTCTTGCCAGCTCCCTCAGCGGAGGAATGGGACAAGCTGTTGGCCAGCCCAAGGAAAACTACGCAACTGGCCCTCGTCACGCGAGCTCAAGAGGTCGCTCCCGACTGGAGGCCACCCTAGACTCGCCCCAGCCCGAAATAATTCCTTTCATTTCGTGGCAATAAAAGTTGTTACCACCTGTATGTAGCTCTGCAACGAACGCCAATAGGAGGCAAACAATGACAGGCAAGTCATAGGAGAGGAAGCGTAGGCTTTCGCCATTCTCTTCTTAAGAGCAAGAGACCCTCTATTTTTTTTTTATTTTATATGGAATAGACACAAGAGAACGTTGACCCCAATTAGCAGCCTGCTTTACAAGTAAATTGTGTCCCCTTTTCTACAGCTACCTTACGTGTCTCCTCGATAGGCTGAATGGCAAATACGGATGCAAATGTTCATTGAACCACCGGTACCTAAAACCCTTGCTATCCTTGATCAGCGAGAGACGGGAATTGACGGCCGACAAAGCTTCGTATCGCTGAACAGAGAAAGAAGCGCAGGGGGCTTTATCGCAACGCGGGCGGACACAGATACTTTAGGTGAAATAAAAAAGAAACCAGCGAGTGAATGGGAAAGACGGGGAAGAGTTGGGAGCAAGGTGATGCAGGAAAGGCGAATGCTGGGCCTCTCCATTAGGGCGTAATTAATCGAGCAGCGGGCACTAACGAGCATCCCAGAAAGGGAAGCTCCTTCCTGTCCCCTTTGACGCCGGCGACGACACGTGAGGGCAGTTAACGCCACTGTGCCCGGCCTCCGCCGGCTGCGGTGAGGACTGCGAAGGATGGGCTTCGATTGTGTCAAGCGTGTGTCAAGCGTTCTTGATTAATGGCGTCCCTTCCTTCCCCTCGGTTGGCCCCGCGGTTGCGATGCGTGAGGACATGGGATTATTCTGTACCAGCTCGTGGCCGCCGCGATCGGCTGTTCATTGTGGAGGCTACGACCAGCCATATAAACTTTCACGCATTACATTCAGATGGCACTGCTTTGGATACCTAGCAAGTGTTAGATGTGTGTTGTTGTTTCTCTTTGTTGTTTTTATTTTTTTACGACTGGGGCACCAACACGGTGCCCACCCGATACAAAGAGTATGGTCAATAAATCATCATCATCAGCAGCACTTCGATGACGAGGCCTACTATGAGGTGGCAGTTACAGTTGTGATAGCCACTAATGCAATGAATAATTATTACGACACGAAAGTAAAACCAGACAACTGCGGGCCAGCCAAAGCCTGCAAGAACTCCTAGTAAATAAATTTCTTGGCAGATTCCCACCCCTTGGAAGTGCTAATGGAAAACAATAAGGCCACTTTCTTGGAACCTTTAGACAAGTAAAATGACCATATATGGAAAGGTTCACAATATTGCAAATTTAAGTACGAAATTCAGGTATTCAGGTTTTTAAGAAATATATATAATAATAAGCCTAGTATTATTAAATATTGAGCAAATTAAAGGTTCCAGTGTTAAATCTCTAATGCCTACATTTCGACCGCTCCATTGCAGGGTTCACAATAATTGCACGATTGAGCATAAAAAAATCTCATTGTGTCGTGCACTGAGGAAATAATATGCAAGTTACCACTTTCATGCGGCAATGCGTACATAGGCCAGTCAGTCTTAATGAGCGTGTAAGCGAGCATCATGGCGAAGTCAGGGACGGCGGTTCCAGCAATTTGACGCGGCACTGCCGTGTACATAAATGAAAGCGCAGTTCTAAAAAATGCGAGGTGATTGGTAGAAATGCAGATAGATTAAGGCTAGAAATTATCGAGGCCTCCGCAGTCGAAAGCGCTGGACCTGAAAGCTGTGTCAGCGGTCCGTCATTGTCGCTGTCAAAAAAAGAAAAAAAGATATGGCATTCTTAGATTCAGGGCAGGTACCAACCGGTGAAACATGCTTTATGTTTCTAGGTTTTTCTCTTTTGTTTACAAAGTATCTTGTTTAATTTCACACGTACTGATTTATCTTCATGTATAAGTTTTGCGAGCGCCAGATAAAACCTTAGTGGAAGTTGAGCGATTGTATCTGTCCCTTGCGTCCTTGCTGTGCTGTGGAACATAACCACGACACAAGGGGCCATAAGCGAAACAAGGAAAATAGAACGAAATGTAGAGGAAGTGGGGGTCCAGGGTAAATTCGTCCACGGGGAGTCTTTATCGTGCAGCAACATCGCACGTAAAGAAAAAGTGATATGGGCGTCTTTCGAAGAAGGGGCAGCTCAGAGTAAAATATTATATGAGGAACGCCTGAGAAAAAAATGCAGTAACAAGTTAGTAGGTAGAGTGTCTAAATACCTATACCTAAAAAAGCGTTGACTCACAATGGAAGAAAAGAACTAGAAAACAAAGCAGTAAGCAGGGCACAATGAAGAAAAATAAAGAACGCTAAACAGCAGGTAAAAAACACAGAAGGTAAACTTTGGATAAATCAAGCGAAAAAGAAGCAAAATGTAGAAATATATAGAAATTAGAAAAGGCAGATCAAGAAGGAATCTTTTGTTGTTGTTTTTTTGACAAATCAATAGGTATTTTCCTACTTTTTGAAGCTAGATCTGGATGGTTTATAACACGCATGTGGAGATGTGCAGTGTGTGGTAAATCCGTAGAAAGAGCTCAACATCTTATACTCGAATGCGATGGCGTGTCCATCCGGATATCAGTGCAGGCACATTCACTCTACTCTGAGGCCTTAGGTTATCATCATCATCATCATCATCAGCCTGATTATACCCACTGCAGGGCGAAGGCCTCTCCCATATTTCTCCACTTAACCCGGTTCTGTGCTAGCTGCATCCACTTGACCCCTGCGAACTTCTTAATCTCATCCGCCCACCTAACGTTCTGCCTCCCCCTGCTACGCTTTCCTTCCCTTGGAATCCAGTTTGTTACCCTCAGCGACCATCGGTTATCCTCTCTTCGCACTACATGTCCTGCCCATGTCCATTTCTTCTTCTTAATTTCCACTAGAATGTCATTAACTTGAGTTATTTCTCTGACCCACTCTGCACGCTTTCTATCTCTTAATGTTACCCCTACCATTTTTCGTTCCATAGCCCTCTGGGTTGTCCTCAACTTAAGTAGAACTCTCTTGGTTAGCCTCCACGTTTCAGCCCCATAGGTGAGTACAGGCAAGATGCAACTGTTGTACACTTTCCTCTTGAGCGATACCGGTAAGCTGCTAGTCATAATCTGCGAGTGCTTGCCAAATGCGCTCCATCCCAATGTTATTCTTCTTGATATTTCCTTTTCATGGTCTGGATCAGCGGTTACTACCTGTCCTAAGTAGACATATTCGCCTACTTTTTCCAGTATTTCGCTACCTAATGTAAACTGCTGTTCCTTCCCGAGGCTGTTGAACATTACCTTAGTCTTCTGCATATTGATTTTCAAGCCTACCATTCTACTTTTTCTGTCTAGGTCATCAATCATTATTTGCAGTTCATCCCCCGAGTTGCTTAGCAAGGCAATGTCATCAGCAAATCGCAGATTACTGAGGTATTCTCCATCAACCCTTATCCCTAACTGCTCCCATTCCAAGTCTCTGAATACTTCCTCTAAACAAGCTGTGAATAGTACTGGGGAGATTGTGTCTCCTTGCCTAACACCTTTCTTTATGGGAATTTTATTGCTTTCTTTATGTAGAACTATGGTTGCTGTGCAGCCACTATATATATCTTCCAGCACTTTCACGTACGGCTCGTCTACCCCCTGATTTCGCAATGCCTGCATCACCGCCGAGGTTTCAACTGAGTCAAATGCTTTTTCGTAATCAATGAATGCTATGTATAAGGGCTGGTTATATTCCGAGCATTTTTCTATCACCTGATTGATGGTATGGATATGATCGATAGTAGAGTACCGTTTCCGAAACCCTGCTTGATCCTTTGCTTGATTGCAGTCTAAGGTTGTCCTGATCCTATTGGCGATTACCTTAGTAAATACCTTATACGTAACAGACAGTAAGCTGATTGGTCTGTAATTTTTAAGGTCCTTAGAGTCCCCTTTCTTGTGAATGAGGATAATGTTTGCATTCTTCCATGCTTCCGGTACCGTCGATGACACCAGGCACTGCGTATACAGGGTGGCCAGTTTTTCTAGCACGATATCCCCCCCGTCCTTCAGCAAATCTGTAGTTATCTGATCCTCTCCAGCTGATTTCCCCCTTTTCATAGTTTCTAGTGCTTTCTTGACCTCGTCCTTCGTCACTGGTGGAACGTCTGGCTGTTTTTCCCTACCGCCAATCTCACTACGGTCCTGACTACTTTGGCTACTGTAGAGATCTGTATAGAACTCCTCGGCTACTTTGACTATCTTGTCCATATTAGTGATGACGTTGCCCGCCTTGTCCCTTATCGCATACATCTGGTTTTTGCCTATGCCCAATTTCTTCTTTACCGCTTTAAGGCTTCCCCCGTTCTTTACAGCATGCTCAATTTTCTCCATGTTATACTTCCTTATATCGGCCACCTTGCGCTTATTGATTAGCTTTGATATCTCGGCCAATTCGATCTGGTCTGTTGGATTGGAAGCTTTCATACTCTGGCGTTTCTTAATCAAATCTTTCGTCTCCTTAGACAGCTTACCGGTATCCTCTTTAACTATCCTACCGCCTACTTCTACTGCGCACTCAGTAATGATATCTCTGAAATTATTGTTCATTGCCTCTAGGGTAATGTCGCCATCCTCAGTTAGAGCTGAAAACCTATTCTGTAGCGAGATTCTGAACTCTTCTGCCCTCCCCCTCACCGCTAATTCGTTGATGGGTTTCTTTCTTACTAATCTATTGCGTTCCTTCTTCAGATTTAGGCTAATTCGGGACCTCACCATCCTATGGTCACTACATCGAACTTTCCCGATTACCTCTACATCCTGCACAATGGCGGGGGTTGAACACATTATGAAGTCGATTTCATTTTTAGTCTCTCCGTTAGGACTTTTCCATGTCCATTTCCGGTTCTTCCGTTTGCTAAAGAAGGTATTCATGATTCGTAAGTTATTGCGCTCTGCAAACTCAACTAGTAACTCCCCCCTGCTATTCCTAGAACCAATGCCATAGTCACCTCCCTACCTTGGCATTGAAGTCGCCCATTAGTACAGTATACTGCGTCTTTACTTTTCGCATTGCCGATTCTACATCTTCATAGAAGCTTTCAACTGCCTCGTCATCATAACTACATGTAGGTGCATAGGCCTGTACAACCTTCAGTTTATACCGCTTATTAAGCCTAATTACGATGCCTGCAACCCTCTCATTAATGCTATAGAATTCATCTATATTACCCGCTATATACTTATTGACAAGAAAACCTACCCCTAGTTGTCGCCTCTCTGGTAAACCTCGATAACACAGCACATGCCCATCCTTCAATACAGTATATGCCTCATTCGGCCTCCTAACCTCACTAAGCCCTATGACATCCCATTTCATGCCCTCTAGTTCCTCTAACAGCACTGCTAAACTAGCTTCACTAGCAAGGGTTCTAGCATTAAACGTTGCCAGGGTCAGTTTCCAATGGCGGCCTGTCCAGCGGAGCCAGGCTTTCTTAGCACCCCCTGCTGCGTCACAGGTCTGACCGCCGCCGTGGTCAGTTGTTGCGCAGCCGCTGGTGACTGAGGGCCGGGGTTTTATGTAGCTTATCATAGGAGGTTGTGGCCAATTACTGCACCAGGGTGGCCAACTCCTGTTCTGGTGAGGGAGTGCGTTGCCGGAGGTGTTCACCGGCATCAGGTCGCACCCCAAACCTCTATATGCAATTCCATCGACACGCGGATTTTTTTTTTTTTTTTTTCATCCGGTGGAGAATTGCGCGGCACCGGGATTTGAACCCCGGTCCTCTTGCATGCGAGGCGGATGTTCTACCGCTACGCCACCGCTACCTTAGGTTATTAGCCCCGAGAGCGAACACTGGCGCCGCTGCGATCGCCGCAGTCTGACGTCACGGCAAGGACTCCGCCAGCCGGGCTGTTGCTCCTCCCGGCCGATGCCGGCTCCTTTCATTCGTATTCGCTCACGAATAATCACGATGGTAACTTATTGCTCAGTGCGCAGTGAAAATCACTGAAGAAAGCCGGTGTAAGCTTCCACTTTACCCAAAGTTGTTCAAAATGAAGGAGGTTAGATTGATAAAGTTAAGAATGGGGAAGCAACCGTCGGCATTGCCACTAGTGTGCAGTAAGCACTTCAAAAAGGAAGACTGTGTAGCCGGTGTACAAGATACTAGGTAAGCCGTACGTGTAGCGACGCTTTTACGGGCTGTTTGTCAACTAGTCTTTTTTTTTTTTAATTATTAGTGCACAAGAACAAAACTATTGCCAGACGCTGTTCCATCCGTCAACATTCCCGTGCGTCCTAGCGATGCAAGGCGATCGCTCCCGGGATCGACGAAGCGGCGGCGTAAGTAAATCAGCCATTGCTCAAACTTTCGTTTCCTCGATCTTTGTGTCAGTGAGTGCTCAGACATTTTGCTCAGTAGCGGAATGTCCAAGCTGAATCAACTGTGACTCTGCTTAAGTTTTTGTTTAAAATGTGTCTCACGGCAGTGGTGTTCTCGTGTGCATTCATGCCGCGAAATTTGACACAGTCCGCACAGCTGTGCTGGTCTTTTTGTTTGAATGCTGATATTTTCCAAGTTTTCCAAGACATGGGGCGCAGATTCAATGCAACGCGTCCCTAAAAACAGCACTTTAGTAACGGTTGTGATAGGGAATTTTTTTTTTTTTCGGGCTCCGTGAAGCCCTGCCTTAGCTACGTCTCAGATTTGTGTGCTATGCAACAAGCGTGGCTTTAAAGTGCACGTGATGTGCAGCTGCTCTGCGCTTTTCTGAGGTAATGCCCAAACTTCGTTAAGGCCTTGTTTCAGTGTTTTTTGAGGTTGTAGCCTGAATCTATCTGATTCGAGGTGAAAGAGGCGTTCCCGCAAAGTCGTACCAGTTCTGCGCACACGTAGAGGCTTTGACAACATACAAGAATGGGGACAGTAGTGAAAATTCGAGCGCCGTTCCAATGGACGATGCTACACAACTAGAAGAGGAAGTGGAAGTTATAGATTGAGACGGTATGTCTACCTATGGATACGCTATGCGGCCACTATTCCTTTGTGATGATTCACATTGACGTGAACGATTTTTATCAAGCATTCAGGAAAAAGAACAACATTTATATATCCCGCATTGTCTTTAGTTCTGACCATGAAACTGAAATACATGAGTAAGCTATAATCGTGATAAATTATCGGCTTTTGCTTCCTCAGCACTACTATTGATCAAAACAAACAATTAATACCTTAAACAATCTCTATATTACTGCAGTAAATTCGAGTGGATAGCTTGTTACAACATAAAAATGAAGTAATAAAACCGCAAGTCATCCGTAGATACACGAGGAATTTTCTTTTATCTATAGCCACGTCACCAAATGTACATGAAAATACTGCATTTCAACCTTATCACTCTAAGCATAATGTTACCCTAAGAACAGAGAAGGACTGGCCTGTTTAAACAAGACCCGTTTTTCATCCTCTTCACATATGGATTCAATGAGCTGTTTGTAGTATTTAACAAAACGAAAAAGTTTTCAATGCGTGACGGAAATTTAGTGATATCTCTGTATCTGTAAAGAGTGGTTTAGATGGCATAATAATTCTGTCGTTTTTTTTTTTTTCTCAAGGACCAACACACAGCGCTAACCAAAGCACAGGATGTTCTGAAGGTATGTAATACAGTTTTATACACTGTTTGCCTGTTTCACCTGCAGCTGTATTTTTTTTTTTTTTTTGACAGAGTTTGCGCTTTTCTCTTTTCAGGAGTTACCGTGAAGGTTAAGAAGCTTTTCAAGGACGCAGGGATTCAGCTCAGTGCGAATGACATCTTCAAGCAAAAACAGCTAATAACGGTTGCAAAAATCATTGACGAAAGTGGTTTCTTTGCTTCATTAAGGCAGCGGCGACTTGTTTCGCACGCTTTGTCCACATAGGAATTTATGCTCCTCAGTGAAAGGGAGACTGGAAAGAAATTCGCAAATAAGCAGTGCCCCCAATACATCCCATGCGCGCACGGCTGCGGCGCAATAGGCAGAGGCGAACGGAATGACGGAAATGTTTACGACGACACGGTTAATAAATCATATTTCTGGTCATCAGAATGCACGTTGCTCTTGGCAAATCATGTGTAATTGCTTTTCAAAAATGCTCGACAAGTAAGATGATTCTAATAAAGTTTTAATCAGTAGCCTCTTTTAAATAGATATCCGTGCACTAATTTCACAGCGCGCAGTCCATAATGCGCGCTCTAAGCAACGTCCACAGCAAAACGGCACAAATTTATCGCGTCGCAGGCATATAGACCTATCTTCATGGTTGTATTACGAATGTAAGACAACCATGAAGATAGTGACTCCAAGCACATCATCAGTTTCAAGGGACGACGCACGAAAGGCTCCTGTCGCGGCGATGGCACCAGCTGCGCCCGTCGCGGCGAGCGCTCGGGCAGTCGCGAGACTTGCGCTCACCGCGACGAGCCTATGTTTCGTGTTTTGAAAGCAAGAGGAATCATTATTAAATACTTTTTTTCCCTGACACTCGATCGGCGTTGTCTGGGTTGTTCATAACGCTTTGTTATGAGAACAACCGAGGCCGCAGACTCGAAGCTACGCGGCAACCCGGAGAAGCCAGAGCGATCGGCGCAGGCAGTCCTTGCCGTGACGTCACGTCGGGCTGACCGCCAGAGGGCGCCACTCAAACTTCTCGGGGCTAATAGATGCTGACAACCCAGTGGTCGGGTGAATCAATGTGCGGTGCAAGTTAGCAAAACGTGATTGGAAGATAGGTGGCTAAAGCACAAAGATGACGCAAGTGTAGAATAAAAATTTAACTAAAATGACAAAATAGTTGAGTGGTCTATAACAGCACTCAATTACAAGATATAGGGGGGGGGGGGGGGGGGTAGAAAACGCACATCGTGAAAACATAGCTTGCTTATCTGATAGGATGCTTGAAGGATGGTTTTTTTAATTATTATTTCAGGCGAATAACTCTATTGTTGAGTTTTTTTTTCTTTGTTGTTGTTGTTGTTGTTTTGAGGTTCAGCTTGGTCGTTAGTGATACAGAATATTAAGGCAGGGGCACGTGAGAGGAATTCTACACCAACTGATGAAGTTGAGGTTGAATGAGGTTGCAGAACTTTATTTGACTTAGAGGTATGGTCGAGAGCTTTGAGATGAAACACCAACCTCTGCTCACCATACTCTTGTGCGATGGTAAATTAATTCCTGGGGTAATGTGCATAACGTGTAATTCTCACTGAGAACAAGAGTGTCGGCTAGAATGAACGACTTCATCACGTTACACTTCATTGCGAAACCAACAGCCATCCGAACTAGGGCGTCGCAGCACTTTGTAAAAGCGCGGATCTCAACAAGCCATCAGAAATCGAGGTTGCAGTGGATCTATGGGCACATAATGTGCGATATGTTCTCCGAGAAGAATTCAGCGAACGCTTCTAAATCGCATTAGCCGCCCACGCTGTCTCACAGATGCATGATGCCCGCTCAGGAGATAACGAGGGGCATAAAAGGGCAAAAATGCGTCCAGTAGGTTCGTTTAAATGAAGAGCTTTTAAATTATTAGAATTTCAAGGAGTTCTAGGTATTTTAGAGCACACGGTGCGGGCGAAGAGAATTTTTGTGGAATTGTACAAACGGGAATGTCTAGAGCCATGTGCGCGGGTTCGCTCATGCCACTTGTGGTCGTGTGGACCATGCGTCCACCTTGGTTGGACATAGAAGTCTCGTATGCTCTTGCTTGTTGCGTAGCTCATCATATATTCAGCGACGAAAGAGTGTTCGTTGTCGGTTATTTTATGCGAAATTTGTTTTACGCGTCTTCACCTCTGATGTTCCTATACTTCACTAAAATCATGGGTACTTGAAACAGGAGCCATCGATGACACGGAAAAAATTTTTAAAATAGATTAATCATACGGAAGCTGCTTCTTGAACTGCGCGCAGTGTGGTCAAATGCTGCTTTGATCTTTTTATGTGCTACAGTTGAAGCGGAGTTCACGTCTTTCAGCTCCACCAGCTTCATGTGCAGCACAAAGGAATATATGTTGCTGACGCAGCCCGTTTGTCTCGATTTGGCGGACTCGTTAGCTGCAACGTTCTTCTTTCTTCTTTTTTTTTTTCCTCAGTCTATCACGTATCTTTCATTTACCTTTTGTCAGCCCCGCTGCAGTGAGAGGTTGGTGCACTTGGCAGGCCCCCGCCTTCTTTTATATGTATACTTTCTTGGCTCATTTGTTTACAGCAGCGGGCAACGGCACTTTACAAACACTCGTGGGTCGCAAGAGCACGCGTCGGCTGCCACTTATTCACTTCTTTATTTTAAACCAAATAAGCAAATAAATATGCCCTTTATAATATTTTTTTTTTTTAGTTTGCACGTTGTATTCACTAATAATCACTAGTCTGCTTTAAATAACGATTGGAGTAAATAACAAATGGCAGTGGTTAAAGGCCACGTTAGGAGACTGGAGGCCATGCATACATCAAAAGCATTTCAAGCCTTATTTCGTGCCTTTTTCTCAAAGGACACAGACGCTTTACATATGACTTCGTAATGACTAAATAATTAAGGGAAAGCGCTATGTAATACATGCCAATCAGGTCTTATACTCATGCAGGGGAATTGAAGCACGGCCTGAAAGACATTAATATCTCACAATGAAAACCTTTATTATGTTGGTATTAAGGGAGAATGCCGGCCCTGGTGGACTTGTGCAGTATCCTTAATATCTCAGAAGATTCAAATATATTGAACAAATTGTGGATTTAAGAAACTATGGTCCAATACATGTAGGGATAAACTTCTTAGCCCCGTGTTTCGCGCTTGATATCAGTGACTTCTTATGTACCATAAAACCCACGACACAACTCTTTTTTTTTTTTTAACTCCCCCAAGTGCCCACAGCTGGGCCACGCAGCCTCAAAAGAGAGCCACTTACTCAGGGACGGATTCAAGAGAGATAACTGAGAAGGAGCGAGAAATGACGCGCATTGCCGCGAACAATGCTGAACTACATTTTTACTTCTATGAAAAAGTCCCAGGAATACACGGCCCAAATGGGATCGGCGTGCCAGGCTCGAGGCACTAACGGAACAATAACCCTATACCTCTGCATCCCGGCGCATAACGGCAGCGGACATACGCACCGGATCTCTCTGTGCTCGAGACAGCCGCGGGCGGCCGGAGAAGACGAGATACATGCATGAGTGCGCGTACGTGCATGCAATGCCTGCCTGCTCGCGCACGTGGTGGCTTCACGGCGCAGCGCGCTACGAAGGGATGGAGACGTTCTTGCCTGCGGCCCCCGACTCTCGCAGATACCCTCCCCTCCCTTCCTCGCCCTTCAACTAACGCGACCCCCGACCCATCCGTATTCCCAAGCGCTCCCCTTCCTTCCCGTTTTGGTGGATCTTTTCCGTGGTATGACAGCGACACGCGGCACTCGCATGTTTCTGTCTTGTTTTACTGTCTCACGTACAAAGATGTCCGTTTTGTTTTCCCTGCTCTTATATCTCTATCATGGCGCGGTCCGCTCTTCCGTTTTGTTCAAAAGTGTTGCGCTCGGTAATATGGCTCACTCGCTGCAATGCCAGGCTTTCACCCAAAATTTTACTCAAAACTTCAAACTTTCTCTTTTTTTTTTTTATCGCGCTTTTCCCCGCACTGTCTCTCCACCTCCCCAGCGGGTGCCTCGTCACGATGCGGCTCCTCGCGTGACTTTTTATCCCGTTTACCTCGTGTTTATCGCTGCCGGGGCGAGACGGGGGAGCCTTTTATGTCCCCATGTCGACGCGACCGTCAACGCCACGGGATGCCGGCAGGGGACGCGGCCGCTAAAGAGGCGAGGCACGGTGTTCCCCACAACGTCCGTGTGTCTGTGCGCTTCTAAGAACAGCGAAGGTCCTCTTCCCAGATTTTGTTGCCTGCCTTCTTAAAGGAGGTACGCATGGAGCCTGGCATAGTGCACTGTGCATTCGAGGAAATTGGGGAAGTTGATTCGATTTTAGTGATGTTATTTTTGTCGAAACAAAATGTACCCCACACACACACACACACACACACACACACACACACACACACACACACATATATATATATATATATATATATATATATATATATATATGTGTGAAGGAAAGAAGCCAACAGTCGCCGAGGTCAAGGAAAGCATTGGGGATTGTACTTTTATGCCTTTTTTTTTAATTATTACTTGGATAATCACAGAAATCAGTAATGTAATCTGTTTAGGGGAAAGAGAATTAAACACGAAGTAGAAGAAAAAACAACGTGCCGATGGTGGGAACCGAACCCACGACCTCCGAATATCGCGTCCGGTGCTCTAGCACAGCTTTCGCCCTCGCTCTTGATCACGTTCTACGTGACGCTGGCGGTAACAAAGGACGTTCTACGTCCGCCGCTATGGCTGAGGGTGGCGCTGGTGAACACTCTCAAGGTTCGTATACAGACAACATAAATACCCAAGCAAGTAGCAGGGGGGACAGCGGCCGATGTAGTTCAGTAGGAAGAGCACCGGACGCGTTGGAAGAGCACCAAGGAAACATTGGAGACATTTTTTTTTCATGTTTTGATATTGGTATCTGACTAAAATTAGTCTTATGGTGATTATCGGGACAAGGGTGGCGCTGGTGAACGCTCACAGGTTCCGGTTAGTCAACATACACCACGTGGAAGTGTTGGGAGTGGTTGTCACAGCATCAAGAAGTTTCGCAAGCATGCTTTTGTATTCATACATCTAGGCGGCCCTGCAGGTGTCTGTCAGTTCAGTTCAGTTCAGTGGTTCAGTCATGTCCGACTCTTCGTCTGTACTGATTTTATTTAATTGATTAGCCTTTACGACATGTTCATAACTTTCTTGTTGTCCTTGATACACACATGATTTCCCATTTCGTACACTTAAAAACGTAGGCAAAAAAAACCTCCAATAGAGTTTAACTATTTTTCTCCGGAGTAATACGTTCCGTGACACGATGTTCACGTTTCTGCGTTAAAAAATTTCGGCAGAATGTGGAAGCAGAATATAATAAATTTGGCAATCAACCGGACGTTTTCTAATGTGCGAGGCGGCCGAACCCGGAGACTTCGCAATATAAAAATCTGAACAGTGGTGCTCACCGACCGCAGTTAATTTTCTGCATTGCCAGGGTGCAAAGGGGCGAAGCATCACTAAAGGCCATCAAGCCAGCATACGAGGCACCCGTTGGCGCGGAAACACGACTTCATCAGGAGAAACGCAGTTGGTTTTTTGGGGTTATATGGATCAACCATTTGATAACTACAACTATGAGCTACGATATGTGGTAACTACAACTATGGTCCCGGGGATGAGCAAGAACGCGGCGACTGTACGAGTAAAGGCCCGTTCACACTTGCGACTAGCAGTGGTCGCGCGACCGTTTTGGTCGAAAAGCGACAGTCGCAAATGGTCGCATCGGTCGAAAAGCGACTGCTGCGGGCCGATCGGGCACTGCTCGAATTTTCAGTCGCGCGACTACTGTCGCAAACCATTTCACCAATCAGCGAGGTCCCGGTGGACTCGATCGAGCACCTCCCCTACCTTTTCAACAAACGGCACCCGGAATTCAAAGGCAGGGAGAAGGAATATGGCCTGGGAGGAGATTGGAAAGATATTCGAACTATCCGGTAAGCACCATGAACTTTTGAGAAATGGGTTTTTCACGCAGGCGCAGCATTTTATATTGACACCACGCTGATTGACACCGTCTATTCGTCGTCGGCGTTCTCGCCTGAAAAAGCTGAAGTGTCTGGCAAGCGGCTGCTACCGACGTTCGCTGTCATCGCCCAGTAGCTCTCCTACTCCCAACTCGTTCGGAACGAGAACAAGACAAGAAGGCGACTGTCGCAAGTGTGAACATCGGTAGTGGCGAGCTCCTGTCCTCTGGTCGCGCGACTGGTAGTCGCGCGTCCTCATCTAGTCGCAAGTGTGAATAGACCTTAAGCCTTCGTGTAAGGTGTAAAGGGGCAAAGCATCTGGAAGCAACCAAGGAAACGATCACGGCTCATCATTGATGTCTACGAACCAGATTTATTATGTGAATGTTCACAGATTTCTGTCCGCAGGCCGCGTCCGCAAACTCGTGTCCGCAGCAGTTGTGAGTAATTGAGATGTGGTAGAGGTTAATGAGTGCTGTCAATCGATAGAAGGTGACGTAATGTGTCCAAAATTAGTTAGGCCAATAAGTTAATTAGGCATTTAATTAGAGGCAAAATATAAAAGTAAAGGCGAAAATGGTCTCATTAGCCAATGGCTTGACGCAGCATTTGAATGTATCAAATGCTAAAATAATTAATTAAATGAGGCAATCGAGCTGACGTCAGAGATGTGACGTCACGCTGCGCGCAATTTGAAAGTACCAAAGACTAAAGTAGTTTAAGGCAGTCAATTAATGTGACGTCGAGGATGTGACGTCACGCAACTGGAAGTAGAGCTGAAAAAGGGCCTAGGAAGGGATTGGCGCGCAATTTGAAAGTACCAAAGGCTAAAATGAGTAAACAAGAAGTAAATTAAGCAACTAGAAGCAACCAGAAGCAACCTACAGCAGCATCCATGCGTTCGCATTGCTCCAATGCAGATTCTGCAGTGCTCTTTAATTTTTTTATTAAAAAACGTCCGCGCTTCGGATAACGAAAACTCTGACTGAATTCTGCGAGAACTAAAAAAGGGGCCATTCATTCTTGATGTCATTACACAGTGAAAGTGTCAACGCTAAATGACTTCGTACCTCATTCTAGCTAATTTTTTTTCAAATCGGGCTGTTAGGATCATATATTTTTCCATATAATACTCTACCTAGCATGCAATAAAAATTAATTTATTATTGCAGGGCATTTATGGCCATAGTTTCCTATCATTTCCAGACCTCCAAAATATGAACCCTGAGCCCAGGGGGGAAACGCAATATTCTGAATGCGAATATGAATCACCCACCGTAAAACTTCGAAGAAGCTGTAAAGAAAGCAGGAATAGGTAGGCAGAGTGATATTTGTATTCTGCGGCTTCCTTTTTTTTTTTTGTGCCTGTTATGTTTGCGGGCATTTATTTCTATATGAACACCCTCCAATTACCACAACGTTTTATATTGTTTACGCATAGAGAATATATGATTACGCGAGAAATTGCTAGCCACACTGGAAGCATTGAATCATATTACGAGCAGAGGACAAAATTCTTGAGTCACTTTCGACGTCAACAATAAAAAAAAAAAAAAAAAAACACTATTTTTAGGCGCAGCTGAGGCTATAGCATGCCGCTTATTTTTATCGGTGGGCACCGCGCAAAACTGGGTCTTTGTTCGACCTAATATGGCAGTACTCACCCACATCAGTAAATTTAGTAGCCTGCACCCAAGTATGTAATGTTCTTGTTCACTTGCCGTTAAGATTAACGAACATGAATCGATTAGTTATACTGAAAACAAATCACAACCTGAAAACAAGTTTTCTTATCTGCATTATATTTTCCCACATTTATATCAATATTTGGAAATTAGGGTGAGCATGTACGTATTTTGAAACGCGGCATTTAATTTTATTTTTGCTAATCTCCTTTCGATCAATCAGCATACAATTAATTAGGTGGTTTTCACATCAGGGCGATAAAATAAAGGCAGTGCCAACTTTCTTACATGCTCTTCTCAAGTACGTTTTTGGTTGCGCATTCAGAGAACTTCCGGGACCTGATGAGCTCAAGCACTGAGCTGATATAAAAACAAAAAGCATGTGAGGTATTGCTATAAATACCAGTGAGTGGCTGCTGATTTGGTCATTTAGTTATGCGGCATTTGTTAGATTTTGCTTGTCTGCGAAGTCTGTTTTGTTAAGAATGGTTTTGGTCAATAACCGTTGGCATCTTTTTTTTTTTTAGCAAAACATTAGACAAGAACATGCTATGTCACTGTCATTTCTCTTCAGCGGTGTTACATCTGCCACAAGAAATGAGTTTGATATATATATTACCACCTATATAGTGCACATGAAATCTCCTTCAGTTCAGCTGCGTGGAAAAGGAAGATCGTGTGTAGAGTTCCATTCTATAGCTACCAGGCCTATTTGCCATGCTCCATATGCGTCCGGGCCACATCTTGACCGCATTAACGGTCACCGGTAATTGCGTTTTAACCATTATTTTTGAGGTTTTATGCAGGTTTTTTGTTCTGGTTAAGTAACATTGCGGCTCTTTTAATCGCCAGTTTTAGATCCATTTACCATTAATAAAAATTCCCCCTCATATACTGATACTGTAATCGGTGAATTTGCACTTCTAGGTACACCTAGGCCGCTTCCTTGCCGTTTCTCACGTGTGGGAAGAAAACCAAGTTCTCAGTTCTCTATCAAGTTCAAAACAAAACGATCATATCTTTACCAAACCAACTAGATGTCATGATTCAAATCGCTGGACGAATTAATTGCACCTGAAATTACACACTGCTGGTACGTGGCTCCATCGATGTGAAATTACTCTTCCGCCGATCTGCTGCTTATCTCTCCCTGGATCCAGCAAAGATATTCGCGTCATTTCTGCCGCTGTCCGGTGTCTTCGCAACAAACGGGACTGGGCCCACTCAACTTCGTCGATCACACTGTATCATACATTGCAAAATTACTTTTGAAAATGAATTAAATTACAGTACTAATTGATTTGCTGAAAATTGCAGAAAAGTAATTAAATTACGATACTCATTACTTCTCCCTAAAAGGAATGAAATTACATTACAATTACTTTTACTGAGTAATTCAATTACTTTTAAATTACTTTCTAGTTTCCATCCATGTAAAAACTAAGTAAACCTAGCAAAAAAATCAACTTGTTCTCCAGACGCGAAGAGCACACATTATTTCGTCTTTCCGCCAACTTCTGTCCCAGAGAGCTATTCCTTCCCTCTTTCCTACAGCACTTGCCATTACAAAAACAAGACCAGAGCAAAAACCGGAACAGACCAGACGCACCTCAGTAAAAGTAATTTCGAAAGGAATCAATTACTTTTGCTGCGAAATTAGTACCAAAAGTAATTCATTACATTACTAAATTATCAAACGAAAAACGTAATTAATTACATTACAAATCACCAAAAAAGGTAATTAAATTACAGTAGTTTCAATACTGTAATTCAATTACTGCCATGTCTGCACTGTATAGGTCGGCCACCAAACTCAAAAGGAATACTTTCGCTTGTAATTGCGACCAAAGCCCAGCACAAAGTGCACAGTGGCCCTGGCGCCAGGCCACCACGCGGATGTTTTGCGCGGCTAGTAGTCGCCTGTGTATATTTTGTGCGGTGGAAGAGGCTTTGCCTTGCTGAAGTCCGTAGACAACCAGCCAAGGCCATGCACCCTGCGCTCCAGAGACTCAGTCTTCTATTATGGAAGTATCTTTCTGATCAACTGGACAGAGAGGGAGAGGCGCGGTTTCTGCAGCGCTGGCACACCCGTTTCTTCGTCGTTCGGGACGGCAGGCTTGTTATGCCAGCTTTGCCATACTACCCCCCCCCCCCCCCCCTTCCTTTGTTACGTACCTCGAATCATGAAGAAGTGTATTGCCATATAAGATTTAATCATCTCTCATTAAGTTTCTCATTGTAATTACTTTTGTGCTTGTGTTCTGTAGGTATTGATGAACACGGAATAACTGTAAATATGTGGTTGTTGCTAGTATCGCACCTTTCGTCGTCCTCCCATGTATGTACTACAGTGCGTGTGTGTGTATATACAAGTACCTATGTGTGTGGAAGACAATAAATTCCCTCTACTCAACTGCCGAATACGAATAAATTTTTTCCTTCGCTCGCGCTGAACTAGTTAACTTCATCAGCTGCGGCCGTGATACGATGCGGCCGTGAGCTGCCACGCTCGCTGGTGCCGTCACGTGTGCCGGCTGGCTGACGAGGGCAAAGAAACCATCGCAGACATATCGGCCTACCGCTGCAACGGGGCCCACGGCCGCAGCTGATTTCGTTCACTCAAATCACTGCTAAGAGCAGCACAATCGTGTCACGTGATTGTATTTGTATTTCGCGTGCTTTCTTTTGAGGCACGTGAGGCTTTCTTGGTTGCAAATAGCAGACTGGGGATTTCCCAAGGTGCTTTCCAACTTTGTAAATCACATTTATTGCCTAAAGTCAATATTTAGTATATTATAAAAATGAATCTAACTAATTAGTTACTTTTGAAGCAAAAAAAGGCCTCTGGTGCGCAAGGCGGCTACCAGCTGTATACAACTGATTTCCGTGACCTACCTATACAAGTTTTTCTCTTTTTTTTTAACATTTGGCTCGAGTTAGCTGGAACACCTGGTATACAGATGTGAAGGCAAATCAATGCTATACATGTCAAGCGCTGAAAATTGCTTATGAAATTCTGAATTTTCAGCGCTGTGGATCTCGTCGTGGCAGATGCGTTTATTGGAAGTGTTAATTTTTGCTTCCTTTTAAGCTGACTGGATCTTTAGTGTATAGTTGGTATTCTGTTTTGACAGGGAAGCTTATCGCGGAAATACAGGACCAAGGAAGACAGTACGACCGCTAAACGCAGACATTTTGTCACTATAGTTAGAAAATATCTGCGTTTGAGCCTTTGTTATTGCTTTCTTTTCTCGCTGCACCTGTGTCAAATTGAGAGCTTACATTCTAGATTTTCTGGGCTTCTAGATGAACTACTTAGACTTGATTCTGCCAGGAACTGTTGAGCTGTGCATACAAGAAAAAGAAATTGCAGAATAGTATAGGCAGACATGCGAATGCGATTGAAGAAATCTTGACTGCAGGTACTTAGGTCGCAAGTGTGTCTTTCCCTTCAGAATGTAGAATAGCTGCATAAATGAGCAATGTCCTTCAGTTCATTGCTTCATATTCATTTCCGAGAATTTGTTGCTATACTTGTTGCCACAACAAGAAATTTGTTGCTACAAGATGGAAAACACACTTCGGACCGCTACACTGCGCATGTTGTTGGGTGCACATAGTACTTGCAATTAAGCACTGTATGGCCTTTACAGCAGCTACTTTGGGCAGGGGGGGGGGGGGGGGGGTGAAACCTATCTTCAGCAGGCCTTTGTGGTTTGCTGCTCGGCATAAGCGGATGCCATGCTATAGTAAGCCGGAAAGTGACCCTCTCTTTTTTTTTTTTTTTTTGGCCGCACCAGCGATGTAATTTCCAAGAAACAACATTATCGGCTCACACGCTGTACGCACCAGCCATTGAAGGCGCGAGGTATACAGTTTACACGGGTGTCGCTCCCCTTCCCAACACCGCTGCCCAAACGCGCTCTATGCCTCGCTCCCGGGACCGAAGCGCGCCCAGGCGGCGTTTAGGAACGGGGAGATTTGCTGCTAACAT
This sequence comes from Amblyomma maculatum, assembly GCF_055883805.1. NCBI lineage: Eukaryota > Metazoa > Arthropoda > Arachnida > Ixodida > Ixodidae > Amblyomma > Amblyomma maculatum. The sequence continues at coordinate 34,432,131 of NC_139351.1, read as the reverse complement.
TGTTTGCCTAAGGGATATCTGCTGCCCCGGGCGAGATTCCCACTTTCCTTCTGGGTTATTTCTTCCTTTTCTCTTTTTCCTTTTTTTTCTGCTCTGTTTCCCGTTCCTCTTTCCCACCACTGTGTCTATATACCGCCTTGTATGTAGTTTTCCATCTTTTGGGGATCGTTGTGGGCTTGGCAAGCAAACCAGGGCCCCGTGCACTGCACGAGGAACGAGAAGTGTCGCCGTGCTCTGTTTGCGTATCTGGCATGCTGCTAAATGACGCAGGTGCGGCAGCGAAGTGAGACGAGCAAAGAAATAAAAGGATGGCTTATAGCGTGTTCTTCTTTGCCGTTCAAATTTCTTTCTAACATCACTTGAGAGCAGTTTGAGAGGGTAGCGAGCATACCTTTATACGTTTTTTAGTTAAAAACAACATTCCGCAAGCCACAATTTCATTCGCTGTGTTCCCGTTCTTATTGGCAATAAACAAAAATGAATCATGCTTCACGCTTAAAGGGATTTTTTTTTCTCTCTAATAGTTCATTCAGATTTGAAAAGGCGAGTTTATTATGTTCACTCCAAATGTACAGGATGACCCCAGAGCTTCCGCAACAAATTAAAAAAAAAAAATCTACTTCATTGAAGTTTGCTTCCGAAAACGACGGCTGGGATAACAGCGGCTTTTGCGCATCAATTTCTTTCTTCTTTTCAGCAACCACATTTTGTATGTATATACCCTGTGTCATGCACAGTACACTAATCTATTGATACGACGAGCTTCGATTATTTTCGTCAATTTACTTTTGACTGTACCATGCAGTATTGTTTTTGTATATTTTATTTTATTGTATATTGGTTTTTTATATTATTTTCAGGGTTCATCTCAGATCTCCCTTTCATACGTGCCTGGCACATCCGTATAAAGAAGCTCAGAGAGAATAGTCAGAATGGCGGGCAGGAGTCTCCATAAGAGACCGTTTCGATGTTCCAGGTAGATCGTGATGAAAGGCCAGCAAAGCGCTTTACGCATTTCAATACAAACACGCATTGTGTACAGGTGGCCCGCCATGCCTCTTTCCTGCCCCAGTTTACCGACTGCACTTCACGCGGCATTGTTATTGCGCCTTCAGTGCACATGCATAGAGTCACAACTCGATTTAACGAAGTTGAGAGGAGCCGCGAAATGTTTCGATAAATCAGACAATTTATGAAATCGAGGGAGGCATTCCTCGGTAACTTAATTCGATACAGTCGATATGGTGTCTCGGCATCAAGGAAGCACCGCGGCATCATATTTGCGAAGCGTAAATGCGCTGAAAAGGAAATCGTGTTTTGAAAGGATGTAACAGCCAACTCCAACGAAGGCCCAGAGAAGCTATACTGTTACGTCCTCTTTAAATGCAATACCATCTTGTCACTATGCTATGTTGGTATACAATGAAATTGTGGCACAACCGACGCCGATCGATAGTGCGTATGGAAAGTAGGAACGAAATTTTTACCTCGGCAAGAAGGGTCCCAGGGAATTATAATTTGTTTCCCCAGCAAAGATGTCGCTGATCTTTGCTTGCTTGCGATTTATAAGCAACATCTACTCGGATTTTTCATGCGTTCTTCCCTCATATGTTCCGGCAAACTGTCGCAGCAGATTAAGGGCAACCATAGCTTGTCCCGGTGTTTGCATGCGGTACCGCTGCCGACACTGGGTTGTCGGGCCGGCTTTCTACCACTGGCGAAATCTCGTGAATTAAAATATTTAAAACTCGCGTTTCGCACCACGCAGTCTGACAAAAGTGGGACGTAGTTGCGGCACGATGGACCGTTGGCTCGCAGTCAATACATTCTTGAGCGTTTTGTACAAAACAGACCAGAAATAGGCTTTTCCGCCTTCATGTTCATCAAAAGGTTCGCTAAATCGGGACGGATAGCGAAATACCTTGCATGGAGTCATTTCGTGTGTTCCTCTGCGCAATCTTTTCTTTGTCCTCTTCTTCCCTGCTCCTACAGCGACCACGCTACCTGTGCGAGTTTCTAGGAATCCCGCCACCCATCAAAGATCCGGCATCCGAACAAACCAGTGGTCTGGAGGGAGGTATGTAACACATTTGCCACACGTATAGTTCTACGGACGCACTATAAAGGCCAAAGCATTGCAGGCTGAGCAATATATATATATACTGTATTTTAATGAAATTTCGAAAGTGATTAATTACTTAATAGTATGAAATTCTACTGCCGCAATGTAATTCATTACATTACCAAGTTACCAGTGCTCAAAACGTAATTCAACGCGTTTCTAATTACCAGATAAATAATTAAATTACAGCAACTGCATTTCATCCCAATAATTCAATTACTGCCATGCTTAGTGCACTGCCCCTGTGCATGTCACTAAGCATAGAAAGCTGGGCTAGTTGGTTACAATTGTGAGGCATTATTCCAGCGACGAAAAACACACGGGCGAAAGTAGAGGAGACACTACGAACGCCGGAGTCCCTCTCTAATATGCTTCCTGATGGCAGTTCGCACCCCTCTTCACAAGAAAGCTGCATGCGTCGCCACGTGTAACGCACACTGCGGTCGTATATTTATAGACGCATGGGCAAAGGAAAATACCCGTTGTCAATGCCCAATCGGTAAGAATAGCAAGAAAAAGTGGAAGATACGGTAAACAAAGAGGAAGGCAGCCTCTGTGGAATATCAGGACTTCGATACAAGAACAACAGGGAATTTCATTTCTGCACTTGCACCCATCCCACATTTCTAATATATATCTTGTATCTATAGATTCTATTATATTTATTTATTCAAGTACCCTAAAGGCCCGAGCGGGCATTACATAGGTGGGGGGGGTAAAGGTTGGAAGTTGGAAGAAGAGTACAAACAATGCATCCAAAATTGCGATAAGTATACAGTCGTTAACAGGGACACTAGCGATAGTTACATAAGTCGATAACCAGGCACATGACGTTGAAAAGCTAGTGCTTCAATACTCAAAATAAAAATATAAAAATACAGATGGCACCAAACATAGCAGTGTTTGCCTATTTTCTTGTAGCGCACCAAAAAACAATAAAAAAAAAGTTTTCGGAGAGCATCCCTTTAAAACGAACATAAAGAAATGCAAAGATGAAGGTTACAACTCGAAGTGATTTTTTAGTCCGGCTACAAACGTTTCGTAATCACTGGTAGATGCAACGGTGGCAGGGAGCTGATTTCATTGACGGATGGCGAGGAGGAGGGGCGAGTGAAAGAAAAGAGGAGGGGCGAGTGAAAGAAAAGATTGGTTCAAGCAAAGATGGGTTGCACTTCCAGTTGGTGATCAATGCGTGGGAATATGTGATGGGCCGGCATGATGCGATACAACGCAAAAAAAAAAAAAATGTCTATAAGATAATTTCTAGAAAAAGGACAGTACGGAAAACATTCTCCGTCTTTCAAGAAGAGGTAAGTTGAGGGCTGTTTTTATTTCAGCTATACTTGCTGATCGTGAATAGGTTTTAGATATGAAACGGGCGGCTTTATTTTGCAGTGATTCCAATTTTGTTACTAGGTATGCTTGATGAGGGTTCCAAATTAAAAAGGCGTACTCCAATTTAGAGCGCACTGATGTGGTGTATGCTAATAGCTTTGTGTCTGGATTAGCTAAACGCAGGTCGCGTCTGAGGAAGCCGAGTGTTTTGGAAGCCTTATTGATGACCGTATCTAAGTGACAGTTCCATGAAAGGTCTGATGCTAAATGTACACCTAAATACTTTATGATGGGTACCGATTCAATACGCACGTTGTTCAAAGTGTAATGGAATGGTTCGGTGTTAGATGTTGTGGTAAATCTGACAAGTTTTGTTTTGAGGTGTTAATTTTCATTTGCCACTGTGTGCACCAATTGTTGATCTTATCAATGTCTGATTGTAAATGAGTACGGTCTGTAAGATCAGTTATCTGTCTGTATATTACGCAATCATAGCAAATAATCTCACCGCGGAATTTAGGTTATTACTGATATCCTTTATATAAATTAAGAACAAGATAGGTCCGAGTACACACCCTTGCGGCACTCCAGATTTAACGGGGGAGTGGCAGTGTATCCAACGTGAATAGAATGTCTTTTATTACAGCACCAGAGAGCGCAAGTCACCAGCAATTCTTCGCAAGAAACAGTTTTTGTGAATCTCTCCTGGAGATGAATACTTAAATATGAGGTAGTAAAGCTCGAGTCTTTCTTTTGAATGATTTATGGCAGAAAAGCAAACTACCAAGTGCAAAACATTTCTTTTTTTTTTTTCAATTTCTAGTACATTGCAAGCTACAAATAGTTTTTATATAGTTTAATCGTGCTAGTTTGACTGACACAGCAAAACGGTATATATATTGAGGACTGGGGACACGCGCGAACGTTCTAAAGAGACGTCATGGCTATCTCGCCAATCACACTCAGCGAGCACCCACATCTGGCCCTGTCCTCAATGCGCGCTCGTGACATGCGCCATCTATGCCGCAAGGAGCATCTCCTGCTTGCTTCGTTTTTTAGCGTGAATATTCATCAAGATGGCTTTTTTTTTTTTTTTGCAAATGGCCGCATTTTATTAGAATGACATATTCAGCTCGTGAACCAAGTAAGCCTGAAATTATGCCCAAAAGGCATAATATTTCTTGGGACACAAGTTACAAGTAAGAACTTCTAGGATGTCTCACAATAAAGGCTTGAAAGAGCTGTAAGACTTCGACCCGCCGTATTAGTCGCAAACTAAAATGTAGGTTGCAAAAATACTAACGTTCTGAAACCTCCAAGTTCCAGAACTTCTTTTAGAGCAATGGAGCTCAACGCCCGGTTCTAAAGATTAACTGGCATACATTTAGCAGGTGACGAGTCCTGACTCTGATTGGTCTTCGTCTTTTCTGACTTCACGAGAGGACCTGGCATGGCAGAGTTGGCAGGGGCGCTGCCCACTATGGCTATACTCCTTTGAGACGGGGCCTGTTATAAGACAACAGTGGCCAGGCAGAGACTTTTTTTTTTTCTTTAAAGCCTCGCTATATACTGACGTACTCCTCCGAGAGAGAGCCGCAGACTAGAGCCATCATTAACAACTTGGCAACTTGGTACTGATTCATCTTAAAACCAAACGTGAGACCGAACGTAGGAGAAGAGAACAGCACAAGAGGAGGCTGGCTTCGTCTTTTGGCTGTCTTCCTCATCTTGAGCTTCTCTTATCCTCTGCGCCCGGTTTTAAGATCAAACCTCAATGCTGTAGCGTCATGATCTGAAGGTTGTCGCTTAAGAATCGGGTCATTTTTTTTTTTTTTTCCCCTACAAATCTCAGATGTTTCACGGCTCGAACTAGGATTAAAGATACATGACACAATTTAGGTGCACAGCTCTTACGGCTTCAGCATGCCTTAGTTTTTGATACTCTATACAAGCAGAATGTTTCTTTTTCTAATATAGATGCTCTTAATTCATACTTCACGTTTCTTTTTCTTCCTGCTCTTGCCATTATTGGCACTCCTTCGTTAGTCTCATCTTGAAGTCATGCACGACGAATTATAATTTCTACCTCATGGTTCCCAAATCGAAGGCGGAGCAAAGCAGAAAATGTTGATGGAAGTGTTTAAAGGTGCTAGGGCAGCTTAATCAAACAATAACAGTAATGTGACGTCAAGTGTCTGGCTTGCATAAATTGAGGTCCAATGTTTTTTTTTTTTTTTTTTTTTCCTAACGTGTGAATCTTTAACAAGCCATTAGTTTCTACACACAGACTAGCTGCACAGGGAACGGCGTTTGTATTCCACTTGGTTCTCCACACAGAAGTCCGATACGAGTTAGTTTTCAACCCTTCCGAATTCCCCGAAATAACTCCTAGTCGGTCAGTACCGCCATCTTGTACACAGCGGCACGCTCTTGCGAACAACTACCTAAGTGAAACACCGCAGTGCGCAATTAGGGTTACTCGTCGGACCATGCTGCTCACTGTGGTGTGACCGCCGAGACTATCATAGCAGAGGCGCGGGCGGGGAAGAAGCCGAGTGCACTCCGCGGGACGCACAACTTCAGCGCAGTGCGCGGTCTCTTCCACAGAGGGCGCACTCTACGCCTCTCCCACTTACTCTCACTCTCCGGCGTCACCCATCCTTTCTCTGCACCACGGTCATACCATGGTTCTCCCGATCCCGTACTCTTTCCCGTGAAGCTCGTTCTCCTCCTCAACGTCATCTCAGCCAGCTGACCTGTCCACTGGAAAGCGACTCGCAGCGGGATGCGCGGGACGCCACTAATTATGGTCTAATGGGGAGAAGAGGGATGCGCAGAAATCGATTATGATGCGCCTCTTTCCGTCACCACGCAGCTTCCTTCGCCTCTTTCATCCCTGGAGGCAGGATCCAGCTCTCCGCTCGTCGACAGCGCCCCCTCCCCGTCTCTCTTTTCCTCGGCCACCGCTTTTGAAAAGGGACTACCCGTGGCGCCATACAACAAGCAAACATCCCAAGCACGCACCGGTTGCACCCTCCCGGGCTCTCGCAGAGCGTAGTCTCTGCTTACGCCGATTCCCCGCAGGGGCATGGCTGTGGAATGACAGGTCATTTTCGGTCCCTAGTGCCGTCTCCGTGTGTGAGAAAACTAGTGGATCTGTACTCTCCAGTAAAAAAAGTGTCTCTTAAATTCCTTAGACTTCAGAAAACAAGTTGCGGAGCAGAGAGAAAATTTCGGGTACCTCTCTGTGGAGAAGAACATCGCTATTTTGATGTTTCTGTGAGGCGAGGCTCTTATACATATATCGCTTCCCGAAATAGTTAAACTTAGTGTTGCTTCTTGTGTAGAAATCTTGATCGAGTACCACAGCCAAAGAAACCGCTTACACCCATTAACGATACAGTTCGCGGTTTACAAAGACATCATTCAGTACCAGTCTAGCCTATAAAAAAACCGCGCTTGGCCAGTGACTGTCAGAAACCGCAGGCGGAGACCCTGCACTGTGCAAAGACTCCAGCCCTGGGTTCCCATTTCGGCCGAGGAAATCATCTCGCGCGGTGCTGCGGAGGAAAGAGGGGGGAGTGCACCATGGGGTGCGGGGCGCGGCCCGCAGCTATTGACTTCCGTCTACCCTTCCCCGCTTCCCCACTCTTCCTGCGCGCGCTTTTTCCCTACGACTCAGTGACCAATGGGGAGACGCGGGGAGACCCCCCAGTGGGAGGGGCCCGCTGAGCACAGGCCACGCCCTCTCGGCGCTTTCGTCGTCGGTGGCACTCGGCCCGTTCGCGCGCGCTGGAAGGACGATACTTGCCCTTCATGGACGCCTCGTCGGGCTTGGTCGGCCCCATGGCACTCAAGTTCGCACAGGTGACAGTGCTTTTAGACTCCCTTGCATGTCGCACGCATTTCTGCATTGCTTTTTACTTCTAAGAGAAAGGTGTCGTAACCTGTAAGGTATGCGTGTAAGCGATTCGTTCGCAAAGCCAGAATGCTTGGTTCTCACGGACAAGCAGGTTAAAACGTGACCATTGCAAGGTGTTGGTAGTTACTCTACATTGTCAAATGTGCAGCGTAAATTGACTTTACGCAGACCTGCTTCACATGAAAAAAAAAATGAAACTTGCTGCGCGATGTGCTTTCAGCTTTATGACACTTCGATGAAACGGTGTGCCACTATGATCGTGCTCTTAGGTACCGTTGCAAGTAAAGCGGATGCAATTCGTTTTACGTAGTGGCGATTTACATTGCCATTTTTATCGGGCAGACTTCAATCAAAACTTGTGTTGTGAACAACTTAGGCTGTACGCACAAACGGCCGCTCAGAGCCCATGCTGCGAAAACGATGGGGATATACCTTCCAACCTGCTTGGCACTTGAACGATTCCGGCGCCAAATCTGCACACCGCGTTCGAGCCATGTGCATTTAATTTTTGTTTTGTTGTTTTTAGATAGTTCTTGTGCGCGTGATAGTTTTGGGCGATGATTACTCGACGTCGTGGCTGCTGAACATCGTCAACCAGCAGGTGTCAGCCTGGAAGGAATTTCTCAGCTCCACCGTGTAGTCGGCACATGCAAGGAAGGAAAGCTGACATCAATACCAGTGCTCCAGAGTTCCAACAAGTGACCCGAACTTTCGGCCACGCAACGCATCTTCCGGCGAAACCAACCACTCAGTGCTGTCCCGTGTTCTCAAGGGACTGTTCCGAGGCGAAAGATCAGTGGACCAAGAATGAACCGAATGTGGATTACACCCAGATACTTCGTGACGACCGCAGGACTTACTGCACAAGGCGATGTCACGTCAAATGGCTGTGCTGGATCTCTCCACTGCTGTCATGCGCATATTTAACACCGTGTGCTGGTATCGTACGCCAGTGAGACCTCGTTCTATAACGACCAGGAGATGGCGTCATGGTTAGATCGCTGCCCTCATTTTCATCACTTGGAAGGTGAGGAAGGTCCTTCGGCATTGTTTATTCGAACTAGGTCATTTGAAGCTGTTGGTTTGGCTATATTGCTCTCACAGCAAACACGCCAATATAATCTGCGTGGCAGCGCAATGTGCAGGGGTAACGTATATGATCGTGGTTGTTTCGGGCTTACCGCCGCTGCACGCAGCTCCGTCGCAGTCTAATCAGAAATCATGTCAATTTCTCATCCTTATAAATTTGACTAACCGAGGCGGCTGCAACGACGACGGGCCAGTTACACCGGTTATAGCCAATAATTCATCCACATTAATGTTTCATCTCTGCAATGCAGCAAGCTTTATAATAATAAATGAGGCCGCACGACCTAGTGTTTAGAAACTAAAATCATTTAAAAAAAAAACGCATTTTATGTCATCCGCCGTTTTTCCTGCATGTGCTGCCAACAGCTCCATTATGGGCAATGTTTTTTCTGCCTGAACATCGCCTTTGACTGGCTGCTTATAGGGTGTCATGGAACGATTTTTCTGCCTTTTTCAAGGCTCATATTCACCCGCGGTAGCACTAGACTTTACTTTGACAAGTTGGCAGGGATCGGCTATAGCATGAGTATATACGCCTTCTGTTGTTCCTTGCGGTATAATTGCGTAGCGTTGTCTAGTCACCCATGAACACACGCTGGTGCTGTCTTAGTGGCCCGACATCTCTCATCAATTAAACTGTAAAGATCCGTGTCGCTTGACAGGGCCAAAAGCGGAGGCAAAGTCTGCGTCACGTGTGGCAGAAAATTGCTGCGAAGCTCTGCAAGTACCCGCAAGTAATCCTCTAGTGATGCTCGTCATTGCACTTTAGTCTTCTTGTTTTCGTTTTTTTTTTTTTTACTAGAGTGCACACAAGGGGTAAATATATCACTATGGGGACCACAGTCAAGAAGCAAATCGGTCTTGAAAGCCAGGCGCAGGGGTAGAGCAGTGTTGTTTTGCATTTTGATACGACGCCAGTCATAACGTCATATCACGCACGAGCTTCAGGCCGTTATGCAGGTATAGCAGGTAACTTCTTCACTTTCTGCTTATAATCTGCTCAGAAGCTCGCGGTCTGAATTTTCAGGACTATAGCTTTATATCGACCTATAGCTTTCATTTAATGTGCGGATGAACCTGTCGAAGAAGGAATCCTACGCAGGTTTTTCCGCACCACGGTATAAAATGTTTTCATGTTGCAGTCGGCAGAACCAACGGTGTGTTATATTTTCGTTGTGAGAATATTTAGAAGAAAGCACTGCAGAAAGTACTGCAGTCAAATTCTCGTATATTAAAACACAGTGCCTACAAATATTTGGTGCATTGTTAGCGAAAATCGTGCTCACAGCTGAGATTAGTTTCGCTGTTTCTAATTGCTAAAGTTTTCCTTTTGTATTCTCAGAACCTGCAGCTTTGAGCATTACTAAAAACACGCGAAACGTTGCCTTTGAAACGAATGGTGCATTATATTGGCAGGTTTATCAAAAAGGACCAGTAGTGAAAGCACAGCCGTCAGGAATGACCAATTTTGTTTGACTTGTGCGACATATTCACAAGTTTGACGATGACAGCCATTATGGATACAGAACTTAGTGCTAACAACATTAAAAATTTCATGCTGACTTGGGAAGGCGCGTCATAAGTATAAAACAGTTGCTCCTCTCCTATATATATATATATATATTGTATGAAATGGGCGTTATAGATACCGGCTGCCTTATAATGCGCTTTCTCCCGGACAGGAATGTTCAGCCAAGTTGAGTAGACATCTTGTTCCTAACAAAACTTAACATTCTTCAAAAGACTTTTGACATTCTTTACTTTAGTGCGAAGAGAGGATAACCGATGGTCGCTTAGGGTAACAAACTGGATTCCAAGTGAAGGAAAGCGTAGCAGGGGGCGGCAGAAAGTTAGGTGGGCGGATGAGATTAAGAGGTTCGCAGGGGTCAAGTGGATGCAGCTAGCACAGAACCGAGTTAATTGGAGAAATATGGGAGAGGCCTTCGCCCTGCAGTGGGTATAGTCAGGCTGATCATCATCATCATCATTGCCGAGCTGTGCTGCGCGTTAAAAGAATACAGGAAATATAGATGTTCGGTATTGATAGGGCACGGCGTTCTACCAAGTTTAGATGACTCTTATGAGACAGTGGCATCAATAAGCTTGAAAAAAAGATACTGCATACTACACTTAAACAGTTCCTCGTTCATTACACTGCCGTCCACTCCTAGTGCGAGCAGGTTGTCGCTCTCTTTAAAGCGCAAATACGTACTACCCAGCCGCGCACTGGAGCCAAGTGGTACGTCATGCAGGTCCATGAGTGCCAGCGACACTTTTCTTCAATGTGTGGCAGTTTTGAAGAGAGCGGGCACTTGCTTGCATGTTCGTATTAAGAGTGGATGACCCTGTATATGCAATTTGCTTCTGGCTTAATTTGACTCCTTAACGTGTGCCTCTATCATCTCACTCAAACCGATTCTCTTTTGTTATTAGCACTTCCCTATTCCCATTACAAAATACTTAATAAAACTGCTTTAAATCCATAGCCATATAACAGGCTAGTGTAATATTCTGCAAACGGTTAAAACACAGTGTCAAGAGGAAGATTAATATCAGTATAGGCATCACAAAAACCGGTTTCAACTTGGTTATGTACAGGTCTTCTAAAGCTTAAGTTCTCTTGAGTAACCTCCACCATCTTTCCAGAGTATGATACCAAGTCACAAGAGCTTATATTTGTCCAAATAAATTGCTTACCCACTTCGTCGACATGGAGAAATGTCGTGCGGCTTTCCCATCTGCGAGTATTGGATTCCAAATGCGAGCACCATGCAACTGTATTAGACTTCGGCCTTAAGTATTTCTGGCATTAGAATGCATCCTGACACCGCTCTAAAAGGCAAGAGACGAGAAAGAAACCAACAGGACAGAGCGCGGAACTTCAACTGTTGAAGTTTCGCGCTCTGTCCTGTTGGTTTCTTCCTTGTCCCTTGCCTTCGAGCGGTGTCGAGATGCATTCTAATACTAGTCACCAACTAGCCCGCTTCTCTCTTCTGCTTCTCTGGCAACATAAAATTAAATGTGATGCATACGGTTGCAAGGCATCACATTACGTGGAAAACAACCGCACTTTAGTACAAAGACCGGCGTCGGCCGAGCCGTAATTCTGCGTGGCAAATACGAGTAGCGTTCTGACTCAAGGTCGAGAGGTTCCAAAGTGTTCGAATCTCATCTCAAACCTGCCGTCTGAGTTGGCAGTTAGTACGAGTCGCTCGTGTCATTCGGTCTTGCCACGTCACACAACCCGCCGACCAGTGAAGGCCCGAAACCGTCACTTAACTGTCAGCCAGCAATTGCTACAGAGGCATGGCCGTGATCCTTCGTTCACAACACCGACGTCCGATTTATCCCGCGTAAACAAGCACAATAAAGGTGTCTTTATCAGTTGGCGATTGCGTAAGTGAAATGTGTGCCTGCACACCTACTTTTCTTTTCTTCTTCTTTCTAATACGCGAATCTCGGAGGCTTTCCTTAACGCGGATCTCAGAGGCTATACTCTACAGCGCCATTCCTCTCAAAGCGACGTGGAAACTGGTACTTTTCGGCAAGAACGTACATACGTCACCGGTGTAAATCCACTGACGAAAATGAGATTCAGATTCACTTATGTCGACCAAAAATGCGTCTTCTGCAGGCGGACAGACATGAGCGTAGTAAGATCGAGCCAGGTAATAAACAGTGCTCGGCCATGTCAGCTACCATTTGCCAGCCCCATGCCCATGATTTTTAGCTCACAACGCCGACATGGTCGGATCTTCTGCTGACGGAGGCCTTTAACGCTATGGCGTTAAGATGGACACAGGCGAATAATTGGATAGAGTTGTCCGCAGTAACGAAGTTCCAGCGGCGTTGCGACACCGAGAGTTAGGCCGTACAGCCCCAAAGTTTATTTTCAGTCAGGCTTTAACAGCGTACTCCAAAGGTCTCATGCAAAAAGCTATTCAGCGAAAATAAAGGGATGATGTGAAATTATAAAATAATAATAATCGGTACATCTCTTATATGACATGCATCGTCCGCACCGCCCTACAGTTACCGCTTATAATGCGTGTTAATCGCCGACCGCTCTCTGAAAAAAAAAATGAAAAAAAAAAAAAGAATTAGGAAGATGGTATCCCCAAGCTTCTAAGTAGGAGTAGATTTGGGACGAATATTTATTTTAAATTATGAAGTAACTGTGAATGTTGTATAGGATTTCTTTGCAACCCTATGTCGGAGCTTTTCAGAATTAAACAAGAAATTATTACTTTATTACAAATCATGTGAATGATGCACCCGGTATGTTACACGTAGAGCGAAAAAAGTGTCAGAACATGGCCTTACACAAATGAACTCCACGTTTATTTCCGCAAAACATCGAATTGCTTCAATATATTCATTTGTAAAAGAGATCGAGCGGAAACGGAAAAAGAATCGCTTCACGATTTTCCTTTCGCTTCCTCCCTCTGGGGAGAGGGAACAGAGCACCTTGAGACGGATACAAAAGCAGTGTTGGCGCTCGTGGTGCGTAAGAGATGGGTTGGGGTAAAGCTGACGAGGAGTGAGAAAAACCTCAGTAGGAAAGCAATAAACGGAGCAAAGGGGACACCAAACGGACATCCCGAATAGGGAATCTTGTAACTAAGGCAGAATAAAGGAAAGGACACATGCAGGGGAGCATACGCAAGGGGATTGAGACAACCGCGCTCTTCACACCGCTGACGTTGGCGTGCTCGATATATCCCCCTCTTTGAGAGCGCCGCGACAGGCGCCCTGCTGGGTCGGTTGAGACAAGAGCCCCGTCAGCCGAGGCAAAGCCGAGCGGGGACAAATGGCTGGCGATTAACGACGTGGCTGCGCCCCTCCCGGCTAACGCTCCCTACCTTTCCTTCGTTGAGCTTCCTTGGGCGACGACGGCCATAGAATCACCCCCGCAGCCCTTGGGAGCCGTGCATGACCTCCCTCGCTCTTCCCAGTCTTTTCGTCAACGGCCCTCGGCCCGAACACTGTCCAGTCTTCGCCGATGGATCCTGAAGTGCGCCGGAGAAAGAGCGGTTTTTGTCGGCCGCTGTGATTCCGGAAGGAGGCTTGTTCGTGCGGTTGTACGAGGAAACGAAGCAGGTCTGGAAACGACGGTTGGATCCCTCTTTCGCGCCTCCTTTCGGCTGGATTTTGTGCGACACCTTTTCGTTAGTATAGATTGCATATTTTCTCGTCTCTGCTCTGTCTCCTTATTTCGTCCTGTCTTCATTTTTTGCGCTGAGAAAATATGCATTACACTTACCAAGACCAACTAGCATGTCTTTCTACATTAACCTTTTCGTTAATGTGTTGAAGACGCATAGTTCGGGTTCGACGAAAATGTATGCTGTTTTCTTTTTTTAAGGACTTACAGGATTATTTTTTCGCCTCGGTAAACGTACCAGCATAAGTATAACGCGCAACGATGAATAATTCACAAAAAAAATGGCAACGTGCTTGGCAGGGGCGGCATTAACGTGACTTTTTTGAACATGGCAGTTTTGGTGGGTGTAACAGCAAGGAGATGAAAAGGCTTACATTTTAATAATAGTGCAAATACATGACCTGTGCAAATGATAATCCGGGAAGGAAGGTTTCATATATATGTGTGACGGTCTCTCGCTGACAAAGCTGTCTACCTGCTGAGATATTCTCACCGGGATATCTTACTCAAAGGAAGACCACGCGGTCTGCCGGGCACTTACGACCGCTATATAAGGACCTAGGAATGTCCTCAGAACTGACAGTGAGTCTTCTGCCCTGTTTTTAGAGACCGCAGTCTTCAGGGGTATCCTAAATTGCCTGCTGGAGGCTTTGAAATACATCTTGCGACCTGGAAAAGTTTGATCAACCATGTATATCCGTTAACAGCGGCGAGGTTGAGGCGGTTCTTGCCGGCCGCATTGGGAGTAGTATATTTCCGATTTTCGGAAAGCCTCTATCATCGTTTAGTGCTATCAGTCTGGGCACAAACGCATGCACAGTGCCACAATCGTCGAATGAAAGGCGAACTAAAATATATTATCTGCTGGAGAGAAGAAGTAGACATGGAGTGATCTGAAAATCTAAATGGCGTACACCGCGCCTTCGCAGTAGAAGTCCAGTGCACGAGTGTTCAGTCTCTACCATCCCAAATATGTTTTCCTGCGATATTTCAGTCTTCTTTGAGTTTCGTTTGACGCACTAATGCATAGGCAGGTAGGATTGGTGATTTTGTCTTAATTGTCGTCTCCTCCGTCTTACCTATCATGTCTCGCTTCCTCAAGCTCTTTGGTGGGATCGATGCGACCTGTTTATGGGATGGGGTGCGTCCCATTCGAAGGGAATGGCCCGTTCGCCTTGTTTAACCTGTCGCGAATAAAATGCAGTCCGTTCGCCGCGTGGCGGGGAAGTGCTTAAACGCGTTGGGGACTATGCGCACCCTCTCCACGCTAAACAGCTCATTGCTCGGCCCGAGCCGCGGAGTTTAGCCTTACCGCTCACCGGGCGCAATGTTGTCGGTCCAACTTGATGTTCACGTGCGTCGTAAATTGAACGCACCTCACGTCGATACTGCGGAGCCCCCACGGTGGGTCACCGGAGACGTACGCTCAGCAAGGAGCCGATGTGATGGTCTCTCACTGACAACGTTGTCATCATGTACTGCGATGATCTCACCGGGATATCTTGTCATGCATATAAGTTTTCTATTGCATACAAGCGTGAACAGGCTGGGTGCAGACGCGCAACCTTTGTGTTCGTCGTGGACATTGGAACTATTGCCTCAGAAGCAGCAGTGCTTCCCGGCTCCCAATCCCCTCATCGACACTTCAGCGATTGCGACACAGCAGCCAATGAAGATCTTTAATCTGAGATTAAAGGTTTTGACGCTCGTCCTCGCCGAAAACTTGCACCTCCTTATTCTGTATCATAAAAATTAGCAGGTGCAGCCGGGCACTCACTTGACCGAACATTTTGACAGAAAATATTTAGACCATTTGTGGTCTGTTTATGCACTAAGAAGGTGGCCGAGTCGGATAAAGAGGGGTCGAGGGTGTGTTTTGCGGAATAAAGTGATGCGATGCGGATAGGAATGCGACTAGGTGGTGCCTTAACATGGCTGCACTTTTGTTAGGCAATAAAAACTCGAAATGTGCCTCTGAAGGTTCTGGGAAAACACGTTTGAAACGAACCATCACATGGTCGACAGAGTAGAGCAGGTTGAATTTTGACAAATTATCTCTCTATGATCATTTATCACGATGAAGAAAAGCGCGAGCCTTTCAAGTTTGCACAAACTTGTTCTGGACGATAATCTGCCCGGCCCAACCATGGACCACCCATGTTTTCTGGACGCTCGGGTGTTCTGGATGGATAGATTTTACTGGTATCCTGTATACAGAGAGAATAGGAAGAGCAACTTTGCATTGTACCTGACTGCAGTTCATTTTATATTAGAAAATCGCATACTTCTGCAAAAGCGCCTCTATCAACAAAAAGTTAGTTATGAATGGGCGCAATTTGTTTGCGCATTCAACAAAAAGTTAGTTATGAATGGGCGCAATTTGTTTGCGCATCAAAAAATCTCACTACAACAATCAGTACATCACAGATCTTTCCTAGTTAGAGTCATTATTTTTGCTGTTATTGTTCTTGCAATCGTCAAAATATTATCCGTCGGTTTCTATGGCCGATAGGACTGCTGAAAGCCAAGGACAAGCTAAAAAGAATCATGTCCGTAAAATCTGGACTTGTGGTTATTTTCATTACAATACATTTTCTTTCCATGTTCAGAGATGTATAATTTTGCCTTCTCTGACTTTTCTTATTAATCTTAATGTAACAGCATTCTAAATATCCCGTTTTTTTTTTTTTTTGTTGATTTTTTTTTTTTTAGAAATTCAGGCGATGGCGATAGCAGTGTTGTGAACGAAATATCACAGGAGTGAGCCTCACAGGAGTGAGCCTCGCATGTGGTAGTTGGCAGGTGGAATGGTCGTATACGCATTAGTTGTATCTGGTTCTGTGACGTCACGAGAGAAAATTGCTTGGCAGAGTTGGCAGGCACTGCCAACTCTTGTCTCTTCTTAAAGGTGGGACATAAGAATCCAGCTTTCCTGGACCCTTGGTTCTCGACTTATACACTGATTTCTACACGGAGTGGCGTCCGTGTGGTGTGCGATGTCAGTGCACGTTAATGAACCCCAGGTGGTTGAAATTTCCGGAGCCCTCGACTACGGTGTCTTTCATAGCCGAAGTCGGTTTGGAACGTTAAACCCCACAAGCCAGCCAAACCAACCAACTTTACTCCTACAGGCCATAAAGGCGTCTTCTTACGGCCTTGTAAAAGCGGGGTATTATATCGACGTCGGTTGGTTTTTCCCAGGTAATGTGGCAGCTTACAACTGTAATGCTAAAGGGTATGTGTGGGATGACAAAAGCACAAATGAAAAATTACCAATTAAGTGATTAGGGAAGTTAATTGAGGTGAAAGAGTGTCCCCAGGCGGGCCCGGCAAACGGGATCCGTTAACACCATCGCATCATATCCCTAAAAAGAAAAATTAAGTATCCAACAATTTTTATGTTCAACTTTTACACCACCAAAACTGTATCTTAACTGTATCAGACCAATTTAGTTGATCTCTACTGCGTAAGTGTAAACCTTGCCCTCACTAGACTTTAAACACTCACTTTCATCTGCTTTCAAGTCTATAAGAACATGCATCATATATCCTTCCTGCACTGTTCCCATGGGCTACAAAAAAAAAAAAAAAAATGTTTCGTTGATTATGTTCACTTGAATATTGCACTCTTCTAGGGAAAACTAATCTATTTTCAGATAAGAGGACCACACCTTTTGAATTACCACACAAACTTTGTCTGATGTTAACTTTCTTATTTCGTGTTGGTGCTTATGTAACGTGTATACATAATAGTGATGCCATATGTATTATAATACTCGCTGTGAACTGACAAAAAAAAAATGGTTTCTTTAATGACACCGATTAGTTTTGATGGTAGTAGAAAATAAATACGATGTAACAAACATTCAAAATCGCAGCGGTGATTGTGAGCGTTAAATGCCATAAGATGCGGGTGAATGCAGCACCAAGTAATTTGGTCAGGTTTTCTGTGCTCGGTCAAACAATTCTAAGAACCCTTTCAATTCACCACTACCTATTACGACGACTGATGGTAATTTATGTAGCTTTCTTATAACACGTCTATGAAACAATATACTAACGTGGTTACCCCTGTGCTTGCGCGAGATTATAAAACTGGCACTTTGCGTCACTGTCCATTGCAGATTCTCACTCGTATGGTACGTTAAAGAAGGAAAGCGTATCGAGTATACACGCCTTAAAGCACGAAGATAATAATTTAGTGATCTTTAGGAACGCAGGATAGGTCTCTGAGTACACTAGGGATTTCTGTAAATAACGAGAACGCCCTTGCCACAAAGCAGCCTGCTGTGATGGAGAAAAATGAAAAAAAAAAAAAAAACTCCGTTTCTAATGCACTGCAGCGCGAGCAAATCCGAAGTTATTTTCTATAAAAAAAAAAAAAAAAAAAAAAAAAACGAAACTTACCGCGTAAGACGCGCAGGATCGCGGTTGAAATGGGACTTCCGCTGCTCATATGTTGCTGTAACTACGGCGCCAAAACCAAGCTGCCTGCTTTTCTGTGCCGTTTCTTTATACAGCGTCGCGTACTTTTAGGATATAGTCAAACAGAAAGGCCTATTATAACTTAAATCTTTGCATCTGTTGCCAGATCTTACCCAATTCTCTATAATTTGCGTTGTTGGAAAGCTAACTGGTAGCTGTGGAGCAAAATTTTCCCTTTTGAAAAGAAACCTGCATATCACGTCAGCTGTCTCTTTGCAAGTGGGAGTCAAAAACTCTCTGATCAAGGTTTGCTATTCGCGTTCGCGTTCCAGCACTTTTTCTACAAATATGTAAACAAAAGTTTTCAGAACTACTGTATGCTGCGCTTAGTTTGAGGCCCCTCTGCCTACACATCCACCGCTCCCGCCAAAAAAAGCCCTTATGTAATGTCCCTGGTAGGGATCTTTAAGGGAATAATAAACAATGATGATGATGATGAAGAAAGCGACGGGGCCAGTCAAGCTACTATTGATGCATCTTTTATCCCGTCATCCTCGCCACACCTTGTACATCCCCTGTACTAGTGGGAAATAAACTAAAACTGAAGGGTGCAGTAAACTGCACCCTGGGCAGTAAATGTGCCGTCTGCTAACCACTCAACTGTCCTTTTGGGATTTTCTGTGCTGCATCGGATTTCACACGTGTCTTCACTTACGGCGCCACAATTGCAGCTGCTTGTATACGGATTCACTCGGAGTCTGAAGTCAGCGGGGGCAGCTGCACGCACATTCTCTGCGTGCTTCATCGTTCTCGCCTTCGTCGGTGGCCAATTATACACTCCTTTTGTGCATGCGATCGTAAAGAGGCGAAGCGTCTGCGTTCCGCAAGAAAACTACTGCACAGCAGGAGTGAGAGTCTACTCATTCTCGCATGCTTCAGTTGGAGGTTATGGCTGAAAGCCGGTCGTATGGGAGGCGGCGCTTTTTACTAACAAGAGACCCACGTGATGCGGAGCTCCAGGGAGAGAGAGAGAGAGCACTTCGCTGCACGCTCATCACGAGACAAGTGAAGAACGACTTGAGGCCATCAGCTGCTTAAACTCTGCTCTCTGTGCAGAGACGCACAACACATGCACACATGCACCAGACCGAAGACGCACTCTCCGTTTCATTTTGTCCGAGTGGCTTTGGGCACGATCACTCTTCTCTTTAAGGCCGTCGGCAAAGGAATCGCAAGCCCCATCACGAGTCGACCTTTGTATCCTCTTTCCCTGTCTTCTACCTCGCTAATGGTCACGGTACTTCTCCGAATATGTGCAGCCTATTAGCCGCCATCCCAGAAGGCGCAGTCGGCTACCCTCACCGCGGCTTCCTCTCGGTCTTTCCAAGCCACGTTCTTCGGGTGACCGGGCTGTTTTGGAGGCAGAACTGTCCCTTTCACGCACCCACACTGCGCGCATTCGGGCCAAAAGCACCCAGGCGACTTCAATCGGCCAAAAAAAAAAAAAAAAAAGGAAAGGAAAGGAAAGCTGCTGGCGAAGCAGTGTCGCCTTTGGCGCCCCGCGATACCATGAGCGTTTCCCTCTCGGAACAAGCATTGACAACTTGCTCAGCAGCCGGGGGACTACAGCCGTCGGCGCCTTCTGTGTTGTGGCCGGGGGAAGTCTGGCCGGTCGTTTGGACGGCCTTCACTAATTGGTCTCCGACGACACGCCGAGGAGGGGAGCGCAGCCGCCTCTCTCCCAGCGGCAGGCGTCATCCATGCGACGAAGCTTCGGAGGCTGCCTTTGGATCAAAGCCTGCCGCCTCGGGACGCCTTCCATCTTCCGCGCACTTTGAATTGATAAAACCTTGCAACAACCCGGAAACCAAATGCAAGGTATTACTTCGTTGCGTGGTGCTTGCAACAATAAATCATCTCTCAGTAGTCATTTGCTGGGGTGGCTTTATTTTTAATTTTATTTGGGTACTGTCAGTTTCAGCTACGTACTTCAGCCACATTAACTGTCACAACACAGACACAAGGGAAGAAGACAGGACGAACTTTAAACATGGAGCAGGCATTGCTGCGCAATCGTTTCTTCTGCACCTCCCCGCCCCCCCCCCCCCCCCCCCTTCCCCGGTAAGCTCCCGGTCATTTAGCCTCCCACAAAAACTAATTTCCTACCAAAACCATAGGGACTATTCCGAACCTCAGCATCCGTTTACGCTACAGAGCAGCGCTGACTCTTAATTTTTTGCCTACAGCAACATTACAAACAATGGTGCCTCTTTATTTT
Organism: Amblyomma maculatum; assembly: GCF_055883805.1. Classification (NCBI taxonomy): domain Eukaryota; kingdom Metazoa; phylum Arthropoda; class Arachnida; order Ixodida; family Ixodidae; genus Amblyomma; species Amblyomma maculatum. Next base: position 34,411,796 of record NC_139351.1, on the reverse strand, counting down.
TCCTTGCAGCTCCGTTAACGCATACAAAGAGACGTTGTGACATTCCTTTCAGGATAGTTTCTTCCTCAGACGAACGGAACAGATAGTTTTAATTCTAAAAAGCAAGGTGATTTGGTCGCCCTCAACACCGCGTATGATGAAGAGATTTATGATAAATTTCGGTTCAAAAGCGCGCGCATCTCAACCACCATCTGAACGGAGCAGTCAATTCGTCTTGAAAGTGTCTTTCGCATCGAGACAAGATGGCGGCCTGAAAGGTGTCCCGGTTCGAAGGCAACGTCAGAAAGACCGGACGCGACTTCACCAGTGGCAGCGGCCTTTCGAGGTGAAGGGGTTCGTTATATCTGGATAAGCAGACGAAGAAAAAAAGATTTATAGATGCCAGTTCTGCGGAAACGTTATAATCACCTGGCTTGTTTCCCCCGCTCTACCGGCTCTTTTGTACTCTTTAAAAAAGCTTCGAAGAGCGGCACTCCTGTAGTTCCGCCGCTCAGCTCGGCTTGCTGCACCTAGCTATGGGGACTGTTCGCGTCGTTTATTAAGAAGAGAGCCATTCATCTTTCCCCGAGTTTTTACGGTGCTGTCTGGCGGCGCGTGGTCAGGAGGGCGAGTGCATGTTCGTCAATCTACAGTGGTAGGAAAGACACATCAGAGCCTCCAGCACCCCTGGGAAAACATGGTTGCCACCGCTTGCACCCTGACGGCTCGGAAGGGGCGCCACCATGGGTCACCTTGTGTACGTGAGATGTTGCGCTTGCAATCCATGCGATATTAGGAATGTGGTGTTTTTTCTTTCATTATACACGGAGCTTTTTACTTTCATCTGGTCACATACCGATATACAAGAAATATAGCTTCGCTTAAGCTGGAACTCGGCGATGCATGAAGCGGTGGAGAAATCTTGGACATTTACCTACGCCCACGATGATTAACTTCATTAATTGTTAAAGCTGTCCTCCTAATGATTGTGGTGTTCTAAAGCAACTCTTCATACGTGCATTAAATCTTTCCTCTATCTTATGATTTTGCGAGCACGAGTCCTGGCGACAGGAACTGAGAGTAGATATGTATGTATGTATGTATGTATGTATGTATGTATGTATGTATGTATGTATGTATGTATGTATGTATGTATGTATGTATGTATGTATGTATGTATGTATGTATGTATGTATTGTAAGGTAACGCGAAGGTCGGACTTGGGGGATCAGGTTTTATTGGAGACCTGAAGCCTTGGTCGCACACTGCAGCCAACCACACTCCGCGATGACGATGGGTATCTACAAGAGGGAGCAGGATGAAGATGAAGCAGCACGTTCAGCCGTGTGGATGATGAAGCGCCACACAGTGCTCACACTATTTCGCCCGCGCAGTTGAAGCGGCCAGCCTGCCCGCAATTAGTCCGCAGGATTGTGCCGAATAAAAGGCTTCATGCGTGAGACGTGGACAACTTCAGTGCCACGGTAACGACTGTCCGGAGGAAGGTAAACAGGGGAGACGCGATAGTTGACCGGGGAGGTTTTTGCAAGAACTGTGTAAGGACCAATGTAACGGTGCTGTAACTTGTCACAAAGGCCGGGAGTGCGTAATGGGGTCCAAAGTAACACTTCGTCGCCGGGACGGAACGAAACTTGGCGATGGGTTTTATCATAGCGGCACTTGCGGTCTTGCTGGCTAGCTTCCGTGTTGACGCGAGCAAGCCGGCGAGATTTGGCCACTCGGGAAAGGAACTGGTCAGGAAGAGAGGATGAGGAACTGGCGTGTGTAGAAAGGGAAAGAGGCATCCAGAAGGGTAGCGGGAGAACGGCCGTAAACGAGGAAAAACGGGGTGTAACCTGTGGTCCGCTGTACAGCCGTATTGTAGGCGAACGTAACAAAAGGAAGTATTACGTCCCAATTTCGGTGGTCCTGGTCGACGTACATAGACAACATGTCAGAAAGCGAGCGGTGGAACCGCTCGCTTATTAATTATTAACATATATTAATATGCATTTAATATATTAATATTAATATATATTTATATGTATAATTATATACATGTTATATGTGATAGATGATCAGAGGAGTACTGTTCTTCCTTGTTTTATTTATTCATAACCCATGAACATGTTTTAGCTCTATAGCACACACACAATAAGGACACTTTGTTTTTTTATTCATTTGGTTCATTTACTGTGTTTTCTTTTTTTTTTTTTTTTGCATGTATGCATATGCAATATGCAGTATGTTAGAATCCCGCTTTGAACTGACGCGATGGCAACAACAAACATACCAGTCAAGAAACCGTAATATCAGGCCGCCCGGAATAAGAACAAATTATAGCCCTCAGGCTACATTGCACCAGGTAAAATTCAAATACTGAGGTAAAAGATTTGATCTATAAATATTCAAGTGTGCTGCTATTTGGAAAAAAGTGACGCCAATGCTGTTTATCGAGCCTTGATCAAAATCATTTGTTGAAATTGTTCTTTGCTAATAATGAATTAAATTCTTTGTATTTTTCTACATCAGGAAATTCGGCAATGTATGATATGTCGATTTGTGAATCGCGCATTGTAAATCACTGTACCAGGTGCACAGGGGAGATAGGCCTCGTCAGGCTTATGCTGTGTCTTTTGCCCTTTTCTCAAGTATGTGTTCATGATAGGAATCAATCACTTCAAGCATATTTAGTAGTACCAACGAGGATTTCACGGTGCGAAATGTATGCATGTCTAAAAAGGTTGGTAGAGAAATTTATCCTGATCAAAGAAGTTCCGGAGATTAAGCCCGAACAAGATAACAGTTAGTCAAATTTGCATTCTGGGTAGAACACCTAAGGGCATCGATCCCTCTTCAGGCTCTGGTCAAATGAACTCCGTTAATCGCAACACTTGGCGAGAATAAAATACCGAGACCTGTTTTTGCTGGCGAGTGTCATACAGAGCAGATTGTTTCACGGTTCTTTGTCCCAGTCGCCTGAAGCAGTTCGTTCGTGTCTGAAAGTTGCCTTATAAATTTATTACTGTTCGTCAAGACGACGGGCTTGAGCTTGCGCCGAATGGTCGTAACCTTTAGTGCACGCTCCCGGCTGGTTTTGCAGATACCGCACTGCTCTTACACCCCGTTTCAGTTCCCAAGCATTTACAAACAAACCACCACATTACACTGTCAACGAGTGTCTTTTTAAGCACTGCACTGGGATAAAATTTCCGGTCTTGGAAGCTCTATCAGTAGAAAAGCATTCATACGCCCTTCATGGTGACAAAACTCAGAAAGAGCCAATTGTTGCCAATCGAGACTCCACTAAGAATGCATTAGTGTACCCAGTGCGATACACAGATGTTTCGCATGTGCATCAGAATACTGTTTTGCTGTTAAGGCACTCGCGTCTTGCATTGAAAAGTTATCTGTAATATGTATGTGCTCAATTTATCACGCAGAACATAATTAAGTGACAAGCATTGCTTATGAGTGCATGAGTATAGGCCCAGATTTTGCACGAGGATAGCCAGTTATACTGTTTATTTTATTTGATTGTACTCGAAATTTAAAACGGTCGTGCTCTGTGGTCACCGCGTTTGTTGAAGGAAGTTTCAAATGAATCGCCAATCGTCAACTACGAGGGCCATATAAGAGTCCCAATATCCTTCAAGCGTAAATCCTATTTAGGACTAACACTAGAATAACACAATTTTGGGTGGGATTATTTGTGCGATCGGAGCGAAAAAGAAGGCAACAGCCAACGGAAGGCACGTTTCTTTTCTTATCAGTCATTGGCACGATTATTTTTATTATAATTTAGTTTACTTTCCTACGAAAGTTACCCCTGAGTCTCACCAGACCATATGAGCCCTTCTATAGAGTCTCCAACGTGTCAGTTAAGGGCTCAAATTACTTTGTTAGTTAGTTTTATGTTAGTTAGTTTTATGGGCTTTGATGACGCATAAGTGGCTATCATGCGCCAAACAGAAGAGTAGATTTGTTAAAAAGTGAAAAGGTTTATCTACTTATATGAATTAACAGTAGGCCAACTGCCGACAAACCAAATGAATCTAGGTTAATGTCGTTCGAGAATAATTGCTCAACATCTTAATTCGTATGCCAAACTCAATATAACGCGAATGTGTAATGATCATTAAACAATAATTATGGAATGTTCTACATGAACAAAAATGTTCTACATGATAAGTTTATTTTAGGCGTCAAGCTCTAAGGCTGCCATTCTGCTTTTTTTTTTTTTTTCTTGTGTTCTAACTTCACTAAGACAGCTTGTATATAACGTGAGCATGATGTTCGAGACAAGTCAATGCATGCATGAGACTATATCGTCTGCGTTGCATGCGCTGCTGTTCAGAGAGCTAAAAGAGGGCGTTTCCTCTCTGTTTGGTGGTTCCGATGATAAAATGTTATTATGACATTTGAGTGAAATTCGCGCGTACGTTGTTGGTTTCTCAGAGGCGTAGAGACAATATATATTTGCCGTGTATTCGTGGTATTTCAGAAATGTTATCTAAAATGATATGTAGAACATCAGAAGATAATTTTACGGTATTCATGACGCACTGAGTTTGCCCCGTTGAATTTTACTAAAACACGGTGGCCTCTTTGTTCTGTAAATTTGTTAGAGACAATGAATCAATTTCTCACAGGGTTATCTCGTACGTGCCACGTCCCTGTTAATCTAAACACAGTGGACATTTTTGTGAGGGTAATTTGCTTACACGCACGTTTTGTAACCAGTGAGAACACATAGCTCCTTTGACTGAACGTTGACACTAACTGCGATTTACCTGCGAAGAATTTATTACGTTATTTAACTAAACAGCTTTCAGACACGCATAAGTCATTTACTGAATAGTTCTGCATGGCGACAAATTGTCATGGCCGCTCCTCATAGTGGACAGGTACCGGGTCTCCTTACTGTTCGCTTTCATCTTTGCCAAAGACCAGTAGCAACGTACAAAGTGGTCACAACATTTAAAACGGTGACAGCATTTAAATCGGCAACGTCGTTTAAACTGGTATTGGAGCTTTGTTAACCGTACTGGTAGAGTTGTAAAATTTTAGTAACACCTCAGATGGTCATATGGTCGGAAAACTACACGGAGATCTTCCCGTAACCTAAACGTTTACGAAACTGTGACTGATATATTAGTGAACTTGAAAACGAGTGCAACCCACTCCAGATACATTTCCTACCCTATCCTGGTTTTTCTTATTAGGATGGGGTCGAGTGGCGACGGAGCCATAGGTCAATTCACTTACGCACGTTGACACACGGCGAATCGCAAGAACAAAACGAAACATGCATCAAGAGCACAGACGATGGAAACGAGACGCGCGAGCGCCGTCATGGCGGCCTCCACCGACAATCGCAGAGGTGGAAAGGAGGAAGCCGACAAAAAGGATCGCTGCTCATTAGTGCATTCCAGAGCCACGGCGTATCGAACAAGGGAGGCCCCGTCGCATTCTCTGGCCACGCGGAAGAGCAATTGGCTGCCGACGCTCCCACCCCACGTGGACCCCGTTCGCCATGCATGGCTTCGCGAACGGCGTTTTATACGGATGGCCGCCATTACTCAAGCATCCGTGCCACTGCGAGCCCTTTTATCTTTATGCTGTCGTTGTCGCGAAGCATTTTATGGCGTCCCTCTATTGGCGTGTATGAATGACCCCGAGCAGAAAGTCGTTATTTCACGACGCCCGGCCTTTGTCCCGGGGTGTAATTAAAACCCGCGGTTTCTAATTCGCGGAAGCCCGTATACTTTTCGGGCAATTTCGTTGCAGCCGCTATTGTTGCCGCTTGCGAAATTGTGGCCATCGTGGAATCAACAAAGATGAAGAAGGCCAGATGAATTGAGTGTGACAGCACCGTTTGCAGTGAACAAGAAGCTGGTGACGTCATATTTAGTTATCTTCCAATGCGACAAACTCAATTTTATCGAATTCGGCGCGGAATAACTATGCGCGTCACTGGAATGCTTGCTGCAGCGCCGTGGTACGAAAAATGCAACATTTCGTAAGAGACGTCGAGACATTGTAAACGCACGCACGAAACCGCACGGTCACCGCGTATTATACAGCTGCTGCTGCTCGCGAACTACTGGCTCCTCGAGCTTTTTTTATTTTTTGTTATTTTTAATGCAGTGTTTTTGTTATCCTCATTTATTCTTCCCGCACGCAATGTTTCCTTCTAGAATTGCGATGATAGCACCTGGCTGGTAGTTTATTGTTCGGCAACGCGCTTAACGTTTTAGAAACGTCTAAAGATGCGTTCGAAGTAGCCATTCAATACTCTCAAAAGATAAAGCGGACGTCGATATAAGCCCGTGAATGATTAAAGTCACGTCTAACATATGTCCGCATTCCGCCTGCTACGCTTACATGAAGCTCAGTCTTCGCGACACTAGAGGAGGTGCTAAGAAGAGTTCGCTCGTTCTAACGCATTCCCACAATGACGCGGGTCGCTGTCTTCCCTAGCATTCGCGCGCTCTGCGATCCTGCACAGACCTCCGAAGGTCGAGCGCCGACACAACAACCACCTCGCCGTGCTCTGAGAACACCCGTCTCTAACGCGTTATAATTCCGTATGAAATATGCTATAGTAGTTTTTAAGATGAAGACAAAGAGAATGCTTCTCATTAAATCCTTCGTTTAGATTCTACCTCACGGCCCTAGCACAAAGGGAATGTCGAATTTACTAGAGGCTACACTGGTGGCACAATGGCGATGACCAGCTGGCTCCGAGCCTGTCGAGGCAAAGGCGGGCTTTACCGCAATGCATGAGAGTACAACCGGCGAGCCAGAACCGCGAATGAACTGGTCCGTACTAACAGCGATGTACTTAGGACATTTAGGGAAGGACTAAAAAATGTGCTCAGCCTTCAGCTTTGCCGTCTAGTTAAATTTCATGCACGTGAAGTTTAAACCCCCCTATGCTCGTGGTTAGCGTGAACAGATCGCACGGCCGCCGCTTAGTTATCGTTACACGCGAGCGGAAGATATGTGCGGCGTCGGACTTCGGCACACGGTATAAAATAGCATGTTTGGATGGAAAAAGCCGGGAGTAAATTTTCAGTTCAACGCTTCTGTTCATCGAGTAGTGCCAAGCAGTGTACAAGCGAAAGACGTGCTGTTTTTCATGCATCTACGTACGCAACAACACAAGCTGTGACAAACAGTTTATTGTCGGGCACCAATATCGTCCCATTTCGGACAGTATGTAGATAAGGGATAAAGAGTTGCTGAAGCCAACCACCACGTGACTCACACTTGTGCAATTGTGTCAACTTAGATTTGCCCTGCTGCAACCAATAGGGGACCGAAACACACAGTCGCATCCGTGGTACCGAACCTCGCCTTATACAAACTTTGAAAAACCAATGTGTTCAAAGAAGAATTAAACCTACCGGGTATACTTCTGACGTATCTTTAGCCACAGCAGGCGGATCCTCCAACGTACCTGAAAAAAAAAAAATGCACCTGATCCGTCCCACGTACAGCTGCTACGAAAAAAGATTCGCACGAGTAAATTAAGGACTGAACTAAAATATTCCGATACGCGCCGCTGTTATTGTTGACGTACTTAGCAAGACCAAGTGTGTAAGGCAAATTCCATTTTCAAAAGCGGGGCTGCCCAGAAGAAAGTGGGCTAACGAAACGCTAGAATTTATAGCTTGTGCGTTGCTGATATCACGCGCTAACGTTTCTGTGCACATGAGTCCATTTCTTTTTTCTTTTTTTTTTTCCCAGGAATTCCTGAACCAAATATGGAGCGAAAGCATTAGTTGTCGGTGACCGAGCGTTTTTCTTCCAATCGGCCAATATCGGGATGGGCTGCTTTCAGCCGGCCGTGCACCCCTACTTTGGAAAACAATGTGCCTGGCACTCTCACTACCGGTGTATGCAGTAACAATAGCGCCATTTGTCGCAATCTCACTTGTGTCCTTTTTGTTTCCTTTTCATTCATACCCTAGCCATAGCCTGACTTTTTACAGGCAAACCCGGAGACGGAGATAAACACAGAGCGCGATCTGAGAGCTTTAATAAGTGAAGCAGCTTTTATTGTGTACAAAGTGCATGAGCGTTATCTGGGACATAAAAAAAAAAAAAAGTAAGAAAACAGCGACGCCTACAATCACAAAGCAGATCCGCAATATGGTGATAGACTCATGATTATAGTCTAAGAAGTTCGATTCCCTTCTGCCACAGTGACCACGGTACTTTCATGATGTACCTTTTGATTACGGTTTTTCCGACCAATGCCATGCGTTTTTGGCAGGGATGACGATGCTTGGCCTACTTTTCTAGTTGATTATCTCTTCCCACTGTAGATACCCCTGTTTTTCGTGCTTTTTGTCCCACAGATGACTCGCGCTCGATGTTGTGTCTCCGTTACAGTTTTGTATGAGAAAAGTTGAGCGTTCTGCACCACCACGAGCTGTTCTCTTTCAGCGGAACAAGGGACAGCGTTGTATGCAGTGACGTTTACATGGCGGTGGCTTAGGAACACCCTAGTCGGCTGGCGCAGAGGTCCTTGTGATAATAAGCGACTGTGTACATGCATGGAAGCTCTCTAATCAGGGGCACTCTCCTGTGCCTCCGCAGGCAGCTGGCGCGCGGAAGCTCGGCCGCTTGCACACTTTTGTGGTGCCCCCCTCCCACAGCTCTTCATTCGCTTCGGAGCATCGCGCCTTCGCATTTAAATGCATTTCTATCTGCTCTCTGGGGATGCGGCCACGGCTGTGACTCTGTAGTGAAGTGAGCCATTTGCATTGCAAGGAGAAAAATCAGTCTCGAAGCAACTTTGTCTCAGCCATATAAATACAGCCTTCGTTCTTCGTTTCACCCAAGCAAAGTGAAAACCACCGAAACAAAGCCTCTTTTATGATTACCTCTTTTCGGCGCGTTGAAGCTGTCCGGTTTCTGCAGAGGGGCATATACAAAATTAAACTTAATCACTGCGAAGGTCTCGAATGTAATAATTATGATATAGGCAGTTTATCAGTTCAGTTCAGTCGTATCCGACTCTTCGTGACCCTATGGACCATATCACGTCACGCTTTCCGGTCTCCCACTATCTTCCTAACATCACATAACTTCATCTGCAGTATATACAGTATATAGAACCCGTATATACAACCCATTTCAGTACTATTTGATCTCTCGGAGTAAAACTGTCTAGAAGCAGGTCGTTCGTAATGACAAATCATGAAGAAGGAAACATACTCAACAAAACACTCTGCGATTTAAGGTCTGCTTCAGTGTATATCTGAGTGCCGGAAACTTGAAACCACAATATCCGAAGATCCAAGCGCATTATCGCGACCGGCACTGTGATAAAAAAAAAAAAAAAATTGTCGTCTCTTCAGATTACCCTAATGGCCCACGAGGTGCATGCACAGCATCGTTTCATTCGATTAATCACTTCTGTCGCTAATCGTTAGATGAAGGTATACATATGAGGCGGTAGCCATCACCATTCACGGAGAACGGCAAATGTAAAGCTGCAACGACCTTCGACCTTTAAATATGCCACTTTACCTCAGAAAACTCGAAAAAAAGATGCGCTTCATTCAGTTTTTTTTTTTTTTTTCCCTTTGCACTACCTTCAGAGTAGCGAGGAGAGGTAAGGGACCTTGTGGAGAGGGAATGGGACACTGCGCGTCGCATACTGCTGTGGCAGGAGCAGTCGACTTCTGACGGCGCGGCTGACGTCGCTTAGCACTTGCCGGTACAGTGGGTAAATTCGAATTCGCAAACTTCCATGCTGTCTTCCTGGCGCTGAGAACCAAATGCGACATCTGACACCTGCGCTTCGGAAATATTTTTGCGAAGTCGTACTTATCAGTCTGAGCGTTATCTCGCTGAACCTGCGGGGCTGAATCATTGCGCTTCTGGATGCTCGCACATTATTTGTCAGCTTCGTTGATCTCCTTCCAGTGTGTGACAAGGCCTGTGTGTAGGAAGACTGCAGCTACGTCACAGTGATGGTCATTTTGTGGTGCATGAAGCTAGGCGAAAGGCTACAGGCATATCCTTGATAAGCAACTTATCTAATCGGCTTATCGTTTGTTGATCTGTTCCGGTTTGCCCCGCTGAAGCTGCGCTCTGCACAACACAATGGCGTTCGTGACGTCACCTGAATACCTGCTGTACACTGATCGCGTGAAATGTTGATATCTCCACTGCGATTTGCCAGAAATGACTTTACGAACCCTAGCCAAAACGCTACCATGAGCTACAACGACTCAAGTGTCCTTCGATTAGCGGCCGCTGCAAAGGCCCGTTCACTATTGCGAATCGCTGAGGTTGTGGGACCGTTTGGTCGAAAAGCACATTAGGTAGGCAGCCTGATGACGTCAGAGTGAAACCTCGATCGTGTGGTTTCCCAACTCTGTGTAGCTATAAAGACCCTTTCTTCATTCGCCATTGAAGGCTACAGTTATCCCTTACAAAAATGCATGTAGGGTTTCTATAGAAATTCGAAAGCGTTGTGTCAATACACGCTGTTGAAAGTCTGTCGATAATCGGCAACATCTTGGATGATGCAGTGTTGACCTCTTGTTGAGCGCTTATGAAATAGTGGCCCATGTGTTTCTTAAGAGCGCTTTTGGAATTCGCGCAACTGAAATTCTGTTGATTTCAGGCTCGAATGCTTCAGAAACTCTGCAAGTGACGCGTTTTGATTTTCTGCTACCTTTCCACTCCTGAACAACAGAAAATAGTACACGACCATCGGTTTGCCAGGAGCAGACACGGGGTGATTTTCATTAATGAAAAAGTAGTACAGTACATCTCCTAGCTGCGATGAGTCACCACATTCTATGTTCTGCCCGACCAATCAACAATCCTGTCTGATCAGTGCTGGTTAATGATAAGCATAGTGAGGCATAAAAGAACAAAACAGATCTTGATCTTTTAAGCCCCATTATACTTACTCACTCATTAACCTACACTAAACTGACTAAATTGTTGATTGGTCGAGCAGAACATAGAATGTGTTGACTGACCGCAGCAAGGATATGTGCTGTGCTACTTTTGCATTAATGTAAACCACCTCGTGCCTGCTCCTGGCTAACCGTTGATCACGCAGCATTTTCTGTTAATCCGCAGCGGAAAGGGAACACAGAATAAAAAATGCGCGTTAATGAGAAAGAAAAAATATGCATCTTTGGTGAACCCATAACATGAGCTGGGTTGTTTATTTGCTTTATTTCAATTCATGTGCAAGGTATGACGCCAGGCTGTTCTTTGCGTAAAACGCTGATACGTCCGGGAACTCCTCGCATGTGATGCTGAAATAAACAATATAAATCATAATTAGGTTCCGGTATATACTAACCTAAAAATAGAGCAAAGGCATTTGTGCGCTGCTCCACGTCATAGCTCAGGAAATTTCTTGTGTAAAATGAGTTGTCACTGTCTTTCACTTCTTAGACGGCATCGACCGCTGCCTCCACAGCTCGGCAGCACTACCACATCGTTCATTTCTCCCTGATAAACAATATATGCTGCCGTCAAAGATCCCATTGTGAATATAAATAGCAAAGCGCAAGTCACAAGCATTACTACCCAGAAAACTTGAAGCAAAATTACCAACTATAGGCACTAAAATGAGTGGAAAGAAAAACAAACACTGCAAAACTGGTGGAGCTGCACAGATTCAATAATCCACAATGTGTGACAGAGGCATATTATGATCTCGATAATGTGTCCGTCTCAGCGCGAGTAGCGTATCGAAAGAGTACAGCACTGTGCCGAACAATCCGTCAAAAACGGTCACCGGTTAAAAAAAAAGAAAGAAAATGTCGCCATTCCAGCTGGCGTTCCATCGGCCCCAGCGTCCGCGTAGAGACAAGCCTTGTTCTCTCTCTCTCTCCCCCTCCTTTTTTTTCCGATGAGGCTGGTTTGCCTGCTAGAAATATTTACATGCGTGCTTCACCTCGTAGCTGTACAAGACTGCCACTAACACGAATAGGAAAAAGTAAAACACTCACCAAAGTGCAGACGCTCCCTCCGCCCGCGCCGGCTTTTCGCCTAGAATCCAAAACGCCTGCGACTGTTGAACTTCTTAAACACGTACTCCTTGCGCAGAAGCTGCCACCCAAGAGCGGATTCCTCCGTAGACTTAAATGCGTACGTTCGCGCTCCAATTTGAACAAAACGATCTTCGTGATAATCACCAGCGAAAAACCTACATACGGTGCTTCGCTCACAGTGCAAGATGCGACCACGGTGGCGGGAAAACGCCAACTGAACTGGCACATCGCCGCACTCAGCGTAACCGCGTCTGCGTGCAAAGAAAACCGGGCGCAGAAGAACAGCTTCGGTGAAAAGGGGGAGCCGCCGCCCCCGCTGCGCGACTCCAGCTATGCTGTAGCCAAGGTCATCTCCGTGAAGACAAACCACGGAGAAGGCAGAGAGCAGAGACCCAGAGGGAGCAACCCCTCCCTCCACCCCCCTTTTTCCCCCCAGCCGACAGGAAGTAACACTCGACCCTCCGGACATGCTGGCGCCGTTCGAGGCACGGGGGAAAGATGGGTGTGGACAGGAGCAAGGCAGTGGCCGAATGCTTCTTTGAAAAGACGAGTCGCCGATAGAAGACGCGTGCAATCCTGTTTTTTTTTCTTTTTATTTCATACGCGAATGTTTTTGCTATGCGTGTTAACTCTATAGTATGCGTGGGATCAATCCGTCATTATTAGAACCCCTCAATGTTTAAAGTGACTTCATTTTAGCATGGTGTCCACTTTAAGAAAGGAAGGAAAAGAAAAAAATAACAGTAAAATTCTCCAAAGACATACAGCGGTGGAGGATTCCAATACAGACTGCACCTCATTTTGCGGCAAAAGCTACGAGCAAAAATAGCTAGGCTTGGGCAGAATGTCAGACCATGAAGCATATATATATATAGTGAACTTTGCAACTGGTTTAAAAAAGCTCTGTCCTGCCCTACATGGTAGGTTCAATCTAGGATCCTGTTTGTTAGTATGATGACTCACTCAACTTGTTTTATGATAAATATAAAATATGTCCTACCACTAAAGTTACCTTCTGCGACATACAGAAGCTGATTCATTACGGATTCCGATTGACATTCAACGATGTATTTGCATTATTAGTGGAGGCTTTGCCATCATGAAGTTTTTAGGGCCTATTTTCACTGTGTTGCGAAGCTTGAGCTAAGTGTGCACCGTTAATATGTACTTTTATATAACATGAACGGGCACGAAACTGCATGCTGCTCTTATATTTCCCTTTACAGAATGTGGCCAATAGTTGATTACAAGTGAGACCAAAAATTCATAACGAAATTGTCACATCATGTTCTTATCATTTGTGCCTAAAACTACTTAAAAACATGGGTCAGCATGAACAGTACACGCTAATTGTTCGTGAACGTTTAAAACTGACAACAAAAAGCACATAGAAAAAATAGCACAAAAAGTCTATTGGGTAGAACACAATGAAAATTCTGTTGGCCTTGTAAAGATTGCACTCAGCTGGGGTTGAATGTCTATCGAAATTCAATAAATTCAAAAGGCGGTCAATAGTCCAACAATAGAGTTTCAAAACTCATTTTTGTAAGGGATATGCTTTAACAGGAGCTGTTGGCGGGCTAGTTGGTGAATGTCTACTGTAGTCATGGTGAAATTGCGCAACAAACACGACACAAAAGTAAGAGGGACACGTAGCACGGGACTAGCGCACGGGATTGCACGGGATTGCGCTCGTCCCGTGCTACGTGTCCCTCTTACTTTTGTGTTGTGTTTGTTGCGCAATTTCACCATGGCTACAGTTATGCAGCAGTTGACAAACTTACAATGCTATTAAGTTGCTGCAGATTCTAAAGGGTGAAAAACGAATGGTTTTATTAGTGGTAAACCTCATGAGGTCGTCAACCTGGGCAGCTATGGTGTCGCTTTGATGCAGAATGGAAAGAATGGGATGGCACCACATCGAAGGCTGCAGAGGGAACAGTCGCGTCGCAATTTTGACACAGAAGAGGACAAATCTGGTGCCATATAAAGGAAGATCAGTGCGAAGAAATGTTGCGCTTAAGGTTTATAGACACCTAATTTTTGGGTTCGTGTTTTAGCATTTATAATGTCGCGTAAGACATTACTGTACACGGATCAACAATGATATATTAGTCAACGACTACGGAAGAATTTATAATCAAAATTCTTTACTTCCCTGTTTCGGTTTCAAAAGCAGAGCGATGGCTACGACGTCAAAGACAAGTCTAGGTCAAGTGAAAGAGAGGAAAAAAAATAGCGATATAATCTTTCCATCTGTCGTTCAAATTCACTATACGATTTTAAAGCCAGCCTGCCAGCCTCAATAAGAGGAATCCCAAAAAGATAAGAGTCAGAGATTGTGTCGCTGTTTTTTCATACCGTGCATGACCTAGACTTGATTGTGACGTCATAGCCATGTCTCGACTGATGAAACAGAAACCGAAATTAGGGAGGAGAGAAAATTCAATTATTAATTATCCAGCGGTCGTATAGGCGAAAATCATGTGATGAGCCATATACAGGAATACCTTACGATTCATAACCAAGACACAAATGCCACCAAAGTCTGGTCTCTGTAATGTTTTAAGGTTATTGGGAGAGCGGCCCTGCCACAGGGGTACACCTGATGTGCATGCCGACGTCCCTATCTCCGCTTAGGTGGCTCAAAAACCGCTGGCTTCACGGTTGCTATGGCAACTAGCGAGGCACAAGCAAGATACTCTCACGTTCGTACGAATGTGTTCACATTAAGGCTGTTGTCCCAACAAGGCGGCTATGACAGGTAGAAAAGTAGAGTGGATATCGAGATGACATGGAATATCTGGACTAATAAACAGAGCGCCTGAGCAGATCTCTCGTCTTTCTTGAAGTGTGAAATTTTGTCCGCGCCTGGAAGCTCATTTCAGAGCAGTTTTAAAAAAACGCACTTTGGTCCATGCCCCTTGAGCAAAGGGCCCACGAGCAGAAGTTAGGTGGTCCTTTCAACGTTGGTGATGCAACAGGGTGGCGTAGCGGTTGCTACCTATCTTTTTTCTTCCGAAACAGTGACGTCTGTTCTGAGTATGTAGGCAGCAGAACTTTGACCTCTTTCCTCGCCCTAAGCTTCAAAGACACCGCATGCACACTAGGCACATCTCAATTACAGGCAAACTACAACGAAATTTTCGTCAAAACTATCGTTTCTCAAACTGAAAATAGGACTGAAAAGGGACGGCCATTACAAAGAGCCGGAAAAGACGCGGAAACGGGCGCAATCAGGCCCTCGGGCTCTGCAGGCTACAGTTATAGCATCCTAGCGGCTTGTTGCTTCTTGCGGAAACCTCAGACTGTGGGCAGGTTCTTTATTCGGATATTGCGAGAGTCATCAGCGCCGATGGTATGAATGTACAGCACGGTGAACGAAAGCCAACCGTCAACATTGACCACAGTGTATTTTGCCCTATCTTTTCCGCACTTCTGAAACACATGGCAACGCGCGCGTTTCTTGCACGATACGTGCGTTCGCGCCTCTGACGGCTACACACTGTTTCGGCATGTCGAAATCACAGACTTCAACACTGTAACAAACCTGGCACCACCAAGCCACGCTAGAGCCTCAAGCTCTTGACAGCCATACCGTTCGCACACAGTGGGCACGAGTTGAGAACGCTTTTCGAGCACATATTTCTGCTCCGACGTCCCCTGGCTCTGCATGGTTATACCCAAACACAACACACACACAAGAGAATTAAACCAAGACGTTCACGCAGATGATGCGCTTGCTACCAACTGCCTGTTTTTGTGGTAGGAGGAAGAAGAATGCATCACAAAAAACGTAGGGTTACAACAAGAAGAAGTAAACAAAAGATTCAGAAAAAATGCGAAGAAATTCAGAAGAAAAAAATAAATGAAAAAAAAAAAACGAAGATAATGACAAATTGCGTCTAACTTCTTGTCACATTGTCCGAATGGAGAAGTATCACCTTTTTGCTGTTGAGCGCCACAGACGGAACACTCACGCATCTGTGTTCCGTCTGTGTTCATCATCTGTGTGAACGTCTTGGTTTAATTCTCTTGTCTTTGTGTTGTGTTTGTGTATAACTATGCAGCGCCACAGGTCGTCGGAGTCGTATAGCCAACTAGCTTGCTCGTAAGTACTACTGACACATTTCTGTGTCATATCCGGTGACGCCCAACTCCATGACACTCGGCCAGGTGTACGCATCTCGTGCAGCCTTGAAATGCTTTTAACTAAATAAATAATTTCTTCCGCAGCATGAAACTTTACCTGGATTAGTTTTAAGGCTCACCAATCACAATGCAGTCAAAATATAATTTCATTTCAGTAGGCCTGTACGGCTAGATATTTTGGCAAGCTCGCTACCTTTCCTTGTTTTGCTCTGTATTTCATCTAAGGACCCCCAAAGTCTTTGCCTGCTATAGAGTGTAGAAATGACGGTTACATCTAAGCCTCTAGGGACCTCTTTGCCTGCGCAGAAAACTGTGTTGCCGAAGGGCGCTTCTGCGAAATACGCCAGGGTGTCTAGCTAGTTTGCAAACTTTTGTAAGAGGCATCTTCGATGAGCACGAGGTTCAAGCTGGTGCCTTAAAAGCCCTTTGAAAGCGAGCTATCCATAGCTTCCATTTTGCAGGCGGCTCGCGCAACAACCGAGGTTCGCGCGCAAACGTTTCCCGCGGTCTGTACGATGTTCTCGCATCGACCGGAAGGCGACGGCAGCGCCATCGTTGATAGCGAAGGTGACCAGCTCGTACGGAGAGCGCAGGAAGGTGAACGCGGTGTAGGAGGGAGCTGGAAAGAAGAGTAGCCTTAGAGGAAGAGGGTTGGGGAGTCTATGAGGGAGAGTCCGAGTCTCTGGGACGAGACCCCGGGTGGCGATGCCGAGTGAGCGAGGGAACCGCAGCGACAGTTGCGGAGGTTCCTCTCCGGGGCCGAGTCTGTTCTCCCGCGCTCCGACCAATAGGGTGGCGCCAGTCGGTTCGCTGCCGGGTAGTTCCGCCCCGGGCTTGAGCTCCAGCGGAACCCCGGGCCCGCCGCCGACGGCGCAACGCTATAGAGACTCCGCTTCGGCAGGGGCGGAGTGTTCATAGAGCTCTGAGACTCCGCCTTTCTTCCGCATCGACCTATGCCGCAGCCATTGCGGTACACAGAGCTCCCGCTGAGGCGTATGAGGAGGGGGGAGGAATACTGCGGCGAACTGCGGTGGTTTGCTCTGCGGAGTATACGTGGTGGTGGATTGCGATGGAAAGAAGGGTGAAAAGGGGAAGGGCTAGAGATGTTGGAAGAAAGCAGAAAGGGTGCAGAGGTTTTGTCGGGAGTTAGATATCCGACTGGGTAGTTTTCGTCGACTCGACATCCTCACTCCCTTCATTTTGTGCGCGCACGCCACTATCTCCTCTCTTCCTCTCTCTCTCTGTGCCGGCCACTGCGGCAGCAGTGCAAGCACTGCAGTCCCGCAGAACTGTAAATACGGCGACTGTAGGTAGGGAAGAGAGGGAGGAAAGGGGAGTCTCCGCCTGCGAGCATGAAGCTCAGTGGCCTCTGGCCCGCTCCATCTATAACTCGGGTTAGAGAAGGGGACGCGAAAGAAGGAAAGGGTAGTGAAGTAAGAAATTGCGGGGCTTGATGCTACGGGAAAAAGAAGCAGTTATAGATGAAGGCGGCCCATGGAACGAGGTCCGCAGAGTTTTGATCAAAGTCGCATTATCAACACCGCCGCTTCTCTTCCGCACTATACTGGGCGTCATATGGCGGCGCGGACTCGTTCGGAGCTGAAGGGGAAAGGAGAGGAGGAGTTATGGTTAGTGCGCCGCTGGACGGTTATGGTTTTCATTTTCTAGGGACGGGTGCCCTTCGCTTTTATCATCTCTGTCCGGCGCAGAAATGCGTATCCTCAGTTTTTCTACACTAGCTTCTTTATTACCTACCCCTTCGCTTCGTTGTACGATTTGCTATCTGTCGGTGTTATACTCCCTTCCTCCTTTGAAAAAACCGCCGCCATGACAACAGCCCGCATCTACGTCTCCTACTTGGCCGACAACGGCCATCTTGGTTCCTCTTCGCCTTGGCGTTCCAGTCGCGTCAAGATCGTGTCGGACTTTTTTCTTTTTGGGAACTTAATTGATAATGGTAATGTATATGCCACAAAACATATTATTATTGAGAGATTGTTCACGCTTATTGGACTAAATATGCTCCGTTTGCGCAAGTAAATGCCGCAAATTATACGTGCAGTCCCCAAGCGACCTCAATCAACTTATTAAACATTACTAAAGAATTAGGATAACATCAGGGGTCGCGTAGACTCCGATATCAAAATGTTTAATTAGCAAAAGACACTTCTTTCAGTTATGTGAAAAAGGCTTAAATAAAAAATTAGTTGAGGTTTACCTCTGGTTAACCCTAGTTGAACTGAGAAAACAACGGAGGAAGCTTCTTTTGCCTGCCTCATTATTCCCCTAATCACGCCCTATCAGTGTAAGGTGCTACATTATTGGGGACACTTAAGCACATCTTTTAAGGGCATGACGCTAGAGCGTATCCCTCCGAATACCTCTGGCGCTGCATAGTTACACACAACAAGTGCCAGAAGTAGAGTGCATATTTTGTCAGCGTAAAATTAAAGACAGGACTAAAGGAGAAAGACAAGGGACAAAAGGGACCGACAAAGCGTTTGTCCCTTGTCTTTCTCCTTTAGTCCTGTCTAATTTTACGCTGACAAAATATGCACTCTACTTATAAAGACCAACTAGCCCGTCTTTCTACGTTAACAAGTGCCAGAACTCGCTCTCAAGTACTACTGAGCTCACAGATAAAGTCACGCTTCAACCAGTGCTTAAAGTCTGGCTCCATAGAAGGGGGGTCTCTACTCACAGGTGGAAAGGGAATTAAAAAGGTAGAGAAAGAAAGCGGCAGCCTTCGCACCTCGTTTTACACAAATGGGAGAAATTATTGTCCTTCATCGCGGGTTATAGAAGATATCTGCTAATGGTTCGATAAAAACTCTCTGCCAAATTGGTGAAACAGAGAACTGTTCCAACAACCAGTGACAGTATTCATGCAGTCCATATATACCTTTGAGTGCAGGGAGTCTCAAGCCCTCTTAAAGGGCAACTTCGGAGGGTTTTTGACATTCGAATATTCTAATAAAAATTTTACTGTATATTCTCCTCTCCGTGCAGACGCATTCTATAAACTTTGGGCGCCGTACGATAATCCGTTAGCGCGCAACACGACTTTAAAATATGCTGTTTTCATGGCTTAAGTTGAGACTATTTCTGCGGGCAACACTGAGTTTCTGACGTCACAAACAGTATACCGGCGTTACTGTCCACTTCCCGCATGATTATGAAATTGTGAGGCTTATATTGAACTACCTCAGACATTTTATGCAATGCTTCATGATTTCCATACGTTATTTTCACCATCCAATGCAAGTACGAGTGTTTCTCTAATACTGAGTGTGACGTCACCATTTCGTCACCTGGGACGTCGTTTCTGGCCGTGAAAGCAGCTTCGGTTTCGATTTGCTGTTTTTCTTTTTAAAAAATACTTCTAATTGGAATTTCGAAAAACAGTTTTTTGTGTTGGAGTCAGGATGTGCCGAGGAATGTAATTCAATGAAAAACAGAAAATGATGGAAAAACCACCGGAGTTCACCTTTAAATACTTGAAGGGGGGGGGGGGGGGGTCTCTGACCCCCTGAGACCCCCGTGGCTTTAAGCCCTGGCTTCAACCAAGCCGTATGGACGTGCCTGCGTGCCGTAGGGGTAACGAGAATGCAAACGGTTCTGGCAGGCGTATTCTATATCATTGTCCCATATGAAAGGAGCGACCTGAGTTGGCAGCCCCTGCCCGTGGCATAGGGGTAACGTGAATTCAAATGTCATGGCAGGCTGATTTTTTATTGAGGAGACTGTAGCTATGCCTCTTCACGGCGTAGCTGCGGCCACCCGAGGTCTCGCTTTGGCTCTCGTAGTAGCTTTCACAATAATATCCCTCAACTTAAAATAACATTGAAGGGAAAAGGGAGACGGTAAGTCGGGCTAGAGAGATGGGTGAGCGTTAGGTGATACTGCTAATTTTGTCGAAAAAAGCGCTTTTATAATCGGTAAAATTTTGTCCAAGCAAAGTACCCATGGTGCGATAACTGGCGCATTCCTGCCACGATTGACATGAATACGTTAGAACTCTCCAGTAACGCTCGTTTCAGCGGGCAGCTACTGTCGAAATACGAAGACACCAGAGCGGTTAGCGCAATCAAGAATGCTATATTTTAAAAAGCGGTAAACAGACAATGATGAGACAGCTTACGGACGTTAACACGAAAACGAATATGTGTGGGCGATGCAGGCAGCAAGTTCTGAACCACAAGATCTCAATGGAATTTATTCGGTTTTGTTTGCTGTAGCGGTTGGTGAATCGTTTCACTGCCCTCCAAGCTTTCGCTGTTTTGTGCAGGCTGAGGGCGTGATGAAAGTACAAAGAGGCCATGTATATCTTCTTTGTTTTTTTGGTAAGCCCTTAGTCATATACGCGGGGTCTTCCCCAATTTTTGCGAGCAGCGAAATGCGAATATGCTTTTAGATATGCTGAAAATTATCTGAGAAGTACCATCTGTCATCACCTCGGCGTGTTAACGAAAAGAATCCTGGCGCAGGTCCTCCACTGCAGAACGCGAGACAAGGCAGGATTCAAGCGAGAAATCAGTTCACCTATGTTATGCCTGCATTCCCTGCCCACAGCAATAGCCACAAGGAGGAAAACTGTAGTCAGGGATAATGTTCCCCGATTCTTTCCAACCCGCAAACTACAAAAAAAAGTTCACAAACGTAGAAGTTGCAACAGCGAAGCAGAGTCCGCTACCAGGATTGCCAGCGATCATGCTTACACCATGTAGCGCTGTGAACAAACACGCAGTAGCCGAGAGCACATTTCGCCGTTTCATCAAGGTTTAGTACTGAATAAAATACACTGAGTACGATCACGTCTCGCGGGATTATGAAGACTCCTCCAGCATACCTCATGGCAGCGCCGCACATTCCAACGGCCACGCACTCGGGTTATCGTCACCCAATGTATGCGAACGTCAGATTTTTTTGCAGTTCCTGCATGTGAGCTCGATAACTTAACGTAGATTCTCTGACACACACACGGAGCCTATTTCAGCCACGCACACGCATTGCAAAGAGACCAGACGCATGCGAGAGAGCGGAGAAAGCAGCGAGCTTCTCAGCCCTCTGTCAGTAGTTTCGTGTTCTATCTGCATTGCTGTTCTTTGGAAGTGTCTCCACTGTTTTTCGGATTGCTGTTGCGATGACGTCATATAATTAGCGGCATAACAGTTCATGTTTCGCGGCGCTTGAGTGCGGAAGGGTTTGCGAACATTCCTATATGAGCTTTTCTCTTAACGCGGATTTCTTTTGGCGCCATAAAAACGCTGGTACAGTTTCCAGGGAATAATATGTCCCTTTTTATTTATTTTGATAGTTCCTTGAAATCTACCTTTATTCCTTTTCATTGCTGCGATACCAAATTAATTCAATTTTAAGCAAGCTGACGTACCCGCATCTCGAAACTTGCGAGGTCTTCTTAGTGATTCATTCAAAAGAAGAGAAAAATTAAATTTAAAAATTTTACTTGCTGCTGAACTTGCCATTACAGCCTGACGCTTCCGTGCTGCTGTCGACAAAAAAGAATTGAGACGCGGTGGAGAGGGAAAAGAAGGTAGCGACAGGGAGGAAGAAGAAGGCCATGAGCACATATATAAAGCTCTACAAAATGTAAGCACTGTACAAGATAACGCGCAACCTGACACTTTTTTCAGAGCATTTCTGAAATTTGCATGCCGCGATTTTCGACCGCTTTCTTGCAGATGATACAAAAAAAATCGGGAATGTATCCATTGAATAAAAGTCGAACTTAAGAAGTCGAACTTGTTCGATTTTTCGTTTCGATTTCCCTGACCACTGGGAAATCGACACGAAAAATCGAACCAGCTCGACGTCTCAAGGATAGTAGAACACTCTTATTCAATATAATACATTCCTAATTTTTGTTCCTCCTTTATCGGAAAATGGGAGGCGGGTAATTGTCAAGGGCTGACCAGTAGTCGTACTTTTGCGGACCTTTTCCTTCAGGCAGCTTCAACAGAGTCTGAAGCGAAACACTAGCTAATAAGTATATGTTGACACAGACTTTGTGTTCAAGCTCCATGTGGTAATGAGTACTCTCTGTGCAAACGGTATGTCGGATTCTGCGGCTCTGCGCGTTTAATAACCTATTATGAGAATGCGAACAGTTGGATGCACAATTTAACTCAATTCATGCTCTATGCAGGGCCTACTGAGTATGTCCGACCAATATGTCACTTAGCTCGTTTATTTATACTATAATAATTACCGCGCAAAAAAAAAAGCAGAATAAAGCAGTATAGTGAAAGAAACTAATCAAAAATGTTTTCACAAGTGGGATATAGTAAACAAACCGCCAGTGAAAATGCTTTACTGCTACGCTGATTCGCATGCTTCCGAATAACACCTGCATGATGGCAGGTGCTATATTGAGACGAATTCGGAAAAACATTTTAACTGCGCTAGCACTAAATGTGCACTTCTGAAACAAAATAGCCGTTATATCCGAGTGAAGCCTTAGCGGCTTCACTCGGATATAACAGCTTTGCTGCGAGGCTCATGCGCCCCAGCCATGCCTGTATCGAAGATTTTCCACTCGAGTCGCTCTCATGCTGTCGGCACTGTCGTGCTATTGGTGTTCAGTACCATCGGCGATGCGCAAATAAACTCTCCGAAAAGTTCGTATTGCTTAAATAGAGTCCGGTCGAATTAGTATAGCCGCCACAAAGTTTGCATAATTACATCGAGGCTGCATGCTTGCAGGTTCGCCTAACAAAGTCTTAGTTAAAACGTCCTCCCTTATCAGCTCGTCTGTTTTAACGATAAGTGAGGGGTGCTTAGATACGAAAATCTCAACTGCACAATCTCCAGATGTTCTTGCATCAATATATTTACCAGACGGGCGCGAGAAATAACAATTTATTTGATAAGCATACTTGGCAAACATCTTCCGCAAACGCGATATCAGTGCACTTGAAGTTCAAGCAGTGACAGCCTCCTTCAAGCTCATTTCCATTGCGGATTTCAAACAGTTGATGCCAAGCTATGCAACGCTGGCCCGCGGTGCCTACGAAACCTGCCAAGATCCGCCGAATGGTCGCCGATTCCAGGCCCACGTGACAACTCGCTGACAGAGTAATAGAGGTCACTTTCTTCCAGCGTTTGCCGTCCTGCACTGCCAGCTGTCGTGATAGTGTCGGAACGCAGCAACACAAGAAGTGGACACCACACCACGTCGAGTCTCCAACGGCTCCTACTCGACTGAGTGAGCGAGCTGGAAGCATTGTTTACGCTATCTTCCTCGCAAAACAAAGCAGTGCTTATATCTGCATATAAACTTTTTTGCAAGACTTTTTTGCAAAATCAGGCGGCAGGGGGATGCTTAGAATCGCGAAAATACGGTAATTATGGAGCAACACAGCGCCTCTTTCTGTATGTATCGAGCGGACACACGGAGAGTATTTCTGCATTTCTAGCGCTCCAAGATCAAGAAGTCATTTTGACAGGGCCCCTCGTTTTGCACCGGGAATCGGGGCAAAATTAGACAAATACGATTTTGTTACAAGTGGGGAATTTTCATGGTTGTAGTGACATTGAACGCGTCAGTTTCACTAGCAGCATAGTCGTGATGGTAAGGAAGGCTTCTGCGCTAATTTGTTCTAGATTTGTAGCAAAACAAAAGACGCAGCGTCAATTTGCAAATGTTTGTCTCCGTGCGCAGAGTGCCGGCGGCGGCCTGGACGACGGTGGCCCGACGTCTCCGTTCCTTCTGGGAGGGGTTCCCTCGAGCCCATCACCCGACGACAAAGGCCGCTCGGCGGGCGTCGGAGGGGCCACGGCCGGGGGTGTTGGACCTCTCCTGCCCACGGCACAGCCCGCTGGTCAGTGCTTGTGCACGCTTAAAGTTGTTCATGAATCGCGGTGCTCCATTCGGTCACCTTAACGGCTTACTGTCCCACAACAAAAAAGGTCGAAATGGGCCGGGCGTAACTGGACCCATTAGTAACTGCAAAAATGGTTATTTCGTGCGTGTAGTAAACTGTGGCCGACGTCCGAACGTAATGTTTCTGTGGGAGCAGAAATTAGCATTTTGAAGGTCTAACAGTTGGGATAAGGTTCTTAATATGGCTAGCGGCTACCTATGTAGCATTTTTAGTTCTGACATGAGTGTGATTATTTGCGCCGTACATGTCAGTATCCTACTTGGATTCATCCCCCCCCCCCCTTTGTTTTTATTTCTGAAAGGATATCAGCTTATTTTACTCCGTCCCCTCGTATTTCTTCTCACATTAATGATAGTCTTCTTTTGAGCTCAAAAATGCCATCTTTTTTCTTTTGCACAACAAGCTGCGCTGTCCTTGCAGATACACAATCCAGCCTTGACTTCTGGCACACCAAATAACCACCTTGCATTGAATCAGACAACTTTAAGGCGCATATACTTTTTCTTTTATATAGACAATATTTATCTTGCCTTCAGCTTTCCTTTTATGTATTCTGAAGTCAATAGTTTTTGCTTTGACCTCTCTGCATGCGCATACACATTTTTGCCAATGTCTGGTTTGGTTGAAGACATGAGGCGCTGTAGTTTAATTATTGCATATGTGACAGTTTGAACCCGAAAGTGCTTTGCACTCTAGAAAAAAAGTGCAAGAGCAAGCTTTTTCCAGAACGGCCGCTAATGGCATTTCCTAGAACGCCGAGCTGTCCCAGTCTCTTCGCTGCTAAGACATTTGATGAGACATTCGGGCTGAAACTGTTGACAAGCTCTATGTGTGACGCAAAAAATTTCACCCATCCAATGCTGCTTTGCAAAAGTTGCGAAACAAGCAGAGCCACTGCCACGCATCTCTTTGGGCCTCCCGCTCCCAACGTGATGCTCCTTCGACAAAAGCAAAAGTCCTGCGCTTTCTCTATGACTATTTGAACCCAAACTCCGTGCACGAAAGATGCAGAGATTCTTGGCAAAGATCTGAGGTCACCGGCAAACGGCTTCGATGGGTGCCAACACACGCACCAGCGCTATTTCAAATAGAATTCCTTTTTTGTAAACAGACAAGTTTATCGCTGTTCGACCAGACCAACCGCTTCACTTCTAGACTGTCATTGCTGTCCGCGGTGCTTTGACACTTGACGCCCGCGCAGGTTTTCCCCTGCTTGGCGGCAAGCAGCCCGGGGGCTTCCCCCTGTCCCTGCTGTACGGGCAGCCCTCGTCGTACCTGCTGGTGGGCTCGGCGCCCTTCATGCCCCTACCGCCTCAGGGGGACCTGTCCCGGGGGCTACTGTTCCCGCCGCTGCACGCGGGGTTCGACCCCCTCGCCAAGGTACTCCACGCTGTACGTAATTGCCCCCAAAGACGAATGCAGAAACCTTCTGTCTGACGTCACTTTCTCTCTCTCTTTCTTATTGTACTCTGACTCGCCCTCGCCAGTGAGTGTTTTTGGAAGCAAAAAGGGGGAATGCGGCTGCGTTTTTACGCCAAGAGGGTATAAAAACACACTTAGCGACGCTCAGCTGAGGTGTCGTCTATGCGTTTCATCCGAAGCCGCTGAAGTCCGCGTGAGTCATTCTTCTCCCTCTGATGATGTCGCTCGAGCCTCGATGTGTCTCTGTTGCTTATTCATATATATTTAAACAACCGAATGAAAGGCTCCAAAAAGTGGTGCTGGAAATAGGCTCAATATTTAGACTCGAATTGCGCGCAAGACTTGCGTGCCCTTTCGCGTCTACTGTATCCAGCGCATCACCAGGCTATTTGTGAAAACATACACAAGAGTGGAAAGCAGCTTTTAAGAGACCGGCGATTTATTCAAAAAGCAATTCATCGAATGATTTTCAACCGGCCGAGACGCCCTTTCTGCATGACCCTCCACCGTGAGAGCCAGCCGGAGAGCACGGTTGCGTTATTCGCCAGATAGAACAATAAACATTCACGCCATTTCGGGTACATCTGTCTCTTATGGGTTCGTCCGAATAAGGTGGAAGTTGTGCTGCCGATTGCGGCTGTTCGGGCAGCGAGTGCCGGCCTAACCAGGACAATGAAGGGATTGCATCTGCTGCCGGAAGATTGCCGCATCATGCCGGTTATGAACGGTAAGGAGAATTATGAAGGATCGCTTCCATATCCGCTTCATCACTTAGTAATTTGGAGCCCTCATGAATGCTTATGTTAATAGATAGCTATAGAATAGGGGGTCCCTATCGGTTAGGGGGGATATAGGGTAATTGCGGGGTACCAATGCGCGATGAAAAGGCGAGGGGCGCGGTAACCAGTCTGTGCATGCGCACTCTCGCCCCGCTAACACCCTATGTTCCCATAACCGATAGAGTCCCCCTATTCTAATACTCCCTAATATCTTAAAGATGTTTCGCTATGCGTTTTTCATATTGGCTTCGGTTTCAAGATGTTGACGTTTGTTGTGTTCTATTTCCGAAAATCCCATGGCTGGGAACATGCTCAGTTTAACGTTTTGGGGTATTTGAAGCTAGATTTAAGAAATTTTGCATTTGACACAATCACTTGCTTTTGTATATAAATTTCAATAAAATTGGTCTACCCCTTTCATTTTAATTTGCTTCATCTTCAGGCGTCGCGGATATGAAAAAGGCAGGCAGGCATATACTATACCAATATCCGAGAAAGATACGACGTAGGGCATCCGTGGGCCATCTGATGCATGTCGGTGCATAGTGACAGGACGTTTTGTTACTCTCAAAGCAAGGCAAAAAATTAAGCTCACTCTAAAATTCCATGCAGGAATGGTAACAAATTTAATGATGCATGGTTGCAGAAATCGTGTTTCTTACGTAAAAGATGCCGCAAAGTGGTTCCGCGACATGCTGCATTGAGTAGCAGCTTACAACAAAATTGCTATTATAATACCCGCACTGCAACGTTACCATATAATCATTACTGACAGAACTGAAAATGCATTCCGCCTTCTTGCTGATATCGCTATAATTAGTCCTCTCTTTTGACGGCCGCCCACATTCATCTGGAGGCTTCAGTGGGCGATTTTACTGGAACTGCTTTCATCAGAACCTGCTTCAAGTGCGTTTTGAACGCAGCTTTAACGTATCCAAAATGAAAGGGTTTGCATGACTTCAACCTAGTATTAAGAGCGAAAGCAGGGAGCTCAGCCTTACGGCCCATGGCATAATGTAGTGACATCACACGTGGCACCCCCATTGACATCAAAGGTCAAGGTTAAAAAGTTAAGGGGACCAGTGGTTAGAGGTCACGGGGCTGCTTTGGCCATACCACACCAGATAGCATGGTCAGACATCGCGAAATGATAAAGTCCCGCAATGACCTTGCATGACCGCCCAAAGTCGTTTGAGCAACGGCCAGCCATATCCTAAGCTGTACCCCAAGTAATATAGTTCTCGCTCCAAATGTTTTCTTTGTGCACATGTAGGCCCAGACGAAGACAAGTCCCCTTGTCGAAACTTTGGCTCGGCTGGCGAACCACATGATGCTCCCCCTCAAACCTTGTTCAATGCTCTTTCATATATATATACTGTGTACCATCGTTCTTTAGTTCTACCACGTAGTCTTCGTGCTATTTTAGTACATAATGTTCCAAGCACATGCGGGACTCGGTGTTTGCAGGACAGGGGACGCGGTGCACAGCTTTTACACTTGTCGCGAAGGTCTTTGTCGCTGGCAAATTTACGATCGTTCAGTCCGTTTGTCACTGTTCAAGGACTTGTACACCCCGAAGCAAGAGAGCCAGTAACACTGCTGAAAGCGTCAAACTAAACTTGTGCGAGCACACTCAGATGCCGCGAAACCGATTGTGGGTCACCGGCTCCGCGCACACCTGGCTTTTATCATACTGGGAAACTCGATCTGGTTCCAAAAGCGTAGTTCTATGCCTTTTTCAGAAGGAAGGATGGAAGTTAAAGGCGTCCATTTGAAACCGGGTGGTGCTAGTCGTCGCCCTGCTCAACATTTCTTTTTATGCTTCCACTCTTCACTCAACTTTCAAACCGCTCTTCAACTTTGACGACTTTACTGTTAGACCCTGTATATTTTTAAATAGTTCAGCGAAAAGCGTAGCATTAAGACAGGACTAGAGAGACGAGGACAGGACAGAGCTACTATGTCTGAGAGAGAGAGAAACAACTTTTAATGCCAAAAGAGTATTAATTAAGGCATGTCGGCCTGGCATAGCCTCCAGGTGGGGGCGACGCTCTGGGCCCACGAGACAAGCGCCAGCGGCGTCTTCTTGTCTGAGCACGTAAGAAGTTGGTCCCAGCTCTCCTCGGAGGGAGCTGGCAGTAAAGTACGAGAGGGTGGTCTTCCCCTACATCCCCAAAGGGTGTGTGCCAATGTGGTCGTTACTGCACAGTCGCAATTGGGGCAAATGGGGTCGTAGTCCCCGTCCGTAATCAGTGCCAATCTCGAATAGCTGAGAATAGAATAGAGACGAGACGACGCTTTCCCGCCTCCCCATCCTGACCTTGACAGAGCGCAGGCCACCATGCTGCGTAAACTATGTCTGACCAACTGGCCCCACAGTATACTCTGTTATATTTTTAAATACCCTTCTTTAGTACTCATTTAGCACCGTTGCGTGCCCTCCCTGATATTTATCCACCAATATTCCAGAAGTCTCTTGCTAACCTCTACCGCCGATTCATTCACGCTTCCTTTGTTACCTGATTCCCAGAAACAATTGAATATATTATACTGGAGTGTGGCAGTGCCCATCCACATGCCAATGCGGACACTCACTCTGCCGAGGTCCTGTTAATTTACCACATGCCAATGCGGACACTCACTCTGCCGAGGTCCTGTTAATTAATAATAATAATAATAATAATTATTATTATTATTATTAATTAACAGGACCTCGGCAGAGTGAGTGTCCGCATTGGCATCTGGATGGGTACTGCCACACTCCAGTACAATATATTCAATTGTTTCTGGTATTATTATTATTATTAATTGACAGGACCTCGGCAGAGTGAGTGTCCGCATTGGCATTTGGATGGGTACTGCCACACTCCAGTATAATATATTCAATTGTTTCTGGGAATTTGCCGCACATAGCACAAGTTTCATCTTCTAGTTTAAAATTCCTTTTGTAGCTTCGTGTTCTGAGGCATCCTTATCTAGATTCAAAGAGAAGGCCCTTTGTCTCTTGAGCTCTCAGAACATCTCCTCCTTAATCTGAGTTTTCCCTTTTCTATATAGGTCTAGGGTCGGCTTCTTTTCCATTCAATCATTCCAGTTTTTAACCTCCGTGTTCTTTACTTGCCGTTTAGTGTCCTTCATTTCTCCTTCCTGTCTTCTTAGATAATAGATCATTACTAGTTAGTCTCCTGGTACTTTTCCGCCACTGTGGGTCACCGAGTTTTCTGGTGATTGTGGATTGCGGGGTCATCTAGAAGCGGTCAATAACATCTACCTGCTGTTGCCATCTGAGACGCGCCTTTCTTTCTTTCTTTTCCATCTTAACTCCGCGACTGTTATGCCTAAGAAATTTTGCTACTGCATTTCTACAAGATAATTTATTTTCTAGGTATTGTACATTTACCAACTGCCTGAAAGCCTTGCAACTTAGACGCAGCTTTCCTTAATGACCGCGGGCGCCGCCCCTATTCTTATACATATGTTATGGTGAGGCTACCCAAAAGTAATATAAAATAATATGCCTCTACCCGTGCCCTATTCGTATACACCCGAACTTTGACCAATGCCGCCGTCTTTTGTAGCGTGAAGCTACGCTACGCGGGTCAGGGCCGAGTTTCGCACGAGTGTACGCCGCCCGTTATGCGCATGCGCGAAAGCCGTGTGACGTCAAGAGAGGCTCAGGTGCGTCGCCTCCTCACCACAGCAGGTGCGCGCTACTCGCCGCCGCCGCTGGCATGCATGCGCTCCTCTCCGACGTGTGACCATGTGACCAAAGGGAAGCAGTAGAGACATCAGTGACCAAAAACCTGCGGTCAGATTCCACCGTTTCTCTCACAAGTGGTACAAGAAAGCGCACGTAGTTTGAGTCTTCTTATAACGCGGCTGCGGATAGAACTCGAAAATAAAAGAACAATCGCGCGCACGTAGTGCTCCGCGGAACAGAGCGCGGACGTTTGGCCGGTCTCTCCGCGGAGGGCGCTGGCGACCATAGCGGCACTAGTTCCAGTGACTTTATAAGGTGTCTCGATGCCTTTCATTGAGGCGCCCTACGACTTTAAGCGGCACAGCACCCCCTGTCCGCCCTCAGAGGAACAGTGTTACGCAATTCTCGCCATGACTTGTTTCTGCTTTCTACGAGCATGTATGCAAGATAAAGGTTTTGCCGCTCGGCGAATTAGGCCGCTAGTAATTTCGAAAGTAGTTGTTTACATTTTCAACAAAATTACCTCCGCATGGTAATTCATTACATCAGAAAGTGCTTTCTGTGGACCTCATATTATTATTTTATGTGTATAGTTCGATGCTTTAGAAATTAGTAAAAAGAATATATATTACTGTTTTAAGTTACTGCCGCGTCCGGAAATGGGCTGGGCAGGCTAACAGGAAGAGAAATAAAATAGTAAGTGTGCGCTTCGCTTAACTGGCTGGATTCCAGAGAAGGCAGGCGGAATGCCGGGGACGGACGAGAGTCTGGAGGGTGAATGACACGAGGAAATTCGCGGACGTAAGATGGCGCAGTTGACACAACACGGCGCAAACAAGAGGGTGTATCGGCGAGGCTTTTTTCCCTGCTACGCATGTAGCTCGTTCCATGTTTCACCACCTAACCTCTTTCATGGCGGCCCAGGAACGCATGGCGTCGTGCCTGGACCTGGCGGCCCGCTCGTACGCGCACCAGCAAGCGGCAGCGGCGGCCCACCAGAGGCCCGGCTCGAACAAGGGCGGCTCTTCTCCTCATGACGTGCGCAGTCCCCTGTTGGGCGCCCCGACGCTGCCTTTCCCGCCCGGACTGCACGATCGGTGGCGGTCGCCGCACAGCGTACCCGACCTGCTCTCATCGGCAGGAGATGCGGGTTCCCCGCCGTCTCCCTACGGCCAGGACCGCAGTGGGTCGCCCGCCAAGGGACTGGACCTCAAGAGGACAGATCACCTAACCGGTTAGAGACGACCCTCACTTCGAGCTTGTGAGAATCACGCACATATAGCAAAACCAGTCACTTACCCTCGTGATGATATGGATTCCGGCGAAAACTGACCCGGTGCGAGATGCCCATTCTAGTCAGAGAGGAACTTCGGATTTCACTCCGCTGAGGCCGAATGACCTTGACCTAATTAGGCGAAGGTGCTCACTTTCCGCCTTTCATCTCCCTAAAAATCAACTTCGCCGCGGTGGTGCCTCGCCTAGATGGTGTAGTGGTTAAAATGCCTATGTGCCGGAGTATCCAGGTCCGAACCCGACCTCCGTCTGCTGCATTTCGATGGAGACCAAACGGAGTGGTGTCCGTGTGCTGTGCGATGTCATGTGCGTTAAAAACCCCCAAGTTGTGTCCCGGAGCCCACAGGCACTTCTTTTTCGCTTTCACTACCACATTCCCGCCTTCCTTCGCGTCGCGGTTAAGGTTTCCACGGAGAAAGTGCGACATTATACTGTGCCTTTACTTTCCTACAAACCAATTCACTATTTTGTTTTTTTTTTATTTATTCATTCCTCAAAGGCATACTGTGAGTCATTATATGAGGGAGTGGGCGTCAAAGGTCAAATGGTAGTACATACACCAAAGATGGTACCATGGTTAAAGGGACACACAAGAGAAAAATGAACTGGGCTTGCATCGATAGAATGCCAGTTCCTGGTTACAAAAAAGCCACTCTTGCTGAAAACAGAGCTATTATAAGGTAGTAAATAGGAAGAACAGGAATACAGGTATCGCCGCCACAACCAAAACGGCCGCGATTCGCAACTACAAATCACGTGACACGCAAGGGATCCCGGAGGCTGACAAATGCGAATTATGTTGCCCGTTTGAATCCGGTAGTAAGTATAGTCTCGAATATGATAACCTGCTTTTATCACATGTGCAAGGCAAATATAAAAATATACTTGGCCGCGCCACAGGCGTCCACTTCAGTATCGATTATGTTCCGGCTCGGCACTTCGTGCGTGCTCGGATAATTTCGTTTTGGACCGGCAGCGCCTGAAATACGAGCTCGGAGCAGCCGATGCACCTACCCCAAGTGCGCATCGAATGAAGATCATGACTCGGCACGCGCCTGCGAAGTATTTTCCGCTCTTCGCGCGCCAGCAATCACAGAGTCTTCCCTTGCGTCATAGTATGCGTCATCCTACCCTACTACGTACTAGGAGAAAACAGTTTGAATTATACCAGTGGCGGGAAAAAAAAACATCACCTTCTTATCGCAATATCTCAGCAATAATTCTATTTTTTGCTGCCGGATATGCGGCGACAGTGTCACCAAGTGCCGCTTATTATATTTTGATAGTATATTTGGGTGTCTTCAGTGTCCCTTTAATCTATATACCGGACGGTGACATCTGGCTCTGTGAAGCTGAAGCGGCCGGACAGGTTGACCTTGCCTGATACATATCATAGTGAACCTTTTGCTTCAATATCTCTGTAATCTTATGCCGCTATACTAACCTCATGGGAAACATCAAGATATCCGGACCAATCAGTGATTGCCATCTATTTTTAATCAAGGTGGTACGTTGATATGACGGTATGCTTTATTGACCCATTAATAGGGCGTGTCGCATCTCACGTGCTACACCGCCAGCTTACTGGCGCGGCGCAACAGGAAAGTGGCCCTTACATCTTTCTCTGTGAATCCATATAATTACAGTAATTCTTAGGTAGCCGCCAGTGGGACGTGCGAACGCAAGTTCTCATCTCTATATAAGGTCATGCGACCCTTCCGGGGCTGCTCCATGTCGGGCCTTGTAGTTAGCGTTCGCATCAACAGCACCCTCTCGCTGTCAATTCATCACCCCGGAAAGCGCGACATTTCTGATAGTCGGCGTGTCAAGCGTAGCTTACCACACCAAAATGACATACAAGCACCCCGAGCACGTGTCAGCTTGCACTCCGAGTAAGCTATTTCGTCAAGTGAGACATTTCATGAGCAAAATGTTGCAAGAATGATAGTAGCGAGCCCCGCTTTCTTGACACTCGTGCTTTAGGCGCGCGCGATAAGGGTTTGAGCGCACAGGCACAAAAACGAGGAAAACATTCCTCGGTGTAGTGGAAGGCTTTCGGCTCTTTACATTTGCTCTTCTTGACCATTAAATAGCAGAGGGGTATTCGTCTTACCGATATATCTAAAAAGATTGATGGTCATGATGATCATACAGTGTAGGTCACAGAACACTGGCTTGTAGGGGTTGCCGTTGATAATCGTAATTTCAACGGCTATCATGTGGTGTCAGCAACCTTAACATTCTACTGCAGATAGCGAAAGTAAAAACAACTGCTCTGTCGCGTAAAACAATACTTTGTGTTTGAACTGGCAGTGGAATTATTCGACCCGAATTAACGCTCCGTGCAAACCTGTAACCTTTAGTGGTCAAGAAAGGCAGGCCGCGCAGAGGCCCGCACCCATGCTTCTGCCCTTACGCGTTTGCCATACATGTAGAACGGGAAGCGAAGTCCTCCCGGTAGATCGTCCCAAGCAACCCTGCTCTGGTGGGCTCACGGCGAGTTCCCTTAAATAGAACCGCTCAGGATGTGTCCCAACGTGCTGCTCCGTATCCCCATGTCCCCCCGTGCACCTACACGTCGTGAGTGACAGCGAGTTTTGCACGCCCGACCCGGTTTAATTCGAAAGCGATGGAGAAACCTCGGCGCACAAGCGTATACGCTTGTGAAAACAAGCTTGAACCTTCCAATACATTTCTTTTTTTCCGTGCGTGCAACGAACGAGGGCGGCCAGTCTTTATCGAAGCAGCACGGTTGGGTGACCACCGCCACGACAGCTCGAGCGAGCGCAGCGGACCGTCGTACACAGGATCTCGCAAGTACCAAAAAGAAAAAAAAAAAAAAAAAAAAAAAAGAAGAGGAAAATTAAGACGTCTCGTCTAACCAACAGAACCGCATGCGAGAAAGAAGATAAAACATAAGAATATTGCTGCCATGCCACAGATGTCAACGCCAATTCTCAATCGTTGAGGTTCCACTGCCTGACAGAGCTCGCATTACCCATCCTGAACGTACGCACAAGTGGGGTCAGCGTGGCCACTTTGCTGACAG
Source organism: Amblyomma maculatum (assembly GCF_055883805.1). Taxonomy (NCBI): domain Eukaryota; kingdom Metazoa; phylum Arthropoda; class Arachnida; order Ixodida; family Ixodidae; genus Amblyomma; species Amblyomma maculatum. The sequence goes on along the minus strand of NC_139351.1, from coordinate 34,377,474 downwards.
AAAGAACATAACAGAAAAGGCAGAAAAATGGAAGAAAAAAGAAACGAAGAAAGAATAGTCGCACATAGCTTCAACGCGGTTCAGTCGCAGGCGTACAAAACAGCCCACAAAAGAAAGCTTTTGGGTTGGGAGAGGAAGAAGTTGTCAGCGCGGCTCAAAACAAATAGTGCTACAGTGTTTGGAGTGACGTCCCTGTGCCGTTTGTGTGGGCGAACGGGAGCTGTTTCCATCAGGCACACAAGCGGGAGGGGCAAGGAGGGTAGGGGGAGCAGACGGGCGCGAAAAAAGCGATAGAAAAAAAAAAAAAGAAGGAAACCTGAATTGGCAGGACAAAAAAAAAAAAAAAACGGGGGAGGGGTTCGTGATGAAAATGGCATCCAAATACGAATCAACAAAGGATCGTGCAAGGCAGCCAGCCGTCTATGCACGTCACTGAATCAATGAAAAAAAAAAAAAGAAGAAAAAGAATAAAAGAATAAAAGAACCGAGAAGAAATAAATAATAAGGCCTTATATACGCTCCTTACATTGCGAGAGAAAAGTACAAACACTTGCTCTGGGGCGAGCTGAGCTGAAGAATCCGTGTATTGGGAAACAGATATGTACGTATATAAACTGGAGCATACGTACAACTCGACATGAACGAAACAGAGCGACGTATATCGGAAGAATAAGTAAACAGAAAAAAGATTGTGTACCAGCGCTGACAGAAAGCATTATATAAATCGCACAGAGGTAGAGCAAAGAAAAAAAAAAGAGCCTGGAAATCTGGGAAGTTAAGAAAAGGACAACCGTTCCACTGCGCAGTCGAGCAGATCCATCACGGAATCCATTGGCCTTAAGTCCGATTTGGGCGCTTCTAAAAAAAAAAAAAAAAAAAAAAAAAAGATCATCGCTAAGATGAAAAATTACCGCTAGGAAAGTGATAAGCTCGAATTGAAAGTAAAAGTACAGGCAGAAATTTGTGGGGTGTTGCACAAAAGCAGTTGCAAAATGTGCCTGCAGTCACGCTGGCAGGTCGGGATGAAAAAGGAAAACTACAAAGCCGGGCTGCCTTTGTGCGTATTGAACCAAAAGGGTATAGTTTAGTCTTGAAAACATTTCTGTGGCTATCGCGAATTCAGCGAGTTAGACATCGCACCCAACTGGTGGTCCTGACGAATTGAGAGTGCAGCTTCTGATGGTTTCTGATTAAGACGAGTGATGTTCTATTGTGTGATGCTTTCTTTTTTGCTTAACATATAGAGCAATATTTGCACCACAATCCTGAGTGATGTTAAGAAAATGATATGGGCCTAAGTCAGCGGACTTTCTATACAGCTGTAGGAAAAAAGGGACCACAATAAGGATAGCTTTTGTCTACGAAAGTAATTTTTGATTACGACATGAAACATCGCTAATTAGGAAATAATATGCATGGGGAGGTAGAAAGTTAAGTGGGCGGATTAGTTAAGAAGTTCGAAGGGGTCAAGTGCACGCAGCCAGCATAGGTAGCACAGGACCGAGTTAGTTGGAGTAATATGGGATAGGCATTTGGCCTGCAGTGCGTATAGTCCGGCTGAGGATGATGATGATGATGCACTTTGTCCTAGTATGATTTCTTGCGAATTTCGCATCCCGTATGTCGCTAATAAACTAGTATTTTGTTCCATGCAGTGAAACAATCAATAAAATATTTATGAAAACAGTGAGCAAGGTATAGCAAGTCGTCCTTCATTTTTATGCACGCTTGTTTTGGCACAGGTACTAACGTCATAATATCGTCCCAGTTTTAAGCACGAGTCTAATAATGTGCATTTTCGAAATGGAAATCTATTTTATGATCCTTCAAGAGCTTCCTTGATAAGTCGCAATATTTCGATGTTGCTGTTTCGATTAATTATTGCACTTCGAAACTTGAAACCTATGAAAAAAATATATTAGCTGCTGCTATCATGCGTTGCAGAAGCAAGAATTATCTTCCTGAAGTTCTCTGCAATGTTTCTAAAGTTTTTTGCGGACACTAATCTTGCTTCTGTAAAGGTTCTGTTCACGAGGCATACTTGAATGGTTAATAAAAGGTTTAAAAAAAAATAAAATGCATCGAGTACCATTGCTTCCAAAGTTCTTTAACCTGACAGAATAAACGGTCCTCTAATGATCACAAGTGCTAAAGACATCTTGGTAACTTTTATATGAACAAATTTTCTTATTACATGGAGCAGCCTTGGTATTAATGCAGCAAATAGTTTCCACCAACCATCGGAAAAAGCAAGGGATAGCAAATTTCATAATCCGTCGCTACATTCCGTCCTGACCCTCCATCAAAATATTTGGGGAAGTTTTGTAAGCCACAGGTGCAAAAGACTGCATTGGGCACACAAAAAAGAACCTCGCACAGTTTAAAATGTCCGGAGTTCTGACGAGAACTCTTCTGGTCGGGGACAATCATAGACAATCATACATGACGATTGTGAATGTGAATACGAAACGTCTTTGCTTTCTTGTTTGTTTGTTTTTTGTTTTTTGCATAGTTCGCGCTTTTTTCAGCGTGTATATTTTAAACTCTTAATAGATGTAGAATTTCAGGCATCCAGTAACAGAACTGTGGCCTCGTCAGCTTGCGTTTGTGTAACCGTGTCAATATTGACAGCGCCGCACTTGCCAGCTTTAAGTCAGGCCCAGCATGGGCTCATGTTTATTACCCGCCTTTAGAGGCTTAGCTCCTAGTAGGTCTCGCGTATTAGAGGGGAGTTGTTAATCAGCACTTTTGCAGATAAATTTTGAACACTTCAATCAATATTAAGCTACGAAGTTCTGCTAACGCACATCTTGAGCCATTGAAATGAAAATGTCTGGAGCAATGATAGTTGATGATTGAAATACTCTCTCGCTTGCCTTCAGCGTGTCTTTTTGCACTGCATCATTTCATGAATACATTTAGTTAATGTAACGTTATTATAATGTCGTAATGATGTAACTGTGTCAGGCAACAAACGCGAATGAATGACACTCTGGTTGAAATCAGGATGATGGTTGGTTTGGTTTGTGGGGTTTAACGTCCCAAAGAGACTCAGGCTGTGAGAGACACCCTAGTGGAGTGTTGCGGAAATTTCGGCCACCTGGGGTTCTTTAAAATGCCCGGACATCGCACAGCACACGGGCGCCGCTGCTGGGAATCAATACCGCATCTTGGGCACACTGCACCACTGCACCACAGCGGCGGGGGAAATCAAGATGAAGAACTAGGCATGGGCAGGACATCCAATGCGAACGCAAAAGCAAGCAAACAAACAAACAAACAAACAAACGTTGTCCCTAAGGGTGACAGATTAGATTCCAAAGGAAGGCAAGTGTAGCAGCGACAACGAGAAATTCGATGGGCAGATGAGATTAGGAAGGTTCGCGAGGCAGCCGGTGCAGGAGACGTGCGTAGTAGGCCTTGCATTGGTCACCGCTTACGCGGAGCCACCGTATAAACAAGAGCTGAATTTTAACCCTTGCAAATCGTACTTTCCCTCTTATTGATTGCTCAGATGTGGCAAAAGGTTGTCTAGCAAAACAATGTTTAAGCCATCGTTAAACCATTCACCAAATTTATATAACCGAGTGATTTATCGCTAAAAATGAAGCCAACGATGATACGCTCTGACCTGACCTGTTTTCTCGTTCAATTCAATGTGGCCGCTGTCATCTGGGGAGCGCGATTGTTTGCTTTGTAAACGTTGAATGCTGGTACGTTCTTTAGTTTGCGAGGCGTTGGAATCGCTTATTTTTATGGGTGACAACGTAGCGAAATCGCGTCAGGGATATTTATTTTACAATCACTATGCCATAGTATTTGAGATGCGGGACAATATGCATGCGTTCTTCCTCCTCCTCTTCCCTGTGTGTCATGTATAACGTTGTCACATAGTGGCTCACGAGACTGGGGCTTCGCTCGTAACAATGTGACCAACGCTGTGAACTCTGGCGGTTTTTTTTTGTTTTTTTTTTTAATGGTAGGCTAAATTCAGCTATGCTTTCAGCACACTGCGTAACAGTCGAATGTTTAAATAAACTGAGTTCCACCCTCTCTCTTCTCCTCCTCCACCATTCCCTGCTTCTTCACGCTTCAAGGTGTGCAGCCTGAAAACATTTTTTTTTTTTTTTTTTTTATAGTTTCAAACCAGTGTTCTCAACAAAGACGTATATGCTTCCCTTCATTCGCGATCATGCATGCATTCGTCTCAAGTGGCTTGTTCATCACTAAACGATGCTGTATCGAGTTTTTTTTTTTTTTCTTTTTTGCTTTACGTCGCCGACTGGCGTCAGCGATAGAATAGCGTCGTGATTACGCTCAATAAGTCGCATATTACAGGGCTGCGCTGAAGTCTGCTTGAGAACGAAAATGACGAAAGCCATATTGTAAGACTTTTTCACTAACTGCATCGTCATTGTCATCCCTGTTATCATCATTATCAAGTAAATCCACCGTCATTGTCATCGTTACTGCCATCATTATCACTAACTGCGGCGTCATTATTATCGCTGCTATCATCATTATCACTAACTGCATCGTCATCGCACCGCTACTATCATCCTCACACTAAGACAAAGGAAATTACGATCTGTTTCTCACGAGCCTGGCGTGGAGTAGTGGAACACGTACTCAACAGTTTCAGGTTTCCTACATAGTAGACAGTTTGAGCCCCAAGGTACAAAAAGGCCGTTTTCTTCCATCCATGTTGTGACTGGGAGGGTTCCTGTATGCAATTTAAAAAAGAATGTTTTTACGCCCGGTGCAACAGTCATGTTTTTAACTCGTTTGAGCACGTCTTTCCCTTTCTTGGGATGCGGTGTTTTACTGGGATGTGTTACAAAGGACACTTTTTAGACCTGCCATTGACGCCACGTGGAATTCGGTACTTGACAACTGTTATGATTATTTTCAGTATGACCTCATCATGCTATTGGGCCTTCACACTATTTGGAGGAGTATGATGGCTTATAGACACTGTGATGTCGATGCACGATCTGTATGTGATTATTTTGTTGAACAAGTGAAATTTTGAAGCAGCAAGACGCTGCGGAGGAGGTCTTGAGTTTGATGGGCGAACTTGTGGTAATGAAAGTCCATTAGACACGGTTGTCAGCCAAGGGGCATGGCAACCACGATCTTTTACTGATCTATTTGTACCAATTCATGCAATAAAGAAAAAAAAAAACTGGCGTGGAGTAGTGATTTGCGCGTCGGCTGAGTATCGGAGGTATAGTACGTAGTTCGAAAAACCGAGCCAAACAGGGTAAAATGAAAACATTAAATGTTTTCATTTTACCCTGTTTGGCTTAGATGTTACGCGCTTTGGCAATAATCGCAAAATAAAAGCAAGAATTAATCCCCCTGCTGCAATATGCAGAAGCAAACAGTTAAGTAAGTGCTGACCGGCATGTGAACATTTAGCACTGATCGAGTCCTCAGCTGAATTCTATTAATCTGAGCAAAAATGCGATATGCTCGTAAATACAAGAGGACGGAAGACTGGGGGGTGAGGAAGTTAAGCCGAAAAAAAAAAAAAGCCCACAGAAACTCAAAAGGTTGCATGCTTCTAATTTCGTATGCGCGAAGAAAAGAAAAGAACAAAAACTGAAACACTGCTTCCACGGGTCGCCGTCCAACGCGGGGGCAAAAATTAGAGCGCCATTTCGTTTCCGCATCGAATGACCCGGTGAACAGAAAGGCGGAGAGCGAGAAAAAGCAGTAATCGATTTGCGGCTTGGCAAGCGGCAACAATCCGAAACGCTCGTTTCTTTTCTGATAATCGCCCCTTATAACTTTTTCTGGTATTTTCTTTCCTTATGACCGTCCCGGCCTCCGCAACGCATGCAGGGTCTTGCTCAGCGCTCAACTCCCGCTTCATGTCTCCGCTGACAGTCGAGTCAAGCTGCTACTGCACCGGTGGCACACAACAAAAAGAAAACAGCCGACGGTCGCGGCGTAATAGTGTGCTGATATGAGCGCTCGTCCATCTTGGCCGCTACTCGGACGACGAAGCGGGTGCTCGAAATCGGACTCGCGCGCAATCAAAGTGCCCTCCCTCATACACTTCTCCCCACGACCTTTCCCTCGGCGACCGCCGTTCTATCCAAGGTCCGTTGCGTCATGAGCGCAGCGTCGATCTGACCGCACGTTACCGCAAGCCAACAACCGATCGCTCCGTTCTCATCGCCTTTACTCCCTTCCACTCTCCTCTCCACGTTGCTAGATGCTCGCAGTATCGCAAGCCCCGGAGCGCAGCCGCTTAGCGAGCGGGGCTGGGGTAGGAACCTAGCGGAGTCGGGGGCCGCAGATGGATAGTCCCGGGCGGCGTAAATTGAGAACAGCTCGGACGGATTAGGGCTAGCCATCCGTCGCCGTCGGCGCTGCACCGTGTGCCCAGAGAGAGAGAGCACGCTGCAACCGAACGCTGCGCTCTTCTTTTTATTCTCGTTGCGCGGCCTTCTCCTACTTTGTGCCATGGTGCGTTTGTTGGCTTCTTCGCTTACTTGCTTCTTTGGGAACAACGCATGTGGAGGGAGCCTCTGGAGATTGCCATGCATAGCGCCCTTAGGCTAGGGAGCCTACATGTTGCGACGCGGCCACTGAAGAACCCCACCTGGCGGCGGCGGTGCTTCTTTCGATCTGTTCGATGCTGGTCCCGGCTGTCATTCATAGCTCTACATTTGCGGGCACAAAGAGCGCGACTGGAGATGGAAGTAGACGATGAAAATAAAATAAAACGCTGGAGCAGATGACCCCCCGCGAAGCTGTCAGCGAGTGTCGTCTGTTCGTCTCCTCCTCTGGTTTGCAGACGATGACGTTCTCCATCTTCCGCCCATCGTCGTTGCCGGTGATTGCGTGCATACTGTGTCGCGCGCAGGCCAGGCAGGGGGACCGCAGTGTATTTTTGTTGCCGTTCGCGCACCATCCCGGTGTTGCTCCTTTCAACCTGCCGCGACCCGGAAGAATTCAGCCGGCTTGAGCTGTGAAAGAAACCGACCGTCTGTCCGCGACAAAGCAAAGTAGAAACATGGCGTCCCCCTTCCCGTCAGTTCTGGTTCGCTCCAGCTCTGCTCGGCCCGTGTCAATTTCGCCTGCGGATCAACGGTCGGCAGCGGTGGCTAAGGCGTTCTGCGACTACAGAAAGAAAAGGTATCGAGAGAACGCGGAGTGGGCTTTCTTCTTGGCCGAGATTCCATTTTGAAGCGAACGCGCCTCGCTTGGCGGGGATTGCTTGCCTATCACTTCTGGTCGGCGGGCGAAACCGTCTTGCAGCCCCCGGCGCCTGGCTTCGAGCATCGGGCCATCGACCGAGAGACATGCCGCCACGCTTCAGCCCCCCGTTCCGCGTTATCTTTATTCATGGCTTTTATCTTTTTCCTCAATTCTTTCTTCTTTTCTATCTCTTCTTTCTTCAGTAAGTGTAGGAGATTTTTTTTTTTGCTTCGTGTTTTGGGATTGCGTTCAAAAGGGGGTCCGAAGATCGCTTTTACCGGAATGTCTGTCTGCCTCGCAGGCTCTTTTGGTCCGAAAGCCGCGCACGCCTCGGGCGTTTGTTTGGGTGTACGGAGACGAAAACAGGCTTGTCTGTTTGCGCCCACCCTGGCCGTGCGAGCAGCCGCGATACTTTGGGGGTGAAACACTTTCTTCCCCGAACGCGAGCAGTTCCCGCCGTAGTATCCGTAGTCTTGTTCCACTTGTGCATGATGTATGTTTTATTTTTCTTACGCTGCTGACGCCGCTGCAGCTGTTGCTGCCGTTCCAGCTTGTTTTCTGCGTTGCCGGTTTCCTTTTGGTGAAAGCCGCTGGCATAAACGGTTTATCCATCAGGAGAACGAGCTTAGACTCCTATACTTTCTAGCTTTCGGATTTTCTTGCAAACCTCATGGCCGCATCCGTATTGGTAAAAAAATGATTTTTCTTTAGTTCTTTTTTCTCGTTTGTTCTGGCATCGTTCATTACGCGGAATTGATGACACGCACGCTGAATACATATTTATGCTAAGCTTTATTTCTCTTCAGTTTTCATTCGACAACGTTTAATATGACAGGAGCCTAGAGATCACTTTCCGAAGCTTTCGCCGTGTATAACTGACAACTCCCTTGGCATTGTTCATTCAGGAAACGCCTCTTGTTTGCTGGGAAGAGTAACAAGGAATAATTTATTAAAATATCACCCCGTAATGCTGTTTCTTTTTTTTTTTTTTTCCTGTTCATATCTTTCCTCTTCATATGAGTATTGCAGAGATCGCCATTGCTTATGTTGGTGAAAATGAAGTTATTCGCTTTGTTACGGGTATTCACATAAACTAGTTAACAGCCAACAACACAAGCGGAGCATAAATAAAATTAAGCCAACTAGCTAACGTATTCTACCTGCAGCCAGTAGGAAGCGCCGGCAAGCTTCAATTGAAAATTCAAAATTGCAATTACATGAAAACTACGCAGCGCGCTGAGATCCTGCGGCATGACGTAGTGTTAAACCGTTACGCGTTGCGCGTCCACTTATAGGGTTACAACGCGGCTCTGGTGAACTCACACGTGCAATGTAAACTCGCCCGACAGTACAAGGTTCGCCAGCCACCGTCGCGCAGCTGGTATAGAGCTCCGCATCCATCGAGAAGCGCAACACGTCGCCCATCCAGGCATTCGCAATGGCCCTCCAACGATGTATCGATCAGTGGCCCTCTCACCGGCCAAGTGAGGTTTTCACCGCGTGTTTTAATCTCGCTGGGCCCGCTTTTTTGTTTAGGGAATTTCCGAGTTCCTTCAAGCCCTCTATGCTTTTTCGTTCCTGTTCTGCTGGCGTAGTCACGACTCATTTGATTCCTACTAACTACTACTTCTCAGTACTCACAAATTGACCCTTTTATTTATTTTTTTTTTTTTAGTAGCTCCTTTATTTCCTTTTTCCTGATTCCTTCTTTTCTGCCAAGTCGGCCAGTATTAGTAAAGGGTTTTGTTGAGAGAACCAAAGCATAAATTTGGACCTGTGGCACTGTCCAACCAGATAGACTGATAGTCTATTGATTGGTTGTCTAATTTATTTCATGCTCCGTTATTGTTTCAAAAATGGACTTGTCAGTTATGCAAACAGACATACTGCCGTTATGCATAGCCAGTATTCCAAACTTCTTGAAGGCGATAGGAACGCTTTTCATCGATCTTCGTTTAAACATCCACGTATACTACAAGAGCACGACGACGCAGCTTAAGGCATCATCTTTTGGACTTTATACATTTGACAAAGACTGTTTCTCATGGTTTGGATCAGTTCTTGATGCGGACCAGCAACACTAGAACTATGCCTTTTTACTATCTCAAAGAAGGAGGCGCAGCCAGAAAATTTCCTATAATGTATGCACGAAGAGCGTAACACTCTCCAATCGGCATCTCCCATCTCTAGTTAGAAAATTGCGCGTTTCTCCTGAGCTTGTAATGTATGGGCTTAGCTGTTTGACGTTATGTTGCACCGTCTCTCAGGCCCTCTGGGATCCCCCAAGTGGACGCTGGGCCAGGCGACAAGCTGTCCCGTGTGCGGCATCACGCTGGCGCAAGCTCAGATGGCTGACCACTTCCAGCTAGAGATGGACAAGCTTGCGGATTTCTACAGGTGCGGACTGACGCAGTATAAACCATGCACATTGCTCGCGTGCAGCGACCGTTGGTAAATCATAAACCGTTTACCGTTCAAACAGTTGGTTTACTATGTTCCTTTGTGGAGGCAAATGAGCTCGTGGGAGAAGGGTCTGTACGCTTGCAAGAAGAGCTCCGCTGTACGTCGCTCAGGAAAGAAGCAACAAAATATGTATAGCGGAGGAATGATTTGTCCTATGTTTCTTTGGGTTCTTTGTCATTTAGGTTGTTCCACCTGTGTGTTTCTCTTTGCTGCCACTCTCCTCAGCGACATTTCTCACTGAATAAGATCTCATTTTGCAGCTGTCGCCGGTGGGTGGACCGGACGCACGAAGACAGCTTGCCGTTGGTAAGTTGGAAAGCGAACACACTCCTCTGAACGTTTTCTCATTTCAGTCATTTCCCTTCATTGTCCTTCTTCAATACAGTGTTAATGAGGCTCGTGTACTGCAATAGTAAGTTGATCTCTGTGGGAATAAATTAGCGCGTCAGGTGTGGGAGAACCGAACGAGTTATGCCCTGAACAACACTCACTGAATGCTTGCATCTTTTGAGGCACACGTCAACACAAACGTCACTGACCAAACAATTGCGCTCTGAAATTCTATTCGTACTACATGCCACCTAATTATTTTGGAAACAGAAAAATAGGTTTCTCCGGGATTTTTCATGAGACAGGGGTAAAACAGTGTTGCCTTCTGAGCAACGACTAGATGTTCTCTGTTATGTTTCGCTATAACATAGACCAGTTGTAATTTTAGAGCATTACGCAACAAAGTGGCGATACAAGCGTTTTGCTCAAAGGCTAATCTTACTTCGACGGAATATCCGTTGGACGTAACCGCGGGCTGTTGGTGGTACTTATATAATCAGTCCTGCGTGGGGCGGGCAAATCAAAAGTAGCATTTGAAGTGGCTAGCTGAAGCTTTTTGCAATTCTGTGTACGTAACGACAGCGTTCTTGTCTCTTACCAGCAACCGGAACCCCAGTCTGCCTGCCGGACCGCGTATGAGGCTGGCAAGCGATCGCCCCTTTCTCGGTGGGAGGTGAGTCCTTGATTCAATTGCAGGGATCCGCATGTCGCCCTACCGCATCGCCTCAGTGATTCGAGCGCTCGGCTGATGAGCGCTATACTCCGTTACATACATCAGGTGCAACGCAGCGAAAGCTACGCAAGTAGTCCGCAAAAAAAAAAAAAAAATGGAGGCGTATCACTACACGCTCGTTTCGTGGTAGAGTGGTTCTTGCGGAAACGGACTGTATTCCGAGCATACAAGTTTGCAATAACTTGCTTCACGTGCTCGGACATCTTCGCAGTGCGGATCTTATAGAAAAAAATGCGCACCGAAGAACCATTCTCTCAAAAAGAAATGCGCAGCGCAGAGCAACGTTTATAGATAAACGTTGGCGCAGAGGGCACAGCCAGCGCCATCTAGTGACACAGCTGGCAAGGTTGCGGGGCAGCGAAAACGCGACACGAACGCAAGCGACATAAAAATATACAAATTCACCGAATCTGAACCTTTCTGCTTAAAAAAAGGTGCTCTTTATGAAGTTGATGGCAAATGTAAGACGTATTAAGCTTGCAGACAAAATAACTATTATTCGCTCTCGTCAAGAGTAGGCACTATTTTTCATCGCGGATGCGGAGAGCGCGAGCAAGAGCTGTAGCATTGGCAGTGTTGCACTTGATGTATGAAACGGAGTATAGGATGCTGGTTCGGCCCCGGCCGCGGTGGCCCTGTTTCTATGGGGGCACATTAAATAATAATAGTGCACGTTAAAGAATCCCACTGCGGTGTCCTTCGAGCATAAAGTCAGTTTGGGACGTAACACCCAATAACCGACAAAACTAGTAAAATATATCCTCATGTCATTGTATAGCTCTTTATGCATATATAGACCAATATAGATATAGAGACACCAAAAGGAGTCAAAATGACGAGTCGCTTGTTGTGTATTGTCCATTGTTTGTGGCCATATGTGTACATCCCAACTCAGGCTTTATGGTGAGCGCTGGCGACTGCAGAGAAGTCGGAGGAGGGACAGGTGGTAAGAAAAAGTGCGTTAGAAGTATTAAGACCGCTATCTTACTCTCTGAGTGCGACCATCGATAAAAAATGATGAGGATATACATTATTATGCTAAATAGTTTCTTTTTTCTTTCTTATGTTCGTGCTTCCAGACGTACCTGAAGGTCCGCGGTAACCGCCATCAGCGACTAAATGGTATGTATCACTTCTGTAATCCGTTTTTGGAAACATTCCGTGCGATGTGAAAAATTCTTCATTGCCTTTTTCGACCAAAATTTGATTAAATAAGGCTTACCCTGTGTGTGCTTTTGTGATTTGGGGGTAACGCTGATGTCAATCTCAGCGTTTGCTTCAGAGTAGCGGATTATTTCCATCAAATGTTATTAAACAGCTCTGCGCGATTGACGAACTATAATGCAATTTTTTTTTTATAAACTCCACTCGATTTCGCGCTCTGTGTAAAAAAAAAAAAATAGCAGGGTGATGATAAGAATATGAACTTTCTCAAAGTATTCTAAATGTCCATATTCACATCTATTCACCTCAAGTATCATTCACAAAGTTCTGCTAACTATTGCGGCCTGATGAATGCGTAATGAACACAAAATGAAACCGGAAAGCTAAGACTACCGGCTTTGCACACTGATCAGGAAAAGGTGGCCAGAGTTCACCGATCGACCCTCCAGCATTCGCTGTAGCCATTCGCCGAGTTGTTCCCTTACAATTGCCCTCATTCTCCCGTCCGTGTAACAGCCTACTGCGTCCGTGGTAGCTTCCCTCTGGAAGGACTGTTCCTGGGTCTCTCTCCCTCTCTCTCTCACCTGTACATGATAATGAAGTTTCTATTATATTTTATTCGAATCATTATTTAGTCTAGTTGAATAAAATCAGTCGTTTTCATTTGTTATGTAATTGAGGTCTTAACGCTCGCGCTTTAGATTTCATGGTAGAATGCATGGCTGAATAGCTACATACCAGTCCAACAGCTAATGTCGCTGTGAAAATATTCGCTACTACTGCGCGCAACGCACGATTTTAACAAGCAGAGATATACATTTGCTGCACACACTTTCGAATTCTTCGCTACGCTAAAATTCGCTTCGTCCAGGAACACTCCCACGGCGCCGCTTCTCTATACAATGCATGATCCCCTTAGATCACTCCTGTGCAAAGTGACGGACCCCATGCAGGAGACGAACATCTTCCCGTTGCGCTTCAGAGCAGATGTCATTTAGCGAGCAGATTAACGATTTCTGCATGGTGCTGATCGCCCGCCAACATAGCGGCCGATACGATAACAGTGCAAGCCTATCGGTGCTTGTCAATCTCGATGCGTTCCCGCTTGCGTTGGCAACGTATTCTCAATTATGCTGGTCCTGCATTTTTTCATTACAGCGCTGTGCGGCCGCCGGCGCCGCGCCGAGCTGCCGCTGGACTTGCAGTCGGCGGACGTCGGATCTCCGCCGGGAACCCCGCGGAGCCGAGGACCCCCTCCGCCGCTCAAGGTCGAGCTGTCGGACGCCGCCTACGAGTCGGCCGGTGAGCGCTGACCGCATTTAACCGACCTCATGCGTTGCAGCGCAGCTTTGTTGCCCTCGAAACATTACTGGAGTTGCACTTGATTCATATTAATTATGGCATAGATGGAGGCACCGGCGTCGTAAGAGTGCCTCCATCTCCAGAATTCGTAAGAGTGCTCTGGGCCATACATGGCAAAATTACTTTTGAAAAGGAATTAAATTACATTACTAATTATTTGCTGAAAATCGCAGAAAAGTAATTAAATTGCATTACTCATTACCGCTTCCCAAAAGTAATGAAATTACATTACAATTACTTCTACTGAGTAATTCAATTACTTCGAAATTACTTTCTAGTTTCCATAAATGCAAAAACTAAGTAAAGCTATTAAACAAAACAACAACTTGTTCTCCAGAGTATTCTAGTTGACTATAGTTCTGCTCAATTCTGTCTCCTTTTGCCAATCCGTTACGCTGGCTTCAGATTGCAGCACATCGTTCCTGCTTTCGCGCACTCTTTTTTTTTTTTTTGTCTGTTGAAGGAGTGATGGCGCACTTTAGTAAAAGTAATTTCGAGAGGAATTGATTACTTTGCTGCGAAATTACTACCAAAAAGTAATTCACATTACTAAATTACCAATCTGAAAAAGTAATTCAATACATTACAAATAACCGAAAAAGTAATTAAATTACAGTAATGAAATTACTGTAATTCATTAGTGCCATGTCTGCTCTGTGCCAGGAGTCGCAGTGAACCGCGTGATGTTCGTCATGTGGCGGTTATTCCCGGTTAGCCACGGAATAACCGGTTAGCCACGGTTATTCCAGGTTGTGAGACATGCGCCCGAGAGGTCGCGTCTGCTCAGATCAGTAGCCTGAGATGCGTTCTCTCTGACATATGCTTGCCATCTCTTCTTTGCCATCTCACGAGAGCGAGTGATGGCGCTAAAGGGTTATCAGTAGTTCTTAGTAACGAAATCAAAAGCCCGGTAAAACATTATCACAGGCCAGCGCCTGCGATAATGTTATACCGGGTTACAGCCGCGCCTCAATATGGACCGGCGCGACACAGCATTTTCACAGTGGCTATGTAGAACACGCTTAACTTTTTCTTCTTAAGCGTACAATGTGATAACATTAGATAAAAGGCCTCCGTTTATCTCCACTAAACGAACATTTTTTCGTGGCGAGCGCACCCAGCTCTCAACTAGAAGGTCAGCAGTTCGATTCCAATCACTTCCAATTTTTTTAACGATATCGGTTACCACTCTTGTAAGACACTCTGTAAAGTTGTTTCGATGATGTTAGGAGCTAGTAATGACGTCACAACCCTATGGAACCTGCTCTAGCTATCTCTGTCTGGGACGTCATTACTCGCGAAGCACGTCATTGTCTGTGACGCCAGTGCTTGTAAAAACACCGGTCTCGATTACATCATCGCTTTTTCATCCAATGGGAATTTTTGGTGACCGGACTGACGCCGGCTTTTCACGAGAACGATACTCTAATGCTATGGCATTAAAATCGGCGTTTTGCTACTGAATACGACTGCGGCGCTCAATAGCTGCGCGTTTCTCGCAGTATGCTCATATCAACGGTACCCATTAAGGCAAATGCACGAGCGCGTGGTTCTGAAACATTGGCTGAAGCTCTTCGACGTGCTTACAGATATTTGCATACCGTGTTCCCTCATTTCGTTTTCTTTGTCTGTCTTTCATTTTATCCTCGCACTTTCCTGTTTCCGACCGGCGTCCTCGACGCCCACGTGCAGCGGATGTTCCCAACAAACCGGCCGCATTCCATTCATGTTTCCCCACTGGTGTCATAAATGCGTTAGCAGCTGCACACGCCATGGAAGAGGGAGAAAAAAAATACGAGGGAGTGGACATGGGGAAAAAAGTAGACTGATGGAAACAAAACGAAAGAAACTGACAAAGCCTCGTGGTGCCGTTCAATCCGCAATAACTGCGGCAGCCTGTGAAGAAAGGGGGTCCGACCCGTCGGCACATATATTTGAGAGGAAACACGGCGTGTGTGGCAGGGAGGGGGCCCCTTAGATGAAGATTCTCTCTTTCTCTCTCGAAACACGGAGTGTGTACTCGCAGTTGCGTGCAGTGCGACAGAGACAGAGGTGAACCATTCGGTTGGTGTAGAACCCTGCAGCCAAGTAGCTGCAGAGCTTCCCTTTTATCGCTTCTCTTTCTCTCGCTTTCCCAATGAAACCACGTCGCATTCTATACACTGTCGGTACGAACCGCGGAGCACCCGTCTCTCCGTTCGGCGACACGGAGTGAACGCGAGGATGCGCAGAGTATTGCCACTCGCCTCAGTGACTTCGGTAGCTAAGCGTTGTCTTCGCTCCGCTGGGGTTCGTTCCCATGCCGCGCCTTTCGAAAGCCGTTCTGCCCCGTTGAGCCCCGGCTATGCGGTCCGTGCCTCCCGACGCTCCCGGGCCTATAGAGGTGGAGGGGAGACATATGGGGAGACCGCGACCAGGCGATGAGGGTCCACTTATTAAAAGGCGCCTCCGATGATAATATGGTGACAGGGAGGCACTGAGGAACAGAATCATGAGGAATCTATGTTCGACTATAGCTCGCAAGTTGTTTTTTAGTCGTTCTTTTCTCTCCCGACTTTGTCCTCCCTATTGGCCACGCTACGCGTTTTGCTCTCTGTTATTACGTTCCCTTTGTGTAGGTACGTGTCCTTTTTCTTTTTTTTGCTATGATCCAGCGGCCAAGTAAGAGCAGGTTGAACTAAACTAGCAAATTTTTGCAAGAACGTCTTTTCCTCGCCTTTGGGAATCACATCTAAAATCGACTTAAGATTCAACAAAAAAAAAAAAGCCTCCAAGAGGGGCCATCTTGATAAATGTGTATTGATACGAAGGCAAGCCATGATTTGTGCTTGCAAATGTGCTTATTTGATAAAACCTGCCCCAGCGTATCCGTGTCATTTTTCGAGCGTTCTGGAGACGTTAGGAAGTAACACTGCTGCATTTATAGGGCGCAATTGAATCTATCGCCACTAGACCTGCACGCCGACTTGCGTAGTTCGAAGGCGATTTTGACGCAAGCAAAGTAAGAAACATGCGAGTGATAATGCAGGCAATGACTGCAGCTTTCAACCGCAAACGGCAGTCAGGAAAAGTCAGAAAAAAAAAAAAAAAGACAAGCACTTAACCGTTACGTAAAAACGGGGAGTCAAAATTAGATGTAAGATAGGGCCTGGCGGAAGCCAGCCTCGAATGCTGCGGCGTCGCTGACAGGCGCCACCGGCACGTTCTCCCTCCTTTTCTTTTTCAGTACGTGTGTTATGCACTCAGGAACAAGATATTGTTACTTGTTCTTTATCCTCGTTCGTGCCCCCCTCGCTCACTCATCACCTCCATCCTTTTGCCGCAGAGCGGTGCCGATCGGGATCTCCGGGAGAAGGGAAGGATCCCCAGTCGCCGTCGGTAGCTCGGGATCGGACGGGGAGCGCCGACGCGGCCGCTGACTCCCGAGGTGGCGAGGCGTCAACTGGGCGCGATGGGTGAGTCGGCCTGCTTTTGTCACCCTCCCCTTTATTGCCCTTGCCCACTACATGCTTCGACATCTGGGGTGGGAACAAGAAGAAAAAAAGAAGCGATATCAGAAATAATAAAATGGTCTTAAAACTTCTAATGTGGTTTTTATCGGATGTCCCTTTATTAAAGAATTAGTGGTAGTGTCACATAAACCTGCCTATTCTTCAGTGCTGCACGTGGTAAGAGATTTCACTTCCAGTGAAGAAAAAATACATACGGAGCTTGTGGGATGAAGCTTACACTGTAGTATCATTAGTAATGAAAGTTGCCAGCATTCAATTCAAGTGTCCCCTACGCCTGAAGCATAATTGTGCTAACACTAAATTTTCGAAATTAAACCAGAGCCTTCCATCACATAAGGAGTCCTTCGTAGCCCGCAGTGTCGCTCTGTTACACGGAAACTTCATTTGCTTAAGCATAATAACAATTTATCAATAAGACCAAGCCAGTCATAGAAGGGCTTCAAGCAAATACGAGACATGATATTTTCAGTTCCTCTGAACCGTAGGACCGTCCTTTGAGTTAGTGAAAGTTGTTCTTCGAGAACATTGATTTTGGCTAGATGGTTCAACATGTTTAAGAAAGAAAACCGTAGCGCGAATAAAGGCAGGCACAGACAGAAACGACGTTTGTGTCTGTGTCTGTCTTTATTCGCGCTATAATTTCCTGTCTAAAACATGTTCTTAAAGAGTTCATCTCATTCATGCGAGCATACGAACGCTATGCAACATCTGAATAACGTCCGCACGGAAGAAATATTGTGTGCTAGAATAACGTTAAGATACTTTAGGATGCCTACTCTGGTAGTATGTTCGCTGAACAGCTGCGCAGAGTGTCAAGAAAATAACTGCCGCAGAGAGAGCTTCATGTCCATAACGAGCGGATTTAAGACAATACTACCACCAATAAAAAAAAAAAAAATAGACACT
Source organism: Amblyomma maculatum (assembly GCF_055883805.1). NCBI lineage: Eukaryota > Metazoa > Arthropoda > Arachnida > Ixodida > Ixodidae > Amblyomma > Amblyomma maculatum. The sequence goes on along the minus strand of NC_139351.1, from coordinate 34,359,792 downwards.
CAAAATTTTCCAAATATTCCTCAGCTCTAATCGTGACATGTTGGCTGAATTTCTCGGGAGTGAGGAGCAGATAAAACCCATAAAACTATTAAACAAAGAACAAGATGCTTTAACTAAAAAGAAAAAAAAAAGGGGGGGGGGGGATCAATGCTTTTACTTCGATGTCACTTCCACGAAAGCAGCTCCACGGGAAAACAAAGGAGCTAGATTGATGGACCTCTGCATCCTGGCTTAGCGGCTGCGCATAACGCCGAAGTCTCGTGCAAAAACCAGGGTTGGATTCAGATGAGCAAAAGCAGCACAATTATAAAAGAAATTGAATGCCTTGACAATTCGTTCCAAAATCCAGAAGTGCTGATGACCGTATAGAGCGAAGAATAAAAGAACTGCATGTAAATGTTCAAAAAGGAAAGTAAAAAGAGAGATGATTTCCAGTTCGCTGTCATGCAAATGCTCTCGATATAATTCAATTAGGACTGCGCCCTTCCAGGCCGGCAAGATCTCCTCTGTTACACCCCTCTCCCCCCCGCCCCTCTCTTTTTTTGAGCCACTCACTTGTCTTAACTTTGCCGGGCTTGAGTTGACTCGCATGACCGGAGCGCAGATCGACACCCGCTTGGTCTCAGCCAGCGACGCTCTATATAGGACCAGCGTATATTAAAAAAAAAAAAGAAAATGAAGCCTATTCGTGTGAAGAAAGCTAAAGACGGCTGAAAAAAAAGATGAAGGGGTGTGGAGGCGAGTGGAGTTGTACAATCAGTTTGAACCGTACAAGAACTAAGATGTCGAGCATCCCGAGATTTACTTATGCCGCAGCGAGCGGCCGTTGTACGGGAAGGGGGCGGGTCGACCCGATCCCAAGCTCAAAGTCGACGGCAGCGCGAGGGCATAACGGGACGGGCGGCACGGGACGAGATGGAAGGGGGGAAAGTGAGAAAGGCCGTGGTGCTTTTAGTCAAATTGCTGCCAGCGCAGTTGACAAGGACCGTCCGCTTCGACGTCGGGGGCTGAAAACTAGCCGCTACGCATGCAGACGGGATCTGCTACGAAACGCGCACTCGAATAACATAAAGGGCATGGGCGAAGGGATGAGGGTGACGCTCTGGAATCGAGGAAGGGAGTTAGGAGGTTACGCTGTGTAGGCAGCGACGTCAGTTCCGTTTGACTGACGTTACACAGAAGTCACTCAAATTGACGGTGTCAGGTGAGAGATCTTGCAGGGCGAAGAGAGGGAGCCAGGGGTGACAAGGCGGCATAAGTGCCCAGTGTTTTGGGGGAATGGGAAGAGGAAACAGTTTGTGGGAGGGAGACGCGCGGAATGAAAGAGGAGTGAATCCCCCCTCTTCCCTTAAACGTTGAAAGCGTACGGTGCATGAATGGGCCACGCACATATTGCCTGTTCCCAGCTCAGGGATGTTTCACCCCGTATACCCTTCTCTCTACTTTAGGGAAGCTCAGTCAGCTGTGCGGGAGAGAGTTTTCCTTCATTGTCGTCCGGATCAGGGAACGG